>NC_141876.1:292727246-293349413 GCF_056163025.1 Triticum urartu | reverse complement strand
ACTCTGGTTATTTTTCATATAACCAGAGATGTCCTAGAAAAGTCAAATTAATATTTTTAGAACACTTTTATTTCTTGCCTTGTTATGTTGCTTATTATGGTTGCTTTCGACGATAGTTGACGAAGTAGACGAAATGCTCGGAGTTGGACCAGAGGTATTTGAAGACCTCGAAGACTTTGTTAAAACAGGCAAGCAGCCCTTTGACCATGTCTATGAAACCCTTTTTATGCATGTCATATAGCACTTTATTATTGTTGCATCGGGATCATGATGAGATGGTAACCACTTTGGTGGGTTGCCTTTGTTACTTCCTTGTTGATACTTGCATTGTGCATGACCCTACCTTCCTATGAGGGTTATGCCGGTGGGAGTAGATAGGATGCTAAAGTAGTTGCTACGCAAAAAGGGGACGGGTATATGCATGGTGATGGAGACAAAGTATTTTCAAAAGACTTTTTGAAAACCCCGTCGGGTGCCACTTATGCCCGGGGGAGATGATGAGTTGGGTAGCCACTTGATGACGAAGTGGTGTACCGAGGCAAGTGTGTGTGTTGTTTTCAAAACGGATTGGTTTAAGTTGCGACCGTTATTCCAACCTTACATGCACAACCACTCTACCCTTGTATGGGAAAGGGCATTATTGATTACCTAGGCCGATACTAGCTTGGAGCCCGCATTACTAGTGACGGGGGAGAGTTGGTGCTCTCTCTCGGGATGGGTTCGTGCCAGGTAGGGCGGCCATGACTGTCTTCACAGGGCACCAGACACACCGCTGGTACCCCGTGCTTGTGGTATGTGATGAAAATGGGAGCGAGGCTCCACAATTTTAAGATGTGAAATGTTGGGCACGGGGGTTACTGCCAATCGAGTGGACTCTATGTTAGTGTCCTCTAGGGAAAGATAGTGATTGGGTGCTTACCCCGGGTACTTGAGGTACCGCGGGTCGTGGATGACATGGAAGTTCCCCGGATCTTGTGGGTAAAGTGTGCAACCTCTGCAGAGTGTGAAACTATTCGAATAGCCGTGTCCACGGTCAAGGATAGTTGGGTAACTGCTCTTGGGCTACGTCCACGTGTTTACAAACCAGTGTATGTGTTTGGATAAGTGGGAAGAACTACTTGGGTCAAGTCAAAGGACTTGACATGATCGAGTTGGGTTGATGCCCACTCTATTTATGTTGATATATGTAACCTGTCCTCATGGTTACTTGAATTCTCCTGATGCATGTCTTACAAGTTGTTGAACATGTCATTGCATTCAAAACTAGCTTTCTGCAAAAGTTTACCTATATCATGCATTGATGTATCTTGAGCCAAAACATGGGTTGCTTGCGAGTACATTCAAAGTACTCATTGGCTTGCCACTGGTTATTTTATCAGGCATGAAAGAACAAGATATAATGAAGAATACTTCGGCGACGAACATGCGAGCTAGGACGCTTCCCAGTCAGAATGCCTGTAGGGTTAAGGCAGATGGCATGGGTCCAAGTTGTTATTGAAGATTTCCGCTGCGATGATACACTCAAGACTTGACCATAATGGTCCTACTTGTGTAGAACGGTATGTATGGATGTAAGACTCTTGTTATTCAGCTTCTGTGTGTTCAGTGAGCATTGATCTCTGGGATCACTGTACACGTGCATTCGGAGATCTTGAGTTATGAGTCGGGGTCCCCACAAAGCTGGTATCAGAGCCATCCTGACTGTAGGAAGCCTTAGATAGCATGGTCATTAGATAGGGTTAAGACTATTTTCAAAACTATTACCTGTTTTCAAAACTATCTATACTTCTCTTCCCTTCTCAGTTTTTCGAAAACTAAGGTATACTTTCCTTATTGATCTCTTCCCCTTCAAAACTTTTGGTCACTAGAACCCTTATGCTCCTGACCAGTGGATTCCTTGTAATCCTTGTGGATAATCTAGAAGGAAGATGCCTTGTCATACATTCACCCACACCTTCTGAACACGAGCTTGGCAACACCACGACAAGATGGAAAATACCTTCTCAATGATTGAGGAAACCAAGACTCGGAAGATGGTGACACCTTTGAATTTGCCCCAAGATGATGTGACCTTATCCTATGATGATTAGGGCATGGGAAATGCAAGATCATGATATACATCGCTAATAGAGCAACCATGTCCTTATCGTTGTTGCATCGGCAACCATCGGTGGATGAGAACCTAGCCATTTGGTCCGCCTCACTATAGTGAGCAGGAAAATGGTTCTCTTCATCCCCTGCTCTTGGTGTTGATGTTGTCATCAACGTAACCGACATGTTGGACCTCTACCATGCCTTGCCAATATCATTGCATAAAGGATTGCCGCCTGGTACCGTCAACGCCTTAGAAGGCAAAAGGGATCGTCATGATTAAGAAGACAAGAGAAGACCAAGTCAATGCCAGCTACGAAGAGCCACCTTCACCCCATCACTTCAACAGGCGAGAAGTTGTTGAAGACTCTTCAGGCTCAACCCAGATCGTTTCATCAAACAACTACAAGAGACGTAGCAACACCTGAGGAAATCTCAGAAGATTGCATGAGGCACAAGGCACGACTACTGAATCCAAGAACCCCTAGGGTAGGATGAGTCGTGTACCCCCTATGCACAGTCGAGTATGTATGATGGTTCGAATAGAACCATGATTGTGTGTTGCTTGTTTTTATTTGTTTGTGTTTTGATATAGGTCGCACTTTTGCCCTAGGCAACAAGTATGCGACTATATCACCTTCCTTACCCTGTTTTTGTTGTTTGGCCCAATTGGCACCCGTTTGTTTGCACCTGCACTATAGAACCCCCTTTAGGCATTCCCCCTCCTCTATGCTACTTCTCCCTCTCATCTCTCTCATAAACTAAAGGCTAGCAAGACAAGATGCACCAAGAATTCCACCTCGGCAGCCAACTAGCACTAAAGACTTTTGCTACAACCCCCTAGACCAAGTGCAGCCCCGTAGAGTTATGGTTGCCCCTCAAGACTAGAAACCCATTCCTAGACCCTTCGAGACTTCACAAGATACCCCATCTCGAATCCTTAACCATGTGCTTAACCCATAGAATTGCAAGAAAACAAGTTAAGCTACAGAAGTCCTTGCTTATCACTGGGTTCATTATGGAACTAATGGGCATAGTGAACGAGCACATTATCATCCTAAGGTAGCACCAGAACTGATGATGCCATAGGGAAGACAAATTGAGGATATAGGAATAGAGGACAAATGACTTGATGAGTTTATATCAGTGACCTAGAGGGATTTATCTGAGACTATTTGGTGGATTGTGAGGCTTTCATGTTGGTAGGTGAACTCGGTGGGATCATGTTAATATGGCAGCATAGCTTTCATTACCCCTGAGTAAATTGGATTTAGTAGGACAATTATGGTCGCAAGCTGAAATTCTTGGACGCATGAGGATTAGACTTAGCCAAGGGATATTGATAGGAGATAGTTGGCATTACGATGATAACTTGAGGGAAACATGTAGGAATTCTCGTTGGACATGAGATTTGGATTTAAGCAGGTGATTCTAGTTGAATATAGATGCTGAGTAAGTCTACATGGTTCAGAGTAAATTGGATTTAGGCCGATGATCTCGATCGAGATACCATGTTCTCGACGGGCGATAAACTAGGAGATTGGATTAATTGTCGGAGTTGATATAAGCTTGACCTTGGAGTTTACTTGACCATGGTAATGGAAATTGGTGGACTGACTATAGTAGAGATAGCCCTTTCAAGTATTTTGGGATTATAGGACTTTAGGAGATCATGTGGAACACCATAGACACTGGATTTGTAGAATTAAAGGATTATGTAGTGATTAATGGTAGTTAACGGGTTGTTGGAGTTGATTCATAGAAAGGAAACAAGATTTTGGAGTGGCATGTGACGTGTTTCCTTAGGATAGAGGTGCTTTATCTTAGACCTTGGAAGAATAGGCTGAGCACTTTAATTGTCACGTTCAAGCTTAGCGGCTTATATGCTCTACCCATGGATTTTTAGGGGTAGCCATACATATGAGTTTGGGGATCGTAGACATATATGATTTTGTTAGGCCTCCCCTCGGGAGTCACGAGCATATGGATCACAGGAGTGATGATTGGATTTGGCCTATACGAGATGATGCTTTCGGTGGTATAAGGTTATTTATTTGAAGGACTAGATAGACTATTGGCATCTCAGGAACCGTGCTTAAGGATAAGATAATAAACGTTCACCCACACACTAGAATCCTTGAAACCCTTAAGCCCTACCAAGCGACAACATGGTCGGATTATGACCATGAGCTTGGGCTGTAGGTCAAGTAGACCTTAACCAACACTCAACCGTGATCACCACCACTCCCCAGCCTACTTTATTTACCCCGTGAACAAGTCTCCATGGAGTACTTAGACAAGATAGTTGTCATCATTATTCGGTAACCTACTTGTCTACCCGAAGACGGAAGAAGAGTCATTCAGTTGGTTAAGGAACATCTCAAGACCGCCATGTCAAGGGGGAAGAACTAAACCAACCGCCATCATGAAGAAGTAAACTCCGGCGTCGAAGACCATGTGCACCAACGGGTCACTCCTCTCAGAAGAACCAAGCATTTCCATGTCAAGCAGAAGCTCACTCCAAGATTTAACAACCCCCACCGAGATCGTCACAAGATGAAGAGAAGACAGTTACCAGATGGAGTTACCACCTGAGTTACCCACTGTGCGTAATGTGTCCACATGACACAACTCCGGAAGTGTTTTCGACTTCCTAGCTAGCCCGATCACTAACAAGGACATCGATCACCGAGCCATCGACCTCCAGCCCAATATGACCTACGCGAGAGACCCTAATTGCAATCTGGATCAAGCAGGACGACAAACACGAAGCCACGCCATCGAGTACTTCAAGGATCAATGGAGCACCAAACGGAAGCAGAAGCAGTATGAGGACGTGAAGACTACCCAAAATCCAAGTTTCCGTATTCCTTCCCGCGCCTAGTCTGGGAATTCAGGGACGAGATTCTTGTAAGGGGGGTAGGTCTGTCACACCCTGATTTTCATGCCACAACACTTAAGCTAATAAATCATGATAAAATGTGGTTTGACAAAAACTTTTGAGTGTTTTGTCTTAGCTTTGATTGAATGTTTGACTGTTGTTTGCATGTGCTCTAAAAATCAAATAAATCCTCCAACTCTTATACTCCTTCTCCTTGATCCAAAACCTTTTCCCAATGATCATACCATGTGTATAGAACAATATAGTATTTTCTTACAAAATAATTTTGCCAAATAGTATTTTCAAAAATTAGTTTTCCAAAAACCCCTGAATTGAGGTTTGCACTGCAAGTACTTAATTAAGGGCAGTAAAAATCTTTTCAAAAATATATTTGACTCCTATTAGATATAGGACACCCAGAAACCACAAAAATATAATTTTAGAAGTTATTTTCCTATTTTATTTAAAGGCTTTTTCTTTAGGCCAGAAATGGTCTTTAATAGATTAAAATTATTTTAAAGCTTCAAAAATATTTGAGAAAAATCAGGGAAGCTCACTGGACATATATTGTCCATATATGTGAGTTTAAACACATGGTCATGATCAAAATATTGGACAAAACCCTCCAGAACCATTTCAACTCATTTCAAATATTTGAAATATTTCTATAAGAAATATTTTCAAATAAATCCAGGAAAATTCTAGCAAGTCACATGTTCATAATGTGATGATCTTGCAAAGTTTCATATCAATCAAAATAACTATGGTTCACAAAAGTGCCCCCAAACCCTCTCTGTCCAGATCCAAGTTTGAACAACTCTACATTGCAAAGTGTGTCCTTTTGATCTCAACTTTTGTGGACATGTTCAGAGCCTCAAATCATGACACTACACTAAGTGGTGCATCAAGGAGAATAGATTTGCATGACTAAATCTTGAAAAGTCCATTTCTGCTAATTTCTAGGGTTTACAAAAGTTGCATTGGCAACTTTGTCCAAATAAGCTCAAAATTGGTGGAAGGCCCTAATTATATGTGTCATTCCACCCTGTGGAGTCTCATGGCAAATGGAAACCATCTACTTGCCCAAACCAGCATCAAACACCTTCTGCCACTTTACAAAAATCCCATTTTTGGCCTCTTCCACTAATCTCCGTAGGCTCAACTTTCTACCACGACCCCTCCTAGTCCCCCTCTAGCGCCTGTGTGCTTTGCTGCCCGAGGAAGCAATGATGAAGGGGGGAGAACCCCATTTTTCTTCTCTGGACAGCTGCATTTCTCCCATTTTCTCACCTCTCTCTCACTCCTGCCAGGTCCCAGAGCATCCAAGGCCTCCTCCCCCCTTGTTTATTCTTCCTACAGCCACTAGACACAAGTGGACGCGTGAGTGTGCGCGGAAAAGCCGCGGATGCCGGCCAAAGACGTGCTCTGGCTGCTCGTCCACCTGCTCTTCAGCAGGCAACAACCAGATATGCGCCAAGTCGCCACCCGTACCATCCCCTGTGGGTCTCATCACACCCCCGCCGGCACACGCACCACAGCCGGTTGCTCATCGCAACCCGCTGCCGTTGGTGTGGTGCCACTGCTGGAAATCACGCAGAGTTATCCAACGCGTCTCAACCACAATCCTCAACCCTGGCTGAGTCTTCTACAAATGCCCGAATCATGGGGTAATAATATGTTTTAGTGTTGTTCTGCTACTTTCAGTTGCTTATTTTTTTAATAGTTTGGTTGATGATCTTCCAATTTGATTGGTGTAGAAAAGGGAAGATTCGTGTGATTTGTATTTCTTGGAAGTTTCTGATGTGAGGGAACACAACTACGCTGATTATTTGGTTAGCCGAGGAATACAATACCTGCAGGTTGGGGTGTTGGACAAGTAACTGAAGGAACGACAGAAGAGGAAGATGCAGAGCATAAGGTTAAAGATGCAGCTCCTCTGATCATGGCCAAGCAACAGCTGTTGAACGGCCTTGACCACAATGAGGAGATGAAAGAGCTTATGAATATAATGGGCAAATCGATGTGCTCTGTAGGATGATTGTCTCTTTATTTGCAGTGCATGTAGCACTCATGATGTAATTAGTGGCTATGACATGAGCACTTTGCTGAAACTAGTAATGAATGAAACCTGTGTAGCAGGCTGGGCATAGTGTTGTGAACATCTAATGATTTCTATTAACAGAAATCGGGGGGTATCCCCTTTTGCTCATAAATAAATAAATAACATAGGCCCTTTTGGTGATAAATAAATAAATTAGCAGAGGCCCTGTCGGGTCAGCTTTGTTACCATTCGAAGACGTCAAGCAAATTGCAGTCCAACAGCAAACTATGTCATCAAATTCAAGTTTCACAGCCAAATATGAGTACAACTAAACAACAATGTCATCATATTTTAGTCGTCATACAATCACCACACACAAATGAACATACATAACAAGTGATGTTCTCACAGCAAAATACTAAACAACACGTTAATCAGGTTTCAGTTGTCATAGCAAACACAATTTCACATTGTAGATAAAAAACTCTCCTGATAGGCAAATACGACAAAAGCAATTTAATCATCATCCGCAGCGGCAGCGTCAACATCTTCGCCATGTGAATCAGTCTGAATCGTAACTCCTCAGAGTGTCATCTTCTTCTTCATCCTCAATGTCCTCGAACGTTGGCTTCTTCTTGATCAACTCTTGTATGTCCACAGCACGACAGGCAATCTTTTCGCCAGCGTCATTGACGTGATGGTTCTCAAAGATATTAGGAACATCTGTGGAATCTTGTACATCAAGAGCAGTGTAAGCATCATCTTGTTATGCAACTTCATTAAACGAATTCCTCTGCTCAAACCTTTGCAATACTCTCCAGTCATCGCTACGTGCAAATGTGTCTTCCAAGGAAATATCTATGTTGCTTGATTTGACAAAGTAAAAGGCTTGTTGGTCTGGTACGCCGCCTTGACATTGATGGATTTGAAATAATCATCAGCTCTGGGTTTTGCGATCCTAGAAAACAGGTTATACCAATGACAACACCAATAGAACCACACACCGATGATCCTTGAAACTGGAGATATAGTGCAACTGAACAATGTCTGTTATGTTAGCATACATTTCAGTTGTCTCTCTGTCCTACGTATCCGTGCTCATGATGGCACTGTTTTGTGTCTTCCTGCCCTCGTTGTGTGCAAGGGTGTTGTAGCGCACATCTCCAACAACGCAAGATTCATAATGTTTTTCCCGAGTATCAGGACCCATTGCTAGTGCGTAAAGGGCATCATCAACTGCCTGCCCATCCTCCCACATCTTCTTAACCTATGGTTAGAAAATAGACAAGCTGATCATATTATGTACTCAATATATTAAAAAAACTGACAGTGCAATTCAAAAGCTTACATGGCTCTTGAACCATTTCGCAAATCCTGCCATAACCAGTTTGTCAATGTTTCTTGGATTTTGCGGCAGTAGCTCCTTCTTGTAGATGATGCACAACATAGTGATCACGTCAAACATCTAAATATATAAGAATGTGCTGCAAGTTTAGTAGATTATGATGTATAAGCTGCAGTACTTAGCACTTACCTGATATAAGGTAGTATCTCAGGACAGTTATTCAAACATACCAAACCATTTTGTCCAAATCTTTAGGTCCGTCCTCTTGTCGAGTCTTCCCTGTAACTCGAACAGAATAGTCGAAAACATTGAGCCCGGGATTGTCTTCACCCACCTCTTTGCTAAGCCGATCAGCTGTTTTAATGTAT
This sequence comes from Triticum urartu, assembly GCF_056163025.1. NCBI lineage: Eukaryota > Viridiplantae > Streptophyta > Magnoliopsida > Poales > Poaceae > Triticum > Triticum urartu. The sequence continues at coordinate 293,340,687 of NC_141876.1, read as the reverse complement.
TTTGAGCAGAATGTCAACGCTTCTGTAGCAATGTAGGCCTCTGCAATGGAACCCTCGGGTCTAGCTCTGTTCCTAACATAGCCCTTGAAAGTGCCTAGCCGCCTTTCAATAGGGTACATCCAGCTATACTGTACTGGACCTCTAAGTAGTGCCTCACCAGGTAGATGAACAACCAAATGCACCATCACATCAAAGAAGGCTGGAGGATATATCTTCTCAAGGTCGCATAGGATAGTTGGTATCTTGTCTCTAAGATGCTCCAAAGCATCTACCCTGATAGTTCTACTACAGAGTTCCCTGAAGAATTGTCCCAACTCTGCAACTACTCTGTATAAGTTAGGGTGGCCCAATCCTCTAAGGATAACAGGTAAAACCCTTTGAAGTAGGACATGGCAGTCATGGGTTTTCAACCCTTGTACCTTGTTTCCATCTGCACTGACTCTCCTTTCAGGGTTGGAAGCAAATCCATGTGGGAATCTCACACATGACAGGAGCTCGCATAATTCTTTTCTTTTTACCTTGTCCAAGACATGCACAGCTGGTGCCATATCCTATGGTTTACCTTCATCTTCCACCTGCAAATCCTTTCTGATACCCAGGTGTGTCAAATCAATCCTAGATTTTAAGGTATCTTTCGTTTTGCCTTCAATATTAAGAAGTGTGCTGATAAAGATATCACATATATTTTTCTCGATGTGCATCACATCAAGATTATGCCACAGATCCAAATATTTCCAGTACTCTAAGTCCCACAAAGTGGACCTGTGGGTAAACAATAATCTCTCTTCTGCCCTGCCACGCTTCCTTCTCCCGCTACCATTACCAGGATGGTTTCCTGGTGTAATACGCTTGACCTTCTCTAATTCCATTTACAACTCATCGGCGGTGAGCCTCTTTGGCGCATCGCGGTTTTCATGCTTTGCATTAAACACATGTCTTCTGTATTTTGTAGGACCCGACTTGTCCTTGGCAAGGAAACGACGGTGTCCAATGTAACAGATCTTGCAAAGTATTGCGTATGACAGCGGATTCCTGTCACAATGAACACATGCATTGTAACCATGTGTCATTCACCCTGACATAGCGCCCACAGCCGGATAATCATGGATGCACCAGATTATAACAGCATGCAGAAAGAAATCAGCTGGTGGGCTGCTATATAGGTCTCGAGTGAGAACACCCCTACATAGCTGTTGAAGTTCCTCCATAAGAGGCTCCATGAATAAATCAAAATCCTTTCCAGGACTTTTTGGACCTGGGATGAGCAAGGCCATCATGTAGTTTGATTCTTTGGTGCAGACATTTGGAGGCATGTTGTAAGGGATAACAAGCACTGGCCACATGCTCTATGTGGCGCTCTGGTGGCCAAATGGGTTAAATCCATCTGAAGCTAAGCCAAGTCTAATGTTTCTCGGGTCAGCAACAAACTTTTTGTGTTTCTGATTGAAGCTTTTCCACTCACTACCATGTGACGGATGGCTCATTACATTGTGATCTCTGTACTCCTGGTTCCTAGAATGCCATAGTACATCCTCTCTTGTTTCAGCATCATGAAACAACCTCTACAATCTTGGTGTAATTGGAGAATGTCTCAGAACATTATGAGGAATCCTCTTCATAGCATCACCATCTTTCCATCTTGGTGATTTGCATTTCGGGCATTCACTTAAGTTGGCATAATCCTTCCGGAAAACAGAACACAATTATTCTTACAAACATGGATCATATCATATCCAATTCCAACTGCACGAAGGAAATTCTTCATTTTACTGTAGGTGGGTGGCAGCTTAGACGCATCTGGGAAAGCTTTGCGGAAAGCAGCCAACATCGTATCGAATGATTTGTTGGTCATCCACTCAGATGTCTTCACCTGAAGAAAGGTGACCATAGCTAAGAATACTGATAGCTTATTTCCTGGGGTGACAGCCGCGTTGCATTGTTCCAACATGTGGGCCCATCGTTTTTCTTCTGCATGTGAAAGTTCACGAAATGCATGAGCATTTTGTAGCATTGTTTCAATGTTGGTCAAACTCACTAGCTCCGCCACCACCACCTCCTCCTCCTCTTCCACCTGAGCATCAGGCAGATCAAGATGGTGATCTGCTGCTTCCACTTAGTCAGTAACATTGACGTTCACAGCTTCACCATGATGTACCCACCTAGTATATGTGACTGACATCCCATACAAGTGTAGATGATTTTGCACAGTTGACTGGGGTCTTGTAACTGAATTCATACAACTGCTACACGGGCAGAGCACATCTGATTTCGGACCACCGTACTCAGCTCTGATAAAGTTCATGAAGTTTTCAACCCCCTCGACATATGCAGCAGAGAATCTTCGAGCATAAGTTATCCAAGTCCTGCTCATCTGTTAGACATACAAATTAGTTCTTCTACTAGATATTACAGGAAAAACATATATGCTTTTTTATGAAGTCTAGAACAAAAATACCTACGTCGATGTCTAAAGCTATGGCAAGATATTTGGACGAGCAGATCTAAGTAACGAAATATATTTAAAGCTAATTCATCAAATAGATTTGAGTGCTAAATTAAGGCAGGTTGTTTCAGCAGTCAATGAGGCCGAACACACAGCCATCGAACAAAGATCGAGTATAAAACGGTGTACAACTATTTCACCTAATAGATTGGCTACTAGACCATGGCACTCTACGTCACAATAAATATATGGCGGGATATTTTAGCAACTAATTGGGCTTGGCATGCCATCTCAGCTAAGAAGAGTGAGTGCAGAATAGGGCAAGGAAGCTTCTTAAGCAGAGCATATTGACTGTAAACTACTTCGGCAAACAGTGAGATTAACAACGTCTATCAGCTAACATTCAGTGCTACACCGACATGCACGGGGCCTCAGTCTAGAATGTGCGTACCGTGGGAGAAGCTGACCGCAGTGTGTGTCCACACGAATGTCGCCAGCGATGGCGGCGTAGACCGCCGTGCGCCTCCACAAGAACGCCGCCAGTGGTGGTGGCGCGGCTCGATGAAGGCAGTCTATGAGAGCGTACTGTGGGAGCGAGAGGATCACCGTGAGTCCCCTCGTCGAACCGCGGCGCCGACGTATCGACACGGCGGGGAGGGTAGCTTTGGCGGAGCGAATGGAGTGGAGGGGGATGGGGGGAGGGGGGTTTGGGGAATATTATTGGCTAGTTGGCCGAAGGGCAGTTGAATTTGGGATTTGGGGGGAATTTTCGGGGGGGGGGATTTCCGCGCGGTGGGCGGGGGGAGTTTGGCGCATGGTCGGTTTCTCCAAGTGCAGGCCCATGTGCCAGTGAAGAGGCAAATCGAAGCGCATTCCGTTTGCGTGAGCCGTGTGCAGGACCGAACGTGTGTGGGGTGCAATGCGACCGCGACAGGGGTGCTGTGACTGTACCCCCTTTTTCCTTTTAAACTAGGTGCTTCGCCCCCTCAAAAAAACTTGGTGCTTCGCGCGATCCATCGATACTACTACTAGTAATCCGGTAATCCCGACTAAAATGGCACGGCCGGGTCTTTTCCCGCGCGATATGCTGGGAGGTTGGCTTAGTTGGTTTTTTTGGACGAGTATTGCTACACCTACGTAACCTCAGTTATGTAATTATTATTGTGAAAGTTCATATACTAGATTATTGTGCATGCGGTACTCCTACAATATATTATATTCTTGTGAAAGTTCATATACACCGGCCGAGATTAATGCAAACACGCCAAATTTTTATTACATTTCAAACTTTTATAGGACAGGAAAATAAAATAAACCCGACCCTAAACCTATTCTACGGCGGCGGTCGACGTCCTCCATCTGCGATCTCCATGTACGGGGGCGGGGTTCAAGACGAAGGTGCGGTCTCCGGCGAGGAAGAGTAGAACACGGGAGATGGACCGGACAGTTGGCACACCAGGTCCCGCCGCCTCCCATGCCCTACTCATCCTCGGAGGAGTCCCTGACCTTGGCACTGTCGGACGTTGGACGGCGGCAAGTAGGATGCGTGGCTGAAGGTGCTCCCATCGTCGGCCGCTATCATGGCCACCGCTTGTGCGGTCACGTCCGCGTCCGGCTACGCCGCTATTGCGTCATGAGTGGCGACTTGAGCGAGGGCGGCGACCTCGAGCTTCATCCCCGAAGACAAAGCTCTCCCGCAGAGCGTTCGCACTCGCAGTCATTGCGGATGTGGTGCCAGGTAGCAGGACGATGCGCTATGGTGTGGAGGTTAGCTGGGCATTGCCGCTTTAAGTAGCGCATTCCGGTGAGGCCAAAGCGTCCGGGTGCGTCATTAGGTCGCCGGAGTTTGTTCCTCGGGCACCGAGCCTCTTAATGATGGCATACGGATGGACGGCATGAATGCGGGCAGCTGGCGCCGGCTGGGAACACACCGCGCGACGGCGCGAGGGACGAGGGTTTTGGGTGTGCCAGGGTAGTCAGCTGCGGTCATGGGAACGTTGGAGACGCCCCTTGCTCACATGCGACCCCACATGTCATTGGAAAATCAAGATGACCCGGCATGGTCCATGTCCTGGGGATGCAGTTGGCCGCGCTACACCACTCCGCGGACGCGTCGCGGCGCACGCGCACTTCGGTGCCTCGTGCATCCTCGACGAGCCGGGTGTTGATCTGCTGGTCGTGCCACAACGCTAACGCCACCCTCAGCACACTGAAACCAACCATGTCCAGCGACGATGAGCGTGTCGCTCACCGCGGTCGCCCTGTCCAGAGGCGGTACTAGAGTTGCGCCACGTTGCTGGCCCCCACGACCCACATGAACGGTTTCCAGTGGCGAGGAGGTCGTGGGCCACCTCCTCCATTGGACTAGTCTACGCCACGTCGTCCCGACAGGTGTGCCCCACATGTTGGTTTCCCTGTTTTCCTGGCCATATTCGAGCGTCAATGCTCCGCGTTGCGCATTAGGCGCAGAACAGGTGGTTTTTGTGCCCTGGTTCAAATGCGGTACAGTACCAAGTTGTTACCCTAGCCCCAACTATGGTGGTTTTGGGTACGGTACCACCCTTTTCCTTTTCAAGTAGTGAAGCATAACACTTGATTAAGTAGCCGGATGGTGTGCTAAATGTAGGTGTCCGACTGTTTGAAAGAATAACTGAGGTGTGCCCGGTCTGTGCCCGCATTTAGGGATCCAACTTACCATGTTCCGACAGTAGTAACTATACTAGTCCCTGCGTACTCCCTCTGTTTTTATTTACTCCGCATTTTAGCTTCTCTCAAAGTCAAACTTTGTAAACTTTGACAAAGTTCATAGACAAAAATAATAACATATACAATAAAAAATCAATACCATTAGATTCATTATTGAATATACTTTCACATCATCTATATTTGCTATTGTAAATGTTCATATTTCTACTCTTACTAGCAAGATGCACGTGCGTTGCACGTAACATCAAGATGCATTTGTATGACTAGTTCATCTTGTGAGAGAAAAGGATGAACGAAGGAAGGCCTTATTTGCAATTGTGGAGAGGTTTGTGGGTACCTTTTTGCAAAATTTCCATAGTTTCCTTCCTATCTGTCAGATATAAATCAGATGGCCTATATTGCAGGATGGCAGGCGCACCATCATCACCAACTCTGTTTTTTATAAGAGTCCGTCCAATTTATATCTGACGGATAGGAACAAAACTATGGCAATTTTGCAAAAAGATACCCACACCCCTCTCCACATTTGCAAATAAGGCCTTCCCTCATTCATCCTTTTCTCCCACAAGATAAAATACTCATACAAATGCATCTTGATGTTCCATGCAACGCACGGGCATCTTGCTAGTGTGCATAAAAATCAGAGTTGGTGATGATGGTGTGCCTGCCATCCTACAATATAGGCCGTCCGGTCTATATCTAATGGATAGGAAGAAAACTATGACAATTTACCCGCACTCCTCTCCACATTTGCAGATAAGGCCTTCCCTCGTTCATCCTTTTCTCCCAGAAGATCTTGATGTTCCATGCAAGGCACAGGCATCTTTCTAGTTTTCTATAAACTTGGTCAAATTTTATGAAGTTTGACTTCAGTCAAACCTAATATGCAGAGTAAAAAAAAGAGGGAGTATCTCACTCCGTGACCAAGACGGAAGGGAAAACGAGACAACTTATTGTTTATTTGAGCCATTCAAGTATAATCATGCGGCGTTGCTTATTTCTCATTCCTCTCCAACCCTCTTCTCCATCGATCATGCCGCCCTCAGGTCGAGTCCATCCTCCCGCATGCGTCATTTGAAAATTCCACCGAGTATCATTCACATGTGGACCTAGACCATGCTTGTATTTCCAATGTTGTAATTTGTCTGACATGCTTACAAACAAACGCTTCGTTAAAGTTTCACTTTGCCTCCACTACGTGTCGCTTCCCGTCCTAGTTTTGACATCCCACTCGGTTCATGCCCCGACACATCTTGACGAGATCAATTGATGTTGAGAGATCAATTGCGTGTCGTGCAAGGAGATAAAGGTTTGGTCTGTTTCTATGATAGAAATGACCCGTGGGGGCAAGGGGGTCTGTGGGGATCAGAGGGAGTATATTGTATGTTCATAAGCAAAACAAACGTATTGTACCCACCCTAGTCCTCTTTCAATCGATCTCCGGACCCCGAGATGAAATCGAGAGAAAACGAGTGGGTGCATGTGCGATACCTAAGGCGGATTCAAAAATTTTAACCGGTGATCATAGCATCCGCAAATCATATATAAAGGGTATTCAATGTTCGTTTCGCTTTTGAACATACAATATACTCCCTCCGATCCTTTCTACTCCCTCTGTTCCTAAATATAAGTCTTTCTAGAGATTTCACTATGGACTACATACAGATGTATATAGACATAGTTTAGAGTGTAGGTTCACTCATTTTGCTCCGTATGTAGTCTCTTATTGCAATATCTAAAAAGTCTTATATTTAGGAACAGAGGGAGTAGTTTACATATAAGTTTTATGTGTAGTCAAAGTATCTCTACTTTGATCAAACTTACAGAAAAAAGTATCAACATTCAACAACACCCGATCAATATTGTTAGATTCGTACGTACTCCTAGATTTGTATTCAAACAGAGATGGTTTCCAATTTGTTTTCAACCACGTGAATGTGCTTGTTCTCGCGCATGCTCTTCCTACTAGGATTTCTCCACGTATAGCCAGTCCAATAGTAATTTTTTAAGCTCCATGTCCAATAGTACTAGTGGAGTACTGACAATATCTGTAATAGAGTATGCAGTGCTCATAGTACTCCCTCCTTCCATTTATATAGGGCCTAGGAGCAAGTCTAATAAGGCCTAGTCAGCAGGCTATAAGACTTGTCATGTCATTAAAATCCTACTTGGAGGAGTGAGAAGAGAGGAGAGAGAGTGAAGTGGGCTCTTCCAATCATATACCTTGCTCATAGATCAAGAAAAAATAGTATGCATGCAACTCTCTTCCAATCATATACCTTGCTCATGCAAATATTAAATGCTTAGAGCCAACCTAATAGCCATTCTACTACTAAGAGCCAACTTACATGGCACTTTTGCCTATGTGAAGGAGAGAGAGATGTGAAAAAGTAAGGGGAGTGAGCTCTCATTAAAGAGCGTAGCTATATACACATTCCTAGGTAAATACAATAAATATGAAGAAAGAGATAGGGAGGAGATGGGAGAAAGTACTAATACAATAGCCAACCTTTATATTATTATTTTGCGGGAAATAGCCAACCTTATAGCCCACAGTATTGTATGAGTGCATATAGATGATGGCTATAGATGACATGGCCGTTCCTTATAGCCATCGGCTGGCAATATTATTAACCATGCTCCAATGCGTTTTTCAAAACCGCCTTTGACTATTGACAAGATTAATAGTACATGAAATGTATAATGTGAAAAATTATATCATTGGAAGCTCCTTTCACATACAAATTTAATTGTATGCTTTGTGTAAGTTGCATGTCATATATTATTACTCTAACATTTGGTCGAAGTTAGCCTCGAAAAACACATTAGGCGCTGTAGATGGAAGGAGGGAGTAGTAGTGGAAGTGGATCCTCTGACGTAGGTATCCCTGCCTTACCCTCCCTTTCGGTCACTTACTGGCGGACCCCATGCTTGCTAGGCCCCGCATGTCAGTTACTCAATGGGTTCGGCCACGTCAGGGGAACCTCATCTGTAGTATACTCCCTCTGTTTTATTTACTCCGCATAAAACGGAGGGAGTGGTAGTATAAATGACGCAAGCGGGGGAGGGGGAGGGACGTTGGTTTGCTCTCAACTGTGGTCCCACAAGCAAGCGAAAACGCAAGACGGAGCGTGTTCCATTTGGTGAACGATGTGGGGGGTCCAGCGTGCCGGGGTGCAACGCGAACGCGACAAGAGCGATGTACAGTCAAAACCGATTGACCTTCGCTGCTCGGCTAGAACCACTATTCACACCAGAACCTTTGCTGCTCGGCCTACGCCAGCCACTGCACCAAAACCACACCTCCTCTCTAGCCCATTCCCCCACCTTTCGATCCCCTAGCCCGCATCAAGCGTCCCCTAGTTCGCCGGAAAGCCATGGTGCGCCGCAAGATCACATACTACAAGATGTTGACACCGGAGCGCCGCGCAGAAATTGCGGCGGCAGTCGGCGCCACAGACCTCCGTTCCCAAGCTCGCTTTGTGGCAGGCCAATCCCCGAGTTCTCTGGAGCCAAGATACCAGGAGGAGGAAGCCGATCCAATGTTCATGGCGGAGGTCGCGACACAGAAGTCCCCCGATGGGTATGAGACGATGGACGTCGACTTCGTGCCAGCGTCCGGGTCCCCCATGGTGCAGGCGGACCAGTGGTTCAACCTGGCGATACTAAAGGAGGACCGGGAGGCAGAGGCTCAACTCGACGCGGAGCGTGTGCATGACGTTGCCATCGAGGCTCTCCTGCAGGCGAAACCAGATGTCGTGGATGTGAACCGGCTGGCGGAGGCTCAACTCGACGCGGAGTGCGCGGATGCCGCTGCCATCGAGGCCCTCCTGCAGGCAGAACCGGATGTCCTGGACTTGAACCGGGCAGCAGAGGCCTAACTCGACGCGGAGCGCGTGGATGCCGCGGCCATCGAGGTCCTCCTACAGGCAAAACCGGACGTCCTAGACATAAACCGGGCGGCGGAGGCTCAACTCGAGGCGGAGCACGTGGATGCCACTGCCATCGTGGCCCTCCTACAGGCGGAACCGGACATCCTCAAATTGAACCGGGCAGTGCTCTCATCCATGCAGAGCGCCCGCACGCTCTGTGTGAACTAGTAGCTGGAGGCCAAGGACAACCACGGTGCAGAGACACATCGGCAGCTACGGCTGGTTCGCGCCGGCAGCCAAAGACGACGAGGCCGTCTTGTTCCGCGAGCAGTGATAGTTCTTCTTTATGTTGTTTTTCGGGATCTTTTGCTGTGTAAAAACATGTGTTGTTATGCAAGTCGCCTTACTTTCATCATTTGGGTCATTCTACCATTTCAGGCGGTTGGATGAACATCCTACGTCTCCTAACCCTTCTTCCTCACCTCTTCTTCTTCCCCAACATACCCCTACACGGGCCTTAAGGATCCTCCCCAACATGCCGTTGGATAAACATAATGTATGATTGAAAATTATCTGTCAGTGGTAGCACGTGTCAGTGAGGTGTGTTCCCTTGGTTGGGTTTGCGGCGTGCAGGAGAGACTGTGTGAGGGTGCGGTGCGAACGCGGTGTGCAGGAGCGACCGTGTGAGGGTGCGGTGCGACCGCGACAGTCGTGCGCAAATGTACCTCCTTTTCATTTTGAAAACTTTAGGCAAGCTTGGCAAAAATGTGTGGCGAAGTATGGCAATGCAAGGCCTAGACCCAAACAGGATAAGTACGTATGTACTAGGAGTACTAGTGTTAAAAAAGAAAGGCAGTGTTTTCCTTTGTGGGATTAAACGATACAAATCCTTGTTTGATGTGTCAATTAATGCATATTTTATTCTCCAAAGCCCAAACATCTTACCATCTCACTCCTCATTGCTTGATTAATGCAGCGCCATGCAGACAAACCTTCTCACTTCCGCATGCATGCACGGGTATATTAATGTCCTTGGTTGCTAGTACGAGGCAAACCCCATCAATTTTGCCTCGATTAGTGTTAGTGGCCTTTTGCAAATTGTAATTTGATATACTGACCTTGTGTACAAAAAAATGGAGGTAGTAACTATTTGACTTCCTTCCCCATTGCGGTGACGTCGACGATATCTCGAACGTTGTGGTTTGGCGAAGTGCGTTCGATGGAGAATACCATTGAGGGAGACCACGGTAAGTCATTCGCAAGTGCCGCCTACAAGCTGAGACAACCACCTTATTTGCGTCCAGGAAGTCTGTTGAACCAAAGGACGCGTAAACGTACTAGTACTACTAGCACACAATAGCGCCGTCCATCCAGCTTAGTGTGGTAAGGTGGTTTCTCGAAGAAGACGATGGAGAAGCGGAGTCGGCGAAGAGTGAAATGATGGTTGCTTCATCCGTACTTTGTGATTTGATGCCTCACTGCTTTGTGATTTGTGATAGAAGGGACAGGGGAGTAGACTCCGTGCTCTATACTGTACATGCGTCCAAGCACGGGAGAAAGAGGAGAGACGTTGCATTTTTCTATTCCTTCAATCAATCAATCAGGGAGCTTCGGTTCCATCTTTTTGTCTTTGGCGGCACCGTACACAATGGTTCCCATCGATGACAAAAGCTATTTTCACATTTGGCTACACATTGTGGACGCTCTTAACCGTACCACTTGGTTTTGCTCCTGTGTGCTATCTATACAAATCTCAATTATATTGATCTAAAAAATTATAGAATCAAGATTAGTAAAAAGGAAATGATTTTGCCGCGCGGATGGTGGGGAAGGTTTCTTATTTTTAGAGGACGTTGGCATGGAAGTTTGCTAACATGCGGTCCCACGTGTCAGTGCTTTACCAAGCCGATCCGCGTCCCACATGAGGCAGAACAACGGCAGAAGCAACACGTGGTTAACTTGCAGAAGCGGATTCAGCAATGAGTGAAATGATGGTTGCTTCGTCCCTCCAACTTCTTTTTTTACTAGCATTATTATTACTTCGTCCCTCCAACTTAACTGCGGGAAAGGTGCGGTGAGGGAGTCCTGGATTAGGGGTCTCCGGACAGACGGACTATCTCCATTGGCCGGACTATTAGACTATGAAGATACAAGATTGAAGACTTCGTCTCGTGTCCGGATGGGACTCTACTTGGCGTGGAAGGCAAGCTAGGCAATACGTATATGGATATCTCCTCCTTTGTAACCGACCTTGTGTAACCCTAACCCTCTCCGGTGTCTATATAAACTGAAGGGTTTTAGTCCGTAGGACAACAACAATCATACCATAGGCTAGCTTCTAGGGTTTAGCCTCTCTGATCTCGTGGTAGATCTACTCTTGTACTACCCATATCATCAATATTAATCAAGCAGGACGTAGGGTTTTACCTCCATCAAGAGGGCCCGAACCTGGGTAAAACTTCGTGTCCCCTGTCCCCTGTTACCATCCGGCCTAGACGCACAGTTCGGGACCCCCTACCCGAGATCCGCCGGTTTTGACACCAACATTGGTGCTTTCATTGAGAGTTCCTCTGTGTCGCCGCCATTAGGCCTGATGGCTCCTACTATCATCGATGGCGATGCGGTCCAAGGTGAGACTTTTCTCCCCGAACAGATCTTCGTGTTTGGCGGCTTTGCACTGCAGGCTAATTCGCTTGGCCATCTGGAGCAGAATGAAAGCTACGCCCCTGGCCATCAGGTCAGATTTGGAAGTTTGAACTACACGGCCCGCATCCGCAGAGACTTGATGTTCGACGGATTCGAGCCACAGCCGGGCGCGCCGCACTTTCGCGATGGGTATGACCTAGCTCTGCCGCCGAACAATACCCCAGAGGCCGCGCCCGCATCAGCTCCGACCCTTAGTTCGGAGCCAACTGCGCCAATCGAGAACGGGTGGTTAGACACCGCCTCAGGGGCCGCAGTCTCAACGACGATTGAGCCGAACACTTGCCTAACCCTCTGTGCAGCCCGTGACTCCAAGGTGCCGGACTCTTTTTCGGACTCCAAACCATCCGCGCCCCTGCCAATCGAATCCGATTGGGCGCCGATCATGGAATTCACCGCCGCGGATATCTTTCAGCACCCGCTCTTCGGCGACATTCTAAATTCACTAAAGTCTCTCTCTTTGTCAGGAGAGCCCTGGCCGAATTACAGCCAACAGGATTGGGATATGGACAACGAAGAAATTCGACGCCCACCCACCACCCACTTAATAGCCACTGTCGATGACTCAACCGACATGCTCGACTTCGACTCCGAAGACATCGACAGTATGGACGATGATGCGGGAGGCGAAGAGGAACCACCGCCCACAGGGCGCTGGACGTCCACTTCATCATATGGCGTATACATGGTGGACACACCAAAAGGAGACGACGACGACGAACGGAAGGACGCACCGAAGGCTTGTTCCCTCGAGAAGCAGTCAAAGCGGCGGCGCAAGCACCGCCCCAAACCCCGCCTCGGCAGAAACAACGATCATACAGACCCAGCGTTGGAGCAGGGTGAAACACTGCCGGACCACGGAAATACGGAGAATCAAACCGAACAAACCAATTCTATCAAAGATAATAGTCCGGACGACATAACGCCGGACAGGCACCCGGAGCAGCAAAACGCCCGTCAAAGGCTTGTTGCCACCGCGAGGAGCCTGAAAAAGTAGAATCAAAGGCTCAAGGCTGCGCAGGACACACTCCGAATCAGATGGAGCAAAGTACTCAACACAACATCGAAGTACGGCGGCAATCGCCCCACCAAGAGCTACCCAAAGCGGAAGCTGCTACCTGAATTCGATGAGGAGGCCTTAGACCCCCCACAACCAAAAATTAAAATAGCCATCTGGCCGGATAGACGACCTCACGGCCAACATAAAGCGGCAAGCAACGCCGCACATAAGCCAATACGCGGTCTACACGAGGGATCGCATCAAAAGGACGGCGAAACCAGATCCATCTATGGACCACGCAAGCGTGCTACAACATATGATGCAACAAAACAAACACCCGATCAACACGGTACACCCAGATATAGGGGTGCCGCACACCCCCTATGTTTCACTGATGAGGTGCTGGACCATGAATTTCCAGAGGGATTCAAACCCGTAAACATAGAGGCATACGACGGAACAACAAACCCTGGGGTCTGGATTGAGGACTATATCCTCCATATCCACATGGCTCGAGGAGATGATCTCCATGCCATCAAGTATTTACCCCTCAAACTCAAAGGGCCAGCTCGGCACTGGCTCAAAAGCCTCCCCGAAAACTCCATTGGAAGCTGGGAAGAGCTGGAAGACGCTTTTCGGGCAAATTTTCAAGGGACTTATGTCCGACCTCCGGACGCGGACGATTTGAGTCATATAACTCAATAGCCCGAAGAGTCAGCCCGAAAACTTTGGAACAAGTTTCTTACTAAAAAGAACCAAATTGTCGACTGTCCGGACGCCGAAGCCTTGGCAGCTTTTAAGCATAGCATCTACGATGAATGGCTTGCCAGACACCTCGGCCAAGAAAAGCCGAGAACAATGGCAGCATTAACAAGCCTCATGACCCGCTTTTGCGCGGGTGAGGACAGTTGGCTAGCCAGATGTAGCACCAGTGACCCCAGTACATCTGAAATTAGAGATGGAAACAGGAAATCACGGCGCAACAACCCTAACAAACGCCGGAATAAAGAAGAAAACACGAAGAGCACGACAGTAAACACCGGATTCAAAAGCTCTCGGCCAGGTCAGCAAAAGCCGCCCTCTAAAGGCGCCAGAGACGAACTGTCCAGCCTAAACAAAATTCTGGACCAAATATGTCAGATCCATAGCACCCCTAGTAAACCCGCTAATCATACCCACATAGAATGTTGGGTCTTCAAGCAGTCCGGCAAACTCAACGTCGTACACAAGGGGGAGGATGCACCAAGCGAAGACGAGGATGAGCCTCTCAAGCAAGACACTGGGGAACAAAAGAAATTCCCACTAGAAGTCAAAACAGTAAACGTGTTACACGTGATCAAAGGAAGAAACAAAACGTCACTCCCAGAAAAATATGCCCAAGGGCCTATCACCATGAAGTCCTTCCACTGGTCGTCTCAACCGATCATTTTCGATCATCGTGATTACTCAGCAAGTATCCGGCGTGCAGGATGGGCTGCCCTGGTATTAGACCCAATAATTGACGGATACCACTTCACACGAGTCCTGATGGACGGTGGCAGAAGTCTAAACCTGATATACCAGGACACAATCCGCGAAATGGGGATAGACCCAACAAAAATCCGCCATAGCAATACTACCTTTAAAGGAGTAACGCCAGGCCCAGGGGCTCATTGTACGGGATCCCTACTACTAAAGGTTATATTTGGCTTCCCGATAACTTCCGTAGCGAACATTTAACCTTCCACATCGCTCCATTCCAAAGTGGCTATCAAGCACTACTTGGACGCGAAGCTTCCACTCGCTTTAATGCAATACCGCATTACGCTTCCCTCACGCTCAAGATGCCCGGTCCACGTGGCATCATTACAGTGAATGGAAATATTGAGCGATCTTTGCACGCCGAAGAGAGTGCGGCGGCCTTGGCAGCCGCACACTAAAAACGGCCTCACCAACTAAAGCATTTAACAGGTTGTCAAGACCTCGGACACGGTTAGACGAGTCCGGCGCAGCCATATGTAATTCATACAGGATCGATGATCACACCCCTATTACAAATACAAGGGGCTCAACGCGCGCAGACAACTGGCAATTTTTACTCATCTTGAATTATACATGGTTTTTAAAAAAAAACTGTATTTTTGCACGACAACTTTTTCACCTAAGTTCCTCTCCTTTACAGATGATCATCGTGCTACACCCATCCAGGATACGGCACAACGGAGACACAGGCGCAGACGTGCAGCAGGGACCCGCTCCAAGGATTATTTTTAGATTAAGACCCTGCGTAAACCTTTTTTACTGTCTCTTGTTGATACATATCCAACGAATTCTCAGCATAGTTGAGAAGGATGCTGACGTCTTGGCATGTGGCCACGCCAGAATAATGCACGTACCTGGACACAAGGGGCTTCTTACAAAGGGCACTATTTAGGCCCGGTTTATACCATAAAGACCGAATACCTTAGGGAGTGTTCGGCGTCGCGAGTTTGGCCTTATATGCATCAGCTCCGAATCATTGTCTTTGGTCAAATGTTGGGTTTTCCCGGCTCCTGTGTTTCGGTGCCTTACGTTCCGCTTTACCAGCTAAGGCAGCACCAGGAGAACTACTGCGATTGTGCCCTGGTTCATCCAGACGAGCACCTTAGTAGAGAAAGCCGAAAACTGACTATCATGATATAGCATGAGACTGGTCAACCACTCGATGACCTATAGGGATGTTAGAATTCCTCCGCCTTAACGAAGGGTCGTTTCCCGGCCAGGCATGTACGCACCCCGAGATCGGGAGAGTGCAGAGCCACCAAGGGCTATCTAGTAGCCCCACTGTCAAACTCCTATGGCCAAGTGAAAGTGTTAAAGCATTATAGTCCGGTTGCCTCGTTCGCTGCGCTATCACCTCCTTAATACGACCAAGACGTTGGGTTAAGTGTGAACACGTGTTTTTTGCGAGCACCTCCGCATTATATGCGTGGGGGCTGAAGCCGACGACTGCAATCTTTCAGGTTATACACATGTATACATAAACGGCCGCACAGGAGGCATCATATTACTTTCGGGCAAAAATATAAACACAACCTTATAAAATTTCATAAAAACATTGTGTTTACAATGGGAATACATGTCATTCAAACATAATATTCTTCGAGCACTGGGACTCTATCAAACGAGCACCCTCGAGAACCTCCTCGAAATAGTGCTCGGCAGCCACTCGGCCTACGGCCGAACCCTGTGCCGCAACAGTGGTAGCGTCCATCTCCGCCCAGTATGCTTTAACACGGGCAAGGGCCATCCACGAGCCTTCTATGCATGCCGACCTCTTCATCACATCAATGCGCGGCACCGCACCAAGGACCTGCTGCACTAAGCTAAAATAGCTATTCGGCTTTGGCCTTTCCGGCCATAGCTGATCCACGACAGACCTCATGGCGAGTCCGAACAACCTATTTAGTTCGGCCCATTCGGCTAGCTGATCAGTCAAAGGAAGCAGACGCTCTGGAATGTTGAATTGCGACCAGAACAGCTTGTCCACCCCACGATCTGCTTGACCTTGGAAGTATTTGGCCACATCGGCGGCGCTCGCCGCCAAGTCCATATATGCATCTGCCGAACTCCACAGCCGATCCAGAGGGGCATATCGTGGATCTCCGAACTTCCTCCGTAGCATGAAGGGCTTCCCAGCCGCAATATCCCCGGCTTCCTGCAGCTCCTCCTTCTTCGCTCTCATAGCAGAGAGGGTGTCTTTGTCCGCCATCATGGCCTTCTCAAGGTCCGTTGCCTTCGCTCGGTTTTCTTTTTCAAGAAGCCGGCAACGGTCGGCAGTGTCTTTAAATTCTACGGCCATCTTGGCCATCTTCTCTTTGCTCTCGCCATGTGCAGCCTTCTCGGCTTTCAACTCTTCGGCCGCCTTCAAAGCAGCCGCATTACTAATCCTCGCTTGTTCCTTGGCTCGGGCAAGTTTTGCCCGCAAGGTTTCCACGGTGGCAGCTCCATCTGCAGTCACAACATATTAAAGATACTAGCATCATGCTGCTCTTACTATGTGGCGTTCACCAGATAATAACACTTACCCTGTGCCTCGTCAAGCCTCTTGTTAACAGCTCGATGTGGGCGTCTGTCGCATCCAGTTGCCGTTTTAATTTGGCAAACTCACTAGTCCGGCTAGCCACCGGAGCTTCCACCACCTGCACATAGGGGCCGTCTGGTTATTGCTTGGGACTGTGATCCTCTGTTCGCCGCCGTTCTCGTCGACAACCAGAGTCTCAGGGGCTACTATCTACACAGGGCACACCTAACATGTGTAGTACTATCACATATTATCTCACGTACCTCAAAGCCTGTCAGTCGACTCATAAAAGCTTCATGTAATCCGCTTTCGGCGGACGAGATTCTCTCCATCACCGTACGCATCAGCATACGGTGTTCTTCTGAGATGGCCGCTCGCCCCACCAACTCCCTCAGAACGTCCGACCGCACACCAGACGGTGTCAGACTCTTTTGTCTGCTCTCTTCGGGAGCCGGACGCTAGGGACTTCGGGGGTTTATGGGATCATCTTCTGGCCTCACCGGATCCGGAGAGGCCCTCCGTGACGACACTTCGGGGTCGCCCGCTTCTTGAGCGGAGGAGTCCGGGGGAGGCATTTCACTCTCCATCATCTCTGGAAGAAGATCCCCCAAATACGAGCTCATTTGAGAGGGGCTAAGGCCCGAACTACAAGATATATGCGGTGGTTATTTTCTCAGGAAAAAGATAGCATACCTTTACTATTAAAGTATTTTGGATCACTTATGACTCGTTGGAGGGCTGATCCCCCCGCGGACTTTGTGCAGCAAAAGCACCCCCTAAGGCAGGACCCTCTGTGGGAGACTTCTTCTCCCGTTTGGAGGCTTCGGCTTCCGGATCCTCGGAAGCAGTCCTTTTCCTCCCCCGGTTGTCCTCCTTCGTGGAGACGCTCATTCCCTCGGTTGGAATGGGCAGCGATGGGGGCCCGCGTCCGGCCGTATTATCCCCCGGTATCTTCCTTCAAGGGCTCCGGGCAAGGTGCGACCTCGAGCATCTTTTCCAATACCGGATTTTCCAAACCCTCAGGGAGGGGAGCCAAACACCGAATCATCTTCGCCTTTGTTAGCCAGTCCTGGTCAAAAGGCGAACTCTCAAGAAATAACTTCGTAATGAATAAAAGACAGTGTGTTCAGCCAGAGGATTTCTTACTTGTTCGGCGGCGCGGTTACTGCTCAGGCCCACGTCCTCGGTAATATCCGGACACTCTACTTGAGGTCCGAAGAATGACTTGTACATCTCCTCGTGCATCAGGCCAAGGAAACTTTGAATGGCACATGGTCCCTCTAGGTTGAACTCCCACAAGCGAAGGGGACGGCCTTTGCAAGGCTGGACTTGATGAACCAGCATAACTTGTATCACCGCAACCAAATTAAAATCTCCCTCGAAGAGATCTCGGATGTGGCTTTGCAGTATAGGCACGTCCTTGGATGGACCCCAACTCAGACCTCTGCTAATCCATGACATTAGTTGTGGTGGGGGCCCGAGCGGAAAGTAGGGGCAGCCGCCCACTTGGCACTTCTGGGAGCTATGACATAAAACCACTCCCGCTGCCATAATTCGGACACCTTTGGGAAGGAACCTTTCGGCCATGGAGCTCCTACCATCTTGCCTATTGATGCACCTCCGCACGCTGCATGTTGCCCCTCGATCATCTTCGGCTTCACTTCAAAGGTCTTGAGCCACAAGCCAAAGTGAGGGGTGATGCGGAGGAAGGCCTCGCACACGACAATAAATGTCGAGATGTGGAGAAAGGAGTCCAGAGCTAGATCATGGAAATCTAGCCCGTAATAGAACATCAAACCCCTAACGAAGGGATCCAGAGTGAGGCCTAGACCTCGGAGGAAGTGGGAGACGAACACGACGTTCTCGTTGGGTTCGGGAGTAGGGGCGATCTGCCCTCGAGCAGGCAGCCGATGCGAAACCTCGGCGGTCAGGTATCTGGCCTCCCTCAACTTCTTAATGTCCTCTTCCGTAACGGAGGAGGGCATCCATCAGCCTTGAAGGCTGGATCCGGACATGATTGAAGATCCGGAGCACCTAAACCTGGGCTTTGGGTGTTAGAACTCGAGGTGGGGGAAGGGTTCGAATGAGCACGAGAGGGAAAAAGTGAAAACCTTGTCCCTTTATAAAGAGGGTGAATATCAAGCGTCCTCTCCGTAGCTGTTTAGGACTTGCCTATAATCTAGGAGTCCTAGACACGGTTGGGTTACCCACACCCGTATTGATGAGAATCCCTTAATAAGGGGGCACGATCTCTGCTTTGACAAGATGTGTCAAAAAACTGCCTCACGTCATGTGCGGGGCTGGTTAAAATAAACGGTTCGAATAATCACCGGGCCATGACATAACGTCACGTTGCCAAAACTAGCCAGCAAATTAGATCTGCGAAAATATTATTCTCTCTATGGTGGAATGTGGAACTTATTTTGCAGGGTCAGACACTATCCTCGTATTCAAATTCTTCTGTGATGTATTCGGAGAAGGAACCCGCCTTGCAATGCCGAAGACAATACTGCGCGCCGGACTCATCGTCATTGAAGCCTGGTTCAGGGGCTACTGAGGGAGTCCTGGATTAGGGGGTCTCCGGACAGCTGGACTATCTCCGTTGGCCAGACTGTTAGACTATGAAGATACAAGATTGAAGACTTCGTCTCGTGTCCGGATGGGACTCTACTTGGCGTGGAAGGCAAGCTAGGCAATACGTATGTGGATATCTCCTCCTTTGTAACCGACCTTGTGTAACCCTAACCCTCTCCAGTGTCTATATAAACCGAAGGGTTTTAGTCCGTAGGACAACAACAATCATACCATAGGCTAGCTTCTAGGGTTTAGCCTCTCTGATCTCGTGGTAGATCTACTCTTGTACTACCCATATCATCAATATTAATCAAGCAGGACGTAGGGTTTTAGCTCCATCAAGAGGGCCCGAACCTGGGTAAAACTTCGTGTCCCCTGCCTCCTATTACCATCTGGCCTAGACGCACAGTTCGGGACCCCCTACCCGAGATCCGCCGGTTTTGACACCGACATGCGGCTTTGTGATTTGATGCCTCATTGCTCATTACTACGCCGGCGCCATGACTGGGGTGCTTAACCCCTGGTGCTCTCCACTGTATTTCGGTATGGCACGTGGACCCGGTAGCTTGATGTCCCACATGTCGGCGAAAGGGACTAGAACATTTATGAAAGCGAGCGCTCCACTCTTACGACGGAGGAGTACACGACACGGCGGCCCAGTGAACTTTCACTTGTACTGTATAGTACTATAGTTTTGTTGTTTTGCACGATCCATCGATACAAACCCGATTAAACAGGAAAGGGCGGGATTTTCCCCCCGCCGTAGATGATACTGGCCATACATTTCAGAGGCAATTTTAATGTATGCAAACTGAATAATTAAGTAACAATATGATATCTAGTAAAACTAAAAACACATATGATTTATTGTGTTAGTGTGTAGTAGTAGTGTTATATTGCATAGTTGTTAGATGTAACATGCGAGAACGTGTAGAGATGTAGTTTTGGAGGGCCTACAGAGAGAAAGCATAATAAGGTCACCAAACTTTAGAATACGCTCATTACGGTCACTATATACGTTTTGCGGTGATTATACGGTCACTTGCTCACCATTCAGCATCGGATCGCACTTTGTTGACCGGCCAAATAGTCTGCGTGGCACCATGTTGACTAGTTAAATTGACCACATTCCTTGTGGGTCCCACTTGTCAGTTCGCATAGGAAAAAGGTTAAATAAACACAAATTTACGCAGGCGCGACAAGATTCCAACCCGTGCAATGGAATCACCTGGTTGTGTATGTGTCTGTCAGGGCCTGATGTGTGCGCATGCACGTGTAGGATGAGCACTTGAGCGTGAGAGTGTGTGTTGGTCATGTGGTATGTGCATGCATGCATGTGTGCGTGTGTGCGTGTGAGTGTTGCATGTGTGTGTGGCTGTGTGTGTACGTGTGAGTGTTGCGTGCGTGCGTGGCTGCATGTGTTCGTGTTAGTGTTGCGTGCATGCAGTTCGTGTGTGTACGTGTGAGTGTTGCGTGCGTGCGTGGCTGCATGTGTTCGTGTTAGTGTTGCGTGCATGCAGTTCGTGTGCATGCGTGCGTGTGTGTGTGTGTGTATAATCACCCCACCAGCTCATGTGTGTTAAAACAGACGGCTCAGCATATCAATACAAGGCCACCTTGTCTATTCTGCCCGCGGTCATGACTTTGAACCACCGTCCAATATTTTTTTGTCGTTTGTTTTCATTCTTACTAGCAAGATGCCCGTGCGTTGCACGTAACATCAAGATGCATTTGTATGACTAGTTTATCTTGTGAGAGAAAGGATGAACGAGGGAAGGCCTTATTTGCAAATGTGGAGAGGTGTGTGGGTACCTTTTTGCAAAATTGCCATAGTTTCCTTCCAATCCTTCAGATATAAATCGGACGGCCTGTATTGCAGGATGGTAGGCACACCATCATCACCAACACTGTTTTTTACAAGAGTGTAGTTATAAGAGTGTAGATGTAGATGTAGAGTCGATACAAGCCGACAGGTGGGCCCAATGGTAGTGAGATAATGTGATGCAACACTAGAGGTGCCATGTGGAGCGTTCACCTGGTCAACTAGTCGTGTCTTGAGAAAATATAGAGTTGTACAGTGAGCCCATGACTGTATAATAACCACAAAACATAAATGGTGACCGTAATGAGTGGATTCTGAAGTCCAATGTACGTATCGTGCTTTCGCTTCAAATACAATGATCATCACTGTATATATCGCGAGAGAAAGATGAAACATGCGTGAATGTGCTGGAGTCTTACTTTTAGAGGACCTGGATATAGTTTGTGTGCGTACGTGAAAGGGGCGTAGAGGGGGTGTATGCGATGGAGAGAGAGATGCTCTTCATTTCTCTTTATTATTACTAACTTCATATATAGTATAAAAATATAAAAAATTCATAGTGCAGAATAAATATCATTGTGGGCACCATGCAATGCAAATAAACGTTCATACTCCTCCATATAACTTTGTAATGTTGTATATATTTAGAAATTCTAAAACAATTGGCCACACTTTATTCGAAAGGAATGTTTTATGCGAAGTAAATGTGAAGAGAGGGCTTTTTAGATCAGTGGGGTACGTGATGTAACATGTGTGAATGTGTAGTTGATGTATTTGGCAGGTCCTAGAGAGGTATGTGTGTGTATTACGTATTCGAGAGAGGCATGGATACAGGGGCCGGAGGGGGGAGGGGGCATGGGAGAGATAGCACGAGAAATGAGAGAGGTCTAGAGAGAGAGACGAATATGATGTCATGGCGAGAGATTCCCTTGAGTGTGTATATGCAAGGCGGGAGGGGATAGAGGCACGAGGAGAAAAAAATTGTGTGGTGTATGTGTTGGTATGTGTGGGTGTGAGAAGATAATGAGACCTGGGGGCAGAGGGTGTGTCACCGCATGAGTTCTGGTGGGTCGAGGTGAGGCCCTTGGTTCGGTTCCGTCCTGCGCCACATTGGTAGGCCCATGACACAATAAGGGAGACCCATGGATGACTAGTCGTACAAGATAAAGATAGCAGAATTGTGAAGGACTCTGTGTCCACTAACAAAGCCGGCTAGGATTTGTAACCCTAGGTTCTCGGACTAAGGTAACCCTTTATCTCTGATATTACTATTCATCCAACCTAAATTGAAGGGACATCCTACAGAATGCTCTGCTAGAATCATACTCGTCGATTAGGAAGAGAGGTGTGAGACAATGCGTGAGAGACAGGCCTAAAGATAATATGCGTACAGGAGACACGTAGGCATGTCTATGTATATAGCAAGGGTCGATGGGGATTGTGCGTGTGTATGCTTGTGAGAGGAAGAGTGCTTATAATAAAGGTTAGTGAAAACAGTCGTAAATGGTTACAAGAGGGAGGGAGGGTTATATCGAGAGCATGTCTGCGAGAAAGCACTTCGGGAGAGAGTGTGTGAGCATGTGTGAGAGACCACCGATGGAGAGTGAAACTACATGTAAAAGACTGATGTACATATTGATTAAAGATATAAATTGTATCCAAATATTAGGATGGGATCATGATGTTTGCAATTCGCGTAAGGAACAGTCATTGATCCATCAGACCTCTAGATTCTATCAAATTTTAGCATGTCTATGTTATTATTCGACATAATTGATCCACATAGTTAGTATTTTGAACTCCGGACAATGCATCGCTTTAGCAATCGAATATCAATGTGAGTATACTTCATGTTGTGTGTGTAAAGCACATTATACATACGAAAGTTACACAATGAACATTATAAATAGCTATCTATGAACTAGCATACATTTGAATTCAACTTAAGGTGGTTTAAAAAATCGATTTCAACATGAAGTCCATTCAATTATTTGAATTCGATATCATGGCATTTGTAAATCATACCTAAATTATGGGTGCACCAATCTTTGCTCTGATTTTGTACATAATAGCATATATAGTCGTGTACAAAATAGATACGAATTTAGTTCCTCCATTCCAAAATAATCGTAGTTATAGGATTTTCAAGTGTCAAATTTTCAAAAAGAAGCGGATAATTTAATGAGGTTTTCAAACATACAAGGTCAAATTTAACGTTGTCTATTTAGGTCAATCCTCAAAGTTCAAAAGTACTCTAAACATGAATGCTTCTCTTTCAAAATTTCGAACAAAGCGCCAAAAAAGCCTCTACTCGCCCGAAACCACGTGAAACAAATGTTTGGTAGTAGAAGAAAATTACTTTTCTAACTCCGACCCGTGAAACCTACCGGCCCGACGTCCAAAGGTCTAAACCGGTGTAGGTTTGTAGCTTCATCTAGACGCCACACAACCACCTCCGAAAAACATTCATACACAATGGCCGCCTAAGCACACATGCGCATGGCCGAAATCGCTCCCGCCCACTATTTGGGACACATGGGATTACCATCCTACCCCCGACCCGCAGTTGGTCCGAAATTTAAGAGGGGGGCAAAGTTTGTACTTTCCCCAAATTTCAAACAAGCGTGTCCCATCTATTCAAAAAAGCCAAAACAAGTGCGTCCCAGACCGAAACATGGTTCTCCCATAGCTCCCCCCCTTCCGATTTCCCATCTGTACTCCGCGGGCGCCAAAACTACCTCTCCACCAGCCGCGAAACCCCGGCGTCCTTTGTCCGCCACCCCATCCCACCCATCAACCGCCGCCCTCCTCCATCACGCCGGAGCCGATACCCCGATGTCGTCGTCCACCTCAACCTCAACCGCAATGCCCTCAAAGACTAGTAATTGAAGCCGAGGCCGAGCCGTCCATACCCGAGCCAGTTCAACCACGTCGTCCTGCGCCTCACCGCTGCCGCTCCAACTTCGCCACCAACCACCACACCGGAGTTGTTCCTGCTATGCCGTCCTTCACCACCTCAGATCTGCTTCCCCTCCGCCGACATATGGCCAGGGCAACACAGTCAATAATTTGGCCATGGGTTCGTCCAAGCCCGCACCCTCCTCCAAAACATCAGTTTCCCCGGCAAAAAGAAGAAGATCAGTGCGAGATATCAAGGCGACTACACTGGCAACTGGAAATGGTACTCCTCTTCCCTTATTCGTGCAAATCTTATGTGTCTTCTTGCATGGTATTCATCCCACAGAAGACACTAGTTGACTGCTTCTTCTTGATACTAGATGTTCCTAGTAAATCGCGATGCACAAGGTTTCTCCTCATACACTATTTCACCTTAGCTAAAGGTCCGTCGCCCCCCTGGATTTCAATTCCTGGTTAGTTGATTCCCAATTAACCGAAGAATTCCCTGGCGTAACAGGCGCTAGTCTGCCTATTAAGCCAGGGAAGCAGCGCCTTGATGTTTATGTTAGGGGCATGTGGGGCCTAGAGCTGCTGGCGCCCGATCTGGAGGTCGACCGAGATTAAAGGGATGGCCTGGGGGTGCTGCCAAGCACGGCGGTGGTGTGAGGTCGAGGGGAGGGCGGGGCGGCGGAAGCAGGGGTCTGGGCCGGGGGTCGCTGGCGGTTCGAGAAAGATCGTCAACAGTGACTGGAAGGAGGTAGACGAAGGCCATCTGCCCGTTCCTTATAGATCATACGGTTCATAGAAATATCGACTGACCTATTTATTTTCAGTCGATTGTTATCTTGATAGGACCACATGTGGTGGTGTGCTGGAGGAGTACCTGCATTTCCTGTGCTCATATATTACAAAATCATACGGAGTAGAATCTAATTTTGTTTGCCATGCAATGTTGTAGAGCTATCATATGTCTCCTGTCATTTATTTTTCAGCCACCTGCTATCTGCTACTTTTACAGTGCACTAGTTCTACACACACTTCACCCATACTCTCACTATTGTGTTTTTATGCAAGGGTATTTCAGACTCTGCTGCTATGAGAGAAGCTAAAAAGAAAAGATTGAAGTCGCTCCAGCGTCGTACACGGATAGGCCAGACATGTTTCAGCCTTATAATAGGTGCAGTGTCAGCAGATGGAGACGGTAAACGTAGCTCTAGAGTTGATGACCTCGCTAGCAATGAATCACCATCCCAGGTGCTTGCTTTAACTTCACAGTGCCATATGTGGCTGCCTGTTGCATATGGTGTCTAGCTTGTATTCGAAAGGCTGAAGTCGGTCTTTATTAAGATAAGGAAATATGTTTTTTACATGAACCACCATCCCCTGAGCACCAGAAGACAAATAGCTAGTCAGGGCACTGGCCGAGCCAGTGACAAGCCCAGCACAGACATGCATTACCTGGAAGCCAACTAAAAAGCCACGATGGTGGCAAAGCAGCCCGCCTCCCACCAGGCTCTCAGGTCCTAGATGATCATGCTCACCACTCCAGCCGGATGTCTAGCTTGTATTGCTTCCAATTTGGTTAAATTGCATCTGCTTAGCTTACACATTATACCTTTGAATATGGCATGCCTTCCTGTTTTTGGTACATACTAGTACATCTGTCTATTAACCATGTTCTTACATCAAACTAATGGTCTTGTGTATCCCTTATCAATCACTTATGATGAGGCAGTTAGGCCAATGGACTACTGTGAGTAAAGATCCTCATTTAAAGAATGCAGCGTCAGCCTCCCGACATGATTCTCAAGAAACAGCAAGGCTGGATGAAGATAGTGAACGTAGCTCTATAGTTGATTACCGCATTTCCCCTACACTAGCATCGCAGGTGCTTTCTCTAACTTGGCAGTGTGATATGTGGTTGCATGTTGCATATGGTGTCTAGATTGCAATTCTTCCAATCTGGTTAAATTGCATGTGCTATTCTGCTTAGTTTATACATTATACCTGTTAATGTGACATGCCTTCATGTTTTTAGTACATAGTACATCTGTCTATTAAGCATGTCCTTACATAAAACTATTGTTTTTTTGTATCCCACATCAATCAATATGATGAGACACCTTTAGTATATGCAGTGTGATATTAGTTGCATCTTTCATATGATTTATAGCATGTGCTGCTTCTAATTTGTTTAAATGCCATTTATGATGGGGCGCTTTTAACTTGGCAGAGTCATATTGGTTGCATCTTTCATGTGGTGTCTAGCTTGTATTGCTTCTAATTTGTTGAAATGGTTTCTGCTTAGTTTACACAGACGGTTGTGAATATGCCATGCCGTCCTATTTTTCATACATATTCCATCCTGGTATCACGTGTCTGCCTTACATCAAATTAGTGATTGTCAGTATCATGCACGAATGAGTTCTGAATAGTGAATTTTATTGCTTTTTCTTGTCGGTTTTACTTGACAATTCAAAATCAATAAAGCGGATGGAAGTTAGCAAGGCAGTGGATAAAGGTGCTCCTTCCAAACTGAGGGCCTCTACAGATTCTACTCCTCCATCCCCCCAAGATGATTTCTAAGACAACACATGCATGGACACTCAACGTAGTTGTGCTGATGATGAGCATGTCTCCCCTAGTGCACCATCACAGGTGGTCCCTCTAACTTGGCACTGTTATATGTGGTTACATGTTATGTATGATTTCTAGCTTGTATTGCTTCTAATTTTGTTGAATTCCATCTACTTACTTTACACAATATACTTGTGAATAAGACACGTGTTCCTGTTTCTAGAACATACAATATCTATCTATCACACCATGTTCTTACATCAAAGTACTACTGTTGTGTAACCTGCAACAATCACTTATCATAAGACACATTTGACTTGGGAGTGTGATATAGTTTAACACCCCGGATGTAACTTGCCATAATTGTAACTCCGACTCTACCATTTTCGGCTTTAAGTTATGAGATTCCCTTCATGGTTGGGTTTTGTCTTTGTTTTGCATTTTGTTCATGTCATGCATTTCATATCATGTCATCATGTGCATCGCATTTTCATTCGTGTTCGTCTCATGCATCCGAGCTTTTCCCCCGTTGTCCGTTTTGCAATTCGACACTACTACATGCACCGGCGCACCCCTCTTGTCTCTTTTCGTGAGCGGGTGTTGAACGTTCTCGGAATGGACCGAGATTTGCCAAGTGGCCTTGGCACACCACCGGTAGACCGCCTGTCAAATTTCGTTCGATTTGGAGTCCGTTTGATACTCCAACGGTTAACCGGGGAACCGCGAAGGCCTCGTGTGTGTTGCAGCCCAACACCCCTCCAAAACGGCCCAATAACCCTTCCAAACCCCTCCCATGTCCTTCGTCGTCGGATCACGATCGTGTGGGCGAAAACTACACCCCATTGGGACACTCCTACCTCCTCCAAGCTATAAATATGTGCACACCATCCAATTTTCGGGCAAAAACCCTAGATCCATCCTCTCCCTCCGCGCTGGACACGTCTGCACCGGCCGGACGCATCCACCGCCGTGCCCCGTCCAACCCGCCGCCGCCACGTGGCGCTCCACCGGTCACCGCCGTCGAAACCTGCCGGGCCCGAGGCCGGCCCCTGCACGCCCAGCCGCCGTCGCCCCACGCCCGCGCTCGCCCGTCGCCCCGCTCACCGGCCACCGCCGCTTCGTCGGCGTGCGCCGCCGCCCCACGCCGCTCCTCCGCCGCCACACCGCACGCCGACCGGCGCCGGATCCACCCCGGCAACCTCCTCCCCCGACTCGCCGGCGTCCTCCCCGTCCTCTCCGACAACTATTCCGGCCATCCTCATCGACCGTTCCAAGAACCCTAGATCTGAGGGTATATTTTCTCTAAGTCCCTTTTTCTGCAACACTGTCTGCCCCTGTTCATCATGCCATAACTCCATGACCGTAGCTCCATTTCATGCGCATGATATATCAAAATGTTAATTTTGAGATGCTCTTCATTTCATTCCATTGTGGTATGCTTGTTTGAGTTCATCTTGATGCCCAAATCATTGATGCAAGAGTGCTATAAATTGTTTGCTGCTGGTGCTTATCAGTTTAGGGTGATTTGTCATTTTTGCCACATTTGATGTGTGCTTCATATGGGCATGAGCTCTACATGTGTTTTGTTCTCTGCCATGCCATCTTTACAGGGGTGCTTGCCATGTATTTTTGTGATGTTGCTGATTTCAGTGACTTAGGATTTTGCTAAGTCTTGTGCCTGCTGTTATTTGTATGCCATGTAAACATGATGCTACAGTGAGATCCATGCTTGTTTTGAGTTGCTTCAGTAAGGATGTTTTGGACATATGGTTATGCTCTATCCATCCATGCCCCTGTTTCCAATTATGGAGTGCCCTAGCATGTCCAATTTTTGATCTACTGTTGCTATAAAATGTTCCTGGCAGATTGTTTACATGTTAATCAATTTTGCCATGGTTGTTACTAGTGATCCATGCATGCTATGAACATGCTCTTGCCATGGTTAGCTTCATGAACATGTATTCTTGCTGTTAGTATGCTTTTTTTGTCATGCAAGGCTTTGTGATGAGTGAATTGAGCTCGAAAAGATGCCTTCATAATGTTGTTTTTGCCATGCTCTGTTTTCTGCCAAGTCTGAAACTGTTAATAAAACTTGCTATGTTTACATGGGTGCCATTATATCTTCTGATCCTTTTTGGCTCATGATAAGTAAGGGACTTTTGTTCTATGCTTTTATTAGATTCATGCCATGCCTTGTATTGCTATGATATGTTCCTTTAGCATGTTGTTTGCTTGCTCTAAACATGGCTTCTTGATGTTATTTTCTAGCATGTTAGTATTTTCACTAAGTCTGTGAAGCTGATATCTTTTGCACATTTGCCATGCTTGTTTGAACCTGCTCTTGTGTGTTTTAGCCGTAGCTCAGTGTTCATGTTTTTTTCAAGCATCTTGAGTACATCACTGACATATGCTTTGTTGCTATGTTGGAGTGCAGTAGATTAGTTTCTTGTTGCATTCTAGATGGCATCGTGCTGTTAATCGCAGAATTGTGCCATTCTTGTTTTGCTTGCCATTTGCAAACCGTGCATCCGTTTCTGGCGATCTTTATATCGATTTCGACCGAAATCATCTCATATTTCCAGCGGCACACTTGGTTTGCCAAGTTGATGCCTTGATCTTTATTTTCCTTCCGGAGCACGCATATGCATTGCATATCACATCTCACATATCATGCCATATTTTGCATCATGTTGTTTGTGCATTGCACCGTGATTGATTGTTGGTCCTTTGCTTGTGTTCTTGCCTTGGGTAGAGCCAGGAGACGAGTACGTGATCGAGGAACCTGTTGAGTACGCTAACGAGGATCAAGCTTTCGTCAACTCTGAGAACTTTGCAGGCAAGATGAACATACCCTCGAAATGACTTCTATCTTTGCTTGCTAGTTGCTTGCTCTATTGCTATGCCATGATACCTACCACTTTCTATATCATGCCTCCCATATTGCCATGTCAAGCCTCTAACCCACCTCTCCTAGCAAACCGTTGTTTAGCTATGTTACCGCTTTGCTCAGCCCCTCTTATAGCATTGCTAGTTGCAGGTGAAGATGAAGTTTGTTCCATGTTGGAACATGGATATTGTCGGGATATCATTATTATCTCTTATTTACTTTAATGCATCAATATACTTGGTAAAGGGTGGAAGGATCGACCTTATGGATGGTATTTTGTTCCCCTCTTGCCGCCCTAGTTTCCGTCATACCGGTGTTATGTTCCTTGATTTTGCGTTCCTTACGCGGTTGGGTGTTATGGGAACCCCTTAACAGTTCGCTTTGAATGAAACTCCTCCAGCAAGGCCCAACCTTGGTTTTACCATTTGCCACCTAAGCCTTTTTCCCTTGGGTTCCATGGACTCAAGGGCCATCTTTATTTTAAACCCCGGGGCCAGTGCTCCTCTGAGTGTTGGTCCAAACTGGGCGATGTCCGGCGCCCCCTGGGCAACCAGGGTCTATGCTAACCCGACGTCTTTCCCATCCGGTGTGCCCTGAGAACGAGATATGTGCGACTCCTATCGGGATTTGTCGGCACATCGGGTGGCTTTGCTGGTCTTATTTTACCATTGTTGAAATGTCTTGTAACCGGGATTCTGAGACTGATTGGGTCTTCTCGGGAGAAGGAATATCCTTCGTTGACTGTGAGAGCTTGTGATGGGCTAAGTTGGGACACCCATGCAGGGTTTGAACTTTCGGAAGCCGTGCCCGCGGTTATGGGCAGATGGGAATTTGTTAATATCCGGTTGTAGAAAACCTGACACTTAACTTAATTAAAATGAATCAACCGCTTGTGTAGCCATGATGGTCTCTTTTCACGGAGTCTGGGAAGAGAACACGGTCTCGTGTTATGCTTGAATGTAAGTAGCTTCAGGATCACTTCTTGATCACTTTTAGCTTCTCGACCGTGCTTTGCTTCTCTTCTTGCTCTCATTTGTGTAAGTTAGCCACCATATATGCTAGTGCTTGCTGTAGCTCCAGCTCACTACCCATTTCCTACCCTTAAGCTTAAATAGTCTTGATCTCGCGGGTGTGAGATTGCTGAGTCCCCGTGACTCACAGATGCTTCCAAACATATGCATGTGCTGATGATGCCAGTGCAGGGGACGCTATCGAACTCAAGTGGGAGTTCGACGAGGATTCGGGCCGTTACTATGTTTCTTTTCTGGATGATCAGTAGAGGAGCCCAGTTGGGACGATCGGGGATCTAGCTTTTGGGGTTGTCTTTCTTTATTTTGGTTCCGTAGTCGAACCTTTGATTGTACCTTGGATGATGTATGACTATTTACGTATTGTGTGGAGTGGCAATTGTAAGCCGACTCTTTATCCCTTTCTTATTCAGTACATGGGATGTGTAAATATTACCCCTCTTGCAGCATGCCTACCATGCGGCTATGCCTCTAAGTCGTGCCCCGACACGTGGGAGATATAGCCGCATCGTGGGTGTTACATATAGGCTACATCTCGCATTCTTTTCTAGCTTGTACTACTTCTAATTTCTTGAAATGACACTTATGATGAGACAATTTTAACTTGGTAGAGTGATATACGTTGCATCTTTCATATGGTGTCTAGCTTTCATTGCTTCTCATTTATTGAAATGCCTTCTCCTTAGTTTACACATCATAAGCTGTGAATATGCAATGTTGTGAATATGCAATGGCACTAATGACGAGAGACCTTTAACTTGATGGTGTGATGTTGTTTGCATCTTGCATATGATTTATTTCTTGTACTGCTTCACATTTGTTTAAACGCAATGTATGATGAGACACTGTTAACTTGGCAAGAGCGATATTTGTAGCATCTTTCATATGGTGTCTACCTTCCATTGCATTGCTTCTAATTTAGTGAAATGTCTCCTGCTTAGTTTACACATCATAGTTCTGGTTATCGCGTGTCGTCCTGTTTTTCGTACATATTACATCCTCCTATCATGTGGTTGTCTAACATCAAAGTACAGTTCGTCTGTATCACACATCAATTTGTTCTGAAGAACTAAATTTTTTTTCGTTTTTCTTGTCGGCTTGACTTAACATGGCACAGAGAAAGAGGAAGCAACACAGATTGTCAGGGAACGGGAAGCGGAAGAATCCTGCAGATTCTGCTGGTACTGATGGTGCAATAGAAGGTCAATGTCCAACGGAAATTTTTACAAACAGGGTATCCCATGCTACACGAGTTGCAGAACAAGCCAAATAGAAACAAATAGCTACCACCAAACAAGCAGAGACAACCCTAGTTGTTGCAACACCTTCCACCGTACCACCAGCTGCACGATTTACTCGTTGGTCAACTCAGCTAGCAGCATTTTCCCAAGCTCCCTTGCCACCTGACACTACTTCCGAAGCACTCTTGACACAAAATGATTTGGCAAGATCAGATGAACTTTGTGAGCTTCAACAGGAAGATGGTAGTTGTTGGAGTCAAGTTACAGTTGCATGCTTCTTTATATGTAGTCTCACAGTTTGATGTACACTTCCTATGTTCGTTGTTGGACTAGCACCTAGGAGCAAGAGGAAACAAACATCAGGGATAATGCTCGATAGGTTAACTAAATCTAGAGGAGGAAGAATGGAGATCCATTTTGAGGCAGGTTTAAAAAGGCCATGTGATGCTACAGAGTCAGCCAAGTTAGTATCAGAGGAAGCGGTTGCTGTTAGGTGTCATGTACGTATCCTCCCAACATGGATTCAGTACAGGAATGACAAAGAAGAAACCCAGTTCAACACCTTCCTCGATCATTTATCTATAAGTATGGTTATGTATGGAAACTAGTAATAGTAATATCGTCTTGCTCTGTCCCATACTTTCTAGGGTTGCTGATAATGAGACTCCCATAATTTTCAACAGATGAGGTTCAAGTTGGATAGCCAAGATGATGCAACCAGACAAGCTTGCACCCATGTTTTCAAGTCTGCTCTGCGACAGTATTGTATAACTTGAGGAAAACTCACTTTGAAGGCAAGGCTAATAGTGAACTTGCCCAAACATCTCCAGTGGAAAATATATCGGATGAAGACTGGAGAGGCCTCGTTAAACACTGGTCTGATCCAAAGTATCAGGTACATTATATATATGTGATCAGATCACATGTTGAAGTCCTATTTACGCATGTGCCACACAAATCTATCTTCTTGTAGGTGAACTGTTCAAAGAACAAGGCCACCCGTACGAAAGTGAAATTCCAATAGACAGCGGGATCTCGTAGTTATATTGCACACTACAAGGCTCTTGTAATCAGCTGTTGTTTCACTCTTTTCACTCTATCATATTATTAGATCTATATTGAATTGTTCCAAATGCAGAGAAAAGCCAGCAAGGACCAACAAGTACTTGAACCAAATGCTATGGAAATCTTCAAGGACTGTCACACCAGCAAGACGAAGGGCATGACTACACCAGTCAAAGCTGTTGTTTTAAGTCCTTAATCCTCATGCCTTTTAACTACTACTTACTCTTACTCGTGCCTTGAACTGCATGGTTTGCAGCCAATGTCTATTACTCTTTTCAATTTTATACACAATTGTCTTAGCGTATCATTGCACCTTACAAGGTTTAAAAGAGAGGAGTGATGTTCCTTTGATCTTGACATGTAATATCCGTGCTGGACTTGCCCACACAACATTACAATTGCATGTTTGTCTGTTCTCAGTTTATTTGTGACATGAATGATGTCATACTATGCTTACTATATTATAAACTTTGTCTCTTTATCCTTAGCTGTCAATACAATGTGAAGAAATAGACAATACATTAGCCATGGTACATGGTCATATGTTTGGAACCTGGTTTTATTATGTACTTTGCAGTAAAATACAACTAATATTTTACATGGGTTCACCAGAATAAGTTCTGTATATAGACCAAAGCTATTTTGTTTGGTTTTGATGCCTCATTAATATCTTCAGTTCTGGTACTACTAATGTAAAAACTCAACTTTTCAGCAAGCTATGGAAAAAATGGTGGAACCGCCACCTTTTGAAGGTGGCGAGGAAACTATAGCCGCAGTGTCAGCTCTTGATGCAGTGGGTAAGTACCTGTCCACTAACAATGCTAAAAGCACGTTCCTGCGTAATACTGGGTTGGTTGCTAAGGTAATCTCGTCCAAATTGCCTCATGATCAAGATATGCAAGCTCAAAAAAATGTTATATCTGCGCTCCAGACACAAGTCCACTCCCTAACAGAGACCCTTTGTGAAACAAGGACAGACATTGTTCGATGTCGTCAAGATATGCATGGTTTTGAAACCAGACTATAAGACATTTGCCATGTTGATCAGGAGCCTAGGAGAAATGAAGGCAAAGGTTATGGTGCTCCATCGGACAATACAGCATGAAAACGTAATAGTCAGGTCCAATGAACTGAGCTTCTGAACTTCTAGTGGTGCATTTATCTGCCAGACTGTTAACTTTTATGCCAACCTTCCTTTTGTTTTATAGTTGTAATTTGTTTTCTTGCGATACAAAATTTCTTCTTAACGTGCAGCCACCGGCTGAAGAAAACAGCAAGCCATTTTTGTATAGTGTAGGGTGTTCCCTATATTTGCACTGGTGGCGATCTTTGATGCCCAGTGGATGTAATCTGTGCAATCGCCTTAATAGCCTAGCGTTAGTTTCGCGCTTATTTATTTCCTAGTCTTATTTTTCCATGGTTCGCTAGTGGCCGCAACAACCCTGGGCCATATACGGACCGTGATAACCTTGACCCTGCTACGGGTCGTAGGATCCATGGGCCTCCTACGGGCCGTCGATAAATGGGCCTCCAACAGGGTCGTAGAATCGGTGGGCCTCGGGCCGTCGGATAAATGGGTCAACATGGGCCATAAACGGGCATAATTGGTATTAGCCCAGCATGGTAATGGGCTATTAACAGGCCGGAGGACATCAAAGTCTTAATTCTGTCACAGGCATAACAGATCGTTAATGGGCCAGAATATAGGACGGGCTGGAAATGGCGCAACGGGTTAACAGGCCAGAAACGGGCCGACTCTTGCCACGGGCTGAATTTGGCCCATTAGTGGAACAGGCTTGTAACGGGCCGGAAGTAATTAAGGGCCGGAAAGGATCCCAAGAATGTATGGGCCGTCAGTAGGCCGAAAGCTGACACGGGCTGGAAACGGCCCATGTGAATCATGGGCCGTTAACGGGTACAAAGAAATTTACTGTTCATTATGGCTAGAGTCACTGTGGGCCTCTAAAGGGCCTAAAGATATGAAGGCCTCATGTGGGCCGAAAGACGTCATGGGCCATACATGGGCCGAAAGTGAAATAGGCTGGTGTTATATTCGACGGCCCACATGACGTTGTTGGGTCGATTTCGGGTAGGCCCTAACGGGTTGTGAGTTATCGGGCCACAAAATGGGATATTTGCGAAGAGACCGTTAACAGGCTTTTCATGGGCCAGCCCGCTAACTTTTGACTAAGTAAAACAGGCCGGCCTTTGTAAGCTAAATGGGCCAGTGGTGGGCTGTCGCACGTGTCGACATATCATAGGCACCTATGACCCACTGATGAGCTGACACGTGTTTCCTCCGGCCAATCAGAATTTTACACGTGGAAATTTCCCATTGGTCTGGGCTGTTAACGGGTTATCGGATCCAAAACCAGACCCGATAGCTTAACGGCGACCCATTACGGTGGATGCCACATGTCGGTCACCCTTGACGAAAGCACTTCTGTGGCGCACGATTTATCATTAGGGAAGTGGATAGTTCCGTGGTGATAATTTTGGTAATGTCATGAAACACTTCTACGACAGCACAGGTATGACTATCTTGATTCTGTCATAAAATTGTCATGGATGTACATACATGACAGAAAACGTGACCTACTGTGACAAACACGTATCATCAGAAAGTGTCTTTTTTTGTAGTGATGACGCCCTATGAGTTAATTAATTAATTCATTATTATTATGTTGGCAAATATTAAAACCAATGTTGGGCCTTGTTGAAAGAGTTATTTCCTAAGCGATTGGTCGGGGGGTTCCCACCCACATGTGTTATGACGCTCATCAACGAACATAACACCGGTATGATGGAAACTAGGGCGGCAAGAGTGGAACAAAACACCGGGCAAAAGGCCGAGCCTTTCACCCTTTACCAAGTATATAGATGCATTAATTAAATAAGAGATATTGTGATATCCCATGATATCCATGTCCCAACATGGAACAACCTACACTGTACCTGCAACTAGCAACACTATAAGAGGGGCTGAGTAAAGCAGCAACATAGCCAAACAACGGTTTGCTGGGATGGTGGAAAGGTTAGAGGCTTATCATGGAAACATGGGAGGCTTGTCAAACAAGTGGTAGGTAGCACGACGTAGCGATAGCATTGAGACAACTAGTAAGCAAAGATAGTAGTGATATCCAAGGTAATGGTCATCTTGCCCGAAATCCCGCTTGAAAGAAGAACGAGTCCAAGAAGTAGACGAACCAACGTAGTTGAACGAATTCCCCACAATCGCAACGTAACCGGAACTATCAGGAAGAAGCACAACTAGAAAGAAGCAAACAACATGGTAAACAAATAAGCATAATCATGGCATGATGCACACTCTGTTGGAAATATGCCCTAGAGGCAATAATAAAAGGATTATTATTATATTTCCTTGTTCATGATAATTGTCTTTTATTCATGCTATAATTGTGTTATCCGGAAATCGTAATACATGTGTGAATACATAGACACCAACATGTCCCTAGTAAGCCTCTAGTTGACTAGCTCGTTGATCAACAGATAGTCATGGTTTCCTGACTATGGACATTGGATGTCATTGATAACGAGATCACATCATTAGGAGAATGATGTGATGGACAAGACCCAATCCTAAACATAGCACAAGATCGTATAGTTTGTTTGCTAGAGTTTTTCCAATGTCAAGTATCTTTTCCTTAGACCATGAGATCGTGTAACTCCCGGATATCGTAGGAGTGCTTTGGGTGTACCAAACGTCACAACATAACTGGGTGACTATAAAGGTATACTGCGGGTATCTCCGAAAGTATCTGTTGGGTTGACACGGATCAAGACTGGGATTTGTCACTCCATATGACGGAGAGGTATCTCTGGGCCCACTCGGTAATGCATCATCATAATGAGCTCAAAGTGACCAAGTGTCTGGTCACGGGATCATGCATTACGGTACGAGTAAACTGACTTGCCGGTAACGAGATTGAACGAGGTATTGGGATACCGACGATCGAATCTCGGGCAAGTAACGTACCGATTGACAAAGGGAATTGTATACGGGATTGCTTGAATCCTCGACATCGTGGTTCATCCGATGAGATCATCGAGGAGCATGTGGGAGCCAACATGGGTATCCAGATCCCGCTGTTGGTTATTGACCGGAGAGTCGTCCCGGTCATGTCTACATGTCTCCCGAACCCGTAGGGTCTACACACTTAAGGTTCGGTGACGCTAGGGTTGTAGAGATATGAGTATGCAGTAACCCGAAAGTTGTTTGGAGTCCCGGATGAGGTCCCGGACGTCATGAGGAGTTCCGGAATGGTCCGGAGGTGAAGAATTATATATAGGAAGTGTAGTTTCGGCCATCGGGAGAGTTTCGGGGGTCAGCGGTATTGTACCGGGACCACCGGAAGGGTCCCGGGGGTCCACCAGGTGGGGCCACCCATTCCGGAGGGCCTCATGGGCTGAAGTGGGGAGGGAACCAGCCCATAGTGGTCTGGTGCGCCCCCCCCCCCTTGGCCCCCCATGCGCCTAGGGTTGGGAACCCTAGGGGAGGGGGCGCCTCCACTTGCCTTGGGGGGCACTCCACCCCCTTGGCCACCGCCCCCCTAGGAGATCCCATCTCCTAGGGCCAGCGCACCCCCTAGGGGGCCTATATAAAAGGGGGGAGGGAGGGCAGCCGCACCTGAAGCCTTGGCGCCTCCCTCTCCCCTGTTACACCTCTCCCTCTCGCAGAAGCTCGGCGAAGCCCTGCTGTGATCACTGCTGCATCCACCACCACGCCGTCGTGATGCTGGATCTGTGTCACCCTATCCTTCCCCCTTGCTGGATCAAGAAGGAGGAGACGTCATCCGCTCCGTACGTGTGTTGAACGCGGAGGTGCCGTCCGTTCTGCACTTGGTCATCGGTGATTTGGATCACGGCGAGTACGACTCCATCATCCCCGTTCTCTTGAACGCTTCCGCTCGCGATCTACAAGGGTATGTAGATGCACTCCCCTCTCATTGCTAGATGACTCCATAGATAGATCTTGGTGAAACGTAGAGAAAAATTTTGTTTTCTGGAATGTTCCCCAACAATGGCATCATGAGCTAGGTCTATGCATAGTTACTATGCACGAGTAGAACACAAAGTAGTTGTGGGCGTCGATATTGCCAATTTGCTTGCCGTTACTAGTCTTATCTTGATTCGGCGGCATCGTGGGATGAAGCGGCCCGCACCAAGCTTACACGTACGCTTACGTGAGACCGGTTCCACCGACTGACATGCACTAGTTGCATAAGGTGGCTGGCGGGTGTCTGTCTCTCCCACTTTAGTCGGATCGGATTCGATGAACAGGGTCCTTATGAAGGGTAAATAGAAATTGGCAATTCACGTCGTGGTTTTGGCGTAGGTAAGAAAACATTCTTGCTAGAACCCTATTGCAGCCACGTAAAAACTTGCAACAACAATTAGAGGACGTCTAACTTGTTTTTGCAGCAAGTGTTTTGTGATGTGATATGGCCAAAGTTGTGATGAATGATGAATGATATATATGTGATGTATGAGATCATGTTCTTGTAATAGGAATCACGACTTGCATATCGATTAGTATGACAACCGGCAGGAGCCATAGGAGTTGTCTTTATTTTTTGTATGACCTGCGTGTCATTGAGAAACGCCATGTAAATTACTTTACTTTATTGCTAAACGTGTTAGACATAGTAGTAGAAGTAATAGTTGGCGAGCAACTTCATGGAGACACGATGATGGAGATCATGATGATGGAGATCATGGTGTCATGCCGGTGATAAGATGATCATGGAGCCCCAAGATGGAGATCAAAGGAAGCTATATGATACTGGCCATATCATGTCACTATTATTTGATTGCATGTGATGTTTATCATGTTTTTGCATCTTGTTTACTTAGAACGACGGTAGTAAATAAGATGATCCCTCATAATAATTTCAAGAAAGTGTTCCCCCTAACTGTGCACCATTGCGACAGTTCGTTGTTTCGAAGCACCACGTGATGATCGGGTGTGATAGATTCCAACGTTCACATACAACGGGTGTAAGACAGATTTACACATGCAAACACTTAGGTTGACTTGACGAGCCTAGCATGTACAGACATGGCCTCAGAACACAAAAGACCGAAAGGTCGAGCATGAGTCATATAGAAGATACGATCAACATGAAGATGTTCACCGATGTTGACTAGTCCGTCTCACGTGATGATCGGACACGGCCTAGTTAACTCGGATCATGTTATACTTAGATGACTAGAGGGATGTCTATCTGAGTGGGAGTTCATTGAATAATTTGATTAGATGAACTTATCATGAACTTAGTCTAAAATCATTACAACATGTATTGTAGATCAAATGGCCAACGTTGTCCTCAACTTCAACGCGTTCCTAGAGAAAACCAAGCTGAAAGACGATGGCAGCAACTATACGGACTGGGTCCGGAACCTGAGGATCATCCTCATAGCTTCCAAGAAAGATTATGTCCTACAAGCACCGCTAGGTGAAGCACCTGCTCTCCCTGCAGAACAAGACGTTATGAACGCTTGGCAGACACGTACTGATGATTACTCCCTCGTTCAGTGTGGCATGCTTTACAGCTTAGAACCGGGGCTCCAAAGCGTTTTGAGAGACACGGAGCATATGAGATGTTCAAAGAGCTGAAAATGGTTTTTCAAGCTCATGCCCGGGTCGAGAGATATGAAGTCTCCAACAAGTTCTTCAGCTGTAAGATGGAGGAAAACAGTTCTGTCAGTGAGCACATACTCACTATGTCTGGGTTACATAACCGCTTGACTCAGTTGGGAGTTAATCTCCCAGATGACGCGGTCATTGACAGAATCCTTCAGTCGCTTCCACCGAGCTACAAGAGCTTTGTGATGAACTTCAATATGCAGGGGATGGAAAAGACCATTCCTGAAGTATTTGCAATGCTGAAATCAGCAGAGGTAGAAGTCAAAAAGGAACATCAAGTGTTGATGGTGAATAAAACCACTAAGTTCAAGAAAGGCAAGGGTAAGAAGAACTTCAAGAAGGACGGCAAAGGAGTTGCCGCGCCCGGTAATCAAGCTGTCGGGAAGAAGCCAAAGAATGGACCCCAAGCCCGAGACTGAGTGCTTTTATTGCAAGGGAAGTGGTTACTGGAAGCGGAACTGCCCCAAAAACTTAG
This sequence comes from Triticum urartu, assembly GCF_056163025.1. Taxonomy (NCBI): domain Eukaryota; kingdom Viridiplantae; phylum Streptophyta; class Magnoliopsida; order Poales; family Poaceae; genus Triticum; species Triticum urartu. The sequence continues at coordinate 293,300,687 of NC_141876.1, read as the reverse complement.
CGGACAAGAAGGCCGGCATCATGAAAGGTATATGTGATATACATGTAATTGATGTGTACCTTACCAATACTCGTAGTAGCTCCTGGGTATTTGATACCGGTGCAGTTGCTCACATTTGTAACTCAAAGCAGGAGCTGCGGAATAAGCGGAGACTGGCGAAGGACGAGGTGACGATGCGCGTCGGGAATGGTTCCAAGGTCGATGTGATCGCCGTCGGCACGCTACCTCTACATTTACCTACGGGATTAGTTTTAAACCTCAATAATTGTTATTTAGTGCCAGCTTTGAGCATGAACATTGTATCAGGATCTCGTTTAATTCGAGATGGCTACTCATTTAAATCCAAGAATAATGGTTGTTCTATTTATATGAGAGATATGTTTTATGGTCATGCTCCGATGGTGAATGGTTTATTCTTAATGAATCTCGAGCGTAATGCTACACATATTCATAGTGTGAATACCAAAAGATGTAAGGTTGATAATGATAGTCCCACATACTTGTGGCACTGCCGCCTTGGTCACATAGGTGTCAAACGCATGAAGAAGCTCCATGCAGATGGACTTTTAGAGTCTCTTGATTACGAATCATTTGACACGTGCGAACCATGCCTCATGGGTAAAATGACCAAGACTCTATTCTCAGGAACAATGGGGCGAGCAACCAACTTATTGGAAATCATACATACTGATGTGTGCGGTCCAATGAGTGTTGAGGCTCGCGGTGGCTATTGTTATGTTCTCACCCTCAGTGATGACTTGAGTAGATATGGGTATGTCTATTTAATGAAACACAAGTCTGAGACCTTTGAAAAGTTCAAGGAATTTCAGAGTGAGGTTGAGAATCAACGTGACAGGAAAATCAAGTTCTTGCGATCAGATCATGGGGGAGAATACTTGAGTCACGAATTTGGCACACACTTAAGAAAATGTGGAATAGTTTCACAACTCACGCCGCCTGGAACACCTCAGCGTAATGGTGTGTCCGAACGTCGTAATCGCACTCTATTAGATATGGTGCAATCTATGATGTCTCTTACCGATTTACCGCTATCATTTTGGGGCTATGCTTTAGAGACTGCCGCCTTCACTTTGAATAGGGCTCCGTCGAAATCCGTTGAGACGACACCGTATGAATTATGGTTTGGGAAGAAACCTAAGCTGTCGTTTCTAAACGTTTGGGGATGCGATGCTTATGTCAAGAAACTTCAACCTGAAAAGCTCGAATCCAAGTCGGAAAAATGCGTCTTCATAGGATACCCTTAAGAAACTATTGGGTATACCTTCTACCTCAGATCCGATAGCAAGATCTTTGTTGCGAAGAATGGATCCTTTCTAGAGAAGGAGTTTCTCTCGAAAGAAGTAAGTGGGAGGAAAGTAGAACTTGATGAAGTATTACCTCTTGAACCGGAAAGTGGCGCAACTCAAGAAAATGTTCCTGAGGTGCCTGCACTGACTAGAGAGGAAGTTAATGATGATGATCATGAAACTTCAGATCAAGTTGCTACTGAACTTCGTAGGTCCACAAGGACACGTTCCGCACCAGAGTGGTACGGCAACCCTGTCTTGGAAATCATGTTGTTAGACAACGGTGAACCTTCGAACTATGAAGAAGCGATGGCGGGCCCGGATTCCGACAAATGGCTGGAAGCCATGAAATCCAAGATAGGATCCATGTATGAAAACGAAGTATGGACTTTGACTAACTTGCCCGTTGAGCGGCGAGCCATAGAAAATAAATGGATCTTTAAGAAGAAGACAGACGCGGATGGTAATGTGACCATCTATAAAGCTCGGCTTGTCGCTAAGGGTTATCGACAAGTTCAAGGGGTTGACTACGATGAGACTTTCTCACCCGTAGCGAAGATGAAGTCCGTCTGAATCATGTTAGCAATTGCCGCATTCTATGATTATGAGATATGGCAAATGGACGTCAAAACAGCATTCCTTAATGGTTTCCTTAAGGAAGAATTGTATATGATGCAGACGGAAGGTTTTGTCGATCCTAAGAATGCTGACAAGGTGTGCAAGCTCCAACGCTCGATTTATGGGCTGGTGCAAGCATCTCGGAGTTGGAACATTTGCTTTGATGAGATGATCAAAGAGTTTGGGTTTATGCAGACTTATGGAGAAGCCTGCGTTTACAAGAAAGTGAGTGGGAGCTCTGTAGCATTTCTCATATTATATGTAGATGACATACTTTTGATGGGAAATGATATAGAACTTTTGGACAGCATTAAGGCCTACTTGAATAAGAGTTTTTTAATGAAGGACCTTGGAGAAGCTGCTTATATATTAGGCATCAAGATCTATAGTGATAGATCAAGACGCCTCATAGGTCTTTCAGAAAGCACATACCTTGATAAGATATAGAAGAAGTTCAATATGGATCAGTCTAAGAAGGGGTTCTTGCCTGTGTTGCAAGGTGTGAAATTGAGCTCAGCTCAATGTCCGACCATGGTAGAAGATATAGAAGAGATGAGTGTCATCCCCTATGCCTCAGCCATAGGGTCTGTTATGTATGCCATGCTGTGTACCAGACCTGATGTAAACCTTGCCGTAAGTTTGGTAGGTAGGTACCAAAGTAATCCCGGCAAGGAACACTGGACAGCGGTCAAGAATATCCTGAAGTACCTGAAAAGGACTAAGGACATGTTTCTCGTTTATGGAGGTGACAAAGAGCTCGTCGTAAAGGGTTACGTCGACGCTAGCTTCGACACAGATCTGGATGACTCTAAGTCACAAACCGGATACATGTATATGTTGAATGGTGGAGCAGTAAGCTGGTGCAGCTGCAAGCAGAGCGCCGTGGCGGGATCTACATGTGAAGCGGAGTACATGGCAGCCTCGGAGGCAGCGCATGAAGCAATTTGGGTGAAGGAGTTCATCACCGACCTAGGAGTCATACCCAATGCGTCGGGGCCGATCAAACTCTTCTGTGACAACACTAGAGCTATTGCACTTGCCAAGGAGCCCAGGTTTCACAAGAAGACCAGGCACATCAAGCGTCGCTTCAACTCCATTCGTGAAAATGTTCAAGATGGAGACATAGATATTTGTAAAGTACATACGGATTTGAATGTCGCAGATCCGTTGACGAAACCTCTCCCTAGGGCAAAACATGATCAACACCAGAACTCTATGGGTGTTCGATTCATCACAATGTAACTAGATTATTGACTCTAGTGCAAGTGGGAGACTATTGGAAATATGCCCTAGAGGCAATAATAAAAGGATTATTATTATATTTCCTTGTTCATGATAATTGTCTTTTATTCATGCCATAATTGTGTTATCCAGAAATCGTAATACATGTGTGAATACATAGACACCAACATGTCCCTAGTAAGCCTCTAGTTGACTACCTCGTTGATCAATAGATAGTCATGGTTTCCTGACTATGGACATTGGATGTCATTGATAACGAGATCACATCATTAGGAGAATGATGTGATGGACAAGACCCAATCCTAAACATAGCACAAGATCGTATAGTTCGTTTGCTAGAGTTTTTCCAATGTCAAGTATCTTTTCCTTAGACCATGAGATCGTGTAACTCCCGGATACCGTAGGAGTGCTTTGGGTGTACCAAACGTCACAACGTAACTGGGTGACTATAAAGGTATACTGCGGGTATCTCCGAAAGTATCTGTTGGGTTGACACGGATCAAGACTGGGATTTGTCACTCCATATGACGGAGAGGTATCTCTGGGCCCACTCGGTAATGCATCATCATAATGAGCTCGAAGTGACCAAGTGTCTGGTCATGGGATCATGCATTACGGTACGAGTAAAGTGACTTGCCGGTAACGAGATTGAACGAGGTATTGGGATACCGACGATCAAATCTCGGGCAAGTAACGTACCGATTGACAAAGGGAATTGTATACAGGATTGCTTGAATCCTCGACATCATGGTTCATCCAATGAGATCATCGAGGAGCATGTGGGAGCCAACATGGGTATCCAGATCCCGCTGTTGGTTATTGACCGGAGAGTCGTCTCAGTCATGTCTACATGTCTCCCGAACCCGTAGGGTCTACACACTTAAGGTTCGGTGATGCTAGGGTTGTAGAGATATGAGTATGCAGTAACCCGAAAGTTGTTCGGAGTCCCGGATGAGATCTCGGACGTCACGAGGAGTTCCGGAATGGTCCGGAGGTGAAGAATTATATATAGGAAGTGCAGTTTCGGCCATCGGGAGAATTTCGGGGGTCAGCGGTATTGTACCGGGACCACCGGAAGGGTCCCGGGGGTCCACCGGGTGGGGCCACCCATTCCGGAGGGCCTCATGGGCTGAAGTGGGGAGGGAACCAGCCCATAGTGGGCTGGTGCGCCCCCCCCCCCTTGGGCCCCCCATGCGCCTAGGGTTGGGAACCCTAGGGGAGGGGGCGCCTCCACTTGCCTTGGGGGGCACTCCACCCCCTTGGTCGCCGCCCCCCTAGGAGATCCCATCTCCTAGGGCCGGCGCACCCCCTAGGGGGCCTATATAAAAGGGGGGAGGGAGGGCAGCCGCACCTGAAGCCTTGGCGCCTCCCTCTCCCCTGTTACACCTCTCCCTCTCGCAGAAGCTCAGCGAAGCCCTGCTGCGATCACTGCTGCATCCACCACCACGCCGTCGTGCTGCTGGATCTCCGTCAACCTCTCCTTCCCCTTGCTGGATCAAGAAGGAGGAGACGTCATCCGCTTCGTACGTGTGTTGAACACGGAGGTGCCGTCCGTTCGGCACTTGGTCATCGGTGATTTGGATCACGGCGAGTACGACTCCATCATCCTCGTTCTCTTGAACGCTTCCGCTCGCCATCTACAAGGGTATGTAGATGAACTCCCCTCTCGTTGCTAGATGACTCCATAGATAGTTCTTGGTGAAACGTAGAGAAAAATTTTGTTTTCTGCAACGTTCCCCAACACAATCAAGTATGATGCATGTCTGGTTTAATGAGGCATGGTATGGCAAAGTGCAACAAACAATACTGCAAATTAAGTGGAGCTCAATATGCAACGAGTTGCATATTGATGAAACACCACATTCAATTATTTAGTTCGCTTTCGTTTATGTACTCATCAATATTAAATCTTGGTTAACATGGCAAGAGGTGAAGCATAATTAAACTACACATCTAGGCAAGTTTAAATGAGGCTGAAACAACAAACAACAATTCCGGAAAATCCCCATATGCATATTTTCGAATTTGATATTGTTCTACCCTAAACAAATGTTATTGTTGTTATACATGCAAATTAAGTGCAACATGTTATTCTACTCGTTTTTCTAGACAAGTTACATATAAAATTCATTTAAATCGGAGCTACGATTATTTAGTTATGAAATAAACCATTTTGACATGACATTTAGCAATTTTTATGCAAACAACAATTTAAGTGTTCTCAACATGCATGAGGATGTCATATTCAAGTTGATGCAAATTTTATGAAAAAATTGACATAAGTGATATGGAGCATTTGTCGCAATGGCAGAAAGAAAAGGGTGCCATGGTGGCAAAAATGGTAACGGTGCCATGGCAATGTTCCGGTTCCGGTAACTCATGAGATACCAGTACAAAAGTGATGGGGAGTGATCTCAGCAACTGAGTGTTCCACGTGTCGGTTGCATGGCAAAATTGACATCAGTGATATGGAGCATTTGTCGCAATGGCAGAAAGAAAAGGGTGCCATGGTGGCGAAAATGGTAACGGTGCCATGGCAATGTTCCGGTTCCGGTAACTCATGAGATACCAGTGCAAAAGTGATGGGGAGTGATCTCAGCAACTGAGTGTTCCACGTGTCGGTTGCATGGCAAAAGAGAGGCAATGTGCAACATCAATTGCTTAGGGTGAAAACACGCGGTTTATCTCATACATCACACATGCATTTGTTCATGGCGGGCATCCTGGTGGTTATACCTTCGAACCGTACATTTCAAAGCAGATCGAGTTTGGTGTGATGTACAGGTGTAACGACCTGACCCAAAATCGGTCAAGTCTCTGTGTAGCTGTACCATCCCAAGATCATGCTGGCACACACAGTACATTGATGAAAAGATTCAAAGTTCAATCACACCTGAATTTATTACACGGTTCTCATATCGAGTCTTTATTACATCATAATAAATTTGGCCGAAGGCCAACTCATGAGAAATAAACTAAATAAGCTGCGGAAGCATAGACGAATAGCGAGTCCATCCGACTCCATAGGGCAATCGCCAAGCGTAGATCGTAGCCTCACTCCTGGTCAGAAAACTCCTCTACAACATGAGACATTGCAGCCGTGTAGGTCAGCATTTAGAATATGCCGGCAAGTCATAGAGAGACAACAATAATAAAGCTAACACTATATGCAATTTGGCTGTGGGGCTCTAAGTTTTATGTTTTTGCAAAAAAGCCAGTTTTTCCCTACAACAAAGGACTTGCTTACAATTACTACAAAATGTTGGTAGTTATTGAGATGGTTCCGCCAACCAATGTCTCATTCCCAATTATTAATTAACCCCTCAATTAATTTATTTGTTCGGTGTTGAGATTTCCGAAATACTCCAGTTTCCAGAGGCTCATTTGTCCGTAACCGGGGACACGGCTAATCGATTAGGTTGTTACTCTGCAGAGTCTTGTGCACTTTACCCGCAAGAATCGTTCCCTCCTTTATGTCCTCGCACTGCCTGGTGTTTGAAGACGGGATGAACGAAACAGGGTCTTCCGTAGAGTTTCTCTGAGCCCTGCCGGTACCCATCCATGTCCTGTCATTCTTCTACATCTGCTGGCACCGTCCGTCCAGAGTCACGCCTAAGGTCAACCCAGCCAAAGCCCATAATGGCTTGCGGCTGCACAGGTAAGCTTCCGGTCAAGGGGTATCCATCCGTCTCTTCGTGGCTGGGTGAAGCTTTCCGCAAGATGTCATGGCGCTTCTCCATGCATCCCGGCCATCCGCTGGTTTCTCCAGGGTGCCCGTCAACCGTCCTCCACCCAGTAGTGAATTAGAAGTCCATCTTGATCTTGAAGTCATGGGGTTGTCATCTTGACTCTCACATCTCCCTTATGAATCTCTCAACCAACCCCGTCTACGAGCATAGCAAGGTAAACTACATCATCCCGGGCAATAGTAGCAAGGGGAATTGGGTTCATCCTACCTCATGATACTACTCAAGACATAACTTCAAATTCTCCTACTGCATGCATGGTGGGGAGGGATAATTCTAATGCAACAAAAATCATAGGTATTGTAAAACATGATCAAATGACTTGCCTGGCTGACGGTCTTCAAACGCTAGTGACTCGAGATAGCAAGCTTCGCACTCCGGAAATTCTATCGAGTCAAACAATAGCACAAATAAGTATTTCACTAATAACATATCAGCAAGCTAAAGGAAAACACACAAGCACTCACACCAAAATCAAAGAAAACTCGAGGAAAACAAAATCAAGGATTTCATCACATCAAGCAACAACAAAGAAATAGTTTTAACCTGCTAACACTTTTCTTAACAGATCCAAAACAATGGTTTTGCTAACTAACATAAAGGAAAACAGCATACAAACTAGGTGCAAAAAGAATTAAATCAATATCTATATAGAACTCCTGTTATACCTAAAATAAAACCAATAAGAAAATACATAAAACTTTTTATTTTGCTGTAAATAAGTGTTCACCCTTTGTAACTACAGAAACTAATCTAAAATAAAATATAGCAGGGGTAAATTAAAATTCTATAATAACTAGAAAGTAGGAAGTGGCAGCAAGCTAAATAAAACTAGAAAAGCTTGATTTGACTAAAAATAATTCTAATATAATCGACAAATACCCAACAAGTTCCTACTGCTAGGCTAGGTCAAAACTAAGAAGTGGCAAAAAGAATCACCTAAAAATAATAATCCTAGCTCAATTTATAGCAGAATTACAAATCTGACTAAAACTAATATAAAACTATTTTTAGTAAACTTAAACATGGCCGAATCTAATTTCTACAGAAGCTACAAGAAATTTGTAAACTAACAAAAAAAGAATCAACTAAAAATAATAAATAACCTAAAAGTTACAGATTTTACAAGAACAAAACTATTCTGTTTTAAAAACAGAAACAAAGAATAAAACTAAAACAACTAGGGCGCTAACGGGCCGAAACAGTGAGTGCTCTAAAATTATCTAACGCACGGGCGATCAATAGGTCACTGTGTCCATGGGCTAACAGAAGAAAAAAAACCGATCGGTTTGATCTAACTAAACCTAGTAACTAAACCGGAAACAAACCGTGAAATAAAACCGGTCTAATAAAAAAACCTAACCATTCGCTAACTCTAATCTACACCGTAGGTTGCCGATCGAATGGTGGGTTGGGGTCCGGTGGCTTACCGCGGTGGTCGACGGCGAGGAGGGCTCGGGCGTTGGTGGCGGTGGTGTTCCGGTGGTCCGGGGCGGCGGCGGCGAGGTCGAGGTGATGCGGCGGAGCGAGGCGGAGGCGGTGGTGGAGTGGTTGGAGCTCGGGGACAGCGCGGATGTCGAGGCGTGGCGAAAACAGAGCTCGGTGCTCTACAGCTCCAGCAACGGGCGGTGATGCTCAAGGCGGCGGCTCCAGCGATCCCTGGACGGAGAGAGGATGTCAGGGGGGTGTGCGCGGTTGAGGGGTTTCGGCTGACAAGATTTGAGGGCAGGGGGATCCTCACTGGAGTCGGAACAGAAGGCGGACTGCGGCGGTCGACGGCGAGATCCAAAGGAGGAGGGCGTGAGCTGCGGTGGGTTTTGGGCTAGGGTTTTAGGGGGATTCGGAAGAGGAGGGGTAGGGCTATTTATAGGGCATCAACTTGGAGCAGGGGGCGACTCGGGATCGTGATCCCGAGGAATCCGGACGCGGCGGCGGCGTCGAACGCGCTCTGGCGCGGCATAGCATGGCGAGGGGGAAAGAGATGAGGTGGGGCCGGCGCGTCGGTGAGAGAGAGGGGAAAGGGTTCGGTCAGATGCTGAGGTAGGCCGGCTCGGGTGTGGGCTGGGTCGGTTGGCCTGGCTCGCGCCTGGGTCTTTCCCTTTTTTTGAATAAAGCCACAGAGAAAAAGTTAAACTAAGAGAAAACTCTAATATTTTTATATAGGACATATATATATATATATCAAAATTCTCAAGGGAATTAATCCGACAACGTGGACATTTTTCCAGAGGCAAAACACAAACTAAAAAAACATTTTCTGCAACTCCAAACAAAAATTCAAATTTGAATTCAAACCTTTTGGCAATATTTTCTTCTGACATTTTTTTCTTTGGAGTTTCATGTTTACTCCTCTCATACTTTTTCTCAAGTATTTGTCAGGGATAACTTTCAATTGCCAAGGTGAATCCAACTCAAACAACAACTCAAATGCCTCTGGAAAAAATATCCAAATGCCACACAATTCAAACAAAATGCATAGATGCTTAACTAATATTTGTAAAACATTCCAAATTGAAAATTTGTGATGTTACAAACCTACCCACCTTTAGATGAGTCTCGCCCTCGAGATTCGGGTTGGCTAGCAAAATAGGTACGGGTGGTCCCGGCGGAGATCTTCTTCTCGCTCCCAGGTAGCTTCCTCCTCGGAATGGTGGCTCCACAGAACCTTGCAAAACTTGATGATCTTGCTACGGGTAACTCTGTTCGCAGTCTCGAGAATTTTGATGGGTTTCTCCTCATAAGTCAGATCACTATCCAGCTGTATGGCCTCTAGGGGCACTGTGTCTCTCAAAAGAATATCGGCCATCTCGGCATGGCATTTCTTCAGCTGGGATACGTGAAAGACATCGTGAACTCCTGACAATCCTTCTGGCAATTCCAGCTTATACGCAACTTCTCCTCTGTGTTCGAGGATTTTGTAGGGGCCAATGAACCTGGGTGCTAATTTTCCTTTAACCCCAAATCTCTTGATTCCACGAAGTGGGGACACATGGAGATATGCTCGGTCTCCAACTTCATACGTTATCTCCTTGCGTTTACTGTCGGCATAACTCTTCTGTCTCAACTTGGTTATCTTGAGTCTATCTCGAATTAGCTTGACTTTCTCTTCGGAGTCTCTGATAAGATCGGGACCAAAAAGTTTTCGGTCTCCAACACCATCCCACAGCAATGGTGTTCTGCACCTCCTCCCGTATAGAGCTTCGAAAGGGGCCATCTTTAGACTGGTCTGATAGCTGTTGTTGTACGAGAACTCTGCGTATGGCAAATTGTCATCCCAGCTAGACCCATAGTCTAGTGCACAAGCTCTCAACATGTCCTCCAGAATATGGTTGACTCTCTCGGTCTGTCCATCTGTCTGCGGATGAAAAGCGGTACTGAACTCCAGCCTTGTACCCAAAGTTTCATGTAACTGATTCCAAAACTTTGAGGTAAATTGTGTTCCTCTATCTGACACGATACTCCTCGGAACTCCATGCAGACATACGATCCTGGTCATGTATATCTTGGCTAACTTAGCGCTGGTATATGTAGTCTTCACGGGAATGAAATGAGCTACCTTGGTCAAGCGATCAACTACTACCCAGATAGAATCATAACCTGAACGGGTCCTGGGTAATCCTGTGATAATATCCATTCCAAGTTTTTCCCATTTCCACTCGGGAATCGGTAGTGGTTGAAGTAACCCTGCCGGCTTCTGATGTTCTGCCTTTACTCGCTGACAAACATCGCATACTGCTACGTACTCGGCAATATCCTTCTTCATACCTGTCCACCAGAAACTTTCCTTCAAGTCCAGATACATCTTGGTGTTTCCTGGGTGAATCGAGTACGGTGAGTCATGGGCCTCCTGAAGAATTAACTTCCTGACCTCTGGGTCATTAGGCACATAGATACGATCCTCAAACCATAAAGTTCCGTGTTCATCCTCACGAAAACCTTTAGCCTTTCCGTTACTCATCTTTTCCTTTATCTCTGCAATTTCCTTGTCCGTCTTCTGCGCTTCACGGATCTTTTCGGTCAGGGTGGACTAAATATCCAAGGTGGCGACAAATCCTCTTGGTACTATTTCCAATCAGAGATCTCTGAGATTGTCGGCTAAATTCTGAGGTAATCCTCCGGCTATGAGGCTGTTCACATGGCTTTTACGGCTCAAGGCATCTGCTACAACATTTGCTTTCCCTGGGTGATAATGCAATCTCATATCATAGTCCTTGATCAATTCAAGCCATCTCCTTTGTCTGAGGTTCAACTCCTTCTGCGTGAAAATGTACTTCAAGCTCTTATGATCCGTGTAAACATCACAACAATTTCCGACAAGGAAATGTCTCCATGTCTTGAGTGCGTGCACTACGGCTGCTAACTCCAAATCATGTGTGGCATAATTCATCTCGTGAGGTCGTAGCTGTCTGGAGGTATAATCTACAACTTTTCCTTCCTGCATGAGCACTCCTCCGAGCCCTTGATGAGAAGCGTCACAATACACCTGGTAATCCTTGTGTGTGTCCGGCAAAATGAGTACTAGGGCTGTAACCAGACGTTTCTTCAACTCCTGAAAACTGGCTTCACAATCCTCGGTCCAAATGTACTTTGTTTCCTTCTTCAACAGCTCGGTCATGGGTTTAGCAATCTTGGAGAAATTCTCAATAAATCTCCGATAATATCCTGCAAGCTCGAGAAAACTGCGGATCTCCTTGACTGAGGTGGGGGATTGCCAGTTGGTGACCGATTCAACCTTGGTGGGGTCGACTGCTATTCCTTCTCCTGAAATAACATGTCTGAGGAATCCGACTTCCTTCAACCAAAATTCACATTTGCTGAACTTGGCATATAACTAATGTTCTCGGAGTATCTCCAGGACTAGACGCAGATGTTCCTTGTGCTCTTCCTCGCTCTTGGAGAAAACCAATATGTCATCGATGAACACCACGACAAACTTGTCCAGATATTCCATAAATACCTTGTTCATCATGCTCATGAAATACGCAGGGGCATTAGTCAATCCGAATGACATGACGGTATACTCATATAAACCATACCTGGTGGTGAAAGCTGTTTTGGGTATATCCTGTTCACGAATCTTCAGCTGGTGATACCCTGATCGAAGATCGATCTTGGAAAATACTTTGGCTCCGACTAGCTGATCAAATAAATCGTTAATCATTGGTAGAGGGTACTTATTCTTGATGGTCACGTCATTCAATGAACGATAATCTACAACCATTCTCAGGGTTCCATCCTTCTTCTCTAGCAAAAGAACTGGGGCCCCCCAAGGTGACGAACTTGGGCGAATATATCCTTTCTCCAATAATTCCTTGATCTTCTGCTTGATCTCTTCCAAATCATTCGGGGGCATCCGATAAGGTCTCTTGGATATTGGGGCTGTGCCCGGTAATAACTCAATCAAAAATTATATTTCTCTATTCGGTGGCATTCCTGGTAATTCCTCCGGAAATACATCCGGAAAATCTTGTACTACAGGCACTTCCTCCTGAACCACTCCCGTGAGGGAATTCACCTGCTTCTTTATCGGTGTGCGTCTGGATACATACTTGATCCTCTTCTGCTCCGGGGTGGTGAGCAAAATTGTCTTGCGGGCACAGTCGATGTTCCCTTCAAACTTCGTCAACCAGTCCATGCCTAGAATCACGTCCAATCCCTGGGATTCTAAGACTATGAGGTCTACAGGAAAATCATGATTTCTGATGCTGAGGGTTGAATGACAGCCTAAGCCTGCCATCATCTCTCCTCCTGGAGAAGTGACTTGGATCGGGGTTCTAAGGGTTCTAGTGGGCAACCCGTACTTTTCCACAACTACCCTTGATATGAATGAATGTGTTGCGCCGGAATCAAAGAGTACCAATACTGGGCATGAATTTAATAAAAACTTACCAACCACAGTTTCTGGCTGATCATAGACATCCTCCATGTCGATGTGATTCACCTGAGCACGAGGAAAAGGGTTGGGCTTCTTTGCTGAGCTTCCATTGCCGTTGCCGTTTCCATTCCTCTGCTTGGCCTCCGGGCAGTCGGTGGCATAGTGTCCTGTCTTCTGGCACTTGAAATAGGTGATGTGACTCAGATCCTTCTGAGTCAGAGCAGGACGGTGCTGGTTGCCGTTGCCTCCATTGCCTGACTTGGGGTTGTTGTCGTGGTTGCGATTGTTCCCATTCCCTCCATGGTTATGTCCTCCATGATTGTGTCCTCCATGGTTGTGATGGGTATGTCCTCCCAAGTATGGGGCATAGTGGGGCTTCTGCTGAGCTCCGGAGTTGTACTTTCCCTGTCCATATTTCCGCTTGCGGCTTTCAATCTGCTACTGCTTGCCTTCAAGTATAGTGGCCTTGTCTACCAACTCCTGGTAGTTGTTGAAGGTAGCCACCATTAGCTACATTCCGAGCTCATCATTGAGTCCTTCAAGAAAATTCTCCTGTTTTGCGGCATCTCTAGCCACATCATCTGGGTCATATCGAGATAATTTGCTGAGCTCATCAACATACTGCCCCACAGTACGGTTCCCCTGGCGTAAGTTGCGGAACTCACACTTCTTCAGACTCATGGCTCCAGCTGGGACATGCGCGGTGCGGAAAGCCCGCTGGAACTGATCCCATGTCATGGTGGCGACCGGATAAGTGGCGGTGTAGTTTTCCCACCAAGAGGCTGCAGGTCCATTCAGTTGATGTGCGGCAAAACGCACCTTCTCAGCATCTGTGCATCCAGCAGTTGTTAGATCCCTTCCGATCTTGCGGAGCTAATCATCAGCTACAATCGGCTCGGTGCTACTAGAGAACACCGGCGGATTCAGCCTTAGGAACCGGGTCAGGTTATCGACAGGGGGTGGTGGCAGTGGATTGTTGTTGTTGTTGCCTTGGTTTTGGATGAGCATTTGCATTAAGGCATTCTGTTGTTGAATCAGCTGGGTGAGCTCCGGCGGGAAAGTGAAAGCGGGGTCACGTCTCGGAGGCATCTGGTGTTATGGAGTGGATGAGAAATTAGAATAGAACAAGGGTCTAATGAGAAAATAGAACTACCCAAATGAATGCACAAACACAATCACACCAATCATTTATTCATTCATCTCAAACAAGGTTCAAACTCGGATTACAAGATCTCACGACTAATCGAAAATAATGGCCTAACTGATCGACGAAAATAAAATAACATGGCAGTCGACTAAATGTCTTCATCAATTATCCCTGCGTCCTCTGGTGTGGCGCCTCCTCTTGCGGCTTCCTTCAGTGTAGCTCTCTTCATAATCCTGGTCATTGCTCACGAGAGGTCCATCATCTCCACTCGGGAAAAGGTCTTCTCCCAGGTCCATCTTCTCCTCCAGTGTGGCAATATATTTCTTCCGGTCCTCGAGTCTTTCCATAAAATCCTTGACTTCATCCTCATGCTCATAGTAGGCTTCACGTGCTGCATCCTCCAGTTCAATTTCATGAAGATGCAACTTTTGGACCGTCTTCAAGCTCCTACACATCTGAATCTCTAGAGCCCTGATGTGAGCCTCCAAGTCTTGGACATATGAGTGAACAGAGTCATCATCTATGGTGCGGATAATCTCTCCATCTGCAGTCCTGCGAGAAATCATGGTGTGGTCTGATCCAACAAGCTCGGTCATGTATTCCTCCTGGATGCGTCCAAGTGCACTATGAACTACTATGTCTCTCCCGAGTATCCAAGTGGGAGCAGTGAACTTGAAGTCAACGGACGCTGAGAGACTTCCGAAAGTCCTCCCTGGTATGTGCACCTTAATCCTATAACGGTGGTCTTCTGGAAATGCCATGATAGGGGTCCCGGTGATAGACGGTAGAGCAATCTTCAATTCCTTGGTGATCTGGACCAGCCTCCTGCCGAAAAGCATTGTTTCATCTGGCTGGCAAAACTCTAGTAGCAGAACTGGGATGAACTTGACGGCCATCTAGAATGTTGAAATCGGAGAGAAGTCAGAAATGAACAGGGGAGTATTACGGAATGGTAAGGACATAAAATAAAATAGTTTCTTCCTATGGCTTTCCGATCCTAGGGGTTACGTCCTACGATCAGCGTGTGCTCTGATACCATCTCTGTAACGACCCGACCCAAAATCGGTCAAGTCTCTGTGTAGCTGTACCATCCCAAAATTATGCTGGCACACACAGTACATTGATGAAAAGATTCAAAGTTCAATCACACCTGAATTTATTACACAGTTCTCATATCGAGTCTTTATTACATCATAATAAATTCGGCCGAAGGCCAACTCATGAGAAATAAACTAAATAAGCTGCGGAAGCGTAGACGAATAGCGAGTCCATCCGACTCCATAGGGCAATCGCCAAGCGTAGATCGTAGCCTCACTCCTGGTCGGAAAACTCCTCTGCAACATGAGACGTTGCAGCCATGTAGGTCAGCATTTAGAATATGTCGGCAAGTCATAGAGAGACAACAATAATAAAGCTAACACTATATGCAATTTGGCTGTGGGGCTCTAAGTTTTATGTTTTTGCGAAAAAGCCAGCTTTTCCCTACAACAAAGGACTTGCTTACAATTACTACAAAATGTTGGTAGTTATTGAGATGGTTCTGCCAACCAATGTCTCATTCCCAATTACTAATTAACCCCTCAATTAATTTATTTGTTCGGTGTTGAGATTTCCGAAATACTCCAGTTTCCAGAGGCTCATTTGTCCGTAACCGGGGACACGGCTAATCGATTAGGTTGTTACTCTGCAGAGTCTTGTGCACTTTACCCGCAAGAATCGTTCCCTCCTTTATGTCCTCGCACTGCCTGGTGTTTGAAGACGGGATGAATGAAACAGGGTCTTCCGTAGAGTTTCTCTGAGCCCTGCCGGTACCCATCCATGTCCTGTCATTCTTCTACATCTGCTGGCACCGTCCGTCCAGAGTCACGCCTAAGGTCAACCCAGCCAAAGCCCATAATGGCTTGCGGCTGCACAGGTAAGCTTCCGGTCAAGGGGTATCCATCCGTCTCTTCGTGGCTGGGTGAAGCTTTCCGCAAGATGTCATGGCGCTTCTCCATGCATCCCGGCCATCCGCTGGTTTCTCCAGGGTGCCCGTCAACCGTCCTCCACCCAGTAGTGAATTAGAAGTCCATCTTGATCTTGAAGTCATGGGGTTGTCATCATCTTGACTCTCACATCTCCCTTATGAATCTCTCAACCAACCCCGTCTACGAGCATAGCAAGGTAAACTACATCGTCCCGGGCAATAGTAGCGTACAGGGCGCACACCCCTTTTACCACGCTGGGCTGGCCCATGTTACTTTTTTTTCTGTTACAGACGCAAAAAAACAGCGGTTCGGTGACTCAAACTGGCGATTTCCTTGCTCTTAGTTCGTTGTCACAACCAACCAGCCACACCTACTTGACATGTTTATATATAGCCTTTCTCTTCTTATATAATCTTTCTTTTTTTTCTTTTTTTTGCTAGAATGGTTTTTGTTTTGCATTTCTCTTCTGTTTATATATAGCCTTTCTCTTCTTATAAGCATGGATGATACAATGAAAAAGTGTGAACACAGACAGATGAAATAAGTGAACAAGAATGTAATGTCGGTGAGAAACACATACTCCCCCAAGCTTAGGCTTTTGGCCTAACTTGGTAATCTATCAGTAATCTGGATAGTAGTCGGCGTGGTAGCTCACGGAGGCTCTCGGTGCGGATGCCTCGGCCTGCCGTGCTGCCTCCACTGCCGCATTGTGAGCTCGGGCCTCGCTCTCAAGAACAAAATATCTTAATTTGTTGTGATAGTCAAAAAGAGCAGGCATAGGCAAATATGTGTGCACAATAGATGTTTGGTTAAACAACAGATTGTAAGTGAAGTTATGATTTTTTTTTCTTTCAGGATCTTATTACTTTTTAAAGCATCAAAATATAAATACTGCATGGGTAGGATAGGGTCAAAAGGCAAAGGTGAAACACCCAGCCCTCGTGCTAAACGCGTGGCATATATTCCACCATAGAAATAGCCACTGTTAGCATTATCCTGCAATCTGTGTGCAACAATCGCGCCAAGGTTATAACTCCTTTTACCGGTGAGAGCGGTGCGTATGTGGCTCAAGTCTGGAGCACAAAGCGTACTATAGTCTTTCTTGCTTACTATACATTTCCCATTAAATAATCCAAAGTACTGAATTGCGGGAAAATGAATGCTCTTTATTCTACCTTGTATTACTCCCCTTGTCTCACTGTAGCAAAGACTAGTCAAGAATGATTGGTACTCAGCCCTTAGCCGTTTGTCAAGCGAACCCCAGAATGGGACTTTGCAGTGGTGAGCAAAACTCTCTAGTGAGATGGTAAATGGATTTTCATAAAGCTTTAATGACACCCTAGACTCACGGGGATGGAATTTAGATCCTTTGACAAATGATTCGGTAAGAGTGTGGCGTTGCTCGCACTTATCTGAAATGTAGGGACCGAGACCAGCATTGTGAACATATTGCTCAAATTCCTCCTTAATGCCCACATGCATCATATAGTCATCGCATGGCCATAAGCATGTTTTGGTGGCTGCATCTCAAATGGAACTTTCACTTGGTTCGACATAAGACAAACGAGCGGAGTTGTCACTAGAAGATGCCCCCGAGGATCTCTTCCTCAAAGAACTCCTTCCAAATAGGTTCATCATGTTCGCGTACAATTTTCTTAAAAAAAATTGAGTGACAAAAATTTATCAATAAAACTTTATAAGATTGATAGCAACTACTCATAGGGATACATAGAGGCCATAGCAAGCATTCAAACTACTTAGAACTCTAAGAATTCAACATGCAAGCTCATCTACAGTAGCACCAAGAGTAGCTAATTATTCAAAATATAAACCACTAAAACAAAAACTAATTGGACAAACGGTGGAGTCACATACCAAGCAACAATCCCTAGAAATAGTTTCGGAAACGGAGCTTCGAGCAAAGAGATCAAAATCTGTGGGTTTGAGAGCAAGAACACGGGAGAGAGAGCAATGGAGAATTTTGCTGGAGGTAAGTGATGATGTGGTGTGAAGGTATAGTGAGGGGGGCCACATGCGGACCAAAACTCACCAGGGCACACTTGGGGGTCCTGGCGCGCCCAAGTGGGTTGTGCCCACCTGGTGCACCTCCCTCTGATATTATTTGCACCAGAAATTCTTCAATATTCAGAACAAATTGTATTAAATTTTTAGAGCATTCTAAGAACTTTTATTTTTGGGTCATTTTTTATTGCACGGGAAATTCAAAAAATAGACTAAACATGGCATTTTATTTTATTTAACTAATAAAAACAAAAAACAAAAAGTAGGGATAGAAGGTAGTGCTTACTAAATTCATCAACTTCATACCGCTCAAAAATTATCCATTAATAAGGTTGATCAAGTCTTATTAACAACCACTTTCAATTAGCATGAAACCGAAGAACTATCGTAAATCACTAAGTTACCTCAACGGGGATATGAATGTCCCCAACAATAAGCATTTCATATTTCTTTTTTCACAGTAGGTAGAGGTATTTGAAAACTTCCAATAGTGATTGTCAGATATTTTTCAATAACATTAATACCATTCACATGGAATTGTTTCTTTGGAAAGTGCACCATATGCTCATTACCATTGATATGAAAAGTGACCTTGATTTTATTGCAATGAATAACAGCCCCTAAAGTGTTCAAGAAGGGTCTACCAAGGATAATCGGCATGTTGTCGTCCTCGGGCATCTCAAGTATAACAAAGTCAGTCAAAATAGTAACATTAGCAACAACAACGGGCACATCCTCACAAATACCGATAGGTATGGCAGTTGATTTATCATCCTTTTGCAAAGATATTTTAGTAGGTGTGAGTTTATTCAAATAAAGTCTTATATAAAGATAAAGGCATAACACTAACACCAGCTCCTAAATCACATAAAGTAGTTTTCACATAATTCTTTTTGATGGAGCAAGGTATAGTTGGTATTCCCGGATCTCCATGTTTTTTAGGTACTCCATCTTTAAAAGTATAATTAGAAATCATAGTGGAGATTTCAGCTTTCGGTATTTTTCTCTTATTAGTGATGATGTCTTTCATATACTTTGCATAAGGAGGCATTTTCAAGATATCAGTCAAGCGAGTTCGCAAAAAGACTGGCCTCAGCATTTCAGCAAAGCGTTCAAATTCTTCATCATCTTTCTTTTTAGTTGACTTCGGTGGAAAAGCCACAAAGTTATTATCATACCTTTTATTCTTAGGTTGTGGGTTATCAAGATCAATAGGTGGTTCTATCTCAACATCATTGTCTGGTTCTTTATTATTTGTTTAAGTATTTTCATGAACATCAGCATTATCTTTTTCATTATCACTAGGTGAATGTTCATTACCAGACTGAGTTTCAGCATCAGAGATAGAAGTTTCATTATCATTATCAGGAGGTTTTTCTATTTCAGGTTCACTAGAAGCATGCAAAGTCCTATCATTTTTCTTCTTCTTCTTTTTAGAAGGACTAGGTGCAGTGGTGTTGCTCCTTTGTGAATCCTGTTCAATTCTTTTTGGGTGTCCCTCAGGATAAAGTGGTTCCTGAGTCATTTTACCTCCTCTAGTTGCAACTCTAACAGCAAAGTCATGTATATTGTTATTCATTTCATCAAGCAATTCTCTTTGAGATTTAGCAACTTGTTCTAACTGAGTTTGAACCATAGAAGCATGCTTTCCAACACCTCTAACATCATTTGAGATTCTGAATAACAAGTCACTCAAGCGAGCAATCATATCAGAATTGTATTTCAATTGTTTCATAACATTTGCATAGAAGTGGTCTCGTTTTCTAATATAGTTTTCAAACTCATAAAGACATTGGCTAGGGTGCATATTGTGAGGATTGTCGTTATCATTGAACTTCATTAGAGAATTTACCTCTACCACCTTAGGCAGTGGTGGTGTATTAAGCCCATGTATTTCTTCAATAGGAGGTAAATTTTTGATATCCTCATCTTTAATACCTTTTTCCTTCATAGATTTCTTTGCCTCTTGCATATCTTCAGGACTGAGATATAATATACCCCTCTTCTTCGGAGTGGTGTTAGGCGGTGGTTCAGGAAGAGTCCAATCATCATAATTTTTCAATATGTTATTCAATAATTCTTCAGCTTGCCCAACAGTTCGTTCCCTGAAAACACAACCAGCACAACTATCTAGGAAATCCCTAGAAGCATCAGTTAGTCCATTATAGAAGATATCAAGTATTTCATTTTCTTAAGAGGATGATCAGGCAAAACATTAAGTAATTGGCAAAGCCTCCCCCAAGCTTGTGGAGACTCTCTCTTCTTTAATTTGCACAAAATTAAATATTTCCTGCAAGGCAGCTTGTTTCTTATGAGCAGGGAAATATTTTTCAGAGAAGTAATAAATCATATCCTAGGGACTACGCACACAACCAGGACCAAGAGTATTATACCAAGCTTTAGCATCACCCTTTAATGAGAAAGGAAATAATTTGAGAATAAAGTAATAGCGCATTTTCTCATCATGAGTAAAATGGGTGGCTATGTCATTCAACTTAGTAAGATGTGCCACAACAGTTTCAGTTTCATAACCACGGAAAGGATCAGAGTCAACCAAAGTAATTAACTCTGGGTCGACAGAGAATTCATAGTCCTTATCATCAATAAAGATTGGTGAAGTAGAAAAGTTAGGATCATATTTCATTCTAGCATTCAGAGATTTTTTTGTACTTGCATAATAATGTCTCTAGATCATCTCTATCTCTATGATACGTCTCCGTCGTATCTACTTTTCCAAACACGTTTGCCCTTGTTTTGGACTCTAACTTGCATGATTTGAATGGAACTAACCCGGACTGACGCTATTTTCAGCAGAATTGCCATCGTATTATTTATGCGCAGAAACAAAAGTTCTCGGAATGACCTGAAACTTCACGGAACGTCTTTTTGTAAATAATAAAAAATCCTGACAAAAGTTCAAGACCAGGGGGCCCACACCCTAGCCACGAGGGTGGGGGCGCGCCTGCCCCCTGGGCGCACCCCCCTACCTCGTGGGCCCAACGGAGCTCCTCCGACCTCAACTGCAACTCTATATATTTTCTTTCGGGGAGAAAAAAATCAGAGAGAAGGATCATCGCGTTTTACGATACAGGGTCGCCGCCAAGCCCTAAAACCTCTCGGGAGGGCTGATCTGGAGTCCGTTCGGGGCTCCGGAGAGGGGAATCCGTCGCCATCGTCATCATCAACCTTCCTCCATCACCAATTTCATGATGCTCACTGCCATGCGTGAGTAATTCCATCATAGGCTCGCTGGATGGTGATGGGTTGGATGAGATTTATAATATAATCGAGTTAGTTCTGTTAGGGTTTGATCCCTAGTATCCACTATGTTCTGAGATTGATGTTGCTATGACTTTGCTATGCTTAATGCTTGTCTCTAGGGCCCGAGTGCCATGATTTCAAATCTGAACCTATTATGTTTTCATCAATATATGAGAGTTCTTGATCCTATCTTGCAAGTCTATAGTCACCTACTATGTGTTATGATCCGGCAACCCCGAAGTGACAATAATAGGGACCACTCCCGGTGATGACCGTAGTTTGAGGAGTTCATGTATTCACTATCTGTTAATACTTTGGTCTGGTACTCTATTAAAAATAGGCCTTAATATCCCTTAGTTTCCATTAGGACCCCGCTGCCACAGGAGGGTAGGACAAAAGATGTCATGCAAGTTCTTTTCCATAAGCACGTATGACTATATTCGGAATAGATGCCTACATTACATTGATGAATTGGAGCTAGTTCTTTGTCACCCTATGTTATGACTGTTACATGATGAACCGCATCCGGCATAATTCTCTATCACCGATCCATTGCCTATGAGCTTCCCATATATTGTTCTTTGCTTATTTACTTTTCCGTTGATATTGTTACAACCACTACAAAATGCCAAAAACATTACTTTTGCTATCATTACCTTTTGCTACCGTTACCACTACTATCATATTACTTTGCTACTAAACACTTTGCTGAAGATATTAAGTTTCCAGGTGTGGTTGAATTGACAACTCAGCTGCTAATACTTGAGAATATTCTTTGGCATCCTTTTGTCGAATCAATAAATTTGGGTTGAATACTCTACCCTCGAAAACTGTTGCGACCCCCTATACTTGTGGGTTATCGAGACTATTTTCTGGCGCCGTTGCCGGGGAGCACAGCCCTATTATTTGAGTCACTTGGGATATATATCTGCATATCATTATGAAGAACTTGAGAGATCAAAAAACCAAGATTTATCCCTCAACTACGAGGGGAGGTAAGGAACTGCCATCTAGCTCTGCACTTGATTCACCTTCTGTTTTGAGTAAGCTTGTGACACCTAAACCTGCTTCTGCTATTCTTTCTGATATGTCGCATGTTATTGATGATACCACTTCTGCTATGCATGATACTTATGATGAAACTACTTCTATGCTTGATACTACTGTGCCACTTGGTGAATTTCTTGATGAATAACTTGCTAGGGTTAGAGAGAATGAAATTATTGAAACTGATAATATTGACAAAAGTGATGATGAAGACTCTTCCCCTAATAAATATGAATCTCCTGTTGTTCCTGAAGGTTATGTTTTGGAAAAAGAAGCTGCTATAGCTATTTTAGCTTGCAAAGATAGATACGAGCTCAAGAGGTTATTAACTAAATGGAAGCAGCAATCTCTTAATGCTGGAATGAAACCTAACCCTGCTTTTGCTACTTCACCTATGTGTGTTACTGATAAGGATTATGAATTCTCTGTTGATCCTGATATAATTACTTTGGTTGAATCTGAAACTATTGTGGCACATCTTACTAAATTAAATGATATAGCCACCCTGTTCACTAATGATGAGAAATCTCGCTACCTTTATATCCTTAAAATATTTCCATTCTCATTAAAGGTGATGCTAAGATATGGTTTAATTCTCTAGATCCGGGTTGTGTGCGTAGTCCCCAGGATATGACTTATTACTTCTCTGCTAAATATTTCCCTGCTCATAAGAAACAAGCTGCTTTGAGGGATATATATAATTTTGTGCAAATTGAAGAAGAGAGTCTCCCACAAGCTTGGGGGAGGCTTCTCAAGTTACTTAACGCTTTGCCTGATCATCCTCTTAAGAAAAATGAAATACTTGATATATTTTATAATGGACTAACCGATGCTTCCAGAGATTACCTGGATAGTTGTGTTGGTTCTGTTTTTAGGGAAAGAACACCAGATGAAGCTGAAATTCTATTGAATAATATGTTGACAAATGAAAATAATTGGACACTTCCTGAGCCAGCTCCCGAGCCTATTCCTAAACCAACTCTGAAGAAAAGAGGTGTTCTATTTCTCAGTCCTGAAGATATGCAAGAGACAAAGAAATCTATGAAAGAAAAAGGTATTAAAGTTGAAGATGTTAAGAATTTACCTCCTATTGAAGAAATACACGGTCTTGATTTACCGTCCGTTGAAGAAACATATGATCTTAATCCATTACCTATTGAAGAAATACATTGTCTTGATAACTCGACATAGGTAGTAAAGGTAAACTCTCTCTATAGATATGATAAAGCTGAAATCCCTCTTACTAAGTTTGCTAGCCAATGCTTAGATGAGTTTGATAATTTTATGGTGAAGCAAGAAGATTTTAATGCTTATTTTGGTAGACAATTGCAATACAATTCAAATATGCTTGAACACTTGGGTGATTATATGGCTAATGTCAAAGGTGAACTTAAACTTATTAGTAAACATTCTTCAATGGTTACCACTCAAGTAGAACAAGTACTTAAGGCTCAAAATGATTTGCTCAATGAATAGAATAGTAAGAATAATGATTATGCTGTTAGAGTGGCTACTAGAACTGGTAGAATGACTCAGGAACCTCTGTATCCTGAAGGCCACCCTAAGAGAATTGAGCAAGATTCTCAGAGAAATAATATAGATGCACCTAGTCCTTCTAAAAGGAAGAAAAAGAAAAATGATAGGACTATGCATGCTTCTAGTGAACCTATTGCTGAAACACCTAAGAATCCAAATGATATTTCTATTTCTGATGCTGAAACACAATCTAGTAATGAACCTGAAACTAGTGATAATGTTAATGATAATTTTCATGATGATGCTCAACCTAGTAATGATAATGATATAGAAATTGAACCTATTGTTGATCTTGATAACCCACAATCAAAGAATCAATGTTATGATAAGGAAGACTTTGTTGCTAGGAAACACGGAAAGGAAAGAGAGCCTTGGGTTCAGAAACCCATGCCTTTTCCTCCCAAACCATCCAAGAAAAGGATGATGAGGATTTTGAGCGCTTTGCTGAAATGATTAGACCTATCTTTTTGCGTATGCGATTAACTGATATGCTCAAAATGAATCCTTATGCTAAGTATATGAAAGAAATTGTTACTAATAAAAGAAAGATACCGGAAGTTGAAATTTCCACCATGCTTGCTAATTATACTTTTAAGGGTGGAAAAGAAACTTGGGGATCCAGGAGTACCCACTATACCATGATCCATTAAAAGAAACTATGTTAAACTGCTTTATGTGATCTTGGAGCCGGTGTTAGTGTTATGCCTCTCTCTTTATATCGTAGACTTGATTTGAATAAGTTGACACCTACTAAAATATCTTTGCAAATGGCTGATAAATCAACTGCTATACCTGTCGGTATTTGTGAGGATGTGCCTGTTGTGGTTGCAAACATTACTATTTTAACGGACTTTGTTATTCTTGATATTCCTGAGGACGATAGTATGTCTATTATTCTTGGAAGACCCTTTTTGAATACGGCAAGGGCTGTTATTGATTGCAACAAAGGCATTGTCACTTTTCATGTTAATGGTAATGAGCATACGGTACACTTTCCAAGGAAACAACCTCAAGTCCACAGTATCAATTCTATTGGAAAAATTCCATCGATTATTTTTTTAGGTTTTGAATTTCCTCTTCCTACTGTCAAGAAGAAATATGATATTCTTATTGTTGGGGATGTGCATGTCCCCGTTGAGGTAACCTAGTGTTATTCAAAAATTCTCCGGTTCCATGTTATTCGGAATGAGTTTGTTAACAAGACTTGATCAACCTTGTTAATGGGTTCCTTTTGATGATCATGAGATGGATAAATTTAGAAAACACAACTCTCTGTACCCTCCTTTTACTTTCTGTTATTTATATTAAATAAAATAAAAATAAGTATTTTCCGTCTGTTATCTGATTTATCCGTGCAATATAAAAATACCCCAAAAATAAAGTTCTCCAAATGCCCTAAAATTTAAATATGATTTTTCCTGGAATATTTGAGAATATCTGGCAGTGAGAACACAACAGGGGGAGCAAGCACCTGGCCACGAGGGTCCAAGGCGCGCCCCCCTGCCTCGTGGGCCCACGGTGGCCCTCCTCCACTTATTCCTGCACCCACACACTCCTTCTTCCTCCCACAAACACGATTATCCAGTTCAAACCCGATTCCAAGCTCATTTTGCTGCCATTTTTGATCTCCTTGCTCAAAGCACCTCTCACAAAACTGCTTGGGGGGATTGTTCCTTGGTATGTTACTCCTCCATTGGTCCAATTAGTTTTTGTTCTAGTGCTCTATTCATTGCAAATTTGTGCTGCCTAGGTGACCATGTTCTTGAGCTTGCATGTCAAATTTATATGGTCCCAAGTAGTTCTAATGCATGATATAGGCTCTAGGCACTTGTAGGAGTTGTTGCTATCAATTTTGTTGAGCTTGGCTCACTTCTCTATATATTTGCTTTCAGGGAGAAAAAAATCAGAGAGAAGGATTCATCGTGTTTTACAATACGGAGCCGCCGCCAAGCCCTAAAACCTCTCGGAAGGGCTGATCTGGAGTCTGTTCGGGGCTCCGGAGAGGGGAATCCGTCACCATCGTCATCATCAACCTTCCTCCATCACCAATTTCATGATACTCACCACTGTGCGTGAGTAATTCCATCGTAGGCTCGCTGGATGGTGATGGGTTGGATGAGATTTCTCATGTAATCGAGTTAGTTCTGTTAGGGTTTGATCCCTAGTATCCACTATGTTCTAAGATTGATGTTGCTATGACTTTTCTATGCTTAATGCTTGTCACTAGGGCCCGAGTGCCATGATTTCAGATCTGAACCTATTATGTTTTCTTCAATATATGAGAGTTCTTGATCCTATCTTGCAAGTCCATAGTCACCTACTATGTGTTATGATCCAGCAACCCCGAAGTGACAATACTCGGGACCACTCCCGGTGATGACCGTAGTTTGAGGAGTTCATGTATTCACTATGTGTTAATACTTTGGTCCAGTACTCTATTAAAAGGAGGCCTTAATATCCCTTAGTTTCCATTAGGACCCCGCTGCCACGGGAGGGTAGGACAAAAGATGTCATGCAAGTTCTTTTCCATAAGCACGTATGACTATATTCAGAATACATGCTTACATTACATTGATGAATTGGAGCTAGTTCTTTGTCACCCTATGTTATGACTGTTACATGATGAACCGCATCCGGCATAATTCTCTATCACCGATCCATTGCCTACAAGCTTACCATATATTGTTCTTTGCTTATTTACTTTTTCGTTGCTATTGTTACAACTACTACAAAATACCAAAAACATTACTTTTGCTATCATTACCATTTGCTACCGTTACCACTACTATCATATTACTTTGCTACTAAACACTTTGCTGCAGACATTAAGTCTCCAGGTGTGGTTGAATTGACAACTCAGCTGCTAATACTTGAGAATATTCTTTGGCTCCCCTTGTGTCGAATCAATAAATTTTGGTTGAATACTCTACCCTCGAAAACTGTTGCGACCCCCTATACTTGTGGCTTATCACCCTACAAGCAAGAATATCTCTAGTTGTATCCTCATTCATAACATAACCTTCTGGTACCTTAGGCAATTCATATCTAGGAAGGCTAGTTCTAGCAGGTCTTTCAGGAGTTTTAGTTTCAAGCTCATCATCAGATTCAACAACATCATGTTGTATTACTCTAGCAATTTTTTCATCAAGAAAATCACCAAGTGGCACATCATTATCATCAAGCAAGGTATTATCATCATCATAAGCATTATCCATAGCAGAAGTAGCATCATCAATAACTTGCGACATATCAGGATTAATAGCATGTGGTGGTGTTGCAAGTTTACTTATAACAGAAGGTGAATCTAAAGTAGAACTGGATGGCGGTTCCTTACCTCCCCTCGTCTTAGAGGGATAAATCTTAGTCTTAGCATCCTTCAGATTCTTCATAGTGATAAATTGATAATAATCCCAAGTGACTCAACAAATATAGATATGCTCCCCGGCAATGGTGCCAGAAAAAGGTCTTGATAACCCACAAGTATAGGGGGTCACAATAGTTTTCGAGGGTAGAGTATTCAAACCAAATTTATAGATTCGACACAAGGGGAGACAAAGAATATTTGAAGGTATTAGTAGTTGAGTTGTCAATTCAACCACACCTAGAGATTAATTATCTGCAGCAACGTGATCAGTAGCAAAGTAATATGAGAGTTTTGATAATAGTAGCAGCAGCAATGGTAACGGTAACAGTGATAACAGTAGTTTTGTAACAAGTACAACAATAACGATAGCAGTAGTAACTTAGCAAGAACAATATAAGATAAATTCGTAGGCATTGGATCGGTGACTTGTTGGATGATATTCATCATGAGACAGTTATAACCTAGGGCAATACGACACTAGCTCCAGTTGGTCAATATAATGTAGGCATGTATTCCGTAAATAGTCAAACATGCTTATGGAAAGAACTTGCATGACATCTTTTGTCCTACCCTCCCATGGCAGCGGGGTCCTATTGGAAACTAAGGGATATTAAGGCCTCCTTTTAATAGAGAACCAAAACAAAGCATTAACACACGGTGAATACATGAACTCCTCAAACTACGATCATCACCGGGAGTGGTCCCGACTATTGTCACTCCGGGGTTGCCGGATCATAACACGTAGTAGGCGACTATAACTTGCAAGACCGGATCTAGAACATGGATATAATGGTGATAACATAAACGGTTCAGATCTGAAATCATGGCACCCGGGCCAAAAGTGACAAGCATTAAGCATGGCAAAGTCATAGCAACATCAATCATAGAACATAGTGGATACTCGGGATCAGGCCCTAACCAAACTAACTCGATTACATGATGAATCTCATCCAACTCCTCATCGACCAGCGAGCCTACGAAGGAATTACTCACTCCCGGTGGGGAGCATCATGGAATTGGCGATGGAGAAGGTTTGGTGATGACGAAGAACGAAGATCCCCCTCTCCGGAGCCCCAAACGGACTCAAGATCTGGCCTCCCGATGAAGAACCGGAGGTGACAGCGGCTCCGTCTCGTGGATCACGATAATTCTTTCTCCCTGATTTTTTCTGGAAAAATAGGATTTTATAGTATCGGTTTTAGGGTCTGCGGGACCACCAAGTGGGGACAGCCCACCTGGGCGCGCCAGGAGGGGGGCGCGCCTTGTTGGGTTGTGCCCACCCAGGTGCCCCCTTCAGTGGATCTTGGCTCCAGAAATTCTTATTTATTGTATAAAAAATCCTCGCAAAGTTTTGTTCCATTCCGAGAACTTTTATTTCTGCACAAAAACAACACCATGGTAGTTCTGCTGAAAACAGCGTCAGTCCGGGGTTAGTTTCATTCAAATCATGCAAATTAGAGTCCAAAACAAGATGAAAAGCATTAGGAAAAGTAGATATGTTGGAGACGTATCACCAACCTTGCTTACAAACGAGTAACCATCAACGATAACTTCGATGACATCTTTGTCTACTCCTTGCCATTGCATTGATAACCCCATAGCCTTCCTTTTGCTCGCTTACCCATCAAGACTAGCCTTTGAGTATTACCGACAACGTCACTTGTGCACATTAGTGATCATCATCTCGTTGCATATATCATATCATCATTGGTAGCCATATCTTGATATCATCTCTTGTGTCACAAGGTTGTCATAGCATATACACAATTGCTATCTTGGTTCATCAATTTTGCATGAGAATGAGCTCAAAATAGAAAGAGCCAAACAAGCTTTTAAGCAAAAAGGAAAGATAAGCAAAGATATTTTAAGCAAGAACCATAGCATCATACTACATTAAGATTGTCATACTCGATCATCTTGGATCATATCATAGAAATACCATACATATAGCATACTTGGGATAGAAGTCGTTACATATTTGCTTTATAGGTTGTGCCCAAGTTTCATTTCTGCCTATTCTGCAATCGTGCTAGCGTCTCTCTAGAGTTGTGCAACAAGAGCATTTTCGTGGATTCCACATTTTGGCTCATTTCTTGGTTGCACGACCCCATTTATCTATTCGTGTGTGTGTTTCCGTGTACCACTATCTTGCTATTGGTCTACTTGTTGCATTTACAATTTGCGAATCTTTTCCAACATTATTGAGTCTCACTAACAATTGCATCAATTTTGAGCCACCATCCTAACCGAGCTCCACTATAAGCTTTATTTGTGTAGGTGTGAGAACCGACAAGAATTGGTACCAATTGTGCTATTTCCTTGTTACATCATTGAGTGATCTTTGATCCACCTTCAACATCAGTCAAGGTACATTTAGTATAAGTTCTTCTCTTTCTCCCACTCACATATTTGCTTGGAATGATGGATAGGCCAAGTTCTTCTACCAACCCACTCTTCATCGAGCAAGACGACGACCCAAACAATTATGTCACCAAGAGCCACCTCTTCGGTGCACAACGAGCTTTGCATCAAGAACAACAAGCATTGAGCGACCGCATCGACAACCTCACCACCGACTTGCATCTCTCTGAGAAACATACAAGGGACTACTTCGACAACATGCTCGACAAACAAAAACAAGATAACAACACA
The DNA here is from genome assembly GCF_056163025.1 of Triticum urartu. Classification (NCBI taxonomy): domain Eukaryota; kingdom Viridiplantae; phylum Streptophyta; class Magnoliopsida; order Poales; family Poaceae; genus Triticum; species Triticum urartu. The sequence goes on along the minus strand of NC_141876.1, from coordinate 293,270,903 downwards.
AGAATGGGTGAGATTCGTGCCTTGTTGGTCAATCGCTCTTCTACCACTTCATCCTACTCTAGGCGAAGCCGCTCAAGTCGAAACTCCTCTGACAACTCAAGTACACCGACATCGAACACTCTTTGCCAAGTCACGCACCAAGACCGTCAAGCAAACCGCAATCCTCTCCAAGGCAATCATACACAAGATCAACTCGACGAGCAAGCACATCGGCATCGCCAAAACCAAGCCACCATGGTGCAAGCTCAAGAATGGCAACGCCTATGCCGAAAAGAGGAAGAGCGAGTGCGACAACACCAAGACGAACAAGATGCCAAGGCCCAACATCAAGAACAAGAAGAAGCACTTTGCGAAGAAGTTCAAGATAGGATTTATCAATCACGAGTGCATCGTCAAGTTCCTCCACAAGCTCGATAAGCTCCTCCACAACATCGTCAAGAACCACAAGTTCGACAAGAGCAACTTGACAATGAAAATCCTCCATGGCAAGAGCAACATGAAGTAGACAATCCTCCTCGTCAAGGACATCACCATCCTCGACCCCAACACAATGAAGAGCAACGCTACGGCAAGCTAAAGTTCACCATGCCCAAGTTCACCAGAACCAATGATCCTGAAGAGTACCTTTCATGGGCATTGAAGGTCGACAAAATCTTTCCTTTGCACAACTACGAGGAAGAACAGAAGATCGCCATGGCATCCCTTGATTTTCAAGACTACGTCCTTATTTGGTGGGAACAAGTCATTGAGCGTCCTGAGGAAAGAGCTGAACCACCCATCACTACTTGGGCGCAAATGAAGGATGTCATGAGAGCACGTTTTGTGCCAACCTACTACAACCACGACCTCTTCAAGAAACTCCAACTTCTCAAGCAAGGAACAAAGAGCGTTGAAGAGTACTACAAGGAAATGGAGATTGCCATGATTCAAGCAAATGTCACGGAATATGATGAGCAAACTATGGCACGCTTCTTGAATGGACTCAATCACCCTATCAAGATGGTTGCCGACTTAAAACCTTACACCAACCTCATCGAGCTAGTGCACCAAGCCACCAAGGCGGAGAGGCAAGTGCAAGATGACTTCAAGTATGCCAAGTTCTCTTCCAAGTCCTATGGCTTCTCCAACAACCAAGCTTCAATGACTCCAACACCTTCTACAACCATCGGCGACAAGTCAAGTTACAAGAAAACTTCGACAATCGCAAGTCGTCCTCCTACTACAAGAAACTTCAAGCCGAGAGCTTCATCATCTACAACTCCACCAGATGAGACCGTCAAGACAAGTTCTATCAAGTGCTTCACATGCGACGGCCGAGGCCACAAGTCCTTTGGGTGTACCAACAAGCGCACCATGATCCTCAATGACGACGAAACATATGACTCCATGAATGAAGAGAAGATGGAAGCCCTTGAGCAAGTGGCCATGCATCGGCGCGTGAACGATAATGAAGATGATCGAGTCTTTTCTGACGAAGATTCGAGCCCCGCTCTCGTTGCCTCCAAGGTCTTGACACTTCAACATCAACAAGACGAGGACCAAAGATGCAATATCTTCCACACTAAGGACGGCATCAATGGAAGGTCCGTGAAGGTCGTCATCGATGGAGGGAGTTGACATAACTTGGTGAGTGAAAAACTATGCTCCATGCTCCAATTGGTCAAGATGAAGCACCCGCATCCCTACAAGGTTCAATGGCTAAGTGACTCTGGCACTATCCAAGTCTAGCATATGGTGCAAGTCTCCTTCAAGATCGGAGCATACGAAGACACTTTGGAATGTGATGTCATTTCGATGTTTGTTTGCCACCTCCTTCCTGGACGGCCAAGGCAATTTGACCGAGGCATCATCCACAACGGGTGAATGAATCACTATAGCTTCAAGATGAAGGGAAAGGAGTACGTGCTACAACCTATGTCTCCTAGCCAAGTGATCACCGACAAGCAAGCCATCCATCATGGAGAGAATAGTGAGAGAGCGAACCACCATAAAGAGAGTGAGAGCCACAAGCCCAAAATGAGCGCCTCCACAATGAGACACAAGAAAAACTTAGTCCTATTTGCCACCAAAAGTGAGATGAGAGAAGTGTGTGAGAACCCATCAAGTGTCATGCACTATGTCCTTTTATGTAAAGGACGAGGCACCTAAAACTAACACCTCTCACAATCTACCATTAGTGTTATCCTCTCTATTGCAGGAATTCCAAGATGTATTCCCTGACAAGCTACCTCCGGGTCTACCTCCACTACGAGGCATTGAACACCGCATCGACCTCATCCCCAGAGCACCCCTTCCTAACAAGGCTCCCTACCGCATCAATCTCGAGGAAACAAAGGAGATCCAATGGCAAGTACAACAAATCATCGACAATGGCCATCTACGTGAAAGTATGAGCCCTTGTGTCGTCCCGATAATCCTTGTTCCCAAGAAAGATGGTACATATCGCATGTGTTCTGATTGTCATCCTATCAATGCTATTACCGTGCATTATCGAAACACCATTCCATGCCTAGATGATATGCTAGATGAGCTTAGCGAAGCCGTAGTTTTCTCTAAGATTGATGTTAAAAGTGGCTACTATCAAATACGCATCCAAGAAGGTGATGAATGGAGAACCACATTTAAGACCAAATTTGGCTTATATGAATGGCTTGTAATGCCAATGGGTTTGTCCGAAGCACCCGGTACTTTCATGCGACTCATGCATTTTTTTTCTTAGGCCTTACATTGGCGTATTTGTTGTGGTCTATTTGACGATATCCTTGTCTTTAGCAAATCTCTTAAATATCATGTCACCCATCTTAGAACCGTGTTGCAAACCCTTAGGAAAGAGTGCCTTTATGCTAATATGGACAAATGCCTTTTTGGTGTTGATAAGCTTGTTTTCTTGGGTTTCGTTGTGTCTTCTAAGGGTGTTCATGTAGATGAGTTTAAGATCAATGCTATTAAAACTTGTCCCCAACCAACAAATTTGCAACAAGTGCGAAGTTCCCTTGGTTTAGCTGGTTTCTTCCATAGATTTGTGAAGAACTTTAGCACCATTGCTTTACCTTTACATGCTTTGAGTAAGAAGAATGCACCCTTTGTTTGGGGACCATCTCAAATTAACGCATTCAATGATCTTAAGAATTTGCTTACACATGCTCCTTTGCTTGCTTTACCCAACTATGATAAACCTTTTGAGATCCATTGTGATGCTAGTGGTTATGGCATAGGAGGTGTGTTAATGCAAGAGAGACGCCCCATAGCTTACTTTAGTGAAAAACTTTCTGGAGCGCAACTAAATTATCCCATCTATGACAAAGAGCTATATGCTTTAGTGAGAGTCTTGCATGTTTGGGAGCATTATCTCCGCCCTCATGAGTTCATTCTTCACACCGATCATGAAACACTTAAGTACCTTAAGGGTCAAACTAACACTACTAAGGAAAACCTTATACACATAACTTTTGCAGTAGCGCTGGTTAAAAAGGGGTGCTACTGCTACTTAGCAGTAGCGCGGGGCAACAGAAGGCGCTACTTCTATGTACATACCAGTAGCGCTACCTGGTAGAAGAGCGCTACTACTAAAATTACCCCACCGTTGCCGCCAGGCTAAGTGTAGTAGTAGCGATTTCCCATGAAACGTGCTGCTGCTAGGTAGTTTAGCAGTAGCGCTTTCTCCTAAACCTTGCTACTGCTAATCCAGCCTTATCCCCCCACCCGCCCACCCGTTTCCTCACTCTCCTCTGTCTAACTGTCGCGGCCATCATCCTCCTCCTGTCATCGCCCCCGATGCCGCATTGTTGCCGTCGTCGCTGCATTGCCGCCGCCATCAGTAAGCCTCCTCCCTCCTATAGCTGCCCCTCCTCCGTCCTCCACCCCACTCCTCCCTCCTCTAGCTGCCTCTCCTCCTCCCCTCGTCCCTTGTCCTGCTCCTCCCTCCTCTAGCCGCCCCTCCATCAACAGCACCTCCTCCCTCCATAGCCCCTCCTCCCTCCACAGCCCCCACTCCCTCCCCCTCCTCCATCCACAGCCCCTCCTCCCTCCATAGATTTAGTTGATAGTATAGATAGGTAGAATCTAGGTTTTTTCAATAGTATAGATAGCTAGAATTTTGTAGAATGTACATAGAATTTAAGTGGTTAATAGAACTAGTTTATTTATAGTAAGTCCTTAATAGAACTAGTTGAATTAGTAAGAAAATTAATTATTTTTATTTATAGTAAGTGCTTAGTTGAACTAGTTGAATTAGTAAGAAAATTAATTGTTTTTATTTATTGTAAGTGCTTAGTTGAACTAGTTGAATTAATAGAACTAGTTTATTTCTAGTAAGAAAATTTAGGTATAGATTTTTTTTGTAATTTTGTTTTTCAATATAGAAATGTATTGGAAAATTTGATGATCTAAAATTTTACCCGGTGGAATACACAGGCTTTGTAGAGTCGTGTCTCCTTGGAGTGATCGTCATCCGAGCTACCTCTGCTTCCTCTACACCCGAGTCGGTGAGCTAAAAGTCCACCTCTTCCTTCTCCACTCCTTGGTGTGTTGAATAGAGTAGAACTAGGGTATTTAGTCGGTGAGCCCACGTGTGGATGCTTATGATAATTGATCCGAATGGAATTGCAAGTTTAAGCATCGTTGTATGTGTATGGACATCTTTGTATCACGGGGAAAATCCGAGTGGCCTATGTTTTGCTAGAGTGTTGATTCATTTCGGTTCTGGCAAATTTCAGGCGCTCGATATGTCCTACTTTAGCAATGAAGGAAATATGCCCTAGAGGCAATAATAAAGTTGTTATTTATATTTCCTTATATCATGATAAATGTTTATTATTCATGCTAGAATTGTATTAACTGGAAACTTAGTACATGCGTGAATACATAGACAAACAGAGTGTCCCTAGTATGCCTCTACTTGACTAGCTCGTTAATCAAAGATGGTTAAATTTCCTAGCCATGGACATGTGTTGTCATTTGATGAACGGGATCACATCATTAGAGAATGATGTGATGGACAAGACCCATCCGTTAGCTTAGCATAATGATCGTTCAGTTTTATTGCTACTGCTTTCTTCATAACTTATACATGCTCCTCTGACTATGAGATTATGCAACTCCCGAATACCGGAGGAACACCTTGTGTGCTATCAAACGTCACAACGTAACTGGGTGATTATAAAGATGTTGTACATGTGTCTCCGATGGTGTTTGTTGAGTTGGCATAGATCGAGATTAGGATTTGTCACTCCGTGTATCGGAGAGGTACCTCTGGGCCCTCTCGGTAATGCACATCACTATAAGCCTTGCAAGCAATGTGACTAATGAGTTAGTTACAGGATTTTGCATTACGGAACGAGTAAAGAGACTTGTCGGTAACGAGATTGAACTAGGTATTGAGATGCCGACGATTGAATCTCAGGCAAATAACATACTGATGACAAAGGGAACAACGTACGTTGTTATGTGGTTTGACCGATAAAGATCTTCGTAGAATATGTAGGAGCCAATATGAGCATCCAGGTTCCGCTATTGGTTATTGACCGGAGATGTGTCTCGGTCATGTCTACATAGTTCTCGAACCCATAGGGTCCACACGCTTAATGTTCTGTGACGATCTGTATTATGAGTTATGTGATTTGATGACCGAAGTTTGTTCGGAGTCCCGGATGAGATCGGGGACATGACGAGGAGTCTTGAAATGGTCGAGATGTGAAGATTGATATATTGGAAGGCTATATTCGGACATCGGAAAGGTTCCTAGTGATACGGGTATTTTTTTCGGAGTACCGGAGAGTTACGGGAATTCCTATTGGGCCTTAATGGGACATACGGGAAAGGAGAGAAAGGCCTCAAGGGTGGGCACGCCCCTTCCCCATGGACTGGTCTGAATTGGACTAGGGAAAGGGGGCGCCCCCTTCCTTCCTTCTCCTTCTCCCTTCCTTTTTTCCTATTCCATGTAGGAGGTGGAATCCTACTAGGACTAGGGAGTCCTAGTAGGACTCCACACTTTGGGCGCGCCCTATGAGGGCCGGCCTCCTCCTCCCTCCATCCTTTATATACGTAGCCAGGGGGCACCCCGTAGACACACAAGTTGATCATTGATCCCTTAGCTGTGTGCGGTGCCCCCCTCCACCATAATCCACCTCGGTCATATCGTAGTGGTTCTTAGGCGAAGCCCTGTTCCGGTAGCACCATCATCGCTGTCATCACGCCGTCGTGCTGACGAAGCTATCCCTCGACACTCTGCTGGATTGTGAGTTCGTGGGACGTCACCAAGCCGAATATGTGCAGATCACGGAGGTGCCGTACTTCCGGTACTAGGATCGGTCGATCGTGAAGACGTACGACTACATTAACCGCGTTGTCATAACGCTTCCACTTACGGTCTATGAGGGTATGTGGACAACACTCTCCCCTCTCATTGCTATGCATCACCATGATCTTGCATGTGCATAGGAATTTTTTTGAAATTACTGCGTTCCCCAACAGTGGCATCCGAGCCAGGTTTATGCGTAGATGTTATATGCACGAGTAGAACACAAAGGAATTGTGGGCGTGGCTATATACATATTACTTGTCATCACTAGTTGTTTCTTGATTCGGCGGTATTGTTGGATGAAGCGGCCCAGACCGACATTACACATACGCTTACGCGAGACTGGTTCTACCGACGTGCTTTGCACACAGGTGGCTGGTGGGTGTCAGTTTCTCCAACTTTAGTTTAATCGGATTCAATGAACAGGGTTCTTTCTGAAGATCAAAAAGCAATCACTATACCGCATTGTGGTTTTTGATGCGTAGGTAAGAACGGTTCTTGCTCAGCCCGTAGCAACCACGTAAAACTTGCAACAACAAAGTAGAGGACGTCTAACTTGTTTTTGCAGGGCATGTTGTCATGTGATATGGTCAAGACGTGTTGAGATATAAATTGTTGTATAATATTATCATGTTTTGTTAAAGTTATCGGCAACTGGCAGGAGCCTTATGGTTGTCTCTTTATTCCATAAGATGCAAGCGCCATATAATTGCTTTACTTTATCACTATGCGATAGCAATAGTTGCAAAAGCAATAGTTGGTGAGACGACCATGTGACGACACGTTGATAGAGATCAAGATGATGGAGATCATGGTGTCATGCCTGTGACGATAGAGATCATGACGGTGTTTTGGAGATGGAGATCAAAGGCACAAGATGATGATGGCCATATCATGTCACATATTTTGATTGCATGTGATGGTTATCCTTTATGTGTCTTATTTTGCTTAGTTCGGAGGTAGCATTATAAGATGATCTCTCACTAAATTTCAAGGTATAAGTGTTCTCCCTGAGTATGCACCGTTGCGACAGTTTGTCGTGCCGAGACACCACGTGATGATCGGGTGTTATAAGCTCTACGTTCACATACAACGGGTGCAAGCCAGTTTTGCACACGCAGAATACTCGGGTTAAACTTGACGAGCCTAACATTTGTGGATATGGCCTCGGAACACTGAGACCGAAAGGTCGAGCGTGAATCATATAGTAGATATGATCAACATAGTGATGTTCACCATTGAAAACTACTCCATCTCACATGATGATCGCACATGGTTTAGTTGATATGGATCACGTGATCACTTAGATGATTAGAGGGATGTCTATCTAAGTGGGAGTTCTTAAGTAATATGATTAACTGAACTTAAATTTATCATGAACTTAGTCCTGGTAGTATTTGCATATCTATGTTGTAGATCAATTGCTCGCGTATTGCTTTCCTGTTTTATTTATGATATGTTCCTAGAGAAAACTATGTTGAAAGATGATAGAAGCAATGATGCGGATTGGATCCGTGATCTAAGGATTATCCTCAGTGCTGCACAGAAGAATTATGTCCTTGATGCACCACTAGGTGACAGAACTATTGCAGGAGCAAATACAGACATTATGAACGTTTGACAAAGCTCGGTATGATGACTACTTAATAGTTTAGTGCACCATGCTTTACGTCTTAGAACCGGGACTTCAAAAACGTTTTGAACGCCACGGAGCATATAAGATGTTCTAAGAGTTGAAATTGGTATTTCATACTCATACCCGTGTCGAGAGGTATGAGACCTCTCACAGTACTTTGCCTACAAGATGGAGGAGAATAGCTCAACTAGTGAGCATGTGCTCAGATTGTCTGGGTACCACAATTGCTTGAATCTAGTGGGAGTTAATCTTCCAGATAAGATAGTAATTGACAAAGTTCTCTAGTCACTATCACCAAGTTACTAGAACTTAGTGATGAATGATACGTCGCCAACGTATCTATAATTTTTGATTGTTCCATGCTATTATATATTCTGTTTTGGATGTTTAATGGGCTTATTTATACACTTTTATATTATTTTTGGGACTAACCTATTAACCGGAGGCCCAGCCCAAATTGCTATTTTTTTGCCTATTTCAGTGTTTCGCAGAAAAGAAATATCAAACGGAGTCCAAACGGAATGAAACCTTCGGGAGCGTGATTTTTGGAACAAATGTGATCCAGAGGACTTGGAGTGGACGTCAAGCAACCAACGAGGAGGCCACGAGGCAGGGGCGCGCCCTCCCCCTCGTGGGCCCCTCGTGGCTCCACCGACCTACTTCTTCCTCCTATATATACCTACGTACCCTAAAAACATCCATGAGCACCATGAAACCCTATTTCCACCGCCGCAACCTTCTGTAACCAAGAGATCCCATCTTGGGGCCTTTTCCGGAGCTCCGCCGGAGGGGGCATTGATCACGGAGGGCCTCTACATCAACTCCATGGACCCTCCGATGATGTGTGAGTAGTTTACTTCAGACCTTCGGGTCCATAGTTATTAGCTAGATGGATTCTTCTCTCGCTTTGGATCTCAGTACAAAGTTCTCCTCGATTCTCTTGGAGATCTATTCGATGTAATCTTCTTTTGCAGTGTGTTTGTCAAGATCCGATGAATTGTGGGTTTATGATCAAGACTACCAATGAACAATATTTGAATCTTCTCTGAATTCTTTTATGTATGATTGGTTATCTTTGCAATTCTCTTCGAATTATCAGTTTGGTTTGGCCTACTAGATTGATCTTTCTTGCAATGGGAGAAGTGCATAGCTTTGGGTTCAATCTTGCGGTGCTCGATCCCAGTGACAGTAGGGGAAACGACACGTATTGTATTGTTGCCATCGAGGATAAAAAGATGGGGTTTATATCATATTGCATGAGTTTATCCCTCTACATCATGTCATCTTGCTTAAAGCGTTACTCCGTTCTTATGAACTTAATATTCTAGATGTATGCTGGATAGCGGTCGATGTGTGGAGTAATAGTAGTAGATGCAGGCAGGAGTTGGTCTACTTGTCACAGACGTGATGCCTATATACATGATCATACCTAGATATTCTCATAACTATGCTTAATTCTATCAATTGCTTGACAGTAATTTTTTCACCCACCGTAATACTTATGCTATCTTGAGAGAAGCCACTAGTGAAACCTATGGGCCCCAGGTCTATTTTCCATCATACAAGTTTCCAATCTATTTTATTTTGCAATCTTTACTTTCAATTTATATCATAAAAATACCAAAAATATTTATCTTATTATTATTATCTCTATCAGATCTCACTCTTGCTAGTGGCCATGAAGGGATTGACAACCCCTTTATTGCGTTGGTTGCGAGGTTCTTATTTGTTTGTGTAGGTACGAGGTGTCTCGCGCGTGGTCTCCTACTGGATTGATACCTTGGTTCTCAAAAACTGAGGGAAATACTTACGCTGCTTTACTGCATCACCCTTTCCTCTTCAAGGGAAAACCAACGCATGCTCAAGAGGTAGCAAGAAGGATTTCTGGCGCCGTTGCCGGGGAGATCTATGCCAAGTCAAGACATACCAAGTACCCATCACAACTCTTATCCATCGCATTACATTATTTGCCATTTGCCTCTCGTTTTCCTATCCCCCACTTCACCCTTGCCGTTTTATTCGCCCTCTTTTCCGTTCGCCTCTTTTTCCTTCCTGCCTTCTATGTGCTCGTCCTTTTTGCTATTTGTTGCCTTCATGTCGAAAACTGGGGAGGTTATCGTTGATAAGGATAATAATATGGAAAACTTTGAAGCTATTGATGATCCACTTGAAAATTCTACTATTTTACACACTATAAGGTTTCGGATTGGTAGCGGCAATATTATTGGGAAGGGAGTTATTCAAGATTTCTTTACTTGTGTCGGTGCTTTGCCCACCATGAGCGGATCTATCCTTCATAAAACTAGTAGTCTCGCGGATGCTATATCTTTGCTCATAGTTGAACTTGAAAGACAATTTTTACATATGCATCCTTCCATACAAAGTATTTTCCTAGAATTTTCTAATATTGAGCATTCTTCTGTTAAACGAGCAGCAACCATCTTTTTAGCTCATGAGTTCAGATTTATAATAAAAGAAGCCAATGAAATTTTTGCGCATTATAGGGTGGATGCTGGCCGTCCTCCCATAGAAGCAATCCTTTTTTATCAAGAAGACATTATGCGTTTACGATCTTTAGATCATGTTGCTTTTAATGAAAACCTTAGAAAAAAGGTTCCTACCGATGTTCTTGTCAATAGGACCTCTGAACTTAATGATAATTTTGCTATCCAGAACAATGGGCTAGGTTTTTCCTTTGAACAAAGGCTCATGACTTTTTTTCCAAAAGAATGCTTATAATGATGAATTGGTTGTGCAATATGAGGGGCCAAACGAGTAACCAACACCTCCCGAGCTTGATCTTGGGGACTTTTGTCCCATTAAATTTAGCCCGTTTGATTACTTTTGCTTGCCACAAAGAAAGCTTGCTTCTGAACGTGGGGAGTATGAGATGCGTTTTCGCGATTTACCTTATCATTATCATGGTAATACCTAGATCTATCCTTGGTTTTATGCCTAGCTAGGGGCGTTAAACGATAGCGCTTGTTGGGAGGCAACCCAATTTTATTTTTTGTTCCTTGCTTTTTGTTCCTATTTAGTAATAAATAATTTATCTAGCCTCTGTTTTGGTTGTGTTTTTTGTGTTTAGTTAGTGTTTGTGCCAAGTAGAACCGTTGGGAAGACTTGGGGAAAGTCTTTTTGATCTTGCTGTAAAAAACAGAAACTTTAGCGCTCACGAGATTGCTGACATTTTTTAATGAAGAGTACTATTTAGTTAATTATTTTTGCAGATGATTAATAGATAAATTCCTCACGTCCAGCAATTTATTTTAGAATTTTTGGGGTTCCAGAAGTATTCGAAACCTACAGATTACTACAGATTGTTCTGTTTTTGACAGATTCTGTTTTTCGTGTGTTGTTTGCCTATTTTGATGAATCTATGGCTAGTAATAGAGTTTATGAACCATAGAAAAGTTGGAATACAGTAGGTTTAACACAAATATAAATAAAGAATGAGTTCATTACAGTAACTTGAAGTGGTGGTTTGTTTTCTTTTACTAACGGAGCTCACGAAGATTTTCTTTTAAGTTTTCTGTTGTGAAGTTTTCAAGTTTTGGGTAAATATTTGATGGATTATGGAACAAGGAGTGGCAAGAGCCTAAGCTTGTGGTTGCCCAAGGCACCCCAAGGTAATCCAAGGACAACCAAAAGCCTAAGCTTGGGGATTCCCTAGAAGGCATCCCCTCCTTCGCCTTCGTCCATCGGTAACTTTACTTGGAGCTATATTTTTATTCGCCACATGATATGTGTTTTGCTTGGAGCGTCTTGTATGATTTGAGTGTTTGCTTTTTTAGTTTACCACAATCGTCCTTGCCTTTTGGGAGAGACACACATTAATTGGAATTTATGAGAATACTCTATGTGATTCACTTATATCTTTTGAGTTGGATAATTTTTGCTCTAGTGCTTCCTTATATCTTTTAGAGAACGGCGGTGGTTCTATTTTATAGAAATAATTGATCTCTTATGCTTCACTTATATCATTTTGAGAGTCCTTTAGAACAGCATGGTAATTCACTTGGGTTATAAATTTTAAAATGCTAAGAGAAGTTGGATGCTTGATAGATTGATTTGAGATATAAAGGTGGTAATATTAGAGGTGTGCTAGTTGAGTAATTGTGAAATTGATGAATACTTGTGTTGAAGTTGGCAAGTCCCATAGCATGCATGTATGGTAAACATTATGTGACAAATTTGAAGCATGGGGTGTTCTTTGATTGCTTTCCTTATGAGTGGCGGTCGGGGACGAGCGATGGTCTTTTCCTACCAATCTATCCCCCTAGGAGCATGCACGTAGTGCTTGGTTTTGATGACTTGTAGATTTTTGCAATAAGTATGTGAGTTCTTTATGAGTGTTGAGTCCATGGATTATACGCACTCTCACCCTTCCATCATTGCTAGCCTCTTCGATGTCGTGCATTGCCCTTTCTCACCTTGAGAGTTGGTGCAAACTTCGCCGGTGCATCCAAACCCCGTGATATGATACGCTCTATCACACATAAGCCTCCTTATATCTTCCTCAAAACAGCCACCATACCTACCTATTATGGCATTTCTATAGCCATTCCGAGATATATTGCCATGCAACTTTCCACCGTTCCATTTATTATGACACGCATCATCATTGTCATATTGCTTTGCATGATTATGTAGTTGACATCGTATTTGTGGCAAGGCCACCATGCTTAATTTTTATACATGTCACTCCTGACTCGTCGCAATCCCGGTACACCGCCAGAGGCATCCACATGGAGTCATATTTTGTTCTAAGTATTGAGCTGTAATTCTTGAGTTGTAAGTAAAAAGAAGTGTGATGATCATCATTATTAGAGTGTTGTCCCAGTGAGGAAGCGATGATGGAGACTATGATTCCCCCACAAGTCAGGATGAGACTCCGGACGAAAAATAAAAAAAGAGAAAAGATGCCAAAAGAAAAAAAGGCCCAAATAAAAAAAGAGAGAGAAAAAGAGAGAAGGGACAATGTTACTATCCTTTTTCCACACTTGTGCTTCAAAGTAGCACCATGATCTTCATGATAGAGAGTCTCCTATGTTGTCACTTCCATAAACTAGTGGGAATTTTTCATTATAGAACTTGGCTTGTATATTCCAATGATGGGCTTCCTCAAATGCTCTAGGTCTTCGTGAGCAAGAGAGTTGGATGCACACCCACTTAGTTTCTTTGATGATCTTTCATATATTTATAGCTCTAGTGCATCTGTTGCATGGCAATCCCTACTCCTTGCATTGACATCAATCGGTGGGCATCTCCATAGCCCATTGATTAGCCGCGTCAATGTGAGACTTTCTCCCTTTTTGTCTTCTCACACAACCTCAATCATCATATTCTATTCCACCCATAGTGCTATGTCCATGGCTCGCGCTCATATATTGCGTAAAAGTTGAAAGAGTTTGAAAAGGCTAAGTATGAAACAATTGATTGGCTTGTCATCGGGGTTGTGCATGATGAGAGCATTTTGTGTGACGAAAATGAAGCATGGCCAAATTATATGACTTTGTAGGGATAAGTTTTCTTTGGCTATGGTATTCTGATAAGACATGATTGCTTGATTAGCATACTTGGAGAATTACTATTTTTATGTCAACAATAAACTTTTATCTCGAATCTTTCAGATCTGAACATTCATGCCACAATGGATAAAATACATAGAAGAATATTCTAGAAAGCATTCCGCATCAAAAATTCAGTTTTTATCATTTACTTACTCGAGGACGAGCACGAATTAAACTTGGGGATGCTTGATACGTCTCCAACATATCTATAATTTTTTATTGTTCCATGCTATTATATATTCTGTTTTGGATGTTTAATGGGCTTATTTATACACTTTTATATTATTTTTGGGACTATCCTATTAACCGGAGGCCCGGCCCAAATTGTTGTTTTTTGCCTATTTCAGTGTTTCGCAGAAAAGGAATATCAAACGGAGTCCAAATGGAATGAAACCTTCGGGAGCGTGATTTTTGGAACAAATGTGATCCAGAGGACTTGGAGTGGACGTCAAGCAACCAACAAGGAGGCCACGAGGCAGGGAGCGCGCCTACCCCCCTGGGCGCGCCCTCCCCCTCGTGGGCCCCTCGTGGCTCCACCGACCTACTTCTTCCTCCTATATATACCTATGTACCCTGAAAACATCCAGGAGCACCACAAAACCCTATTTCCACCACCCAACCTTATGTACCCAAGAGATCCCATCTTGGGGCCTTTTCCGGAGCTCCGCCGGAGGGGGCATTGATCACAAAGGGCCTCTACATCACCTCCATGGCCCCTCTGATGATGTGTGAGTAGTTTACTTCAGACCTTCTGGTCCATAGTTATTAGCTAGATGGCTTCTTCTCTCTCTTTGGATCTCAATACAAAGTTCTCCTTGATTCTCTTGGAGATCTATTCGATGTAATGTTCTTTTGCAGTGTGTTTGTCGAGATCCGATGAATTGTGGGTTTATGATCAAGACTATCTATGAACAATATTTGAATCTTCTCTGAATTCTTTTATGTATGATTGGTTATCTTTGCAAGTCTCTTCGAATTATCAGTTTGGTTTGGCCTACTAGATTGATCTTTCTTGTAATGGGAGAAGTGCTTTAGCTTTGGGTTCAATCTTGCGGTTCTAGATCCCAGTGACAGTAGGGGAAACGACACGTATTGTATTGTTGCGAGGATAAAAAGATGGGGTTTATATCATATTGCATGAGTTTATCCCTCTACATCATGTCATCTTGCTTAAAGCGTTACTCCGTTCTTATGAACTTAATATTCTAGATGCATGCTGGATAGTGGTTGATGTGTGGAGTAATAGTAGTAGATGCAGGCAGGAGTCGGTCTACTTGTCACGGACGTGATGCCTATATACATGATCATACCTAGATATTCTCATAACAATGCTCAATTCTATCAATTGCTCGACAGTAATTTGTTCACCCACCGTAATACTTATGCTATCTTGAGAGAAGCCACTAGTGAAACCTATGGCCCCCGGGTCTATTTTCTATCATACAAGTTTCCAATCTATTTTATTTTGCAATCTTTACTTTCAATTCATATCATAAAAATACCAAAAATATTTATCTTATTATTATTATCTCTATCAGATCTCACTCTTGCAAGTGGTCGTGAAGGGATTGACAACCCCTTTATCGCGTTGGTTGCGAGGTCCTTATTTGTGTGTGTAGGTACGAGGTGACTCGCGCGTGGTCTCCTACTGGATTGATACCTTGGTTCTGAAAAACTGAGGGAAATACTTACTCTGCTTTGCTGCATCACCCTTTCCTCTTCAAGGGAAAACCAACGCCTGCTCAAGAGGTAGCAATGAACTATAATATGCAAGGGATGACGAAAGTAATTCCCAAGCTCTTCGCGATGCTGAAATCAGCGAAGGTAGAAATCAAGAAATAGCATCAAGTGTTGATGCTTAACAAGACCACTAGTTTCAAGAAAAGGGCAAAGGGAAAGAAAGAGGAACTTCCAAGAAGAATAGCAAGCAAGTTGTTGCTCCCATGAAGAAGCCCAAAACTAGACCCAAGCCTGGAACTAAGTGCTTCTACTGCAAAGGAGATGGTCAGTGGAAGTGGAAGTGCCCTAGATACTTGGCGGATAAGAAGGATGGCAACATAAACAAAAGTATATTTGATATACATGTTATTGATGTGTACTTTACAACTGTTTATAGCAACCCCTCAGTATTTGATACTAG
Organism: Triticum urartu; assembly: GCF_056163025.1. Lineage (NCBI taxonomy): Eukaryota > Viridiplantae > Streptophyta > Magnoliopsida > Poales > Poaceae > Triticum > Triticum urartu. The sequence goes on along the minus strand of NC_141876.1, from coordinate 293,255,256 downwards.
GTTCAGTTGCTAAGAGTAGTAACTCGAAAAGGGAGTTGCAAAATAAATAGAGACTAGTTAAGGGCGAGGTGATGATGTGAGTTGGAAGTGATTCCAAGGTTGAGAAGATCACCATCACACACTCCCTTTACCTTCGGGATTAGTGTTGAACCTAAAATAAATGTTATTTGGTGTTTGCATTAAGCATAATATGATTGGATCATGTTTATTGCAATACGGTTATTCATTTAAGTCAAAGAATAATTGTTATTCTATTTACATGAATAAAACCTTCTGAGGTCATACACCCAAGGTGAATGGTTTATTGAATCTCAATCGTAGTGATACACATATTCATAATATTGAAGCCAAAAGATGCAAAGTTAATAATGATAGTGCAACTTATATGTGCCACTGCCGTTTAGGTCATATTGGTATAAAGCGCATGAAGAAACTCCATATTGATGGGCTTTTGGAATCACTTGATTATGAATCATTTAATGCTTGCGAACCATGCATCGTGGGCAAGATGACTAAAACTCCTTCCTCCGGAACAATGGAGCAAGCAACTGACTTATTGGAAATCATACATACTGATGTATGCAATCCCATGAGTGTTGAGGTTCGCGGCGGGTATCGTTATTTTCTGATCTTCACAGATGATTTGAGCAGATATGGGTATATCTACTTGATGAAACATAAGTCTGAAACATTTGATAAGTTCAAAGAATTTCAGAGTGAAGTGGAAAATCATCGTAACAAGAAAATAAAGTTTCTGCGATCTGATCGTGGAGGAGAATATTTGAGTTATGAGTTTGGTCGTCATTTGAAACAATGCAGAATAGTTTCACAACTCACGCCACCTGGAACACCACAGCATAATGGTGTGTCCGGACATCATAACCGTACTTTATTAGATATGGTGCAATCTATGATGTCTCTTACCGATTTATCACTATCGTTTTGGGGTTATGCATTAGAGACAGCTGCATTCATGTTAAATAGGGCACCATCTAAATCCGTTGAGACGACACCATATGAACGGTGGTTTAGCAAGAAACCTAAGCTGTCGTTTCTTAAAGTTTGGGGCTATGATGCTTATGTGAAAAAGTTTCAACCTGATAAGCTCGAACCCAAATCGGAGAAATGTGTCTTCATAGGATACCCAAAGGAAACTATTGGGTACACCTTCTATCACAGATCCAAAGGCAAGATATTCGTTGCTAAGAATGGATCCTTTCTAGAGAAGAAGTTTCTCTCGAAATAAGTGATTGGGAGGAATGTAAAACTTGATGAGGTAATTGTACCTTCTCCCGAATTGGAAAGTAGTTCATCACAGAAATCAGTTCTAGTGATTCCTACACCAATTAGTAGGGAAGTTAATGATGATGATCATGAAACATTAGATCAAGTTACTACCGAACCTCGTAAGTCAACTAGAATACGTTCCGCACCACAGTGGTACGGTAATCCTGTTCTGGAGGTCATGTTACTTGACCATGATGAACCTACGAACTATGAGAAAGCGATGATGAGATTCCGTGAAATGGCTTGAATCCATGAAATCTAAGATGAGATCCATGTATTAGAACAAAGTATGGACTTTGATTGACTTGCCCGTTGATCAATGAGCCATTAAGAATAAATGGATTTTCAAGAGGAAGACGGACACTGATAGTAGTGTTACTATCTACAAAGCTCGAATTGTCGCAAAAGGTTTTCGACAAGTTCAAGATGTTGACAACAATGAGATTTTCTCACTCGTAGCGATGCTTAAGTCTGTCTGAATCATGTTAGCAATTGCCACATTTTATCAAATCTGGCAAATGGATGTCAAAACTGCATTCCTTAATGGATTTCTTAAAGAAGAGTTGTATATGATGCAACAAGAAGGTTTTGTCAATCCTAAAGGTGCTAACAAAGTGTGCAAGCTCCAGCAATCCATCTATGGACTGGTGCAAGCATCTCGGAGTTGGAATATATACTTTGATAAAGTGATCAAAGCATATGGTTTTATACAGACTTGCGGTGAAGCCTGTATTTACAAGAAAGTGAGTGGGAGCACTACATCATTTCTGATAAGTATATGTGAATGACATATTGTTGATCAGAAATAATGTAGAATTTTCTTAAAAGCATAAAGGAGTGTTTGAAAAGAGTTTTTCAAAGAAAGACCTCGATGAAGCTACTTACATATTAAGCATCAAGATCTATAGAGATAGATCAAGACGCTTGATATATTTTCAATAAGTACATACCTTGACAAGATTTTGAAGTAGTTCAAAATGGAAAAGTCAAAGAAGGAGTTCTTTCTTGTGTTGTAAGGTGTGAAGTTGAGTAAAGACTTAAAACCCAACCACAGCAGAAAATAGAAAGAGAATGAAAAGTCATTCCCTATGCCTCAGTCATAGGTTCTATAAAGAATGCTATGTTGTGTACCAGACCTATTGTGTACCTCACCATAAGTTTGGCAAGAGGGTACAATAGTGATCTAGGAGTGGATCACTGGATAGCGGTCAAAAATATCCTTAGTGGAATAAGGAAATATTTCTCGGTTATGGAGGTGACAAAGAGTTCGTTGTAAAGAGTTACGTCGATGCAAGCTTTGACACCGATTTGGATGACTCTAAGTCTCGATCTAGATACATATCGAAAGTAGGAGCAATTAGCTAGAGTAGCTCCATGCAAAGCATTGTAGACATAGAAAATTTGCAAAATACATACGGCTCTGAATGTGGCAGACCTGTTGACTAAATTTCTCTCACAAGCAAAACAAGATCACTCTTTGGGTGTTAATCACATAGTTTTGTGAACTAGATTATTGACTCTAGTAAACCCTTTGGGTGTTAGTCACATGGAGATGTGAACTAATCACATAAAGATGTGGACAATTGGTGCTAAATCACATGACGATGTGAACTAGATTATTGACTCTAGTGCAAGTGGGAGACTGAAGGAAATATGCCCTAGAGGCAATAATAAAGTTGTTATTTATATTTCCTTATATCATGATAAATTTTTATTATTCATGCTAGAATTGTATTAACCGGAAACTTAGTACATGTGTGAATACATAGACAAACAAAGTGTCCCTAGTATGCCTCTACTTGACTAGCTCGTTAATCAAAGATGGTTAAGTTTCCTAGCCATGGACATGTGTTGTCATTTGATGAACGGGATCACATCATTATAGAATGATGTGATGGACAAGACCCATCCGTTAGCTTAGCATAATGATCATTTAGTTTTATTGCTACTGCTTTCTTCATAACTTATACATGTTCCTCTGACTATGAGATTATGCAACTCCCGAATACCGGAGGAACACCTTGTGTGCTATCAAACGTCACAACGTAACTGGGTGATTATAAATATGCTCTACAGGTGTCTCTGATGGTGTTTGTTGAGTTGGCATAGATCGAGATTAGGATTTGTCACTCCGTGTATCGGAGAGGTATCTCTGGGCCCTCTCGGTAATGCACATCACTATAGGCCATGCAAGCAATGTGACTAATGAGTTAGTTACGGGATGTTGCATTATAGAACGAGTAAAGAGACTTGCCGGTAATGAGATTGAACTAGGTATTGAGATGCCGACGATCGAATCTCGGGCAAGTAACATACCGATGACAAAGGGAACAACGTATGTTGTTATGCGGTTTGACCCATAAAGATCTTCGTAGAATATGTAGAAGCCAATATGAGCATCCAGGTTCCGCTATTGGTTATTGACCAGAGATGTGTCTCGGTCATGTCTACATAGTTCTCGAACCTGTAGGGTCCGCACGCTTAACGTTTTGTGACGATTTGTATTATGAGTTATGTGACTTGATGACTGATATTTGTTCAGAGTCCCGGATGAGATCGGGGACATGACAAGGAGTCTCGAAATGGTCGAGACGTAAAGATCGATATATTGGAAGGCTATATTCAGACATCGGAAAGGTTCCGAGTGATTCAGGTATTTTTCGGAGTACTAGAGAGTTACGGGAATTCTTATTGGGCCTTAATGGGCCATACGGGAAAGGGGAGAAAGGCCTCAAGGGTGGCCGCGCCCCTTCCCCATGGACTGGTCCGAATTGGACTTGGGAAAGGGGGAAGCCCTTCCTTCCTTCTCCTTCTTCCTTCCCTTTTTCCTATTCCGTGTAGGAGGTGGAATCCTACTAGGACTATGGAGTCCTAGTAGGACTCCACACTTTGGGCGCGCCCTATGAGGGTCGTCCTCCTCTTCCCTCAATCCTTTATATACGTGGCCAGGGGGCACCCCATAGACACACAAGATGGTCATTGATCCCTTAGCCGTGTGTGGTGCCCCCTCCACCATAATCCACCTCAGTCATATCGTAGCGGTGCTTAGGCGAAGCCCTGTTCCGGTAGCATCATCAACACCGTCATCACGTCGTCGTGCTGACGAAGCTCTCCCTCAACACTCTGCTAGATCGTGAGTTCGTTGGACATCACCGAGCCGAACGTGTGCAGATCGCAGAGGTGCCGTACTTTTGGTACTAGGATTGGTCAATCGTGAAGGCGTACGACTACATCAACCGCGTTGTCATAACGCTTCCTCTTATGGTCTACGAGGGTACGTGGACAACACTCTCTGTAGCGACCAGACCTCAAACAGTCTGATCTCTGTGCTCCGGTGTCATCCCTGGATCAGTAATGCTAACACCACACAGTACTCGGAGGATTTATAGCAGAGTAGCAATCACACACTTATTACATCGAGTGTCTCAAAAGAGAACTTATTACAATAAATATGGCTTAAGGCCATCTAATAACGATAACAACGGAAGGCTTGGAAGATAAGTGAGTCCATCAACTCCAACGGCATCACTGAGTATAGAACCACGACCTAAAACTCCTTAATCATCGTATGAAAAGTCTGCAACATTAACGTTGCAGCCCGAAAACGGGTCAGCACATGGAATATGCTGGCAAGGTAACACATAGAGAGTAATGGAATGAAACAGCTATACTATATGCATATTTGGCTGGTGGAAAGCTCTATGGTTACAGTTTTGCATAAAGCCAATTTTTCCCTACTTCAAAGGAATAAATTTAATTACTATCATGGTGGTTGTTAAACATTGAGAATGGTTGACAGCATTCTCAATCCCAATTAAGCATCATCATTAAACATAACCCAACAAAATTAATTTAGAGTAACATGTTGAGATTCACATGAAAATCCGAGTACTAGATACTCAAGATGTCCATAACCGGGGACACGGCTAACCATGATTAGTTTATTACACTCTGTAGAGGTTTGCGCACTTTTCCCCACAAGACTCGATCGCCTCCGTTTGTTTTCTCGCACTACAGGGTGTTTGAGAAGACGGATGACCGAGACATAGTCTTTCAGAAGCGCTAGCACCTTACGATCGGGTAGACCGTACCACCTACATCCCCTACATCTGCTAGTTTACCACTGTAAGAGTTCGCACGACTTAGTCAACTATGCTAGAGCCCATAATAGCTTGTGGCTGCACACGGAAGTTTCTAGTATGAATAGTCTCATGATCCCTTTGAGCCTGGGTGGCGGTCCAAAAGAAAACAGGCAAGTCTTGGAATACCCAGGTGCCTCAATTCACCAGATGTGTGTTTAAGTTGCCACCTTAGATAAACCATTAATTAACAATCTCACATCTGTCATGGATTTCACTCACCCAGTCCACGTCTACTAGCATAGCATGGCATAATAAGCAAACGTAGAAGTAACTCCCAAAGGTTTGAAAATAAACAGGTAATAGGTACTACCTCATCTACTTCCCATCCCACAATTTAATTAGATCCTAATCATGCAATGTGTGAGGATTGATCTAATGCAATAAAATTGGGTAGTAGAAAAGGTATGATCAAAGTGTTACTTGCCTTGCTGATGATCCGCGAAACCTAACGATTCGAAGTAACAGACGGCGCACTCCGGGTATTCTATCGCAGACAAACAAACAAGCATACAATAAGTACTCATCTAATGCACAGGTAAAACTCAAATAAGAGATCTAACCAGAAGGTTCAACTTAAGAACTCCGGTTGGCAAAAAGAATCAAATCGAACGAAGTAACGAAAGACAAACGGCGAAAGAAAACAACTTCATTCTACTAATCTTAATCTAGGGCAAATTTTACAGTAACAAAAACTTGTTTAAGTTGGTTAAACGGATAGAGGGTTTCGAGATGAATCCCTAGGCGCTTGAATCGCCTGATTCCGATAAACGAGTGAAAAGTTAAACTAAAACGAAAATTGGATCAGGAATCGCGATCAGAAAAATCGCGGATTTAATCCGAGAAAAAGAAAAACGACGAACGCCGAATTTTTTTTCTCTTTTTTTCGGCACGGAAAACGAGGCGCGACGAACCTCGGGCGGCGGGATCGTCGGCGGCGGCGGCTCCGGCGGCGCGCGCGGATCGAGGCGGGGCTGATGGGCTGGGGCGGCTCGGGGCGGCGCTATTTAAAGGCTGTCCCCGGGCGGTGTCCCGCTCGGGTACGGCCCGAACTCGGTTCTTTTTTTTAATTATTCCGCTCGGAAGAAAAATAAAAAGAAATACCAAACGAACTCCAAAAATTCCGAAATAAATTTTCACGGGCTTCTAAAATCAAGCCGCACAAGGTGAACATTTATTTGGGCCCTAAATGCAATTTTGAAAAACGCACATTTTTCCTAAATTCAAATAAAACACCGAAAAACTCCGAAATAAAATCTTATTTGATTTTTTTATTAAATCCTCAATATTTTTTTATTTTGGCAAAGTCATTTTATTCCCTCTCTCATATTTTTGTAGTAGAAATAATTGATGATAAAATAAATAAAATCAAATGATCCTATTCTCAAAATTTGAGAAAACTCAAACATGAAAATAACGAAATCCCCAACTCTCTCCGTGGGTCATTGAGTTGCGTAGAATTTCTAGGATCAACCAAAATGCAAAATAAAATATGATATCCATGATGATCTAATGTATAACATTCCAAATTGAAAATTTGGGATGTTACACTCTCCCCCCTCGTTTCTATGCATCACCATGGTCTTGCGTGTGCGTAGGATTTTTTTTGAAATTACTGCGTTCCCCCAACAAGCAAAGGTCATGCCAGATTTTCCGTGAATTTAAGCATGACTCATGCTAGAATATGTAGGAAATATTGAGTGCCCCGGATTTGCTAGAAAGAGAATTAAACGACATTTCGAGTTGACTTTAAGTTTGTCGGGGCTCAATACATGACAGTCAAAAAATCGGTGAGGGAGAGTCTCCACCATATATGAGAGAAGAAGAATGTCGACTATTGTCGTGGGGGTCGCTTCTCCCTCTTCTCTTTGTGCTAGACCTTTGTTACGCACTAGGGGAAGAAGGAGTAGCGACCATCATTGACGGTCGAAACGGTGAGGAGTGTCCACCATATATGAGAGAAGAAGAATGATGACTGTTGTCGTGAGGGTCACTTCTCTTTCTTTTCCTTGTGCTAGATATTTGTAATGCACTAGGGAAAGGAAGAGTAGCGACCATCACCGACGGTCGCAATATCAGAGAGGGAGTGCCCACCATATACGTGAGATGAGAGTTTAGGAAGGAAGACTCGACAGACCTAAAGTCAACCCGTTGCATATTGAGTAATAGTGATCTGTGTGTTGAGTTTCCTGGTAGTTGCCTTCGATCGATTTTCAATTAATGTTTCAACTATGAACATAGGAAATGTCTGACAACGAAACTGAATTCGTGATGCGCGAATACTGCAAAGACAAGCGCGGCCTGTGCGACAGTTCTCACCTAGTTGGTGGTAGGCGCTTCAGCATCAAGCTGGATGAGACCTTCGAAGTGGATACAGTAAGTCAGAACGATAAGTCTTTTTTCGTAATTAAGCATGACTTCTGCTTCTTTTGCTTCAACTTATAATTTTAATTTTTTACTATTCTACTAGCGTATCCCCTGCCATGCAAGAATGTATGTCTTGGATAAGATTGGTTTCCGTACTATGGAAAGTATGGAGGTAAAGAGAGTTCACTTGAGGACCGAGCATGGTTATACTTTTGCCGTAAAATTATACAATGCAGACACCTACACCTATTTTGAATGCAAAAATTGGAGAGCACTATGCAAGGCTTATGCATTTGAGCCTGGTATGCTTATCACCTTTGATATTCGTCCGAAAGATGAAGTTGAAGGTAATATCGACATCTGGGTCGGTGTTCAGACGCCTCCAGTTCTACCATTATGTGAGTTTCTCAACCATATTTATGTCTTGGATATTGTTTATTCAAAAATAGTTGACAACTAATTTCTATTGACAGCTTATTTCCATTGAAGCAAACATGTCCGACGCTTGGTAGACATGACCTACTACTGTCTCGGGATTGAACTAAACTGCGAGTAGATAAGTCATTATGTTTCATGGCTTGGGGATCTTGATACTTTCAAGACAGATTATTTTTCTGGACTTCGAGATATTAGTACTCAAAATGTGCGACCACTAGTGTGCGTATTGAACTACGGCCACATGTATTTAGGAAAGATGGTAAGATTTTTACTATTAGTCCTCGGTGCATCTTTTGCATACATTATTTTTTAAGCTAAACTTCATTGCTAAGTAGTTACTAAGATGTTCTTCAACAGGGACTCCTGATGATAGTTGTGCGTCATTGGATTGATGCTAAAGGTTGCATGAAAATGGTTAGCTTACGGCCAAGACATCCTACATTGCACATGAGTGCATTTAGGATTTCTCAAAACGAGCAAGTCTTAATAGTCAAAGACTGGAGAAAAATTGTGAAGGATTGCAGTAGAGAAGTACTAGGGGGCAGCAATCAGAAGCGCGGCCCACAATTAGGAGGCAGGTTCATCTACATGCTCCAATATGATGAACCAGGAGTGCTACACATGTTCTACGCTATTTTACCTGAGAGAGAACAGCAGGAGTGATTAGCTAGCTAGAATGAGTTTGAAGATGATGATGTGCTACACTATGACTATGATGATTAAATAGCTAGTGTTGGTGGTAATGACTATGATGATTATTATTAGCTAGTGTTGGTAGTGATTAGATAGCTACACTATGGCTATGATGAATAAATAGTGTTGGTGGTAATGACTATGATGATTATTAGCTAGTGTTGTTGGTGATGATATGATGCAAGAGTTTTTATATTAATATGATGATGATGATGATGATGATGATGATGATGATGATGATGATGATGAGTTATTATATCACTGGTTGAAAGAACCATTGATTAGTTTCAAGTGGATGGATCCTAGGATCCATGCACTTGAAACTAATCCGCGGTTCTTTCACCTAGTGATTTAATAACTCATTATAATGTCAAAACTGTCTCTAAATTGCTACTGTATGAAAACTTGTATAAAGCTGTATGAATACGACATAAAATAAAAAAGAAATAGAATACGGAATAATACTAGTAGCGCGGGCAGTGAGACACGCTACTAGTAATTACCAGTAGCGCCTTTTGCAGGAAGCGCTACTACTAAGTAGATATAGCAGTAGCGCGGGTAAACCAACGCTACTGCTAACCTTTAACTGTAGCGCCATAGCAGTAGCATGGTCTCCTGTGCTACTGCTAGGCCAAAAACCCGCGCTACTGCTAGGCTTTTCCCTAGTAGTGTAAGTTGAACAAGCATCATGCTAAGTGGAGTGAATTCATTGAGTCATTTCCTTATGTCATCAAGTATATCAAAGGTAAGGAAAATGTTGTGGTGTATGCTCTTTCCCGCTTATGCATGCTTGTTACCCAACTTGAACTAAATATCATTGGCTTTGAGCACATAAAAGACTTGTATGCGCATGATCCTACTTTTGCTATTCCATATGCCAAATGTTTGACACATATGTCTTGGGAACACTATTACATCAAAGATGATTATCTTATGAGAGCTAACAAACTATGTATTCCCGAGTCTTCTCTTCGTTTGCTACTTTTGCAAGAATCTCATGGAGGAGGACTAATGGGACACTTTGGATGTGACAAGACATTCGCTACGCTCTCAAAGAACTTTTTTGGCCCAAGATGTTCCGAGACGTCTCACGCTTCACCAACACGTGCTCTACATGTTGCAAAGCTAAGTCTAAAGCTCAATCCCATGGTCTATATATGCCACTTCCTATTCCATATCACCCATCGGAAGATATTAGCATGGATTTTGTGCTTGGTTTGCCTAGAACTCGAAACGGCAAAGATTCCGTGTTTGTTTTTGTGGACCGGTTCTCTAAGATGGCTTGTTCCATTCCTTGCAACAAGATAGACGATGATTCACATGTTGCAAATCTTTTTGTAGGGAAATATTACGCCTCCAGGGAGTTCCAAAGACTATTGTATCGGACCGCGACGTCAAGTTCTTGAGCTACTTTTGGAATACCTTATGTGCCAAGCTTGGAATCAAGCTCTTGTTCTCTTCGGCATACCATCCTCAAACCGACGGCCAAATGAAGGTGACGAACCGAACACTCTCCACTCTACTTCGCGTGTTGATCAAGAAGAACATCAAGGAGTGGGAAGAGTATCTACCCATCGCCGAGTACGCCTACAACCGTGCAAGACATTCGACTACCGGCAAGTCCCCCTTCGAGGTCATCTACTGCTTCAACCTGTTGTCCCCATTGGACATTCTTCCTCTACCACTACAAGAGCGCATCAACATGGACGCGAGTGCCCGAGTGAACTACCTCAAGAAAATGCATGAATATACAAGGCACACCATCGAGCGCCAAGTACAATGACTCGCGACCAAGCTCAACTTCAACAAGCAACCCATGATATTCAACATTGGAGATCTTGTGTGGCTACACCTTCGCAAGGAATGCTTCCCCAACGAACGCAAGTCCAAACTTCTACCACGAGTTGATGGACCATTCAAGGTGCTTGAATGCTACAACAACAATGCCTACAAGATCGACATCCCACGCGACAAGTACTCCATGGGAGACATATTCAACGTCAAAGATCTCTCCCCGTACCATGGTGATGAGGATTTCGATCTGAGGCCGGATCTTTCCCAAGGGGGAGAGATGATGCGGAGCATCCTGTGGTCATCCCCATGGACACTACATCAACTACCCAAGCTCCAAGTGGACCCATGACAAGGGCTCGAGCACGTGCTATTCAATCTGAGGTGACATCTCTCCTACTTGAGTTTCCCTTTCAGTCAAGTGAGACATGGCTACTGCCTAAGTCAGAAACACTATGTGTGATCAGGTACAATGAGCAAGATACGGAGACGAGAGCTGAAGAAGAAGAAGGAACAGGCGACAACTCTCTGTCCAGCCCAGAACTTCCGGCCAGAGCCAGGAACCTCAGGCTGCCCCGGAACTTTCGACCCCCGACGACCCAGACAAGGCCGAGCGCGTCAACTTTCGGGTTAGCCCGGAACCTGGCCCGAACCTTCTGACCCCCGAAACATCCGGCCTGCCCGGGCCTTTCGGCCCCTGGACACCAGCCAAGCTCCCACCGTGCCAACTCTCGGGTTAGGCCGGACCCTCCCCGGAACCTGGCCCGGAACCTCCGGTGCCCAAAACTTCTGGCCTCGCCCGAAACTTCTGGCCCTGTGTGCGCGCAGTTGAAAGATCGTGGATGTCGCCTAGAGGGGGTGAATAGGCGCTTTTAAAATAATTACCGTTTAGGCTTGAACAAATGCGGAATAAACCTAGCAGTTAATTTGTCAAGCACAAAACCTACAACAACTAGGCTCACCTATGTGCACCAACAACTTATGCTAAGCAAGATAAACTACTAGGTGATAGCAAGATATATGACAAGAAACAATATGGCTATCACAAAGTAAAGTGCATAAGTAAAGAGCTTGGGTAAGAGATAACCGAGGCACGCGGAGACGATGATGTATCCCGAAGTTCACACCCTTGCGGATGCTAATCTCCGTTTGGAGCAGTGTGGAGGCACAATGCTCCCCAAGAAGCCACTAGGGCCACCGTAATCTCCTCACGCCCTCACACAGTGCAAGATGTCGTGATTCCACTAAGGGACCCTTGAGGGCGGTCACCGAACCCGTACAAATGGCAACCCTTGGGGGCGGTCACCGAACCCGTACACTTTGGCAACCCTTGGGGGCGGTCACCGGAACCCATCAAATTGCTCGGGGCGATCTCCACAACCTAATTGGAGACCCCGACGCTTGCTCGGAGCTTTACACCACAATGACTGAGCTCCGAACACCAACAACCGTCTAGGGCGCCCAAGCACCCAAGAGGAACAAGCTCAAGGGTACCAAGCACCCAAGAGTAATAAGCTTCTCAACTTGTAACTTCCACGTATCACCGTGGAGAACTCAAACCGATGCACCAAATGCAATGGCAAGGGTACACGGAGTGCCCAAGTCCTTCTCTCTCAAATCCCACCGAAGGAACTAATGCTAGGGAGGAAAATGAGAGGAAGAACAAGAAAGAGAACACAAAGAACTCCAAGATCTAGATCCAAGGGGTTCCCCTCACATAGAGGAGAAAGTGATTGGTGGAAATGTGGATCTAGATCTCCTCTCTTTTTCCCTCAAAAACTAGCAAGAAACCATGGAGGGATTGAGAGTTAGCAAGCTCGAAGAAGGTCAACAATGGGGGAAGAACACGAGCTCAAAGGATAAGGTTCATTGGGGAAGAAGACCCCCTTTATAGGAGGGGGAAATCCAACCGTTATGTGCTCAGCCCGCACACGAGCGGTACTACCGCTCCACGAGTGGTACTACCGCTCCGGTGGAAGAAACAGGGAAAAGGAGCAACAAAACATGAACCTTCGGGCGGTAGTACAGCAGGAGACAGCGGTACTACCGCTGGGTTAAGCGTTACTACCGCTCCCTTCGGCGGTACTGCCGCGCAGAACGAAGGGTAAAGGGAAAGAGGAAACCGGGCGGTACTATTGCGGAGGAAGGGCGGTACTGCCGCTAAGGAGCGGTACTGCCGCACTACTGCCGCAGCGAGGTACTGCACAATCCAACACAGAAAAAGACCCCTTGAATCGGCGCGGTAGGGACCTGGTAAGCCAGCGGTAGTACTGCTGCGGAGTCACCGCCGGTACTACCGCTGCAGAGCGGTACTGCCGCTTGTGACCCCTCGGCGGTACTACCGCTGGGTACCACGGTACTACCGCTGGGATCCTGACAAAAACCACACTCAAGAAAACAAGAACTGCCATAACTTCTGCAAATGAGCTCTGAATTGAGCAAACTCAAGCTTGTTGGAAACAAGACGATGAGTAGCATCAAAACAGCGACTGGTTATAGTAAGAAGAGGCAGGGGAGGTATGCCTAACAAAAAGAGGAGTGAAACCTCCAACCGAGAAGAATCGGCAAAGCCTCCAACATCGAAAACATCATAGAAGATGCATGCGAACTCCGTTTTCGATGAACTCAAGCTTGTCATCAAGATGACCATAAGCTCTAAGATTCACAAATAGAACCAAGAAAGATGATGCAAGGATGCAATGGTTTGAGCTCTCAACGAACGATACAATCAAGCTACTCATCGAGAGCCCCCCTTGATAGTACGGCAATCGATCCTATAACCCGGTCTCCCAACTACCATCATGAGACCGGTAAAATAGAAAACCTATCAAGGGCAAACCTTTGCCTTGCACATGGTCCACTTGAGCTAGATGATGATGATCTTGACTTCCTCAAGTTGGACCACCTTTCTTGATTGTGTTGGCTCAATGAAGACTAGTTGATTGCTCCCCCATACTCCACTATGGGTGAGCCACTCTTCCGCACATCTTCACATGTCCATTGTCACCACAATGGACGGCAAGCTTCAAGCATTTGATCTCTTCATGATGCTCCACTTGAACTTGCACACCGCAGCCTAACCCCACAAAGAACTCTCATGAAGACCATGGGTTAGTACACAAAGCGAAATTGACAATGCTTACCATACCATGGGATCACTTGATCCCTCTCGGTACATCTTCTGCGCTTTGTGAGTTTATCAACTTGATTCATTGTTTACTTAATCTCGATCAACCTTGAATCTTTCCAATTCTCTTCATTTGGATGATGTCTACAAGGTAGACATGAATGATCACACAATCTTCTTCTTCAAGACATGCTTGCAATAAGCTCGACACTCACATGACCAATCTTTGGATAATTCCTTGAATGGCACCTTGGTCGACACAAACTCTCCTTGAAACCAACACATGTACTCCAAGAAAAGCCTATGGACAAAACCTTTAAATATAACTCAAGGAAACCATTAGTCCCATAGAGATTGTCGTCAACTGCCAAAACCAAACATGGGGGCACCGCATGTTCTTTCAATCTCCCCCATTTTGGTAATTGATGACAATCACTTTCAAGAGAGTTTATACAAGGAATTATGCATCACCATGCAATGCAACAACCAATAATGCATGCGTATGAGATGAAAATGCTTAGGAACAAAACTAAAGAAAGGAGAAAACTCTAAAGACTTCTCCACAAAACTCTCTGAAACCTCCACAAAACTCTCTGAAACTTCTCCCCCATTGGCATCGATTGCCAAAATGGGCGAAAAGCTTAGAAGGCCAATATAGATTGAGTTCCTCCATAAGTTGTGTATTTCTCAACAAGAGAGTGGAATGCAATACACATATCCAACGGTAAATACTTGGAGGAAGACAAACTATATTGAGGCCCAAAGATTGCTAAAGTAATGATATGCCACAAGGACATAACAAAGAGAGACACAAGCAATCAAGCAATCAAAAGATACCAATTGAAGCAAGCAATCAACGGATATCAATTGAACCAACTAGACTAGATATCCTAAGAGACATATGAATAAAGGATATTATGATATGAGCATAGGAGTGTTCTTCTAGAGAAACTAGAGAAGCTCCCCATGATTTGTGCACACATAAGAATGTTTGTATTTGGAAACAAAGTGCACAAAATAGGATCATAGCTCCCCCAAAATCAATAGAAACTTACAACAAGTGCAAGTGAGCATATAGGAAACTTAGCCTAGTACTTGCAACAAACACATGGTTGAGCAACAAGTAAAAGAGGCAACTTAAGAATAGGCTCAACCAAAACCGATGTTTGTGAGTCACGGCAACGCACTTGAGAAGACTAAAGTACGGATGAGCATTAAGCATCAATAAAGTCTTGAAAGAATGAGGCACACAGTGCAAGGCCTATCATTCCCACACACAACTAGCAAATGGGTTCACAAGCTTACTAATAAGCATATAAAGAACCTATGCTTGTGACAACCCGTGGTGAAGATAGAAGAAGAAAGTCTCATCAAGATGAGGGGTACCAATTAAGATGGCAAAAGCAAAGATAAGCAAGAGGAAAATAATCTCCACCACACAAGAGTGCATCAAGATGCAACGAAAAAAGACACGCACTCAAGGCAAAAGCTTTCACGGAGCCACCAAAGAAATAACATAAGAAAGACAAGGTGGACGTGAAAGAAAGGATATCATCTAGAGATGTAATTTCTCTCAAGTGTATAAGGTTCTAGGTAGACGAAAATCATGATGATATATATCTACAAAGAAGGATGTACACCCAAAATAGTTACAACACGAAGGAACAAGATATCCAAAAGGAAGTCATACATATACCAATAAGATATTTGCTTGGAAGCATAGCACTTGGCTAGATATGGTCTTATTGTATATAAATGAATTCCTACTACACAACCATCAAAGATATCACAACTAGCAACATGAGATCATCGTTGAGATGCTTTAAGAAAGGAAACAAGTATCACAAGATGGAATTAAAATCATGCCAAGATGCAACCTACACAAGGTTGAAAGCAAGAAAGGAATGCATGAATAGATACTTGTTACCGAGATATCATTGGAAGGATGTAGAAGAAACCAATTGAAGGTAGTAGATAGTTCATTGATCATCCTAGCTTGAGTCCAATAAGCACATGGTGACACCACCTTTCTTGTGAGTGAGCCGAGCATCCAATGCATCTCCAATTGTTTCTAGAACAACAACACAAACAAAATGGTACCCAAACTCATTGGGACCAAAGAGTTAGAGAACCAACAATACATAGGACAAACTCCACATAAATATGTGCATATAGATATGAAAATGAACTTCTTGCACATCTCATCCAATTTGAGACTTGGTGGAGTTCCCTATAACTTGGGTCAAAGAAAAAAAAGCATGCCAAAGAAACTACATGAAGTTAATATGCATGCTCAAGACTTTCAGAACCGATACCAAAAAACAAAGAAATACCAAGGAAAGAAAAGATACCAAATGAATAAATCATCACTTGGAGGGTATCCATAATGGATACAACAAGGAATGAGATATCCATTGATATACACAAAGAAGAGGCATCAAACTCCCAAAAGAGAGGATGGTTCCAAACAAACCAAGATCTCTACAAAGTTTCATGATGGCACAAAGTACCAAAACGAAAACGGCTTGCCTTCCACCAACACACACTTGATAAGGATCGCAAGATGAGTGTTTTATAGAAAATAGGATAGCTCCACCAAGACTAGTGCATTAAAGAGAATTTGCATTTGAATACAAAATGCACAAGGTGGGATCACCGCTTTCACTATATCTAGAAAACACTAGACAAGATCAAGAAATTACCAAGATCCACAAGTGGTATGGAATACAATGGGAGTTGACACAAAGAGGCAGGGGAGGTATGCCTAACAAAAAGAGGAGTGAAACCTCCAACCGAGAAGAATCGGCAAAGCCTCCAACATCGAAAACATCATAGAAGATGCATGTGAACTCCGTTTTCGATGAACTCAAGCTTGTCATCAAGATGACCATAAGCTCTAAGATTCACAAATAGAACCAAGAAAGATGATGCAAGGATGCAATGGTTTGAGCTCTCAACGAACGATACGATCAAGCTAGGCAAGAGATAAAGCAAATAAAAGCAAAGGACAATGTAAAGATGATCAATAATTTCTACCACACATAAATGAGTACCAATTGTCAAAAGACAAGAAGTATTTGGAAATAATTCCCGGTGGTAGATAACAAGGATATCCGACATCATCTTCACACCAAACAAAAAGCAAATTACAACTTGTAGAGCTAACATGCCACCTAGGAACAAGATAATTTGCAATATCAATTCTAGGTGACAATATCTCAAATATACACATTTTCTAGGCTAGTAATATACACATAGCATATTACTCCCCCATAATGTGATACCAATTAAAGACTTAACAAGAGGCAATAAGAGGAACCAACAAGAGATAATTAATGGACTATTTAGAATTTGAATTTCTCATGAGAAGACATACCACATAGCAACTTGTAGTATCAATACTAGATGGTATTCCTCATGTACACACATTTATAGGATTGTGAGGTGCACAAAGCACATCACTCCCCCATAATGGGATATTCCATTAATCTCTCACAAGAGCCAACTAAGATATAAACAAGATGCAAAAGGCTCAAGCAAGACACACACGTACATGATGTGCAAACCAACACACACATACTTGATTGCTCAAGATAATCAAGTTGGAAGCACAACATATACAAACACATGCAAGGAACGAAACCAAACATGCAAAGGGAGAAGTGCTTAGCTTTGGGTTAAATCTTGCGGTGTCCTTTCCCAGTGACAGTAGGGGCAGCAAGGCATGTCTTGTATTGTTGCCATCAAGGATAACAAGATGGGGTTTTTATCATATTGCATGAATTTATCCCTCTACATCATGTCATCTTGCTTAAAGCGTTACTTTGTTCTTATGAACTTAATACTCTAGATGCATGCTGGACAGCGGTCGATGTGTGGAGTAATAGTAGTAGATGCAGGCAGGAGTCGGTCTACTTGTCTCGGATGTGATGCCTATATACATGATCATTCCTAGATATTCTCATAACTATGCTCAATTCTATCAATTGCTCAACAGTAATTTGTTCACCCACCGTAAAATACTTATGCTCTTGAGAGAAGCCACTAGTGAAACCTATGGCCCCCGGGTCTATCTTCCATCATATTAATCTTCCAACACTTAATTATTTTCATTGCCTTTTATTTTACTTTGCATCTTTATCATAAAAATACCAAAAATATTATCTTATCATATCTATCAGATCTCACTCTCGTAAGTGACCATGTAGGGATTGACAACCCCTTATCGCGTTGGTTGTGAGGATTTATTTGTTTTGTGTAGGTGCGAGGGACTCGCGCGTAGCCTCCTACTGGATTGATACCTTGGTTCTCAAAACTGAGGGAAATACTTACGCTACTTTGTTGCATCACCCTTTCCTCTTCAAGGGAAAACCAACGCAGTGCTCAAGAGGTAGCAAGTTACAAGTGATGATTCCAGGAATTTGAAGCCACCATAATGAGTGCATGAAGCCTTGGATGAAATATACAAGATGCCACTACATAAATTTCGTCCAGAGGCTATTCTAGGTGCTGTGTCACCTTATTATTGGGCCAGGCCCATGTAAATTCTAAATACTTGATTATAGGCTATTTTTAGAGTCTGTATATGTGGGGAAACAAGAGTTAGGGTTGGTTTCGGACCCCTTCCCCAAGGGCCACGAAATTCCCCCCTCTTCCCCCATATATATAGCCCTTAGGGCGTCGTTTAGACTTTGGGTTTTGTTTAGATTAAAAGTTCTCCATAGCTGCAACTTCGCATACTTCATTTGTGTTCAACAACCAGACCAAGACGTCACTGAACCCCATCTTGATCAATAAAGCTTTCCTCTTTTATTAGCAATATCCTGATTGCAATTTCAGTTTCTTGCTTGTTCTTTGTTTGCTTGCAGGAAATAGACCCTTGTGGTTAGGTTGATCGTCCTCCGGCATGATCAATAACCTCTCAGAGTTGTTTTAGCGATTGCTAAGGCGCGACGTCCTCGCACGTTCGTAGTCGGATCGTCAAAGTCTACTCCACCATAGACGATAGCCACCATCTCATCAAAAGATGGGACACCTTCGCCTCTATCAAGTGGTATCAGATTTCTAGGTTGCTCGGTGAGATTTTACAGTTTTTCATCATTTAGATTGAGCCTGTTCTTCATTCCTACAGTCCACAAAAAAACCAAAATAAATTAGGGTTAGTTCATCATATCCAAACCAATCTGAGCCTTTGCATAATCTTTTCTGTATTTTCTTTGTTGAATTTTCGGTTGCATCGTCGTGTGAAGTTGCTGGTCTTAGCGTCTAGTCCTTTAGAGTTTCGAGTTCTATCACAATTTGTCACGCCGCCGCGGCACCATCATCATCGCTGCTACCATATACCACCACCGCTGCCATATCCTACCACCTCTGTCATATCCTACCACCGCTGCCATAAACCAACACCCCTGCCATATCCTACCACCGCTCCCATATACCACCATCGCTGCTACATCCTACCACCATATGTCCACCACCAATTAGAGTTCTTTTCATATTAGGTTTGTTTTCGAGATCCATCTATTTTTCGATTCGTGTTTCCTTGCCTGAGTAGGTTTTGAAAAAAAAGAGTCTGGAGACCCCCGGGCAGTTTTTAGGCCAAAATTTTGGCAGGCGAAAATATGTTTTCCCTGTCCTATTTATAGGTTTTCTGAGTCTTTTGAGACACTCGCCATTATAGTGATTTTTTGCCGCACTTTTTCGTCGTTGATGTCTGATTTCTGGAAGAAAAAAAGTCAAAAAAAATTCCATGCCTATCCTCTCAATTTGATTTGGGAAGAGTTTTGAGGCACTCGCCATTATAATGATTTTTTGCAAAAAAAAGAGCGCAAAAAAAGAAAGCGGAAAAAATTCTCAGAGTGTGCTTTTCCCTTGTTTACGTGTCGCACCGTGATTTTGTTAGTGTTCTAGTCTCGCGTCTCTAGTACGGTCTAGCCTGGGACTAGCACAGTACCGTCGTTGAGTTCTTATTCAACTTTGCATCTCTGAATCGATTATTCTTGACCCTTTTTGCTACCATATTATAAGCCTTCCCAGCTCCACATACATCTACGTTGTGCGCTGGACTATCACTGGTAATCGCTCTATCCAAGCTTTGAGAGTTTTGGCTACAATGGTTGCCAATCACCACCTGCCGCTGGGGAAGAACTGGTAAGAATTTGAGATTTGCTTGACGGATTTGTGACACACCGCCACTTTCTAGTAGTCTATAGGATCATATTCTTGTGCGTTTCTATTGCTGCTAACCATGGCAGGACAACAAGCCGACGAGATTGACTGGGAGAACATGACAAACAAGGAGTTGCATGATAAATTTCAGCAAATGATGAGTGGCCAGGTGGAAGATGTGCTACACATATTTGAAGAGGCCATGGAGAAGATAGGTGGCATTGAGAAGGCGTTCGAAACAAAGCTCGATAACAAGTTTAATGGATTGCTCGCGCGTCTTCCACAAACACCGCTCGCTGCACCTGTCGCACCTCTACAGCAGCAGCAGCAGCAACAATAGCAGCAGCAGCAACAACAACAACAGCAGCAGCAGCAACAACAACAACTACAACTACAACAACAACAAACAGCAACAACAGCAACAACAACAACAACAACAACAACAACAACAACAACAACAACAACAACAACAACAACAACAACAACAACAACAACAACAACAACAACAACAACAACAACAACAACAACAACAACAACAACAACAACAACAACAACAACAACAACAGCAACAGCAGCAGCAGCAGCAACAACAACAACAACAACAACAACAACAACAACAACAACAACAACAACAACAACAACAACAACAACAACAACACCAACAACAACAGCAGCAGCAGCAACAACAACACCAGCAACAACAACAACAACAACAACAACAACAACAGCAGCAACAACAACAACACCAGCAACCAGCAACACCAGCAACAACAACAACAACAACAGCAGCAGCAACAGCAATAACAACAACAACAACAACAACAACAACAACAACAACAACAACAACAACAGCACCAGCACCAGTACCAACAGCAACAACAACAACAACAACAACAACAACAACAACAACAACAACAACAACAACAAGAGCAACAGCAACAGCAGCAATAGCAACAGCAACAGCAACAACAACAGCACCAGCACCAGCAACAGCACCACCACCACCACCACCACCACCACCAACAACAACAACAACAACAACATCACCTTCCAAATCAAGTGGGACGAGCACTGCGCGTTCCCCTTGAGCCTGGCCAAAATTTTGGTGCCGATGTACCTACTGTTGATGCTTTTGTAGCTCCTGCCGCTACTACAGAGGTGGAGGACCATTACGAGGATGAGGTCGATCAAAATCAGAACTATGTGCAACCACCACCACCACTAGGTCGTCCTCATGCATATCATCGAAACGGTAGGGCAGCACCACCACCTGAGGTACGAGATCATGACCATATTTCTAAACTAAAATTGAATATTCCACCATTTAAGGATATATATGTTCCTGATATATATCTTACTTGGGAGTTAGAAACTGAACAACATTTTACATGTTTACAATATCCTAAGGAGAGACGTGTTCCTGCTGCAGTTTGTGCTTTCACTAGTTTTGCATGTGTTTGGTGGTATGAACATTATAGATTATATCCTATTCCAGCTACTTGGGTTGCTTTGAAAACTGCTATGCGTACTCATTGGGTCCCATCATATTATCAATGTGAATTACTTCAAAAATTGCAGTTTTAAGACAAGGAAAAAATTTGTAGAAGAATATTTTAGGAATTACAAACTGGAATGATTAGATGTGGTATTGTTGAGGATAATGAAGCTATGCTTGCATGTTTTCTGGGTGGATTAAATAAAGAGATTCAGACCATTCTAGAGTATAAGGAGTATAATAATATCACTCGTTTATTCCATCTTGCTTGCAAAGCTGAACGTGAAGTGCAGGATTGACAGGCATTGGCGCAGACTAACTTTTCTGCAGGTCAACCTTCATCATGGACACCGCGTGTATCCTCTACTCCCACACGTCCTGCTGCAGAACCACTGACTTCAGCCGCCAATTCCAACCGAGATACAAGAAAACAAGCACCACCATCTGACAAGAGTACACCTTCCGGTTCCGCACACAGCTCTTCTTCATCCATGGCATCAACAGGGCAAACACATGATATTATTTGTCGTCATTGCAAAGGGTGGAGGTCATTATGCGAGAGAATGTCCATCTAAGCGTGTGATGATTGCTACTAAGGATGGTAGGTATGAGTCCGCTAGTGACTATGATGAGTTGATGTTGGCTCTTATTACAAGTAAAGAACACGGTGGAGATGATTCTGATCATGAGACGCAATACATGGCTCCTGAAGACGCTGACAGGTATGAATGTTTAGTTGCTCAACGTCCTTTGAGTGTGCAGGTCACACAAGCTGAGCAAAATTAGAGGCATAATTTGTTCCATACAAAGGGAGCTGTGAAGGAACGTTCTATTCGCGTCATCATAGATGGAGGGAGTTGCAACAGCTTGGCTAGCATGGAGATGGTGGAGAAGTTATCTCTCACCACAAGACCACATCCACATCCTTACTACATCCAGTGGTTCAACAACAGCGGCGAGGTTAAGGTAACACATATTGTTCGTGTGTACTTTAGTATTTCTACATATGCTGATTATGTTGATTGTGATGTGGTACCTATGCAAGCATGTTCCTTATTACTTGGTAGACCATGGCAATTTGATACAAATTCTGTACACCACGTTAGAAACAATCAGTATACTCTTGTTCATAAGGATAAAAAAATACTTTGCTTCATATGACTCCTGGTACCATTTTGAAAGATGATATTAATAGAGCTAATAAAGAAAAACAGGAGAAAATACGAGTGAAAATCAGATTGTGGCAAAAGAATTTGAGCAACAAATGAAGCCTAATAATAAACCATCTAGTGTTGCTTCTGAAATTAAATTGAAAAGTGCTTGTTTACTTGCCACCAAATCTGATATTGATGACCTAGATTTCAGCAAATCTGGTTGCTATGCTTTTGTGTGCAAAGAGGCATTATTTTATTTTAAGGATGTACCTTCCTATTTGCCTCCTGCCGTCACTAACATTTTGCAGGTGTTCGCTGACGTCTTTCCACAAGACGTGCCACCAGGATTACCACCTATTCGAGGGATTGAGCATCAGATTGACTTAATTACCGGTGCTTCGCTGCCAAACCATGTGCCATACCGTACCAATCCAGAGGAGATGAAGGAGATTATGCGTCAAGTATAGCAGCTGCTCGACAAAGGTTATGTACGCGAATCTCTTAGTCCTTGTGTTTTTCCTATTATACTAGTGCCAAAAAAGGATGGTACATCGCGTATGTGTGTTGATTGTAGAGGCATTAATTATATTACTATTCGTTATCGTCATCCCATTCCTAGGCTAGATGACATGCTTGATGAATTGAGTGGCTCTACAATATTCTCCAAAGTTGATTTGCGTAGTGGATACCGTCAAATTCGTATGAAATTGGGAGATGAATGGAAAACAGCATTTGAAACTAAGTTTGGATTATATGAGTGGTTATTCGTGCCTTTGGGGTTAACTAATGCACCTAGTACTTTCATGAGATCGATGAACGAAGTTTAACGTGCTTTCATTGGACGGTTTGTGGTACTCTAGTTTGATGATATACTAATTTATAGCAAATCTTTGGAGGAACATTTGGAACATTTACATGCTATTTTTATTGCTCTCCATGATGCACGTTTGTTTGGTAACCTTGGGAAGTGCATCTTTTGCACCGACCGGGTATCTTTTCTTGGCTATATTGTTACTCCATAGGGAATTGAAGTTGATAAAGCCAAGATTAAAGCTATTGAGAGTTGGCCGCAGCCCAAAACGGTCACACAAGTGAGGAGTTTTCTTGGCCTCGCTGGATTCTATAGGCGTTTTGTGAGAGATTTCAGCACCATTGCTGCACCTCTCAATGAGCTTACAAAGAAGGATGTGCCTTTTGTTTGGGATACCGCACAGGAAGAAGCCTTCATGGTATTGAAAGATAAGTTGACACATGCTCCTTTACTCCGACTTCCTAATTTAAATAAGACTTTTGAGCTTGAGTGTGATGCTAGTGGAATTGGATAAGGAGGTGTGTTATTACAAGATGGCAAACCTATTGCATACTTTTCTGAAAAATTGAGTGGGCCTAGTCTGAGTTATTCTACTTATGATAAAGAATTATATGCTCTTGTTCGGACTTTAGAAACATGGAAACATTATTTATGGCCCAAAGAATTTGTTATACATTCTGATAATGAATCTTTGAAACATATTAAAAGTCAAGCTAAACTGAATCGTAGACATGTTAAATGGGTTGAATTCATTGAGACTTTCCCTTATGTCATTAAACACAAGAAGGGTAAAGAAAATGTTATTGCTGATGCATTGTCTCGTCGTATACTATGCTTTGACAACTTGACTTCAAAATATTTGGTTTGGAGACCATCAAAGATCAATATGTGCATGATGCTGATTTTAAAGATGTAAAGCAGAATTGTAAAGAAGGAAGAACCACTACTGCAGGATGCTACTAACGCGACACTACGATCAGAGACCCTTCGAGAAACTGTGTGTGATGCCATAATCGCAAACGGTGTTGTATGAAAACCGTCAAAAAAGGTGAAAACATTTGCGATGGAGGATGCATCAAACACGGTTCAGATTTTAGTTGCGTGTGCGATCCAGGGCATATGGTTCAGTCCAATGAACTGTTTGCGATGAGGCGGAACAATAGAAATGGGAAGCCTGATGAAGGCGTGTGCGATATAGAGCATATGGTTCACTCGGATGAACTGTTTGTGATTAGGCAACACGGCAGAAACGGGCAGCCAAATGAAGGTGTGTGCGATATACAACATACGGTTCACTCGGATGAACTGTTTGTGATTAGGCAACACAAAAGAAACGGTCAGCCAGATCAAGGTGTGTGTGATTAAGGGCATACGCTTCAGAAGGATTAACTGTTTACGATTAGGCAATAGAACAGAAACGGGTAAGCCAGATCAAAGTGTCTACGATTGATGGCATACACTTCACATGGATGAACTGTTTGTGATTAGCCACAACAAACTGAAACAGTTAGATAGATCAATGTGTGTGCGCTAGACGGGCACACCCATTCTAATTAAAAGACGTGTGCTGACATTGCCTATTGCGGTGCACCCTATGGTGCAAACGCCACGTACGCGGCCGACAAGGCGTACGTGCCCACGTTACGCCTTCCGGGAATAGTGCCGCACTTATAACCGTCAGTAAATTTTGAGCATGCGTCCCATCACATTCCATATTGCAAACCTGTTCACACCGATCAAAACCTAAACGGTTTCCCACTTAGGAGCGTATTACTACGCGGTTATAAATACTACAACTCCAAGATGACTGCACATTCCTCCTCAACTCCTCATCCACAAAAGGTAAAAAACAGACAAGTCATTCATCATCGTTCCCTTGCGTCCACCATGGCCAGCGTGAGTTTTGGGTCGAGAGATTGCGACCAGGGAGAGGCGAGCCTGGAAGCGGGAGCACAAGAGATGTCCCGCCTTGACGCAACAGCAGCCAACATGCCCCGCCGCACGATCGTAGCAGCAGAGAGGTCCCACCGCGCCGCCGAAGCAGCACGAAGGACTCGCCGCGCCGTCGATGCAGCAGATTGGTCCGGCCGCACCTCGGAAGTAGAAGAGATGTCCCGCCATGCCACGAATGCAGCAGAGATGTCCTCCCTTGCCGCGGTGGCCTGGGAAAATGCCTCGCGGGCAGGCGAGGACTCTTACAGACGCATGTGTGCCCTTGTCCATAGGCAGATGGATCGGATCTCCAGGTGGGCGAGGTTGCAGGATGACCTACAAGCCTCGTTTGAACAGTCTACCGACATCATCCGGTAACTAAATGAGAGCAATGCGAAGCTCCGGGCTGAGCGCGACCTGCTGAGGGCGAAGATCGTTGGAAGTGCGGAGCAGCAGGAGCAGACCACTACCTTGTTGAAGAGGACCGACGGCATCGTCGAGAAACTTATGGACGAGAATAACAAGCTGCGCATCGAGCGCAGAAGGCTGGTGGAGGAATCCGTGGATGCTCTCAAGCAGCATCTTGAGGACAAGAAAGAGATCGTCGCCGCTCGCCGCAGAGACTAGTTCCCGCGGCCTGCAGCAACGCCTCAAGAAAGTAGAGATTAGCGAGCCAGATCGTTGTCTTCCTTCTTCTTTTGCCCTTGTGTATTTCGAGCGTTGCCGTATGTGGCTTTTTTTAATTATGTTTCTAAATATGTAAGACAATTATTATCCACTGTTATCATCCTTATATTCATCATGCTTTCTATAAGTCGCAGTTGATGCTATATAGGTCCGTCGGATCTTACATCAAGACCCATGCAAAACTTTTCAGATTTTCATTTTTCTCTCTTAAATCTCAGTCAAGTGAGACATATAGCCACGCCATAGAACAGGTGCTCGGACGCCATTAATGGAGACGTTGGGAGGGAGGTGCGTGACGGGTAGCGTTCAAAGGGCTCACCTCCCGATAAGCACGTGCAGGGGTCTGATCGCACACCTTCCGTACTCAAATAGCTACCCCGCACAGCACCTCCTAGCCAATAAAAAAGGGGACACATGGCCGCACGTAATTGGTAAGTCGAACGGCCACGGTTTCAATAATACTTGTGTTTCCGATTTGTAACGTGGCAACACTTGTTCTAAAATGACTTTGTTGATTGTTAATGTGTGGGCCTTCGCAAATCGGACAGAAAAATTACCACAGCATGTTGGTGCGCATGTCATGAGACCATGCTAAGTTTCATGATTTTCAGGCGTGTTTTGGAATTATAGGAATTAAAAAACCAAGTTTCTCAATCTTTTCGGCCGAGCCACGACGCCCAGATGTTTGAATTTCACTCCCATCTCTTGCATAGGACCTAGAAATTCACCCAAGGACACACATGTGATTTTTCAAACAACTTTGGTGCACTAGAGCATGTGCTTGTAGTTCAAATTTGAATTATGCACATTAAATCCCCAGAAACTCAACTAATGTATAAAAAAGTCCACATGAACCTAGAATAATTCCAAAATTTAGAACGGTACTTCTATTTGGTCTAATCTGTCTGTGTAAAAAAATAAGGCGGGAGAAGGCAGTGTACGTATGTCGTTTCGCACATGGAGGTGACACGTTCCCTCTCGGAACCACGAACCTTCTTGAGGGAAGCTCCGGTTTGCAACAAGCTTACACCAGATCTTGTTCCAATTCGGCCAAAAATATTACCGCAGCATGTTGGTGCCATGTCATGACACCATGCCAAGTTTCATGATTTCCAGGCGTGTTTTGGAATTACAGGAATTAAAAAATCAAGTTTCTCAATATTTCCGGCCAAGCCAGGATGCCCAGATGTTTGAATTTCACTCCCATCTCTTGCATTGGACCTAGAAATTCACACAAGAACACACATGTGATTTTTCAAACAACTTTGGTGCACTGGAGCATGTGCTTGTAGTTCAAAGTTGAATTATGCACATTAAATGCCCAAAAACTCAATTAATGTATAAAAAGGCGAAACGAGCCTGGAATAATTCCAAAATTTAGCACAGTACTTCTATTTGGTCTAATCTGGCTGTGTAAAAAAATAAGGTGGCAGAAGGCAGTGTATGTATGTCGTTTCACACACAAAGGTGGCACGGTCCCTCTCGGAACCACGAGCCTTCTTGAGGGAAGCTCCGGTTTGCAAGAAGCTTACACCAAAGCTTGTCCCAATTCAGCCAAATATATTACCGCAGCATGTTGGTGCCATGTCATGACACCATGCCAAGTTTCATGATTTTCAGGCGTGTTTTGGAATTACAGGAATTAAAAAACCAAGTTTCTCAATCTTTCTGGCCGAGCCACGACACCCAAATGTTTGAATTTCACTCCCATCTCTTGCATGGTACCTAGAAATTCACCCAAGGACACACATGTGATTTTTCAAACAACTTTGGTGCACTTGAGCATGTGCTTGTAGTTCAAATTTGAATTATGCACATTAAATGCCCAAAAACTCAATTAATGTATAAAAAAGGCGAACCGAGTCCAGAATAATTCCAAAATTTAGCACGGTACTTCTATTTGGTCTAATCTGGCTGTGTAAAAAAATAAGGCGGGAGAAGGCAGTGTACGTATGTCATTTCACACACAGAGGTGACACGTTCCTTCTCGGAACCACGAGCCTTCTTGAGGGAAGCTCCGGTTTGCAAGAAGCTTACACCAAAGCTTGTCCCAATTCAGCCAAAAAAATTACCGCAGCATGTTCGTGCCATGTCATGACACCATGCCAAGTTTCATGATTTTCAGGCGTGTTTTGAAATTACAAGAATTAAAAAACCAAGTTTCTCAATCTTTCCGGCCGAGCCATGACGCCCAGATGTTTGAATTTCACTCCAGTCTCTTGCATAGGACCTAGTAATTCACCCAAGGACACACATGTGATTTTTCAAACAACTTTGGTGCACTGGAGCCTGTGCTTGTAGTTCAAATTTGAATTATGCACATTAAATTCCCAAAACTCAATTAATGTATAAGAAGGCGAAACGAGCCTGGAATAATTCCAAAATTTAGCACGGTACTTCTATTTGGTCTAATCTGGCTGTGCAAAAAAATTAAGGCGGGAGAATGCAGTGTACGTATGTCGTTTCGCACACAGAGGTGACACGTTCCCTCTCAGAACCACGAGCCTTCTTGAGGGAAGCTCCGGTTTGCAAGAAGTTTACACCAAAGCTTGTCCCAATTAGGCCAAAAAAATACCGCAGCATGTTCATGCCATGTCATGAGACCATGCCAAGTTTCATGATTTTCAGGCGTGTTTTGGAATTATAGGAATTAAAAAACCAAGTTTCTAAATCATTCTGGCCGAGCCACGGCGCCCAGATGTTTGAATTTCACTCCCATCTCTTGCATGGGACCTAGAAATTCACCCAAGGACACACATGTGAGTTTTCAAACAACTATGGTGCATTGGAGCACGTGCTTGTAGTTCAAATTTGAATTATGCACATTAAATGCCCAGAAACTCAATTAATGTATAAAAAGGCGAAACGAACATGAAATAATTCCAAAATTTAGCACGATACTTCTATTTGGTCTAATCTGCATGTGCAAAAAAATTAAGGCGGGAGAAGGCAGTGTACGTATGTCGTTTCGCACACGGAGGTGACATGTTCCCTCTTGGAACCAGGAGACTTCTTGAGGGAAGCTCTGGTTTGCAAGAAGCTTGCACCAAAGCTTGTCCCAATTCGGCCAAAAATTTACCGTGGCATGTTGGTGCCATGTCATGAGACCATGCCAAGTTTCATGATTTTCAGCCGTGTTTTGGATTTACAGGAAGTAAAAAAACCAAGTTTCTTAATCTTTCTGGCCGAGCCACGACGCCTAGATGTTTGAATTTTATTCCCATTTCTTGCATGGGACCTATAAATTCACCCAAAGACACACATGTGATTTTTCAGCAAACTTTGGTGCATTGGAGCATGTGCTTGCAGTTCAAATTTGAATTATGCACATTAAATGCCCAGAAACTCAATTAATGCATAAAAATGCCAAACGAACCCAGAATAATTCAAAATTTAAACACGACACTCATGTACTAGTTGCATGTTCAATGTACGTAAATGTTCTAGCAATTCAAACACCATCCTTTCCCTCCGTAACACCATTTTGTCTTTCAAAACATAATGAAAAAATCAGGTATACCACAAACAGTTTACTAGAAAGAATCATGTGGGATGCGATATAAAATATCTTGGCGCACCGTCTTGTCTGGCTTACGCAGGAAGCTCCGTCGTCTACAGTCCACTGCCTCCGCTTGAACCACACTTGCGCGCCAGTTTCTTCGCGGCACCGAGCGAAACTTTTTTGCCACCTCGGAAATATCTATCTCCCCGCCCCCTCCCTCCTACCAAAAGCCACATTTCCACTGTTCCTCCTTGCTTTCCAAGTTCAAACCTTCACTGTTGCTTACTGGCAGCTCAGCCTCCTCGCCGGTGACCCTTCTTCTTGCAGTGCCGCCTCCTCGTCGGCTACCCTTCTTCTTGCCGCGTTGCCTCCTCGCCGCCGACCCTTCTTCTTACTGCGCGGCCCCATCGATATGGTCAGGTAATCCACACCCCATCCACACCATCCTCCTCCTTTCCTGTCCCACATGCGCCGACTGACAGAGCGACACCTTCCACCGAAATCACTGCCCCCCTCCTCCAATTAAGCACCGCCCAGAGCCATTTTACATGCAGTATAACGTGGAGCCGAGTAGCATGTGGCCGCACGCGCGAACGAGGTCGCTATGGCTGACATGCATGTCGACCGCCAGATCTTGGAGGAGCACCTCGTCTTCGAGGCCATCGTCGACACCGCCGCGCGGTTGTCTACTTTAAAATACAATTCGTGATTTTTCTCGAGGCCATCGCCAGTGCCTTCTAGTGATTTGTCCTCTGTAATGTTAATATGCAATCTGATGTTTAGTTAACAGTTTGGTCCTCTGAAATGTAATGTTCAGTTAACACTTTGGTCCAACAATTTCTACATTTCGTAGTACTGTTCTCAAGCATTCTTTGTTTTGTTAACTGTCTTATCTTCTAGTACATGTTTCTATTCTGCAATGTCATGCTCAGTTAACTATTTTGGTTCATTTGGTCTGATGTCCATTTAACTGTTTGGTTCAGTTCTGCAATTTGATTTTCATTTGTTGTGGGTACAATTTTGTATTGTTATGCATGTGACACCAATCGAATTTGGCTGTACTAAATACATATTTTACTGATAGTATGGCAACTCTCAGTTAACCTGATCAAGATCTTCCTTATGTGTGTTGCAGGGAAACTATGGGAGACACTGCGGTTTACCATCGAGGTTTGTTCAAGCAGGGTCCTTTGGCTAATAGCACATTATTGTGCAGTTGCAGGAATCATTCTAATATTTAGGTTTCTTACAATTTGGTCTTGCACATGTAGGTCCTGCTGTCAGAGGCTTAGACCCACTGTTCGACCCATTTTGCATATGGGGAAATGAGATGTCCATGAATATCAGTCAAGTCAAGAAACTCAAAAAGATTGTTAGGATGAAGAAACTTGCGATGAATAACAGCAAGATCTTTGTTTGCAGAATGAAGAAGACATCGGTCAACTATAGGATGGTACCAACTCTTTTACCTTGTTTTTACCCCTTGCACCATTTCAAAATTTACAACAGCGATTTATGCATAGCTTTGTTTTCAGTACTTTTCAAAGCAGTTCACCGATGATTACCTCTCAAACCACCTGCATGGTCAAAAGGCGAGGAAGGTATTCATTCAACACCCATGGTACAATATTGAAGTCTTGCTGAAGAGGACGAAGGTTGGGCGGGCAATTATCCATAGCCACTGGCCTAAAGTTGCAAGGACATTCAACATCACTGAAGGCTCAATATTTGCCTTCCGCTTCTGCAGTTTCCCATATGAGATTCATCTGTCTATTTACCGTGTATGATGCTACTTTCCAAAGGTTTTTTATGCTACATGTGAAACATGGTGCTGTTGTGTAATGGCGTAATTGAGTGCTGAAGTTATCTGATGTAATTCGATTATGAAATCATGGTTGCTTTTATACGGATATGAAATATCTGGCATGTTTTATAAGAAATATCAGTTTGATTAGTACATGGATTATTAATAATAGGCTAATTACCCTGCTTATTGGGGTTTTCTATTGCAAACGGTTACTCAGACAGCACCATGGGCGATGAACTCAAACAACCCGCACGGTTTCTAGAAAGTAGGCGTGTTCGATCAACTAACAATCACACACGGCTTCCGGCAGCGAACTGTTTGCGTTAGGCCACCTTGCACACACGTTGCCACACAAAGAACTGTGCGGGATGTACATACCTAAGAAAATGATTTTCTAGGATTCACCGTGTGGGATGTACATACCTACGGAAATGATTTCTGGGATTCACCGTGTGGGATGAACATACCTACGGAAATGATTTCTCGGATTCACCGTGTGGGATGTACATACCTACGGAAATGATTTCTAGGATTCACCGTGTGGGATGTACATACCTACAGAAATGATTTCTGGGATTCACCTTGTGGCATGTACATCCCTACAGAAATGATTGGGTTTCCATGCCTCGCCCGATCGCACACGGCCCCAGCCTGGGTCCCACGAGGGCCTATCCCCGACGATTTTTGGGTCGTGTGGGAAGGACCCCCCTATCGCCCACACTCACCTGGCGGCGGTTCCAAATGCCATCGTGGAAAGGGGTTTTAAACCGTTTGTTTAGGAGCTCGCTGTAATGTTAATGATGGATTTGTGTTCCGTGCAAACAAGCTATGCATTCCAGCTAGCTCCGTTCATCTTTTGTTGTTGTAGGAGGCGCATGGAGGAGGATTAATGGGACACTTTGGCATGAAGAAGATGGAGGACGTACTTGCTACACATTTCTTTTGGCCAAAGATGAGACAATATGTTGAGCGTTTTGTTGCTCGCTGCACTACATGTCAAAAAGCTAAGCCACGACTCATTCCTCATGGTTTATATATGGATTTGCCTGTACCTAGTGTTCCATGGGAGGATATATCTATGGACTTTGTTTTGGGTTTATCTCGAACAAAGAAGGGGAGCGATAGCATATTTGTTGTCGTGGATAGATTCTCGAAAATAGCACCCTTTATACCATGTCATAAAAGCCATGATGTTGTTAATGTTGTTGATTTGTTCTTTCGTAAAATTATTCGCTTGCATGGTGTACCAAATACTATTATTTTAGATCGTGATACTAAATTTCATAGCCACTTTTGGAGATGTTTATGGGCTAAGTTGGGGACTAAACTGCTTTCTAGTACTACTTGTCACCCCCAAACTGATGGACAAACTGAAGTAGTCAATAGAACAGTGTCTACTACGCTTAGCAATGTTATGAAGAATAATAAGAAAATGTGGGAAGAATGCTTGCCTCATATTGAATTTGCTTATAATTGTTCATTGCATTCTACTACTAAGATGTGCCCTTTCGAAATTGTGTATGGTTTCCTACCTCGTGCACCTATTGATTTGGTGCCTCTTCCATCTTCGGAGAAGGTTATTTGTGATGCTAAACAACGTGATGAATTGATCTTAAAAATGCATGAGTTAACTAAGGAAAACATCGAGCGTATGAATGCTAAATATAAACTTGTTGGGGATAAAGGTAGAAAACATGTTGTGTTTGCACCTGGAGATCTTGTTTGGTTACATTTGCGAAAGGATAGATTTCCTAATTTGCACAAATCAAAGCTAATGCCACGTGTTCATGGTCCTTTTAAGGTCTTAGAGAAAATAAATGATAATGCGTATAAACTTGAGCTGCCTGCAGATTTTGGGGTTAGTCCCACTTTTAACATTGCAGATTTGATGCCTTATTTGGGTGAGGAAGATGTTCTTTAGTCGAGGATGACTTCATTTCAAGAAGGGGAGGATGATGAGGACATCAATAGCATTGTTACACTCACAGCCCCTGCTGCTATACATACTAGACCAATTACTAGAGCTCGTGCACGCCAATTGAATTACCAGGTACATTCGTTTCTTGGTAACGATTCTAATGTTCATGGGAATATGATGCTGCCTAAATTGGATACATCTGTTTTGCTTACAAATGAAGAGCCTAGCTTGGACAAGTAAGACAAACCTTGGAGCAAGTTCAAGCATGGAGATGATGGCATGCGCAAGGAGAACAAGAATGGAGTTACAAGTGATGATCCCAGGACTTTCAAGCCACCATAATGAGTGCATGAAGCCTTAGATGAAATATACAAGATGCCACTACATAAATTTCGTCCAGACGCTATTCTAGGTGTTGCATCACCTTATTATTGGGCCAGACCCATGTAATTTTGAAATACTTGATTATAGGCTCTTTTTACAGTACGTATGTGTGGGGAAACAAGAGTTAGGGTTGGTTTCGGACCCCTTCCCCAAGGGCCACGAAATCCCCCCCCCCCTCTTCCCCCATATATACAGCCCTTAGGGCGTCGTTTAGACTTTGCGTTTTGTTTAGATTAAAAGTTCGCCATAGTTGCAACTTCGCGTACTTCGTTTATGTTCAACGACTAGACCAAGACGTCAGAGAACCCCATCTTGATCAATAAAGCTTTCCTTTTTTATTCAAAATATCCAGATTGCAATTTCAGTTTCTTGCTTGTTCTTCGTTTGCTTGCAGGAAATAGACCCTTGTGGTCAGGTTGATCGTGCTCCGGCGTGGTCAGTAACCTCTCGGAGTTGGTTTAGCGATTGCTAAGGCGCGACGTCCTCGCACGTTCGTAGTCGGACCGTCAAAGTCTTGATGAGGACATCAATACCATTGTTACACCCATAGCCCCTTCTGCTATACATACTGGACCAATTACTAGAGCTCATGCACGCCAATTAAATTATCAGGTACTTAAGTTTCTTGGTAATGATTCTAATGTTCATGAGAATATGATGTTGCCTAAATTGGATATATTTGTTTTGCTTACAAATGAAGGGCCTCGCATGGATAAGAGGGATGAACACTGGAGCAAGACCAAGCATGGAGATGATGGCATGCGCAAGGGGAACAAGAACGGAGTTACAAGTGATGATTTCTGGACTTTGAAGCCACCATAAGGAGTGCATGAAGCCTTGGACGAAATATACAAGATGCCACTGCATAAATTTCGTTCGGAGGCTATTCTAGGTGCTGCGTCACCTTATTATTGGGCCAGGCCCATGTAATTTCGAAATACTTGATTATAGGCTATTTTTAGAGTCCGTATGTGTGGGGAAACAAGAGTTAGGGTTCGTTTCGGACCCCTCCCCCAAGGGCCACGAAATCCCCCCCCCCCTCTTCCTCCATATATACAACCCTTAGGGCGTCGTTTAGACTTTGGGTTTTGTTTAGACTAAAAGTTCGCCATAGCTGCAACTTCGCGTACTTCGTTTGTGTTCAACGACCAGACAAAAGTGTCACAAAACCCCACCTTTATTAATAAAGTTTTCCTCTTATATTCGCAATATCCAGATTGCAATCTCAATTTCTTGCGTGTCCTTCATTTACTCGCAGGAAACAGACCCTCGTGGTCAGGTTGATCATGCTCTGGCGTGGTCAATAACCCCTCGGAAGTTGGTTTAGCGATTGCTAAGGCGCGATGTCTAACACATTCGTAGTCGGATCGTTAAGGTCGACTCCCACAGAAAATGATAGCCACCATCTCATCGAAACATCACGATACCTTTGCCTCTATCAAGTGGTATCAGATTTCTAGGTTGCTCGGTGAGATTTTACAGTTTTTCATAGTTTAGATCGAGTCTGTTCTTCATACCTACAGTTGACGAAAAAGCCAAAAAACTTTTAGGGTTAGTTTAACATATCCGAACCAATCTGAGCCTTTTCATAATCTTTTTAGGGTTTTGCATTTTTGAATTTGCGGTTGCATCATCATGTCTAGTTGCTGGTCTTAGTGTCTAGTCCTTTAGAGTTTCGAGTTCTGTTCACAAGTTGTCACGTCGCCGCCACATCATCATCATCACTGCTGCCATATACCACCATCATCGTCACCGCTTCCATATACCACCATCGTCATCACCGCTACCATATACCACCATCGTCATCACCGCTTCCATATACCACATATCCACCGCCATCACGATAATCCGAGTCCACCTCCATCACAGATTCGCCACCAGTCTGTGTTCCACCGCCTGCATATATCTGCCACCAGTCCGAGTTTCCACCAGTTTCATCTCCGCCACTAGTCCGAGTCCAGTATTTGTGTCTTTGTTTTCAATTTCCAGATCACGCCATACTCCGAGTCGTGACAGAGTAAGACTCCCCGATTTCCATGCCATCCACAGTAGAAAAATAGTTCCAGTTTCAAAAAAAACTAAGTCTAGAAAATTCTGGCTAGGCAATTTTTAGACCATTTGTAGACTTTTTCAAAAAAAAAATTTGTGGAGCAAAAAAAGAGGGAAAAGGTGCAATAAAAAGTGAAAAATCAGATTGTGCTCCTCCTTTGTTTACGTGCAGCGTCGTGATTTTGTTAGTGTTCTAGGCTCGCGTCCCTAGCACGGTCTAGCCTAGGACCAGCACAGTACCGTCATTGAGCGTTTATTCAACTTTGCATATTTGAATTGATTATTGCTAACCCTTTTTGCTACCATATTATAAGCCTTCCTAGCTCCACATACATCTACGTCATGCGTTTGACCCTCCCTGGTAATCGCTCTATCCAAGCTTTGAGAGTTTTGACTACAGCGGTTGCCGATCACCGCCTGCTACTGGGTAAGAACTGGTAAGAATTGGAGATTTGCTTGACGGATTTGTGAAACACTGCCACTTTCTAGTAGTATGTAGGATCATATTCTTGTGTGTTTCTATTGCTGCTAACCATGGCAGGACCACAAGCCGACGAGATTGACTGGGAGAACATGACGAAGAAGAGCTTCATGATAAATTTCAACAAATGTTGAGTCAACAGGTAGAAGACATCATGGCCACCTTCGGAAAGGCACTGGAGAGGATTGATGACATTGAGAAGACAATTGACACCAAGTTGGACACCAAGTTCGATGAAGTACTCGCGTGTCTTCCACAACCACCGCCCGCTGCACCTGTCGCACCTCTACATCAACAACAACAACAACAACAACAACATCGCCTTCCAAATCAAGTGGGACGAGCTAGCGCGTTCCCCTTGAGCCTGGTCAAAATTCTGGTGCCGCTGTACCTACTGTTGATGCTTATGTAGCTCATGCTGCTACTGCAGAGGTGGAGGACCATTACGAGGATTAGGTTGATTAAAATCAGAACTACGTGCAACCACCAGCACCACCACCACCAGGTCGTCCTCATGCATATCATCGCAACGGTAGGGCTGCACCACCACCTGAGGTATGAGATCATTACCATCTTCCTAAACTAAAATTGAATATTCCATCATTTGAGGGTAGATATGTTCCTGATATATATCTTACCTGGGAGTTAGAAACTGAACAACGTTTTACATGTTTACAATATCCTGAGGAGAGACGTGTTCCTGCTGTTGTTTGTGCTTTCACTAGTTTTGCATGTGTTTGGTGGTCTAAACATTGTAGATTATATCCTATTTCAGCTACTTGGGCTGCTTTGAAAAATGCATGCGTACTCGCTGGGTTCCACCATATTATCAACGTGAATTGCTTCAAAAATTGCAGCGTTTGAGACAAGGAATTTTTTTTGTAGAAGAACATTATCAGGAATTACAAACTGGTATGATTAGATGTGGTATTGTTGAGGATAATGAAGCTATGCTTGCATGTTTTATGGGTGGATTAAATAAAGAGATTCAGACCATTCTGGAGTATAAGGAATATAATAATATGACTCGTTTATTCCATCTTGCTTGCAAAGATGAACGTGAAGTGCAGGATTGACAGGCATTGGCATGAACTACCTTTTCTGCAGGTCGACCCCCATCATGGACACCGCGTGCATCCACTACTTCCACACGTTCTGCTGCACCGACACCTCCATCAGCTGCCATCCCCAACTGTGATACAAGAAAGCAGGCACAACCACCACTATCTGCCAAGAGCACACCTTCTGGGCCTGCACAGAGCTCTTCTTCATCCTTGGCATCAACATGGCAAACACATGATATTATTGTCGTCGTTGCAAGGGTGGAGGTCATTATGCGAGAGAATGCCCATCTAAGCATGTGATGATTGTCACTAAGGATGGTGGGTATGAGTCCGCTAGTGACTATGATGAGGAGACTTTGGCTATTATTACACGTGAAGAACACGGTGGAGATGATTCTGATCATGACACGCAATACATGGCTGCTGAAGATGCCGACAGGTATGAATGTTTAGTTGCTCAACGTGTTTTGAGTGTGCAGGTCACACAAGCTGAGCAAAATCAGAGGCATAATTTGTTCCATTCAAAGGGAGTTATGAAGGAACGTTCTGTTCGTGTCATCTTAGATGGAGGGAGCTGCAACAGCTTGGCTAGCATGGAGATGGTGGACAAGCTATCTCTCACCACAAGACCACATCCACATCCTTACTATATCCAGTGGTTCAACAACAGTGGCGAGGTTAAGGTAACACGTACTGTTAGTGTGCATTTTAGTATCTCTACATATATTGATTATGTTTATTGTGATGTGGTACCTATGCAAGCATGTTCCTTATTACTTGGTAGACCATGGCAATTTGATAAAAATTCTGTACATCATGGTAGAAACAATCAGTATACTCTCATTCATAAGGATAAAAAAATTACTTTGCTTCCTATGACTCCCGATTCCATTTTGAAAGATGATATTAATAGAGCTAATAAACCAAAACAGGAGAAAAATAAGAGTGAAAATCAGATTATGGCAAAAGAATTTGAGCAACAAATGAAGCCTAATAATAAACCATCTAGTGTTGCTTCTAAAATTAAATTGAAAAGTGCATGTTTACTTGCCACCAAATCTGATATTGATGATCTAGATTTCAGCAAATCTGTTTGTTATGCTTTTGTGTGCAAAGAGGCATTATTTTCTTTCGAGGATGTACCTTCTTCTTTGCCTCCTTCCATCACTAACATTTTGCAAGAGTTCGCTGACGTCTTTCCAAAAGACGTGCCGCCGGGATTACCACATATTCGAGGGATTGAGCATCAGATTGACTTAATTCCCGGTGCTTCGCTGCCAAACCGTGCGCCATACCGTACCAATCCAGAGGAGACGAAGGAGATTATGCGTCAAGTACAGGAGCTGCTCGACAAAGGTTATATACGCGAATCTCTTAGTCCTTGTATTGTTCCTATTATATTAGTGCCAAAAAAGGATGGTACTTCGCGTATGTGTGTTGATTGTAGAGGCATTAATAATATTACAATTCGTTATCGTCATCCTATTCCTAGGCGAGATGATATGCTTGATGATTTGAGTGGCTCTACAATATTCTCCAAAGTTGATTTGCGTAGTGGATACCATCAAATTCATATGAAATTGGGAGATGAATGCAAAGCGGCATTTAAAACTAAGTTTGGATTATATGAGTGGTTAGTCATGCCTTTTGGGTTAACTAATGCACCTAGCACTTTCATGAGATTAATGAACGGAGTTTATGTGCTTTCATTGGACGATTTGTGGTAGTCTATTTTGATGATATACTGATTTATAGCGGATCTTTGGAGGAACATTTGGAACATTTAAGTGCTGTTTTTATTGCTCTACGTGATGCACATTTGTTTGGTAACCTTGGGAAGTGCACCTTTTGCACCGACCGAGTATCTTTTCTTGGCTATGTTGTTACTCCATAGGGAATTGAAGTTGATAAAGCCAATATTGAAGCTATTGAGAGTTGGCCGCATCCAAAAACGGTCACACAAGTGAGGAGTTTTCTTGGCCTCGCTGGATTCTATAGGCGTTTTGTGAGAGATTTCAGCATCATTGTTGCACCTCTCAATGAACTTACAAAGAAGGATGTGCCTTTTGTTTGGGGTACTGATACGTCTCCGTCGTATCTACTTTTCCAAACACTTTTGCCCTTGTTTTGGACTCTAACTTGCATGATTCAAATGGAACTAACCCGGACTGACGCTGTTTTCAGCAGAATTGCCATGGTGTTATTTATGTGCAGAAACAAAAGTTCTCGGAATGACCTGAAACTTCACGGAACATCTTTTTGGAAAAAATAAAAAATCTTTACAAAATATGAAGACCAGGGGGCCCACACCCTAGCCACGAGGGTGGGGGCGCGCCTGCCCCCTGGGCGCACCCCTACCTCGTGGGCCCCCTGGAGCTCCTCCGACCTCAACTCCAACTCTATATATTTGCTTTCGGGGAGAAAAATATCAGAGAGAAGGATTCATCGCGTTTTACGATATGGAGCCACCGCCAAGCCCTAAAACCTCTCGAGAGGGCTGATCTGGAGTCTGTTGGGGCTCCGGAGAGGGGAATCCGTCGCCATCGTCATCATCAACCATCCTCCATCACCAATTTCATGATGCTCATCGCCGTGCGTGAGTAATTCCATCATAGGCTTGCTGGACGGTGATGGGTTGGATGAGATTTATCATGTAATCGAGTTAGTTTTGTTAGGGTTTGATCCCTAGTATCCACTATGTTTTGAGATTGATGTTGCTATGACTTTGCTATGCTTAATTCTTGTCACTAGGGCCCGAGTGCCATGATTTCAGATCTGAACCTATTATGTTTTCATCAATATATGAGAGTTCTTGATCCTATCTTGCAAGTCTATAGTCACCTACTATGTGTTATGATCCGGCAACCCCGAAGTGACAATAATCGGGACCACTCCCGGTGATGACCGTAGTTTGAGGAGTTCATGTATTCACTATGTGTTAATGCTTTGGTACGGTACTCTATTAAAAGGAGGCCTTAATATCCCTTAGTTTCCATTAGGACCCCGCTTCCACGGGAGGGTAGGACAAAATATGTCATGCAAGTTCTTTTCCATAAGCTCGTATGACTATATTCGGAATGCATGCCTACATTACATTGTTGAACTTGAGCTAGTTCTGTGTCACCCTAGGTTATGACTGTTACATGATGAACCGCATCCGGCATAATTTTCTATCACCGATCCATTGCCTACGATCTTTCCATATATTGTTCTTCTCTTATTTACTTTTCCGTTGCTATTGCTATCATCACTAGAAAATACCAAAAACATTACTTTTGCTATCATTTCCTTTTGCTACCGTTACCACTACTATCATATTACTTTGCTACTAAACACTTTGTTGCAGATATTAAGTTTCCAGGTGTGGTTGAATTGACAACTCAGCAGCTAATACTTGAGGATATTCTTTGGCTCCCCTTGTGTCGAATCAATAAATTTGGGTTGAATACTCTACCCTCGAAAACTGTTGCGATCCCCTATACTTGTGGGTTATCAAGACTATTTTCTGGCGCCGTTGCCGGGGAGCATAGCTCTATTCTTTGAGTCACTTGGGATTTATATCTGCTTATCATTATGAAGAACTTGAGAGATCCAAAACCCCAAGATTTATCCCTCAACTATGAGGGGAGGTAAGGAACTTCCATCTAGCTCTACACTTGATTCACCTTCTGTTTTGAGTAAGCTTGCGGCACCTAAACCTGCTTCTGCTATTCGTTCTGATATGTCGCATGTTATTGATGATGCCACTTCTGCTATGCATGATACTTATGATGAAACCACTTCTATGCTTGATACTACTGTGCCACTTGGTGAATTTCTTGATGAACAACTTGCTAGGGTTACAGAGAATGAAAATATTGAAACTGATAATATTGATGAAAGTGATGATGAAGACTCTCCCCCTAATAAATATGAATCGCCTGTTATCCCTGAGGGTTATGTTTTGGAAAAAGAAGCTGCTTTAGCTATTTTAGCTTGCAAAGATAGATACGAGCTCAAGAGGTTATTAGCTAAATGGAAGCAACAACCTCTTAATGCTAGAATGAAACTTGACCCTGCTTTTGCTACTTCACCTATCTGTGTTACTGATAAGGATTATGAATTCTCTGTTGATCCTGATATAATTACTTTGGTTGAATCTGATCCTTTTCATGGCTATGAATCTGAAACTGTTGTGGCACATCTTACTAAATTAAATGATATAGCCACCCTGTTCACTAATGATGAGAGAACTCGTTACTTTTATATCCTTAAAATATTTCCGTTCTCATTAAAGAGTGATGCTAAGATATGGTTTAATTCTCTTGATCCTGGTTGTGTGCGTAGTCCGCAGGATATGATTTATTACTTCTCTGCTAAATATTTCCCTACTCATAAGAAACAAGCTGCTTTAAGGGAAATATATAATTTTGTGCAAATTGAAGAAGAGAGTCTCCCACAAGCTTGGGGGAGGCTTCTCCAATTATTTAATGCTTTGTCTGATCATCCTCTTAAGAAAAATGAAATACTTGATATCTTTTATAATGGACTAACCGATGCA
Source organism: Triticum urartu (assembly GCF_056163025.1). Lineage (NCBI taxonomy): Eukaryota > Viridiplantae > Streptophyta > Magnoliopsida > Poales > Poaceae > Triticum > Triticum urartu. Next base: position 293,213,422 of record NC_141876.1, on the reverse strand, counting down.
TCCAGAGATTACCTGGATAGTTGTGCTGGTTCTGTTTTCAGGGAAAGAACACTGGATGAAGCTGAAATTCTATTGAATAATATGTTGACAAATGAAAATAACTGGACACTTCCTGAGCCAACTCCTGAGCCTATTCCTAAACCAACTCCGAAGAAAAGAGGTGTTCTATTTCTCAGTCCTGAAGATATGCAAGAGGCAAAGAAATCTATGAAAGAAAAAGGTATTAAAGTTGAAGATGTTAAGAATTTACCTCCTATTGAAGAAATACATGGTCTTAATTTACCACCTGTTGAAGAAACATATGATTTTAATCCATCTCCTATTGAAGAAACACATGGTCTTGATAACCCGACACAGGTAGTAAAGGTAAATTCTCTCTATAGATATGATAAAGCTGAAATCCCATTTACTAAGTTTGCTAGCCCATGCTTAGATGAGTTTGATAAATTTATGGTTAAGCAAGAAGATTTCAACACTTATTTTGGTAGAGAATTAAAATGCGGTGCAAATATGCTTGAACACTTGGGTGATTATATGGATAATGTCAAAGGTGAACTTAAACTTATTAGCAAACATGCTTTTATGGTTACCACTCAAGTAGAACAAGTACTTAAAGCTCAGAATGATTTGCTCAATGAATTGAATAGTAAGAATAATGATTATGTTGTTAGAGTGGCTACTAGAACTAGTAGAATGACTCAGGAACCTCTGTATCCTGAAGGCCACCCTAAGAGAATTGAGCAGGATTCTCAGAGAAATAATATAGATGCACCTAGTCCTTCTAAAAGGAAGAAAAAGAAAACTGATAGGACTTTTCATGCTTCTAGTGAACCTATTATTGAAACACCTGAGAATCCAAATGATATTTCTATTTCTGATGCTGAAACACAATGCTAGGAAACACGGAAAGGAAAGAGAGCCTTGGGTTCAGAAACCCATGCCTTTTCCTCCCAAACCATCCAAGAAAAAGGACGATGAGGATTTTGAGCGCTTTGCTGAAATGATTAGACCTATCTTTTTGCGTATGTGATTAACTCATATGCTTAAAATGAATCCTTATGCTAAGTACATGAAAGATATTCTTAAAAATAAAAGAAAGATACCAGAAGCTGAAATTTCCACCATGCTTGCTAATTATACTTTTAAGGGTGGAATACCAAAGAAACTCGGAGATCCAAGAGTACCCACTATACCATGCTCCATTAAAAGAAACTATGTTAAAACTGCTTTATGTGATCTTGGAGCCGGTGTTAGTGTTATGCCTCTCTCTTTATATCATAGACTTGATTTGAATAAGTTGACACCTACTGAAATATCTTTGCAAATGGCTAATAAATCAATTGCTATACCTATCGGTATTTGTGAGGATATGCCTGTTGTAGTTACAAACGTTACTATTTTAACGGACTTTGTTATTCTTGATATTTCCGAGGACGATTGTATGTCCATTATTCTTGGAAGACCCTTTTTGAATACTGCAGGGGCTGTTATTGATTGCAACAAAGGCAATGTCACTTTTCATGTTAATGGTAATGAGCATACAGTATACTTTCCGAGGAAACAACCTCAAGTTCATAGTATCAACTCTATTGGAAAAATTCCATCAATTATTTTTGGAGGTTTTGAATTTCCTCTTCCTACTGTCAAGAAGAAATATGATATTCTTATTGTTGGGGATGTGCATATCCCCGTTGAGGTAACCTAGTGTTATTCGAAAATTCTCCGATTTCATGTTATTCGAAATGAGTTTGTTAACAAGACCTGATCAACCTTGTTAGTGGATTCCTTTTGATGATCATGAGATGGATGAATTTAGAAAACACAACTCTCTGTACCCTCCTTTTACTTTCTGTTATTTATATTAAATAAAATAAAATTAGTATTTTCTGTCTGTTATCTGAATTATCCGTGCAATATAAAAATACCCCAAAACAAAAGTTCTCCAAATGCCCTGAAATTTAAATATGATTTTTTGGAATATTTGAGAATATCTGGCACTGAGAACACAGCAGGGGGGCATCCACCTGGCCACGAGGGTGGAGGGCGCGCCCTACCCCCCTGGGCGCGCCCCCCTGCCTCATGGGCCCACGGTGGCCCTCCTCCACTTATTCATGCACCCACACACTCCTTCCTCCCACAAACACCAATATCCAGCTCAAGCACGAGTTCTAGCTCATTTTGCTGCGATTTTCGATCTCCTTGCTCAAAGCACCTCTCACAAAACTGCTTGGGGGGATTGTTCCTTGGTATGTGATTCCTCCATTGGTCCAATTAGTTTTTGTTCTATTGCTTTATTCATTGCATATTTTTGCTGCCTAGGTGACCCTATTCTTGAGCTTGCATGTCAAATTTATATGGTTCCAAGTAGTTTTGATGCATGATATAGGCACTAGGCACTTGTAGGAGTAGTTGCTATCAATTTTGTTGAGTTTGGTTCACTTTTATTTTGAAGTTACTAAAAATTTCAGAATTTTTCAGAAAATAATGAAGAGATTTTTGAGGGGCTCATCGAGCCGAAGCTCGAAGGAAAAGCAAAATGAAGAAGCAAAGAAGTCCAAATATAATCTACCTCGCACCGCGGAGGTTCGGCCATGTGAATGGCCCTCCGATGATTTCTTGAGAGCAACCGGGATTTATGAGGATTTTTATGAATTGGTTAAGAATGCAGGCCTCACCGACTTCCTCCGTGACCAACGCGAACAGTATCTCTTACTCACCAATACTTTTGTGCAAAACTTCTACTATTATCCTAGGGAATCACCTCCTTCAGTAGAGTTTCATTTATATGATGTGGTTAAGAAGATGTCACTATATGAATTTTGCAGGGTTTGTAAAATACCTTTCGAGGGTAGCTTAGAGGAATCACATCGTAAAGATGTGGATGGGTTTATTGACACTATCACTGTAGGGGAAACCAGGAAGGTTTCCGATGCAAGAATCACTAGCATACATTTTCCTGTTTTATGCTACTTTGCAATATTTGCTAGTCGTTGCTTAATTGGTCGCGGAAACTGTGGAAACCTTAGTGTTCCTGATATTTTTATTTGGTTCCATGGTTTATTCCGTGATGACTCTGTTAGTGTGGGCGGTATTATTGCTAAACGGTTAAGTCTGAACCGTACAAAAGGACACATCTTTGGTGGTATCTATGCTTCACGCCTTGCTGCACACTATAACATACCTATTAGGCACTATGAAAAAGAAGAAAAATTGTTGCCTACTGTTTATTTAGATTATAAGAGTATGGTAGCGCATGATTTTATTATAAAGAATAGGGAAGGGGAGCTGAAATACAAATTGTTCTTTGATAAACGTCATCCTGAGACTATCACCTTGTCTGCTCCTTCCTTGTTTGATTTATCTACATGCTAGTACCTCGTCTCGCCGGAGGACATTCACGCTTACCGGAACCCTACATCAACCACAGAGCCAGAGTCAGAACCACAAGTTGATCCTCCACGACAGTCTAATTACCAGTGGGATCCGGAAATGATTGCCAACCAGTGGCAATCAGAGTCTTCTTCTTCGCAGTACGACCCCAACTATTACTATGGATATCCGCCAGGCCAACCGTGGCCATAGACCAACTTAGGCCAAAAGCCTAAGCTTGGGGGAGTACGTATTTCTCACTGACATTATATTCATGTTCACACACTCATTGCTAGATGTCGGTGCTCATACTTTTTCATTGTATCATCCATACTAGTTTATTTCCTTTTTATGCTTTCTTCTTGTGTGTTTAATAAACCTTAAGAAAAACCAAAAAATTAGTTTTAGCTTTTAGCTAGCTTTAATTTCTATGCTTGTAGTAGTAATTAAAAAGAAAGCCCAAAAAGATTTCCTGTTCTTCTTTTGCTTGTTGGGAGATTTCCCGTGTAAATAGTTTTATTTCTTTTCTTTTCTTTGGGGTCGATAGGAGAAGACCGTGATTAAATTGTTGAAGTGGCTCTTATATGCATTATTGTTAATCTGACAAAAGAGCCCATATTGCCTTGTCTTCTCCTGTTTATTGAATGCTTGCAGGTTCCAGCTTAGTCCAATGCACGTGCACTATTATTATTATCCACATCGTTCGGTCGTGCAAGTGAAAGGCAATTATGACGATATACGATGGACTGACTGAGATGAGAAAAGCTGGTATGAAGTCGACCTCTCTTGTTTTTGTAAATATGATTAATTCATCGTTCCTGATTCAGCCTATTATGAATAAACATGTTTGCAATGACAACTAGAGATCATAGTTTCTTGTGCCATACTTAATTAGCTAGGAGCTTATAATGGTTTACCTTGCGTGCCAACATGCTACTAAAATGGTTGTGATGTGGTATGATAGGGTGGTGTCCTCTTTTCAACGATTCGAGTGGCTCGACTTGGCACATGTTGACACATGTAGTTGAAACAAAATCAACATAGCCTCTACGATATTTATGTTCATGGTGCATTATATCCTACTCATGCTTGCATTCGGTGTTGATTAATTTTAATGCATGTTCATGACTGTTGTCGCTCTCTAGCTGGTCGCTTCCCAGTCTTCTTCTAGCCTTCACCTGTACTAAGCGGGAATACTGCTTGTGCATCCAACTCCATAAACCCCAAAGTCGTTCCATATGAGTCCGCCATACCTACCTATACACGGTATCTACCTGCCATTCCAAGTAAATTTGTATGTGCCAAACTCTAAACCTTCAAATAAATATCCTGTTTTATATGCTCGAATAGCTCATGTATCAACTAGGGATGTCCGTATCTTTCATGTTAGGCGGGTTATTCTCAAGAGGAGTGGACTCCGCTCCTCACTCACGAGAAAGTGGCTGGTCACTGGGATGCCCAGTCCCATGCTTTATGCAAACTAAATCAAAATAACTGCAAACAAAACTCCCCCTGGGACTCTTGTTAGTTGGAGGCACTCGTTGTTTTGAGCAAGCCATGGATTGATGCTTGTTGGTGAGGGGAGTATAAACTTTACCATTCCGTTTGGGAACCGCCTATAATGTGTGTAGCATGGAAGATATCGCCATCTCTTGGTTGTTATGTTGACAATGAAAGTATACCGCTCAAAATAGTATTCACCTCTATTTCAAAACCGAGCTCTGGCACCTCTACAAATCCCTACTTCCCTCTGCGAAGGGCCTATCTATTTACTTTTATGTTGAGTCATCATCCTCTTATTAAAAAGCACCAGTTGGAGAGCACCGCTGTCATTTGCATTCATTATTGTTAGTTTACATTGAGTATGACTTGACTGGATCTCTTTTACCATGAATTACAATGTCTAGTCAGTCCTTGATCTTTAAAGGTGCTCTGCATTTATGTTTTGCGGTCTCAGAAAGGGCTAGCGAGATACCATCTTGTTATATCATATTATGATTGTTTTGAGAAAGTGTTGTCATCCGAGATTTATTATTATTGCTCGCTAGTTGATTATGCCATTGATATGAGTAAACATGAGACCTATGCGTTATTGTGAATATGGTTAGTTCATAATCTTTGCTGAAAACTTGAATGCTGGCTTTACATATTTACAACAAAAAGAGCAAACAGAGTTTGTAAAAGTTTTTCTTTATCACTTTCAGTTTGTCAACTGAATTGCTTGAGGACAAGCAAAGGTTTAAGCTTAGGGGAGTTGATACGTCTCCGTCGTATCTACTTTTCCAAACACTTTTGCCCTTGTTTTGGACTCTAACTTGCATGATTTGAATGGAACTAACCCGGACTGACGTTGTTTTCAGCAGAATTGCCATGGTGTTATTTATGTGCAGAAACAAAAGTTCTCGGAATGACCTGAAACTTCACGGAACATCCTTTTGGAAATAATAAAAAATCCTGCCAAAAGATGAAGACCAGGGGGCCCACACCCTAGCCACGAGGGTGGGGGTGCGCCTGCCCCCTTGGGCGTGCCCCCCTACCTCGTGGGCCCCTTGGAGCTCCTCCGACCTCAACTCCAACTCTATATATTTGCTTTCAGGGAGAAAAAAATCAGAGAGAAGGATTCATCGCGTTTTACGATACGGAGCCGCCGCCAAGCCCTAAAACCTCTCGGGAGGGCTGATCTGGGGTCCGTTCGGGGCTCCGGAGAGGGGAATCCGTCGCCATCGTCATCATCAACCATCCTCCATCACCAATTTCATGATGCTCACCGCCGTGCGTGAGTAATTCCATCGTAGGCTTGCTGGACGGTGATGGGTTGGATGAGATTTATCATGTAATCGAGTTAGTTTTGTTAGGGTTTGATCCCTAGTATCCACTATGTTCTGAGATTGATGTTGCTATGACTTTGCTATGCTTAATGCTTGTCACTAGGGCCTGAGTGCCATGATTTCAGATCTGAACCTATTATGTTTTCATCAATATATGAGAGTTCTTGATCCTATCTTGCAAGTTTATAGTCACCTACTATGTGTTATGATCCGGCAACCCCGAAGTGACAATAATCGGGACCACTCCCGGTGATGACCGTAGTTTGAGGAGTTCATGTATTCACTATGTGTTAATGCTTTGGTCCAGTACTCTATTAAAAGGAGGCCTTAATATCCCTTAGTTTCCATTAGGACCCCGCTGCCACGGGAGGGTAGGACAAAAGATGCCATGCAAGTTCTTTTCCATAAGCACGTATGACTATATTCGGAATACATGCCTACATTACATTGATGAACTGGAGCTAGTTCTGTGTCACCCTAGGTTATGACTGTTACATGATGAATCGCATCCGGCATAATTTTCTATCACCGATCCATTGCCTACGAGCTTTCCATATATTGTTCTTTGCTTATTTACTTTTCCGTTGCTATTGCTATCATCACTACAAAATACCAAAAACATTACTTTTGCTACCGTTACCACTACTCTCATATTACTTTGCTACTAAACACTTTGCTGCAGATATTAAGTTTCCAGGTGTGGTTGAATTGACAACTCAACTGCTAATACTTGAGAATATTCTTTGGCTCCCCTTGTGTCGAATCAATAAATTTGGGTTGAATACTCTACCCTCGAAAACTGTTGCGATCCCCTATACTTGTGGGTTATCAGGTACTGCACAGGAAGAAGCCTTCACGGTATTGAAAAATAAGTAGACACATGCTCCTTTACTCTAACTTCCTGATTTTAGTAAGACTTTTGAGCTTGAATGTGATGCTAGTGGAATTGGATTAGGTGGTGTGTTATTACAAGATGGCAACCTGTTGCATATTTTTCTGAAAAATTGAGTGGGCCTAGTCTGAATTATTCTACTTATGATAAAGAATTATATGCTCTTGTTCGGACTTTAGAGACATGGCAACATTATATATGGCCCAAAGAATTTGTTATACATTCTGATCATGAATCCTTGAAACTTATTAAAAGTCAAGCTAAACTGAATCGTAGGCATGCTAAATGGGTTGAATTCATTAGGATTTTCCCTTATGTCATTAAACACAAGAAGGGTAAAGAAAATGTTATTGCTGATGCATTGTCTCGTCGCTATACTATGATTTCACAACTTGACTTCAAAATATTTGGTTTGGAGACCATCAAAGATCAATATGTGCATGATGCTGATTTTAAAGATGTAATGCAAAATTGTAAAGAAGAAAGAACATGGAACAAATTCGTCGTTAATGATGGATTTTTGTTCCGTGCTAACAAGCTATGCATTCCAGTTAGCTCCGTTCGTCTTTTGTTGTTGAAGGCGGCGCATGGAGGAGGATCAATGGGACACTTTGGCGTGAATAAGACGGAGGACGTACTTGCTACACATTTCTTTTGGCCAAGGATGAGACGGGATGTTGAGTGTTTTGTTGCTCGCTGCACTACATGTCAAAAAGCTAAGTCACGACTCAATCGTCATGGTTTATATATGCCTTTGCCTGTACCTAGAGTTCCTTGGGAGGATATATCTATGGAATTTGTTTTAGGTTTACCTCGAACAAAGAAGGGGAGGGATAGCATATTTGTTGTCGTGGATAGATTCTCGAAAATGGCACACTTTATACCATGTCATAAAAGCGATGATGCTGTTAATGTTGTTGATTTGTTCTTTCGTGAAATTATTCGCTTGCATGGTGTGCCAAATACTATTGTTTCAGATCGTGATACTAAATCTCTTACCCATTTTTGGAGATGTTTATGGGCTAAGTTGGGGATTAAACTGCTTTTTAGACTACTTGTCACCCCAAACTGATGGTCAAACTGAAGTAGTCAATAAAACATTGTCTACTATGCTTAGGGTTGTTTTGAAGAATAATAAGAAAATGTGGGAAGAATTCTTGCCTCATATTGGATTTGCTTATAATCGTTCGTTGCATTCTACTACTAAGATGTTGCCCTTTTCAAATTGTGTATGGTTTCCTACCTCGTGGACCCATTGATTTGTTGCCTCTTCCATCTTCGAAGAAGGTTAATTTTGATGCTAAACAATGTGCTGAATTGATCTTAAAGATGCATGAGTTAACTAAGGAAAACATTAAGCGTATGAATGCTAAATATAAACTTATTGGAGATAAGGGTAGAAAACATGTTGTGTTTGCACTTGGAGATCTTGTTTGGTTACATTTGTGTAAGGATAGATTTCCTGATTTGCTCAAATCAAAGCTAATGCCATGTGCTGATGGTCCTTTTAAGGTGTTAGAGAAAATAAATGATAATGCATATAAACTTGAGCTGCCTGCAGGTTTTGGGGTTAGTCCCACTTTTAACATAGCAAATTTGAAGCCTTATTTGGGTGAGGAAGATGAGCTTCCGTCGAGGACGACTTCATTTCAAGAAGGGGAGGATGATGAGGACATCAATACCATTGTTACACCCACAACCCCTGCTACTATACATACTGGACCAATTACTAGAGCTCGCGCACGCCAATTAAATTATCAGGTACTTTCATTTCTTGGTAATGATTCTAATGTTCATGAGAATATGATGCTGCCTAAATTGGATACATTTGTTTTGCTTGCAAATGAAGGGCCTGGCATGGATAAGAAGGATGAACACTGGAGGAAGACCAAGCATGGAGATGATGGCATGCGCAAGGGGAACAAGAATGGAGTTACAAGTGATGATTTCAGGACTTTGAAACCACCATAAGGAGTGCATGAAGCCTTGGACGAAATATACAAGATGCCACTACATAAATTTCGTTCAGAGGCTATTCTAGGTGCTGCGTCACCTTATTATTGGGCCAGGCCCATGTAATTTCAAAATACTTGATTATAGGCTATTTTTAGAGTCTGTATGTGTGGGGAAACAAGAGTTAGGGTTCGTTTCGGACCCCTCCCCCAAGGGCCACGAAATCCACCCCCTCTTCCTCCATATATACAACCCTTAGGGCGTCATTTAGACTTTGGGTTTTGTTTATATTAAAAGTTCACCATAGCTGCAACTTCGCGTACTTCATTTGTGTTCAACGACCAGACAAAAGCGTCAGAGAACCCCACCTTTATTAATAAAGCTTTCTTCGTTTGCTCGCAGGAAATAGACCCTCGTGGTCAGGTTGATCGTGCTCCGACGTGGTCAATAACCCCTCGGAAGTTGTTTTAGCGATTGCTAAGGCGCGACATCTCGCACGTTCGTAGTCGGATCGTCAAGGTCGACTCCCACAGAAAATGATAGCCACCATCTCATCGAAAAATCGAGACACCTTCGCCTCTATCAAGTCTACTCCACCATAAACGATAGCCACCATCTCATCGAAAGACGAGACATGTTCGCCTCTATCAATGGCATCTACGGAGAAGATCCCCCAAATGGATTCAAGACCCCTCACGGGAAGACCCCTCAAGACCTCCTCACGGAGAAGAACGTGCTACTTGTATCATCGCTTGTTGATCATGGATCTTGTACCTCGTTGTGTTTCGTTTGTTTGACTGATTTCTCCCGTACTTTCCCCGTGTTTCCCTTGTGTTTCCCCCCCATGTTCCTTGATACCTCTTGAGCATGCGCTGGTTTTCCCTTGAAGAGGAAAGGGTGGTGCAGCAAAGTAGCATAAGTATTTCCCTCAGTTTTTGAGAACCAAGGTATCAATCCAGTAGGAGATAACACACAATATACCTATTACCTGCACAAACAATCAAGAACCTTGCAACCAACGCGATAAGGGGGTTGCCAATCCCTTCACGGTCACTCGCAAAAGTGAGATCTGATAAAGATAATAAGATAAATATTTTTGGTATTTTTGTTGTATAGATTGGAAAGTAAAGATTGCAAAATAGTAAACGAGATGCGATGTAAATAAAAAGAGATGCAATATAATAAGAAAGAGACCCAGGGGCCATAGGTTTCACTAGTGGCTTCTCTCATGATAGCATGTGTTACGGTGGGTGAACAAATTACTGCCGAGCAATTGATAGAGGACCGCATAATTATGAGAATATCTAGGCAATGCTTATGAATATAGGCATCACGTCCGTGTTAAGTAGACCGAAGCGATTCTGCATCTACTACTATTACTCCACACATCGACCGCTATCCAGCATGCATCTAGAGTATTAAGTTCATAAGAACAGAGTAACGCCTTAAGCAAGATGACATGATGTAGAGGGATAAACTCAAGCAATATGATATAAACCCCATCTTTTTATCCTGGATGGCAACAATACAATACATGCCTTGCTGCCCCTACTGTCACTGGGAAAGGACACCGCAAGATTGAACCCAAAGCTAAGCACTTCTCCCATTGCAAGAAAGATCAATCTAGTAGGCCAAACTAAACCGATAATTCGAAGAGACTTGCAAAGATATCAAATCATGCATATAAGAATTCAGAGAAGAACCAAATATTATTCATAGATAAACTTGATCATAAATCCACAATTCATCGGATCTCGGCAAACACACCGCAAAAAGTATTACATCGAATAGATCTCCAAGAACATCGAGGAGAACTTTTTATTGAGAACCAAAGAGAGAGAAGAAGCCATCTAGCTACTAACTATGGACCCTGAAGGTGTGTGGTAAACTACTCACACATCATCAGAGAGGCTATTGTGTTGATGTAGAAGCCCTCCATGATCAAATCCCCCTCCAGCAGATCGCCGGAAAAGGCCCCAGATGGGATCTCACGGGTACGGAAGGTTGCGGCGGTGGAAAAGTGGTTTCGTGGCTCCCCCTGATGTTTTTAGGGTATAAGAGTATATGTAGGCGAAAGAAGTACGTCGGTAGAGCTCCCTGGGGCCCATGAGAGTGGGGGGCGCCTACCCCCCCTCGGTGCGCCCTCCTATCTCGTGGCCGCCTCGCGGACTTCCAGACTTCCACTCCAAGTCTCCTGGTTTGCGTTTGTTCCAAGAAAGATCCTCGCGAAGGTTTCGTTCTGTTTGGATTATGTTTGATATTCCTTTTCTGCGAAACACTAAAATAGGCAAAAAAACAGAAACTGGCACTGGGCCTCCGGTTAATAGGTTAGTCCCAAAAATAATATAAAGGAGCATATTAAAAGCCCATTAAACATCCAAAACAGATAATATAATAGTATGGAACAATCAAAAATTATAGATATGTTGGAGACGTATCAAGCATCCCCAAGCTTAATTCCTACTCGTCCTCGAGTAGGTAAATGATAAAAACAGAATTTTTGATGTGGAATGCTACCTAACATAATTTTCAATGTAATTTTCTTTATTGTGGCATGAATGTTCAGATCCGAAAGATTCAAGACAAAAGTTTAATATTGACATAAAATAATAATACTTCAAGCATACTAACCAAGCAATTATGTCTTCTCAAAATAACATAGCCAAAGAAAGCTCATCCCTACAAAATCATATAGTTTGGCTATGCTTCATTTTCATCACACAAAATGCTCCAATCATGCACAACCCCGGTGACAAGCCAAGCAATTGTTTCATACTTTAGTATTCTCAAACTTTTTCAACTTTCACACAATATATGAGCGCGAACCATGGACATAGCACTATAGGTGGAATAGAATGGTGATTGTGGAGAAGACAAAAAAGAGGAAGATAGTCTCACATCAACTAGGCGTATCAATGGGCTATGGAGATGCCCATCAATAGATATTAATGTGAGTGAGTAGGGATTGCCATGCAACGGATGCACTAGAGCTATAAGTGTATGAAAGCTCAACAAAAGTAACTAAGTGGGTGTGCATCCAACTTGCTTGCTCAAGAAGACATAGGGCAATTTGAGGAAGCCCATCATTGGAATACAAAAGCCAAGTTCTATAATTAAAAATTCCCACTAGTATATGAAAGTGACAACATAAGAGACTCTCTATCATGAAGATCATGGTGCTACTTTGAAGAACAAGTGTGGAAAAAGGATAGTAACATTGCCCCTTCTCTCTTTTTCTCTCATTTGTTTGGGCCTTCTCTTTTTTATGGCCTCTTTTTTCGTCCGGAGTCTCATCCCGACTTGTGGGGGAATCATAGTCTCCATCATCCTTTCCTCACATGGGACAATGCTCTAATAATGAAGATCATCACACTTTTATTTACTTAAAACTCAAGAATTACAACTCGATACTTAGAACAAAATATGACTCTATGTAGATGCCTCCAGCGGTGTACCGGGATGTGCAATGAATCAAGAGTGACATGTATGAAAAATTATGAATGGTGGCCATGCCACAAATACGATGTCAACTACATGATCATGCAAAGCAATATGACTATGATGAAGCGTGTCATAATAAACGGAACGGTGGAAAGTTGCATGGCAATATATTTCGGAATGGCTATGGAAATGCCATAATAGGTAGGTATGGTGGCTGTTTTGAGGAAGGTAAATGATGGGTTTATGGTACCGGCGAAAGTTGTGCGGCACAAGAGAGGCTACCAATGGTGGAAGGGTGAGAGTGCGTATAATCCATGGACTCAACATTAGTCATAAAGAACTCACATACTTATTGCAAAAATCTACAAGTCATCAAAACCAAGCACTACGCGCATGCTCCTAGGGGGATAGATTGGCAGGAAAAGACCATCGCTCGTCCCCGACCGCCACTCATAAGGAAGGCAATCAAAGAAACACCTCATGCTTCAAATTTGTCACACAACGGTTACCATACGTGCATGCTACGGGACTTGCAAACCTCAACACAAGTATTTCTCAATTTCACAATTACTCAACTAGCACGACTCTAATATCACCATCTTCATATCTCAAAACAATCATCAAGTATCAAACTTCTCATAGTATTCAATGCACTCTATATGGAAGTTTTTATTATACCCATCTTGAATGCCCACCATATTAGGAATAATTTTATAACCAAAGCAAATTACCATGCTGTTCTAAAAGACTCTCAAAATAATATAAGTGAAATAAAACCACCACCATGCTCTAAAAAGATATAAGTGAAGCACTAGAGCAAAATTATCTAGCTCAAAAGATATAAGTGAAGCACATAGAATATTCTAATAAATTCCAATTCATGTGTGTCTCTCTCAAAAGGTGTGTACAGCAAGGATGATTGTGGTAAACTAAAAAGCAAAGACTCAAATTATAGAAGACGCTCCAAGCAAAACACATATCATGTGCTGAATAAAAATATAGCCTCAAGTAAACTTACCGATAGACGAAGACGAAAGAGGGGATGCCTTCCGGGGCATCCCCAAGCTTAAGCTTTTGCTTGTCCTTGAATTTTACCTTGGGGTGCCTTGGGCATCCCCAAGCTTAGGCTCTTTCCACTTCTTGTTCCAAAATCCATCAAATCTTTACCCAAAAACTTGAAAACTTCACAACACAAAACTTAACAGAAAATCTCATGAGCTCTGTTAGTATAAAAAAACAAACCACCACTTTAATGTACTGTAATTAACTCATTCTTTATTCATATTGGTGTTAAACCTACTGTATTCCAACTTCTCTATGGTTCATACGCCCCGATACTAGCCATAGATTCATCAAAATAAGCAAACAACACACGAAAAACAAAATCTATCAAAACAGAACAGTCTGTAGCAATCTGGAGGTTTCGAATACTTCTGTAACTCCAAAAATTCTGAAAATTTAGGACAATCTAAATAATTTTTATATTGGAATTGGTATTTTATCGCTATCTGGTAAAAAACGGAAATTATTTTTGTGAGCGCATACTTGCTGTTTTTATCAACAAGATCAAACAACAATCACCCAAGAAGATCCTAAAGGCTTTACTTGGCACAAACACTAATTAAAACATAAAAAACACAATCATAACAGAGGCTAGATAAATTATTTATTAGTAAATAGGAACAAAAAGTAAAGAAAAAAATAAAATTGGGTTGCCTCCCAACAAGCGCTATCGTTTAACGCCCCTAGCTAGGCATTGATAATTTCAATGATGCTCACATGAAAGACAAGAATTGAAGCACAAAGAGAGCATCATGAAACACGTGACAAGCACATCTAAGTCTAACATACTTCCTATGCATAGGCATCTTATAGGCAAACAAATTATCATAGAAAGCAAAAACTAGCATATGCAAGGAAGCGGAAAGAAACAATAGCAATCTCACCATAACGAGAGGTAATTTAGTAACATGAAAATTTCTACAATCATATTTTCCTCTCTCATAATAATTACATGTGGGATCATAAGAAAATTCAACAAAATAGCAATCACATAAAATATTTTCAACACTATCCACATGCATGCAAAGTTGACACTCTTCCAAAATAGTGGGATTAACATTAACTAAAGTCATGACCTCTCCAAACCCACTTTTATCAAAAAAATCATAAGATTGAACATTCTCCAAATATGTGGGATCTAAAGTTGACACTCTTCAAAACCCACTTTCAATAATATTGCAACCACTATTATCAATCTCATATTCATCATGGGGCTTAAATAAATTTTCAAGATCATAAGAAGAATCACCCCAATCATGATCATTGCAACAAGTAGCGGACATAGCAAAACTAGCATCCCCAAGCTTAGGGTTTTGCATATTATTAGCACAATTGACATTCATAGAATTTATAATAAAATCATTGCAATCATGCTTTTTATTCAAAGATCTATCGTGAATCACTTCATAAAGCACTTCATCACAATTTTCAGATTCACGAATTTCAAGCAAAACTTCATAAAGATAATCTAGTGCACTCAAATCACTAGCAATTGGTTCATCATGACTGGATCTCTTAAAAAGATTAGCAAGGGGATGAGCATCCATAAACTCTTAGCAAGCGAAGATGCAAGCAAAAAGAAGGCACATGGTAATACGAGCAAACAGAAGGACAGACGGAACAAGACCAAAGAAAAGGGCAAATTTTGTGAAGTGGGGAGAGGAAAACGAGAGGCGAATGGCAAATAATGTAATGCGAGGGAGAAGAGTTTATGGTGGGTACTTGGTATGTCTTGACTTGGGTAGATCTCCCCGGCAACGGCGCCAGAAATCCTTCTTGCTACCTCTTGAGCATGCGCTGGTTTTCCCTTAAAGAGGAAAGGGTGATGCAGCAAAGTAGCATAAGTATTTCCCTCAGTTTTTGAGAACCAAGGTATCAATCCAGTAGGAGATAACATGGAGGTCACCTAGTACCTGCACAAACAATCAAGAACCTTGCAACCAACGCGATAAAGGGGTTGTCAATCCCTTCACGGTCACTCGCAAAAGTGAGATCTGATAAAGATAATAAGATAAATATTTTTGGTATTTTTGTTGTATAGATTGGAAAGTAAAGATTGCAAAATAGTAAATGAGATGCGATGTAAATAAAAAGAGATGAAATATAATAAGAAAGACCCAGGGGCCATAGTTTCACTAATGGCTTCTCTCATGATAGCATGTGTTACGGTGGGTGAACAAATTACTGCCGAGCAATTGATAGAGGACCGCATAATTATGAGAATATCTAGGCAATGCTTATGAATATAGGCATCACGTCCGTGTTAAGTAGACCGAAGCGATTCTGCATCTACTACTATTACTCCACACATCGACCGCTATCCAGCATGCATCTAGAGTATTAAGTTCATAAGAACAGAGTAACGCCTTAAGCAAGATGACATGATGTAGAGGGATAAACTCAAGCAATATGATATAAACCCCATCTTTTTATCCTGGATGGCAACAATACAATACATGCCTTGCTGCCCCTACTGTCACTGGGAAAGGACACCGCAAGATTGAACCCAAAGCTAAGCACTTATCCCATTGCAAGAAAGATCAATCTAGTAGGCCAAACTAAACTGATAATTCGAAGAGACTTGCAAAGATATCAAATCATGCATATAAGAATTCAGAGAAGAACCAAATATTATTCATAGATAAACTTGATCGTAAATCCACAATCCATAGGATCTCGGCAAACACACCGCAAAAAGTATTACATCAAATAGATCTCCAAGAACATCGAGGAGAACTTTGTATTGAGAACCAAAGAGAGAGAAGAAGCCATCTAGCTAATAACTATGGACCCGAAGGTCTGTGGTAAACTACTCATACATCATCGGAGAGGCTATGGTGTTGATGTAGAAGCCCTCCGTGATCGAATCCCCCTCCGGCAGATCGCCGGAAAAGGCCCCAAATGGGATCTCACGGGTACGGAAGGTTGCGGCGGTGGAAAAGTGGTTTCGTGGCTCCCTCTGATGTTTTAAGGGTATAAGAGTATATATATAGGCGAAAGAAGTACGTTGGTGGAGCTCCGTGGGATCCACGAGGGTGGTGGGCGCGCCTACCCCCCTCGGCGCACCCTCCTATCTCGTGGCCACCTCGTGGACTTCCAGACTTCCACTCCAAGTCTCCTAGTTTGTGTTTGTTCCAAGAAAGATCCTCGCGAAGGTTTCATTCCGTTTGCTATTCCTTTTCTGCAAAACACTAAAATAGGCAAAAAACAGAAACTAGCACTGGGCCTCTGGTTAATAGGTTAGTCCTAAAAATAATATAAAAGAGCATATTAAAGCCCATTAAACATACAAAACAGATAATATAATAGCATGAAACAATAAAAAATTATAGATACCTTGGAGACGTATCATTCCTCGTGTTCTTTGCGGGATCTGCTCCTTTTGTGAAAACTCAGGCATCTAGGGATCTACCCTACACCAAAAACTATTTGCCAAAGCACATCTAGGGGGATTGAATCAATCAGGACAAATACATGAATAGAAAGTAGCACTTGTCTCGAGTTCGGTGTATTTTAGTCTCCAAAATTCAGCACCAGACATAAATGGTAGGCGCTGCAGGTATAAATAAAATGCTGAGAAAACATCAGGGTTGGGATAAGCATATGGATCTTGCCGCCAAGCTGTTTCTTGATTCACACCGTCTAGTTACTAGGTTCCATTTCAAAAAGGCGACATAGTTTAAGATCACTCATGTGGGAACCATCTCACATGTATCCGGTCCATTTGAAGGGAGCTAGCACCAAAGTTCGAGGGGCCGGCTTGCGCCACCAAGAATGCAGAACAGGGATGGGGAGGCGCTTGGTGAGGGAAGGCTTTGACGACGAGACCATGGATGGCCTGGACGCGGCGGAATCCAGGCGCAATGTCGGGAATACGGCCGCGACAGCGGGGGATTGGGGCGCAACAGAAATCCAGTCAGCAGCGGCGGGGGTCTGCCACGAGACGGCCAAGGGACACGGAGGCACAGACGGCGATAGCGGTGTGCAGGGAAGGGAGGAGACAGGAGATGTCGTCATGTGCGGTGGCGGGGAGAGGAACGAGCAGTGTGAGAAGCGACGAGTCTCGATGCTCGTTCGCTGGTTTTTATTTTCTGCAACGTTGAAGCGGGCTTCGCTGCCTTGGGTCGAGTATGAAAACTGGCCCAATTAACCATAGGGCTCCAAAATAGCTACGGGAGTAGCTGCCCTTGCGACTTCAGGCCCAGTTCGTGGCAAACACCGCGTTTACTTTAGATCCGACGATCAATAACGTTTGACCAACGAAATCAAACGGCCGAAAACACCTAATTCGTGAGATTGCAGGGATTAGGTGCAGTTTTACTGTTCATAATAACAATGAACTTGATCCAGGAAAAAAGGAGTGGGCATGGATGTAAGGTTTAGATTCAAACACATTTGAATTTAATTCAAATGGGTGAATAGGAAGTGGGGGTCTGGAAGGTCCAAAAATGTTGATATTTTTAGTGGAGCTTCGATAAATGCAAACAAAATTATTGCGAGGGTTTTGAGGCCAAACTTGCAAATAGGAAGGCATAAGATTTGAAAGGAAAATATTAAAGGCATATGATTTAAACTGCAAGCGTGTTTGAGGGTGGTTCCAAACTAATGGAATATTTCAATATAGCTCCTCAATGATATTGGGAGGATGTATGTTTTAAAGAGAAATCACCATGTGAATTTCCCTCGATTTAAATGGATCGAAGATCCATGCGATTTATTTATTTGAGTTTTTAAAAAGGTTGCAAAAATTAATGGCATGATGAAATGATGCAATGCAACAAACAAATAATTAGCACGGCTATCACGACAACATGGAAGGCATCTGAAGCGTTGGTCTTGGGTTGTTACACTACCGACATTAGTAGCAGAGATTCCAAAATACCCTATATAAAGAAGATATTAATTAAGATTGCATTGTAAACGGAATATTAGAAATGGATAATATAATAGCATATTTAAAACCTAAACATTTTTTTGAAGTATTTTCATATATAACATGTTAGATTTGAAGTTAAAAAAGCTGGGCCAAAACTGAAACATTTTGCAACCCATCTGCTAAATGACGCTCAGGCGAGACAGTAATATTAGTAGCAGAGAAAAGGAGAAAAAGAAGGAGAGAGCCAGGGATCAAACCCAGGTCTGTGGCGGGGAGTGCTTAGGCTCATACCACTACACCACTTGGTTACGTCTGTCGAGGGATTAATATAAATAACATAAACTATCGGTGGTAAATTTTTTACTTACCAATGACACGGTGGGTAATTATTTACAACTTCAAGGATAACTTTAATGATGGACGACCAAAAACGGTCCATGCTTTCTATTAACTACTAATAATAGGATTAACGCTTCTTTCTTCCTAATTTTCGTCCGTTTGTTTTTCATACGTCGCCTTCGCTGCCATAATTTCCGTTGGGTCGCTCCGCCCGTACGTTTTTTTTGAGCAACAAACTAGGCTTTATTCATAAGTTGGTATTGCTACCGGTATTACAGAAGTATCATGTGGTTGCCCCAACCAAATATGACGGCCATGATCTGATTTTACAGCATGCCTAGCTAGTTTATGAGGCTCGAAATTCGAGACTCTAGATTCAAACTTAAAAAAGCAAGAAGTAAAAGAAGAATGCCATGAAATAATCTCTTTTACAACTGCACCATAGTTTCCACCTGACTTCTCTTTGATATGCTTCACCACCTCTTGACAGTCGGACGCAATCACGATGTTCTGGAGCCCCAGGTCTTCCGCTAGCGACAATCCTTCTCTGCATGCCATAGCTTCCAAAGTTGGCGGATCAACCAGTCCTCTAGTAACAAGCACCGAAGACCCCAAGTAGTGCTTGTTATTGTTCCTACAAACTGCTGCAGCTGCACCTACTCCACGGAAAACAGCGGCGTCAACATTGATCTTAGCAGTATCACCAGTGGCCGGAATCCACTTCCTTGGTGCAGCAGTAACTGGGATGTTAACACGGGACGGTATTGGATTCTTTTCCACATCCAACTCTGATAAGAAATGAGTGATGAACATGTAAGTGGATAAAGGGCTTTGATGCAACCCTTCGTGGATCAGCTTCCGTCTCCGCCCGTACGTGGTTTGCAGCTTAGTAAGTAATGGGCCAATTTTTTTGTTACGGGCCTCTATAAAAGTTGGACCTCACGGCCTGCCCTCTGGGCTGCCCTTCTTCCCCCTTCCTTACAGAGAGGCAAATAGAGTTTGATTATGTCTGTGCTAAACTTTCAGATTCAAATTAATAGTCCCATCCTACCCCTTTACATCAAATTCTAGCAACTTATATGCTTTTGGAGTTGCAAGAATCAACAAAGCGGTGAGATGTGATTCATCTTTAGCCAAGAGAACTGAAGAAAGATGCCTACTGCATGTATATGCATCATTAATCGAAAAAATGCTGAAGCGAGAAAACGAGCAGAGGCGCATGAATCCAAAGAAAAAACAACATGGGGTGACCAGCCTACCTAGAAAGGTAGCCGATCTGAAGATTCCGAAAAAGTTGATGCAGCCATGATGGGTGTGCAGAACATTTGTCGTTGGAGCTAATAAATAAATCATAAAGAAGCAGAGAGAGCCGGGGATACGGGAAAAAATTGATAGCGGCCCGCCTGAAGAACAGTGACATGAGCAGGCCATTGATTGAGCTGAGCTCGGGCAACCTCCTTTCGCCATCGGCAGCTGCACGCACACCAGCACCAACAACATCAAGCCGAGCCGCATTCGCCCACGCGAAGCCCCGCAGCAAGGCGCTGCTGAAGGTGAGGCTGGACACGACCACTCCGGATCTGGGAGCCCTGAGAGCCTCGACCACTAATCCATGCCCCAACCATGGCATCGCCGAGGACGGCCCTGATCAGTGCCGCGCCAGACCCGCCTCCCACGCGCAGACCGCCCGCCAGGAGAGCATACGCCCCGCATCCTCCTTCGTCACAGCTACCAGCCACCCACCGGAGAGGGGCTCCAGCACCACGGCATGGGGACGCCGCCTCGGATGCACGAGCGTCAGCGATGCGCCTGGTTTCTTCTAGCAATCAGTCGATGTGTCACCCGTAAATTGTTTTCCTACTTTTATTAAGCTTAGTGATACAAAGGACCCCCACAAATAAGGAAATTACATTCATGTCCTCGAGAAACCCACCAACCGGCCACTCCACCGCGAGTTGAAGGTCCGGCGCCGCTGCCGGCATGACTCTAAAATCCACAGTCGGACCTTTTACGGAGGGAAGTCTTCAAGCAACGGCCCAATCGGGCTAGCGTACCAGAGAAGAGGCCGAAAGGATGCACCACCACACCTTCCTCGCCGTCGACGAAGAAGGTAACAAAAAGGAGAGCCCCCATCGAGAGGGATCTGGAGGAAGACAAATTTTGCACGGCCGTCATACAGAAAAACGACAAACGAACAACAACCAAATACGCAATCTTGGTGCTAACCGACGAGAAGAGCAGACCTCCAACTCACCGGCCACTGAATCACAGGGATGGGGAATGAGTTAAGGTAGAAATTATTCCCCGTGCCGCTGTCTTCATCATCCACACGTTAACTTTTCTCTTCTCCTGTTGCAACGCACGGACATATTTGCTAGTATTCGTAAAAAAATAGTAATTATTAGTATTAGTATTAGTAATTAGTAATTAGTATTAGTATTAGTATTATTATAGTATAGTAGGCAGAGATTCCGAAAGTGAAACAGTGAGGACGAAGCGGGGGCTGATCTGATGGCTGGAAAACACGCATCGGACGGTGGCGATGCGACCGGTTGGGAACCGGCGCAGAGCATCGCCCTAGAAAAATGAATTGGAGATGCCCTAACCTCATCTCACCCTCGTCAGTCGTCTGTTCGCTACCACGCTTAGGCACCTCCCGCCTCAGCCTCGAGTGGCGCCCATGGCCATCTCCACGGCCCTCGCCGTCCGCGCCTCTCCCTCCTGCCAATTCTCGGTCAGGTGAATATCCTCACTCTACCGCCCCACGTCTCTCCCGCTCGTGTAATCACCAACTGCTCGTTTTCAGTTCGTCCTTTGCCTGCTCTCCTTTGTTTAGGCGGAATGGAAGCAGTGCATCTCCGCGCCTCCGAGGTGAGCGTCTTTCTGTATTTTTGTTTTGTTTTTTTGGTTATGTAGAATTACTTTTCTCTTCTATGAATTGAGTGGAGCAACGAAATATTGAGTTGTGTAGGCGACCACTGTTTGGAAATGGATAATCTGATTTGATGCGGGTTTAGTAAGGTGTCGGAGATTGTGGTCTAATGATTAGAACGTCTTCTGATTGTTGTCCAGTGTGAGAGAGTACACTGGTGACACGCTTATGTGATTCCAGGATGTTTACTTCTTATAAACCACACATTGCATACCATAAATTGATGATCAACTTGTGTAATCCAGCTGTATACACTGTGCAATCATTTGTATTTTCTGTTGAACAGGTATGCACATATTGTCTGTGCCTAACATTTCAGAATGCATCAAGCGTGGATGAAAGCATATGTAGCAAAAGCTATATCTTCCGTAGCAGTAGTAAATGTTTCATCAATCTGATCTAATTTTGAAGTTGGTTTTTGGCCCTGTTTCAGGTCGAACAAAACTTTCAGATTTTTCTGCATTAAGCATATGTTAGACACTGCATTGTATTAGCACAAATCAAGATGGTTTGAAGAGGAAGTCTGTCTTTAATGTGATAACTGATGACTAACGTGGGAATATTGAAGTTGTCGTTCATTTTGGTGCTGGGTTTGCAACCTCTGCACTAAAACGGTATAAGCTGGCAAGCAACCAACTTGAGTGGGCTAGGTTGCTGAAGCTGACTTTAGTTGGCTGATGCAGACCAGTGTTCGGGTAATCTGGAGAAAGACCGGTCGAAAGTGATTGGATCTAGGCCTCAGATTTGTTCATTTCTGTTAGCGCCCCTGACGAGAGGGACCCACTGGGCAGCAACCACAACAACTCTACAGCTGCCCAGCGGCCCACACGAGTCAAGCGGCCCAGCCCGCGCACCCACGGGCCTGAATGGATCAACTGAGCCCGCGAGTACGACTACTTCAGGGGAGACGCACGAAGAGCACACCATCCAGTGGATCAGGACGAACCGGCGGCTACCTACTTTCCTCTTCCCCAACCCTAGTTCTTCCCCTGTTCATTCTCCATTCGAGAGCGATGCTCCTGTAATCGATTTGTACTAGCTACTACTTCGGAGAGCAACAGTAGATCGATTCTAACATCTGGTATCAGAGATCCAGCCACCACACACCTCCACCCCGTTCTGGCGAACCTCATCGAGACAAGAGGGTTGCGGCACGTGCGTGAAGCCATGGATCCGAGCGTCTCCGCCTTCCTCACTCGCTTCGAAAACAAGATTGAGGCCGCCATCGACGGGCTGACCAAGGCTCAGTAGTCCACGGCGACGAAGATCGACGACCTTCTATCATGGCGTCCCGATCTCGAGCGCCGAGTGGTGGATCTGGGCGACGCGGTCACAGCACTGCAACGTGCACACGCGCCGCCACCAGCTCGCTCCGGCACGGATCTGGTGCATGAGAGCACTGAAGAGGGGATCCATCCTCAAGGGCCCGATGGCCACGGCGAATTACAGATCAAACGGGGGCCATCGGCGGCGTCCCTCACACCGCCGCCGCCGCTCTCGGCTAACGGTACAGCCACGATTCCCATCTCCCCAGTTCCGCTGTCTCCGTTTTCGCATGCCAGTCAAATGCTCACCGGCCTTGGCCAGGCACACCCCTCTATTTCCTTTCCGCAGTTCTCGGGCGGAAATCCTAATATATGGAAAACTCTTTGTGAGCAGTATTTTTCCATGTTTGGGATTGTGCCTTCGTTTTGGGTTCCTATGGCATCTCTGAACTTTTCGAGGCCAGTGGCAATGTGGCTGCAGTCCATCCAGCGCCGTCTGGGCGAGTTCGATTGGGACTCGTTAACCGCACTGCTGTGCACGCGGTTCGGCCGAGATCGTCATCAAACTCTCATTCGGCAGTTTTATTGAGTTCGCCAAACCACTACCGTGGCAGATTATATCGAGAGATTTGAGTCTATCATCAACCACTTGAATTCATACTCTGAATCAATTCATCCTTACTATTTTCTCACGCGTTTTGTCGAGGGCCTTTGGACGGACATCAGGGCGGTCGTCATGGTGCAGCGACCCCCTGACCTGGACACGGCGTGCGCGCTCGCGCAACTACAGGAGGAGGTGGCGGATGGAGCGCGGGGACACCCACCACGACCACCATATGCGTCTCCAAGGGCAGCAGTGCCATTGCCACTGCCCAACCTCCGGTGCGCCATCCGACCCCTACGATCGCCACCGATCGGCGTGGAACTGACGCCGCGCGCGCGGACTCGTCCAAGATCAAAGCGCTGCGGGACTATCGAGGCGCCCGCGGCCTCTGCTTCAAGTGCGGCGAGAGGTGGGGGCATAATCACGTGTGCCCCACCTCAGTCCAACTGCATGTCGTCGAGGAGCTCCTCGACATGATCGGCCTCGACAACTTCATCGACACCAAGATCCCACAAGACGAAGGCCCGAATGACACGGTCATGGCAATCTCTTTATCTGCCGTGATTGGGGGCGTCTCGGCCAAGGCGTTTCAGTTGCGCGCCTGGATACAAGGGCGCGAGGTACTCCTCCTCATCGACTCAGGCAGCTCCAACTCTTTCATCGACGAGCAACTGGCCACAACTCTCGTCGGGGTCCAAGCAATGGCCAAACCAGGCCGTGTTCGTGTCGCGGATGGTGGCGAAATGGTCTGCTCAACCTACATTCCACACTGTGCGTGGTACGCTCAAGGGCATGAGTTTTTCACGGATCTGAAGGTGCTTCCTCTCGGTACCTACGATGCCATCCTAGGGATGGGCTGGCTGGAGGAACACAGTCCCATGACCGTTGATTGGCGCGCCCGTTTCATCGAGACAATCACCCTAGCAGGACCGATCCGGCTGAATGGACATGATGCAGCTTCGGTTGTCTGTGAAACCATCAACAGCATCCAATTACAGAGCCTCTGCAGCAACGGGGCTGTCTCGCATATCATACACCTATGTATGATTGCACCAGAGGAGTCAACTGCACCTGTTCCGGACTGCATTCAGAAAGTGGTCGATGATTTTGCGGATGTTTTCTCTGAACCAAAAGGCCTTCCCCTGCGGCGTGCTTGTGATCACAAAATACCGCTCATCCCTAGAGCACAACTAGTCAACATTAGACCTTACAGACACAAGCCAGAGCACAAGACAGAGATAGAGAAACAAGTCGAAGAGCTGCTGCGATCAGGTGTGATACAGAGAAGCACGAGCCCATTCTCCTCACCAGTCATTTTAGTCAAGAAGAAAGACGGAACATGGCGACTATGTATCGACTACCGTCAGCTCAACGCTCTCACAGTGATCGCCAAGTTTCCGGTACCTGTCATTGAGGAACTCCTGGATGAACTTCACGGTGCAGCTTGGTTCTCCAAACTTGACCTTCGCGCAGGCTATCATCAAATTCGCTTGGCTCCCGGAGAGGAATACAAGACAGCCTTCCAGACGCACCAGGGCCATTTTGAATTCAGAGTGGTCTCGTTTGGCCTCGCAGGTGCGCCGGCCACTTTTATTGGAGCAGTCACCACCACTCTCAAGCCTGTCAACCGTGTCTGTGTTCTGTCGTTCTTCGATGATATTCTCGTCTTCAGCGCAACACTCCAAGAGCACGTCGGTCGATCATCTGAGGCAGGTGCTTACTCTCCTCCGCAGACTGTTGGAAGGCCAAGCTCAGCAAGTGTGCCTTCGGTCAGCAGCAGATTTCCTACCTGGGGCATGTCATCAACTCAGAAGGCGTCGCTACCGACCCCTCCAAAATTGCAGCAGTCAACAACTGGACAGCTCCGACAAACGTCAAAGAGGTTCGCAGCTTCCTGGGGCTTGCAGGCTACTATCGAAGGTTCGTCAGAAACTTTGGTGTGATCGCACGTCCTCTGTTCAACCTGCAACCTGCTCAAGAAGGGGACTCCTTTTCTCTGGACCTCCACAACTGAAACAGCATTTCAAGTCCTCAAACAGCAGCTGATTTCTGCTCCCGTGTTGGCTCTCCCTAATTTCAAACAAGCCTTTACAATCGAGGCTGATGTGAGTGACCACGGCATCGGGGCGATCTTACAGCAGTAGGGGCACCTGATCGCTTTTATGAGTAAAGCACTCAGCCCACGCTATCAGGGGTTGTCCACGTATGAGAAGGAATACTTGGCTATAGTCGTAGCCGTGCATCAGTGGCGTCCGTACCTGCAACACGCTGAATTTGACATCCTGACCGATCAGAAGAGCTTGATTCACTTGGAGCAACGTCTGACAACCCCTTGGCAGCAGAAGGCGTTCACTAAACTGCTCGGCCTGCGATACCGCATCCGGTACAAGAAAGGGATTGAGAATGCTGGTGCAGACGCGCTATCTCGTGCCAAGCCAAGCGACACACTTTTCTCCACCACGTCATGCAACCCGGCCTGGCTCGAGGATGTCACCAACAGCTACCACAACAACGATCAAGCTTCGCGTCTGCTGTCCCAACTTGCCATCAGGGAAGACCCAAAAGGCAGATTCACCCTTCGGCAAGGGATAATCTACTTCCGAGGCAGGATTTGGCTGGGGGGGAGCACTCATATACAGCAGAGAATCATATCAGTGTTTCACGACAGCCCCATCGGCGGCCATTCAGGGTTTCCCGTCACCTACCGTCGCATCAGACGTCTCTTTGCCTGGCCTAAGATGAAACTTCAAATCCTGCAGTACGTCCGCTGTTGCCAGGTGTGTCAGCAAGCTAAGCCAGACCGTGCCGCATCACCAGGGTCTGTTACTGCCTCTACCAGTTCCACAACAACCATGGGATATGATTTCCATGGATTTCATGGATGGCCTTCCCCAGTCCAGCAAGTTCAACTGTTTGTTGGTGCTCGTCGACAAACGAACCAAATTTGCTTATTTCCTCCCTCTGGCTCATCCATACACGTCAGCTTCAGTGGCACAGCTATACATGAACCAGATCTACCGGACGCATGGTTTACCCAAAGCAATCGTCTCTGACAGAGACCCAGTCTTCACTAGCCATTTCTGGCAGGAGTTATTCTGTGGAGCAGGCACTGAACTCAGACTGAGCACAGCCAATCATCCGCAGACTGACGGCCAAACGGAACGTGTCAATCAGTGCGTCGAGACATTTCTTCGCTGTTTCACTCAAGCTTGTCCAAGGAGATGGAGTTTCTGGATCCCACTCGCTCAATTCTGGTACAACAACGCACACCATTCTGCTATAGGCATGACTCCATTCAAGGCACTGTTCGGGTACGAGCCTGCACAACTGGGGATCTCCGTGGATAGTGTTTGCTCTGTGCCAGCGCTGCAATCATGGCTGGATGAACGAGCAACAGTTCAAGACCTGCTGCAGCAACATCTGAACAGGGCGCGACAACTCATGAAAGACCAAGCAGACAAGAAAAGATCTTTTCGAGAATTCCAAGTGGGTGAGAAAGTGTTCCTCAAGCTACAACCATACATCCAATCCTCAGTGGCACCGCGGGCGAACCACAAATTAGCCTACAAATTCTTTGGACCATTCCTCATCATCGACAAGATCAATGAAGTAGCGTATAAACTGCAACTACCACCAGAAGCCACGGTGCACCCAGTTTTCCACGTTTCGCTGCTTCGCCGCGCCCTACTCCCTGGTATGTCGGTCGAACCATAATTGCCTCATTGCTCTGATGATCTTGCTGTACCAATGGCAGTAGTGCAAACACGCTGGCGCAAAAAGAACGGGGGTATGCAAGAACAAGTCAGGGTGCAATGGTCCAATTCTGCAACCTTGGGCCACCTGGGAGGATAAGGCCAGCCTCATGGCGCGCTTCCCGCATGCAGAGGCTTGGGGACAAGCCTCATCTCAAGGAGAGGGGGATGTTAGCGCCCCTGACGAGAGGGACCCACTGGGCAGCGACCACAACAACTCTACAGCTGCCCAACGGCCCACACGAGTCAAGCGGCCCAGCCCGCGCACCCACGGGCCTGAATGGAACAACTGAGCCCGCGAGCACGACTACTTCAGGGGAGACACACGAAGAGCACACCATCCAGTGGATCAGGACGAACCGGCGGCTACCTACTTTCCTCTTCCCCAACCCTAGTTCTTCCCCTGTTCATTCTCCATTCGAGAGCGATGCTCCTGTAATTGATTTGTACTAGCTACTACTTCGGAGAGCAACAGTAGATCGATTCCCTCATCCAGTCTCTAACAATTTCTTATTTGAGGAGCCAGAACATGCTGTACTCATAGCCTTGCGCAAGCTGGCACAATGCTAGGGGACAAGCCAGGCCAGAGCATGGTGGTGACTGTCTCCCTAGTTATCCCTTTGCTATAACCGTAGCTCCTGATATCGTCTCCTGCCATCCCTCTCGCCATCCTGTAACCCAAACCGTAAGAACGGAGAATATATTGTGCTGCATATTCTTTTCCACAATTTTTCTGCAGTCCATGTTTTTTCTCTTCATGGTATTATTGCCAACATATCGAGTTTCTGTCTCACTCAAATTGTACATATAGGACTGCAAGTTTTAACATCAGGTGTTTCTGCATGGTTGGATGAGAGGATACACGGTCAATCTTATCTGAGGTGATACATTTGAAGCTACCATGGTTGCTATCTTCTTATCCTTGTCTATTTTTAATATAGGTTGTGTATAAGAAGCCTGATTATTTCCTTTTCCAGTCAATAGTTTGTGGACTCAAATGCACCCATAACTGTAAATGATTATCTATTCTATAGGAAAAATACAATCGTGGCATCAGAGAATGAAAATCCACCTTTAATGCCTGCTATCATGACTCCTGGTGGCCCTCTGGATCTGGCAACCGTACTGCTAGGAAACCGTATAATCTTCATTGGTCAATACGTTAACTCGCAAGTGGCACAACGTGTGATATCACAGCTTGTCACACTTTCTGCTATAGATGAAGAGGGTGATATTCTGGTTAGTGTACATTTTTTTATTGGAGGTTCAAAATTAATTTTATAACGTAACATTTGCCTTATTGTGTGTGTGTGCGCGCGTGCACGTGTGTATCTGGCCCCTCGATTTGTGAATTACTCAATGTGTTCTTCTTCTATATCAGATATATCTTAACTGCCCTGGCGGAAGTCTCTATTCTATCTTAGCAATTTATGATTGCATGTCTTGGGTATGTTATCTATAATCTCTCCAGCTTAGCAATTTATGATTGCATGTCATGGGTACATTATCTATAATCATTGTAATTCACTACTATAATTCATGCCACATTCTTAATATTTCTAGTTCCATTATATATATTTTGTTTCTTGTTCACCCGGCACAATAATGCTTCCATTTGATCAAGATTTATGTTGTTGGCACTAGAATCATTGCACACACAGCACCAAACAATTTTGAGTCTGTCGTGTATAGACCTCCTTGGCCAGTGAGCTTACATATAAAACGAGCCAGTGAGCTTACTCGTAGTATTAAAAGGAAATAATAATGTTATGCAAAAGCCGCTCTTGTGTCCATGGTGTTGTTTACAAGAGTTGTAATATTAAATTGGTACATAAACCTGAGCAATTCCTGTGCTGGGCGGCTCCAAGTAGGCTTTGGTACGGTTCTGCTTGCCACATGCCTCATTTCCCAAATCTGGTTTAGCCTTAGAAACTGTTTTTTGGGCTGGCTAGGCCAAGTACTTATGTCTTGTACATAGATCACACATGGAGCTTCACCATTGCTTCTTTTGCCTTCTTCTACTTCGCTTAGCATCTTTTTACGACATATAATGAGAATTTTCTTTTGCTGCGTCTCAGGCCCTTAGATTTGTAATGCTGGTGGTGTCATTGGATGTTTCATGGGATAGTCAGAAAAATAATGTTGTAAAATGATGAAGTGTGAACTTATCCGTAAAACAGGAAAACCGATGTACTCCAGACAGGGACTCGCATTATGTGTGGTCAATGTCTATTGTTAGACTTTCCTATTTCCCACAAAACTAACAGAGCGACGCATGTTTATGTGGCTAGATTTGTGAAATAATCTTCAGTTCACATATCTGATACTAATGTTTTTTTTGCTTGTGCTGATTTGAATGCTCACGGTAGACATGTAAAACTATAAGTAAGATGTAACAAAAATGAAGTTTTAGTGTAATTGGGTTCTTTGGTAATCTTAAATTTGTTGCTAAAGAATACATTCCACTTTTGACACTATGTGCACGTCAAAACCAATACCTAGCTTAAGAATTAATTTTGACACAAATGTACCTGATTAAGAACCCGAAAATAAGAATGTTGCTAATCATAGCATTTTTGACCATTCTAGTGGGGTTGGTTGGCATTTAACTGTCGATGTGGCACTCCACCTAGTCACTTCCTGTAGGTTGCTCAACATTTTAGCTGTAATCCTTGTGTTACTTAGCTGTAGCTGCATTTCCTTGTAAGACAATGTATGTGTTAAGAGTTGTGTCGAATATTATTGTACAAGGTAGGTTACAGTTGGACTTGGTTTTGGATTGTGTGTAGACAGGGTAAGAGTTGTGTCCTATTAGGACACTTGTGTCCTAGGCCTCTCATATATATCGGGGGTAGACACACTATGTAACCTATGCCAACATAATAGCACGGGCACGCGGGGGCTGCGCTGAGCCGAAGAGACGTAGGACACACACGAGATTTGTTGTGAAAAAAAGGGGCTACGCAAAAGACTGGTGCTATCCATCGGAGGAAAAGATAGGATAAGCTAATTGAACTACAGCCTACAGGAGCACGTGGTGAAGTTGTGGAGTTTTCCATTGATCTTCATGGTGAAGTGCACACGGCAAAACTTATGTAGTGGAGTTTGGCTTTATCTCTTTGTACATGGTAGTGTACGAGGATGGTAGCGTGAGAGTGTGTGGAGTGTGTGGCGAGGATAGCGACATGTGTATAAGGTTCGGACGAGTCTTGAGTATGTCGGCAGGGATCGTGCATACACATGGCGTCAAGCAATGCACCGAGATATGCGGGGCGGACACGACGCAGGGTGAAGCATGATTGCAGTCGGATAATTTCGGCTGGGTCGGACTGGATTGCCTGATGGATTGACATGGATGTTGGTCAAACAAGAAGACGGTGGTGATCTCGGCGACGACGACATAGGGGCGTGATGCTGATGGTGACCGACTTCTGGGGCGTGGAAACACGTGGTGCAGGCCTGAGGGCTTGTGCGGCTTCGGCAAGACTATGGCGCAAAGTTGATTCAAGGCAATGTACACATGAGAGCTTGAAGTCGACAGGGCGCGGGGGTGGCATGTACAACCACCATGGAGTCATGTTGAAGGTGGAGCTGGAGTTTGATGGACGACTTCACTCTGTGCTGATGGAGGGGCTACGGCGTAAATGCATGGAGAGTCGAAGACTAATTCAGCGGGATAGCGAGAGACCCGTGGATCGGGCTGGGTACCAGTGGTCTGGTGGAGACGTGATACTCTTGCATCGGTCGGTGATGATCGGTGGTTCTCTGTAGTAGGGGTTGAGTGTTGTGGGTATGCGACCCTGGAGACTCAGCCAGGACAGTAGAGGCTCGACGCGGTGATAGCGGCGAGGCGTGCGGTAAGCACGGAACACAGCAGGGGTGCTGAAGCAGTGTTGATGAGTACCAGATTCAAGTTGGTGACTGGGTCTATCGGTGCTAGTTGATGGACATGAGTTGACCATGGAGAATCTGAGAAAGTGGCGGAGAGTCTGAAATTGTCAAAAGTTGAGAGAGTACATGGCCGTATAATCTATGGTGTTCAGTGCACATGCAAAGTGCGGATGGCAAATATAGAAGGAGGCGGAGTGCTATAGCTGTGGGACATGCTAGAGACTATCCGGAAGATGATGAGGACATCAATACCATTGTTACACCCACAGCCCCTACTGTTACATATACTGGACCAATTACTAGAGCTCGCGCACGCCAATTAAATTACCAGGTACTTTCGTTTCTTGGTAATGATTCTAATGTTCATGAGATTATGATGCTGCCTAAATTGGATACATTTGTTTTGCTTTCAAATGAAGGGCCTAGCTTGGAGAAGGATGAACATTGGAGCAAGAACACGCATGGAGTTGATGGCATGCGCAAGGGGATCAAGAACGGAGTTACAAGTGATGATTTCAGGACTTTGAAGCCGCCATAAGGAGTGCATGAAGCCTTGGACGAAATATACAAGATGCCACTTCATAATATTCGTCCATAGGCTATTCTAGGTGCTGCGTCACCTTATTAATGGGCCAGGCCCATGTAATTTCGAAATACTTAAGTATAGGCTATTTTTAGAGTCCGTATGTGTGGGGAAACAAGAGTTAGGGTTGGTTTCGGACCCCACCCTCAAGGGCCACGAAATTCCCCCCTCTTCCTCCATATATACAGCCCTTAGGGCGTCGTTTAGACTTTGGGTTTTGTTTAGATTAAAAGTTCGCCATAGCTGCAACTTTGCGTACTTCGTTTGTGTCCAACGACCAGACCAAGACGTCACAGAACCCCACCTTGATCAATAAAGCTTTCATCTTATATTCGCAATATCCAGATTGCAATCTCAGTTTCTTGCTTGTTCTTCGTTTGCTCGCAGGAAACAGGCCCTCGTGGTCAGGTTGATCGTGCTCCGGCGTGGTCAATAACCCCTCGGAAGTTGGTTTAGCGATTGCTAAGGCGCGACGTCTCGCACGTTCGTAGTCGGATCGTCAAGGTCGACTCCCACAGAAAACGATAACCACCATCTCATCGAAACATCGGGACACCTTTGCCTCTATCAAGTGGTATCAGAGCTTTCGAGGCAAAGGTGTCCCGATGTTTCGATGAGATGGTGGCTATCGTTTTCTGTGGGAGTCGACCTTGACGATCCGACTACGAACGTGCGAGACGTCGCGCCTTAGCAATCGCTAAACCAACTTCCGAGGGGTTATTGACCACGCCGGAGCACGATCAACCTGACCACGAGGGCCTGTTTCCTGCGAGCAAACGAAGAACAAGCAAGAAACTGAGATTGCAATCTGGATATTGCGAATATAAGATGAAAGCTTTATTGATCAAGGTGGGGTTCTGTGACGTCTTGGTCTGGTCGTTGGACACAAACGAAGTACGCAAAGTTGCAGCTATGGCGAACTTTTAATCTAAACAAAACCCAAAGTCTAAACGACGCCCTAAGGGCTGTATATATGGAGGAAGAGGGGGGAATTTCGTGGCCCTTGAGGGTGGGGTCCGAAACCAACCCTAACTCTTGTTTCCCCACACATACGGACTCTAAAAATAGCCTATACTTAAGTATTTCGAAATTACATGGGCCTGGCCCATTAATAAGGTGACGCAGCACCTAGAATAGCCTATGGACGAATATTATGAAGTGGCATCTTGTATATTTCGTCCAAGGCTTCATGCACTCCTTATGGCGGCTTCAAAGTCCTGAAATCATCACTTGTAACTCCGTTCTTGATCCCCTTGCGCATGCCATCAACTCCATGCGTGTTCTTGCTCCAATGTTCATCCTTCTCCAAGCTAGGCCCTTCATTTGAAAGCAAAACAAATGTATCCAATTTAGGCAGCATCATAATCTCATGAACATTAGAATCATTACCAAGAAACGAAAGTACCTGGTAATTTAATTGGCGTGCGCGAGCTCTAGTAATTGGTCCAGTATATGTAACAGTAGGGGCTGTGGGTGTAACAATGGTATTGATGTCCTCATCAGAAGAAGGGTGAGACAACTGCGAATTTGACTTAGGGTGACACAGGGCGACGGTGAAATTCCTTCAAGTTTCAGACAAGCAGTCAAGAAAGAGCGGTGACGTTGAGTTCAAGTAACTCTTATATGTGGCGTCCAATATGTGAGTTGTTCATTTTCACGCAAACAGTGGTCGGTGTGTGATGGCGTTGAACAAATTCTCCGGAAGATTGGGAGCACAAAGTAGAGTAATGAGGAACTTAATTTTGCTTGAGTGTTGACTGTGAAGAAGATGAGAAAGGACTACAGTTGCAGGTGGAGTCACATGGAGTATGAGAGTAGCAGCGATGCTCATGGCGTATTTCAAGTCCAATGTACATGGAGGTTCGACACACACATGAATTCAAGGTGGTGAAGAATATTCGCCAAGGTGGAGTTTGTTAGAGTTGTGTTGAATATTATTGTACAAGGTAGGTTACAGTTGGACTTGGTTTTGGACTGTGTGTAGACAGGGTAGGAGTTGTGTCCTAATAGGACACTTGTATCCTAGGCCTCTCATATATATCGGGGGTAGACACATGATGTAACCTATGCCAACATAATAGCACGGGCACGCGGGGGGAGCCGGCGTCGTGTGCTGGCGCCCGGGCGGCTGGGGTGCGGTATTGTAGGGTGTCATGGGGAGGAGCGCCTGTAGTCAAGCCCCAGGGATGTAGCCATGATGGTGAACCTCGTTAACAAATCTCGGTGTCGTGCTTGTGTGATTGCTTGGTCGTAGATCGACGGAGCGTCTCGGATTTATTCTAACAGTATGCACCTAGACAACTAGTAGTCAATTTGCTTTTTTGCTTGTACTAGCAGCTGCTAGAGTTGCATGGTCGGTTTAGACTTAGCAACCGACTTGCCCTGTACTATATATATGCCTCAAGGCAATAATACAAAAAATAGCTTCAAGAAATCAAACTATCCTGTGTTCAGCCCTAGCTCCTCTCTGCTTCTCTACTTTAACCTGTTTCTAACATTTGGCATCAGAGTAAGGTGTTGATCCAAGACTGTGTCAGCTTCAGTGGATGGCCACACCGGTCACTGCCCACAGTGGCACGTCCATCTTCGACGTTCCCCTTTCGCGTAGCCAAGGCGCCGTCGTCGCCATGATGGTCCAGTGGTGGTCGTCCAGCGCGTGGTGATGGAAGTCGGCGGTGCGGTGTTCCCGCAGCTGACTCAGAGCAACTATGAGGATTGGAGCCTCTTGAGTGAAGATGGAGGTCGTGGTCTATGGGACACCGTCAAATTCGGCGATGTAGACCACCAGGAAGATCGCATGGCGCTTGAGGCCGTCCTGAGAGCCGTGCCATAGGAGATGATCCACGCCCTGGCTGTTAAGAGGACAACCAACGAAGCTTGGGAGGCGATTCGACATTGATCGCGTCTGCAAGTCCATGGTGTAGAAGTTGCGTCGGGAGTGGGAGCTGCTCACTTTGCTAACCCTAGAAAGGATGAGGGGAATGGATATATATATAGTATAGGGATGGACGGGTAGGTGGGTTATACAAGGCAACATTGGCCAAATCCTGGGATGGATGATCTGGAAGCATAGGAACGTGTGCATTTTTGACCATGTAAACCCATCGCTCAATGAGCTTGTCGACAGGATCAAGGACGAGACCAGATGTTGGGCAAAGGCCAGGGCTCAAGGGCTCAGGGTCGTTCTGCCATCATCCTGGGATGTCCACTGGTCTCTTGGTGGCTGTGTAACTCTGCCTCCTAGGAGGATGTAAATTCCCTATCTTTCCAATGCAATGAAACACAAAGGCCATTTGCGTTTTCTCGAAAAAATACTGGCCAAATCAGGCCGGGTCAGAGCAACTATGAGGATTGGAGCCTCTTGAGTGAAGATGGAGGTCATGGTCTATGGGACACCGTCGAATTCGGCAACGTAGACCACCAGGAAGATTGCATGGCGCTTGAGGCCGTCCTGAGAGCCGTGCCGCAGGAGATGATCCACGCCCTGGCTGTCAAGAGGATAACCAAGGAAGCTTGGGAGGCGATCCAGCATTGATCGCGTTTGCAAGTCCATGGTGTAGAAGTTGCGTCGGGAGTGGAGCTGCTTCTGGGATAGCGGCCGGACAGTCCGGCGCCTGATGGATGCGTGTCTTCGTGGCTGGTGCGGGGTCAGGCTACTACTGATCTCCAGAGGCCGGGCAATTTGGGGTGGTGGCCGGACAGTCCGGCTTTGCCATTTTGCTTTCGGGTGCCTTCGACGCTAATCCTCGACAAACAGCTGGACAATAAGTCAAGTGGTTGTTTTATCCGGCTATAGGCCGGATAGTCGAACATGATGGCCGGATAGTCCGGCCACTAGTTCTTCTTCCTCTTCCATGCTTCCCTCGGGGATGGTGTTGTTGTTCCCTTGGGCTTGCACTTCTCGATATGTGTGAAGCTGAGCTCAAACTTATACATGCAGGAGGGGGAAGGGTCAAGTAGTATACCATCCAAGAAGAAACCAAGGAGACACATAAAGGACGGAATTCACCTTAGTATATGTGATGCACGTGTCCCTTGGCAATGGAGCCAAAGCCATGGTGATGACCCTTGGGTGCTCTGCACCTCTCTTCCCCTCTGCCACGCCCAATATACGACCCTATCCTCGAGGTACTCGGAGGTCCCACCAAGGATAGAAGTGCATATTGAAGACGCTTTGCAAGGCGGATATCATTACATCGTACCATGTACATAATAGTTGGGGATACATACAATGGCATACAATAGCCACATGAATACATCAAACATCATACAGAAGTGCAGCATCCGACTACGGATGAAATCAAACGAAAAACACAAACGACATCCACCCTGCTAGCCTAGACTGCCGACCAGGAACCTATCCCTCGATCGAAGAAAAAGAAGTAGAAGAACTCCAAAACAAGCAAGCATCGCTCTCACGTCAGATCATCGCATTACCTGTACCTGCAATTGCTGTTGTAGTAATCTGTGAGCCACGAGGACTCAGCAATCCCATTACCATGGGTATCAAGACTAGCAAAGCTTAATGGGTATGGAATGGATAAGTGGTTAGGTTGCAGCAAGCACTAAGCGTTGTATGGTGGCTAACTTACGAGTACAAGAGTAAGAAGAGTAAACTACACATAACGGTCGCAAACTAGTAATGATCAATAAGTGATCCTGAACTACTTACGAGTTAAACATAACCCCACCGTGTTCTCTTCCCGAACTCCCTTGAAAAGAGAGGATCACGGTTACGCACGCGGTTGGTGTATTTTATTTGAAGTTTAGTATCAAGTTCTCTACAACCGGATATTATAAATTTCCAAGTTGCCACATAACCGCGGACATAGCTCTCGAAAAGATTTAACCCTGCAGGGGTGCTCCAAGTGGTCCATTATAAATTACCACGCGCATCCGATGGAACATCCTCACACCATGAAGAACATGATGCTTACGATAAGGAATTCCGGTGGACCTTCCTCTCGTTAAAGGTAAAACTAAACCAGGAAGACCTCCCGACGTGTCGACGATCTCGATAGGAGCCGCGTATCTCGTTCTCAGGACACGACAGATGAACACTACGTACGACAGCCAAAAACCCGAGTTGCCCCAGGTGGCGCCGCAAGTGGCTCTAGTTTGGACCATCAACATCAGCACTGCCCCCTTGTGTTATGTTGAATTAAGAATCATCGGGTAGCGCTAACTCCCTATGTGTCAATTTAATATTATTAGTATTATTATGTTGGCAAATTTTAAAACCGAAGTTGGGCCTTGCCGGAGGAGTTTTAGCCTAAGCGAACGGTCAGGGGGTTCCCATACCCTCGGGAAAGATCTGACTTTGGATCGAAATCTACATCACCATGGGAAAGAGATAGATTGAAGTCGTCGCAAGAGTAGAACTTGTCGATCGCCATATACTCATCATCTTGACGTTCTATATGGCCACTCTTCATTGTCGCTCGCCCATCTATGAGATGTGTATCATGCAAGCAACAAGGAAAGAACAATGAAAGTGTAGTCTATTCATAAAGTTCATATCAAGATGGCTCGATAGGAAGGAATTCACCTTAGGAAGGTTCCTGGAACACTTGTCAGTCAGTATAGTGTATGTCTTTTCGCGGGCAAGATGTCTCATGATGGCATCGCCTTGCGATTCCTTTAAAATGAGCAAACGGAACGAACACTTGGAAACACAAAGGTTTTCGCATGAACACTATCTATTATTCATGTGGCGATTCACCCAACAAGTGTCAGTATTGTGCTTAGCATAAGATGCGACAAGGAAATGCTTCATGGCATATAAGTGTAGGAAGTGAGCACAACCAAAGACATCATATTCATGGACTAGAAGCAGTAGAACTCTATGATCACAAACATGCAAATGTGAGGTAGTGGTCATCCCATCAAATGCATGCATGTACGTGAAATCATCAAAAGGTTTGTGATATAGGAATGTGTCGTCAAAGTAAAGAACGACAAAGTTCCTAAGGGGATGCCTAAACACATGTGTCCTCAAGTGCATGAGAGTATGACGTGCAATAGGCAATCCAAAGTGCAAGACAATCATCATAGTGTGCAAAGGTTGTGGTTAAAGTAATGCTACATTTAAGACAATAGAAAGAACAATTGTTCAATGTGTGTGGGGCAACAAAGTGAGAAATGTAACAATCAAGAGTGCATGGCATATGTGAGGTAAGGACATTGTTGCAAAACATATTGTAAAGGCATGTAATCAATAAGTTCTTTTTTTGAACATGTCACCGGGGTGGGGGAGGGGGAGGAGGAATCCCCACCTGAATATTGACCTCTATTCAAAGAAAATGAGCCAGTTTATG
Source organism: Triticum urartu (assembly GCF_056163025.1). Classification (NCBI taxonomy): domain Eukaryota; kingdom Viridiplantae; phylum Streptophyta; class Magnoliopsida; order Poales; family Poaceae; genus Triticum; species Triticum urartu. The sequence goes on along the minus strand of NC_141876.1, from coordinate 293,175,318 downwards.
AGGGAAACCAGGTCGAAAACCATCATCCGGTTTATGATGAAGACCGGATCGAAAACCTTGATCCTGTTTATGAGGGAAACCAGATCGAAAAATCATACAACCCAAGGGGCAAAAATGCCGAAGCAGGAAAACACAAGAAACCCGGTACATAGTTACAACACAAAGCCAAGGCGAACAACCTAAAGAAATAGGTAGTTGGGTGGAGCAACACATGTTATGCATAACCATCTACAAGGCCGGCCCTAGCAAGACAACAAGGAGGCAAACTCAGAGGTCGCCTTGAGAGTACACGAGCATTAGCAACATTGAAACCAGTGACGTAGGATAATGCATGGTTCCACCACCAGGGGGTTGCACCATCGCCGGTCCCTAGCCATCCAACACCAAAGATTAGGGTGGTCTTGCCTGTGGCGAGGTGATAATGACAGAGGGAAAGACGCTAGCTGAGCAAGGATGCATAGAGAGAATGCCAGTTCACCACTGGAAGATATTGTTAGCTGGTGAGAACTAACGGAGAGTGACAAGCTCACAAAGAGGCCTCAGAAGAAAATATCTCAACTAAGGCCGGCTATAGACCATGGTGGAGGACACACAACCACAAGTTGGCGAGAACAAAGGATCCAAGCAGAAGCCGGACAGAGTGTTGCAAGCAGCTCACATGGTGAGAAGAGGAGATTATTCGGGTTGCCGAGGAAGAGACATCAACATGAGGGGAGCAGGAGGCACAACGATCGGAGGCAAAGTAGAGGAACCCAAAGAGTGGAGTGAAGGGAATCCCAGCTACGGAGCTATGCCTTAGATAAGCAGTGGGATAATCATGAACCCCTTTCACAACAACTCCAAGAAGAAACGGAGCGCCCAAAGGCATCATTGTTGCGAGCACTGAAGCAGCGCAAGGATTTCTCCCAGAGCCGGACAGAGCCACAACTAGCCGAGGCAACGGAACACACCCCATAAGCGACCGGAAGACCTCGCATCCGACATCACACAACTGAAGGTTGAGCCGTGGAGGCCGGACGGGGCGCACCAAAGCATGTTGCACATGGGCTGCAGGGAACCTTTTGTGGATCCAGCAAGAACCAGGCAGACGAGCGGCATGTCGTTGTGAGCATAGAGCCTGGCCACCCTTGCCGAGGGAGCTGGCTTACCAGGGGCATGTTGAAAGCGGAGAAGATGTAGGCGGGGGTTGGTCTCGTACCACATGGGGGTGGAAGGTCGAGGTCTAGCAAGCTATGCAGCGCGCGGGGCGCACAGAGCAGGGGGCGACATCGGGGCACCTAGTAGCTGCAGATGTCATGGGGGTGGAGTGGTGGTGAAGGTCGACGTCGAGGCTCATGTTGGGGTTGGGCCGGTGCCTCAGCCACCAAGGACGAGCAGGAGGCAGCCCAACATGCCACGCCACGACAGTGACCACCATGGTTGGCGGCCGCGGGTGGAGCGCGAAGGCGCGTCCTGTTTATTCGGTGGCGACCGAGCACAACAGGGGGGCGTCAATGTGGGAGGGGTGGTGGGGAGAAGTAGCGTTGCCGTAGACTTTCCTAAAGAGGCAGAGTAGTGGATGGGAGATGTGGAGCTAGGAGAGGGACGAGTGTCCCGTTTGCGGGTGGAGTAGTCAAGAGCGACCCCGGAGACAGGCGTGGGCTCAGCCCTTTCCATTATTATTGTTAGCTCGGAATCAACAAGTTTGATACAACACACAAGGTATATTCATCAAGAGTCATGAAAAAGTGGCAATGATACGTCAAATCAATATCACAATCATGTGCGCAAGTAATTAGCCGAAAAAAACAACTGGGCGACATGATGCATGCAACAGTGTGGTGTGATCCAAAATTTCCATGCTCAAGGTTAGGGATTCTCAAAAGAGAAACAGATCACCTTGAAAGCTTGTCCTTGTGCGTACTTCACAATGTCAAGGGACAAGCAAATGTGTTATAGCAGCGCGTCGGTGGAAAGTGTACTTGGCTTGCTCTCAAGAGCTCGGATGGTCAACTCATGGTATGTAGGAGTAGGCGAGTAGTCGATATTACCTACACATGAACAAAACAAAACAAAACAAAGAACGTATGTGCATGGTAGATAAACACATCATCTATCATGATGTGTCTCTTCTCTTGCACATAACCATTAACACAAAATATAGTCAATGCATGAATGGTGTATGCATGGCTTTTGACATAGCAACAATGATCATCATGCATATTGTGCAAAGAAGGAAAGAAAACATGAGTCACATGGAATACGTGAAGATCTCAAACCATATGCGAGAAAGCTATAGGGGCAGTCTCATGTTCAAGCATAAGAACATCGTTGCATTCAACAATAACAATTAGCAAATATTCAACATGGGAGGTGCAACAAAGGGAGACTTATGACAATATGCAATACCAATCATGTGCAAAGCATCAAAATAGTTGTCATCAACCCCATGAAAAGAGCAAGTATTAACCATGTGTGATGCAACATACAATGCATATGCGACACAATCATGGGGCAAACATCAATGTGTTGGGTAGAAGTCCTATGGAAGGAACGATGCATAATCATGGCTCTCTCAACACAAGTATCACTATAGGCATGTATCAAAAATGGAACATGACAATAGCAATGGATATCTCCACCAAGCTTGCAAATACAAATACAATGAATAGAAGGATGGGTCATGTATAATGCAAAGCATGGGTCACAAATGCATGTCATTGTAATAGGAATGGTTATGGCAAGATGGGCACAAATTGTGAAAATGAACAGTAACCCATAACCATGTGAGTGCCATGTAGAATAAGGTCGCGAAGTCTCGTCGCGAAGAGGAATGGTGGAGGAGCTCCATGGTAGCGCACACCTTGCTTGCTCTTAGGAGCTATTTTTGTCAACTCGTGTGCTTGCGAGGTTGATGAGTGTGGACACCTACACAATATTGAAAAGGAAACAATGTGTGCGCGTGCTATATGTACACATCATCCATCATGATTTGTATGTGCTTGTGGGAGTTAGCAAAAGATATGCAATCCGTAAAGAAATTAGATGCATGATACAAGAAAATATCATCCATCATGAAAGGATGGTTGTGGGGCACAACATAATGGAGACCTGAAGTGGAGCAAAAGTATGATGTATATGTATAGCATTTGTTGTTGGGATGCATATGGTGCACACAATTATTGGAATCATGCAACACAAAAGATGTATCAAGTTCTCCATCATGTATGAGAAAACTATGGGTTGCTAGCAATAGTATAGGCATGGTTGCTTGCAATACAAGTACTTGAAGCAAAACACGGAGAAATTGAACATGTAAAGCAATGCATGGCCATAGCAATATTATTGGTTTGCATGGAAAATGTGGTTTCGCATGAATGGTTTATAGTGCTACCATGCTCGCAAACAAAATCATGAGGATGGCAAGTATGCAATGTATTGAATGCAAGACATGTGTAGTTATCCGCAAATTCCATGCTAAAATGTCATGGCAAGGCATATGCAAAGAATTTCTCAAATTATGTAAAGGATGCATTGCAATATTATTACAACTTATGCAAATGCCACGAACCATGAATTTGTCATCTATGCCATACTTGCCAAAGGATTGAATTTAATGGGATATGGATAGTTACTACGATGAGATTGCAAATGTGTGAATTTGGAAATCTCACCCATAGCATATGTGATCTAAAGAATTCTCACAAGATATCCTATGCAACATCACAACTAATAGACTCCACATGAACATCATCGTACTGATCATAAATGAGTAATAAGTCATCACATGAGGGAGTCAAACTAGCATGAGGCATGACAATAGGGAGATGTAATCAATGTCCACTAGTGGAGCAAGAGCATCACCATCACCTCTATTATTACCTCCGTAGGTCCACCCATGTGGTGTAGGTGTGGTGGAAAGGACCATCTTCTAGCCATCTACATCATCTTGATGGAACCACGTGGGGGGTGCATCTTCTTCCACCATGGCCATCGTCGTATCCATAGGAGGGACGAAGTTGTCGATGGTTGGTGCTTCATCATATATGGGATCTTGCACCAAATAAGAAGACACAAGCGAAGTAGAGGTTAAGTTGTTAGAGTTGGAAATGGCCTCACAAGACCTGTCAACCACCCCCACTCATGTGTGGTGGTTCACTCACTCCCTTAAGGTGGACACACTCAAACTCGCATATGGTAGAGTCACTCAAGTGGTGGTTGTGGCTTTCCTCACACGAGAATTGGTGCATCTCATCAAATATGGGGCTAGTGGTGAGTTCTCTCACTCTCAATATGGGTGCAAATGTCTCTCAGCTCATCACCATACGCCACCATCGTTGAAGGGAAAATCTCATGCTCAACCATCTCGTCACCTTCGCCAAGGAGGAAGGCCATATGACTAGGTTCATCATCATCCGCCTCCATGACCGAATGGAATATCCCATGCTCGGCCGTCTCACTTGAGGTGCATCTGAAGATGGAGTGGTCACCCTTGCTTGTAGTTCGTCGCCTTGATGTTGGCATCGTAGCTTCCTCTTGTCGGTGATGGTGCCAATGCTGGTCTGATCTTTAAGAAGATGGTAGCTCGAAGCTCTGCACCTGAGCGTCGTTGAGAAGATGATCTTGAAGATGATGGCGACTTGCGTTTGTTGGGCATATTTTTGATAAGCTCAATTTGTGCGCCCATCTTGGCCTCGATGTAGTCCCACTTGGCATCGAAGTGGTCCTTGTTGGCATAGACCGAAGGTGATGTGCCTTCCCTATCCATATTAACATTCGAGCTAGGTGTGAGAAGAGAAGGGAATGAACAATGCATTACCTCTTTCTGATGTTGGTGAAGGATCAAGCAACCTCGCAATTGACAATATGAAATGAGTGCACTTGGTAATGAACCTTGTCCAACCTCACACCTACACAAATGGCTTATAGTGGAGCTTGGCAGGGATTAGTGGCACGATTCTTGCAATTTGAAGTTCAAGAGATGTAAAAGTTGGAAACAAACCACAATGAACTCAAAATGCTATGCAAGTGTTCACAAAAGGATGGACATAGAGACAGAAGGAAACTCATGCAAAGATATGGGGCTTGTGCAACCAAGAAAATGAGCATACAAAATTGTCCTAACAAAGACTAAGCTCGTGTTACACAAACTCAAGGAGTGCGATACGGCAAGATTCGAGAACTTGGCACCAATCCTACTGGACAAGTGTATCCTTGGCACAAGTATCTTTATTGCTCAACTCTTTTGCTTATAAACTCTTTTGTGAGTCCTCCTTTTTGTATCCCTCTTTTTTTTGAACCTTTTCTTTGTTTCACCACTTCCCTTTTGAGCCTTGACCAAATATACAAGACAAGTATCACAAGATGATGCACGGAGTAAGTATATGCACGATATGATGCATAAATAATCATTAAGATGCTAAATTTCACGAGGCCTAGCAACACTCGGATAGCTAGTCTCAATAGGTCAAAGGTAATTGCAAAGAATAGAATGGCTCACAAGGGTAATGGCAAGGAAGGCAAAATTTGTGTGACGGAATAGTATACCTCATCGACACCTTTACCTTGAAAAAATCGGAGTGACCAGCCTAGCTTCCAGTGTCGGGGTCAAAAGGATGGATGAATCGTTGTCGTTGGCGAGCTTGGTGGTTGATGTAGTTGATGGAGAGGTACAAGTTGTGCTTGGCGAGGACCCCTGGCGAGGACCCCCAAGGGCGAAACCGGTGAAGATGCACGTCTTTGAGTCGTGGTGGTGGATGGCCTAGGCGAAGATGCCAATTTGCGAAGAATTGGTCCAAATCAAATGATGTGGAAACCTATATGATTATCAAGGCCACATCGTTTGCTTCAAAACGAGCCCAAGAACACCAAAATTGGAGTCCGGAATCAAAAGTTATGGCCAAAACGGTGAAGAACCTGCAACAGTCTTTGGGGAGGTCGAACAGTCCGGCTTGGATCCCGGCCAGTCCGGTTTAAGGCTCGGACGAAACCATTCTCTGACCTTCCGCCCGGCCCCTTTGTCCGGCATGGGCCGGATAGTCCGGGAGACCCAGAACGCGAATTTGGGGCTGTGGAACTTGATTTTGCGGGTGGAAAAGCGAGACTCCTAAGTCGAAATTGGATGGGGAAAAAGAAAAATCGGGGCCAGGGAATGCAAAGGGGGCTAGAAACACTTGGAAAACACTGGGTTGTGGATCAATTTGAACAAAAACTCAGTAGAAACAACAAATCACTCAAAAAGTCAAAATCAGGCGAGGCTATTTTCTGTGTGGGGATTTTCGAATTAGGCAAGAACAAAACAAAATCAGGCTGGAAAGATGAGGGGGAGGGGCTCCAAACTGTGGCAACCTTGTTCATGGTACCAAATGATGTAGGTCAAAGCCTAGGGTTTGGCCCAATCTTCACGAATTGGAGGTGGATTTGAGGAAGAACACTAGGGAAAACACACAAGAGGGACACTCAAGATATGCATAGATCCAAACAACAACAAAGGTAGAAAGTAACTAGGTAGTTCATCCAAATCTCTAGGAGAGATGGGTCTTGAGAGATAGATAGATCTTCCCTAGTCCAAAGGATGTGGAGGTCTTGCTAATCCAAAGGGATTCTTCTCCCTTAGGAGGTCTTCACAACCATGCAAGGTTCTTCTCCCTTCGGTCTTCATCTCCAATGGAGGGGTGGATGAGCATAACTCTCTCAAGTTTAATCTAAATGCTTTGCAAACCCTAGAAAGGATGAGGGGAAGGGATATATATAGTCTAGGGACGAAGGGTTAGGTGGGTGCGAGAGATACAAGTTAACACGGGCCAGATCTGCTCGCAGGCAGGGGCCAGACAGTCCGATGCCTGATGCATGTGTGTCTTCGTGGCTGGTGCGGGGTCGGGCTGCAGCTGATCTGACAGTCCGGCTTCGTCATTTTGCTCCGGGGTGCCCTCAGTGCTGATCCTGGACAAACAACCGGACAATAAGGGGGAGGGGGCTGTTCTGTTCGGCTATAGTCTGGACAGTCTGGCATGGTGGCCGATCAGTCCTTTGGATGGTGGTGTTGCTTCCTTGTGCTTGCACTCCTCGATATGCGTGAAGCTTGTTGGTTCCTTGTGCTTGCACTCCTCCTCGATATGCGTGAAGCTCAGCTCAAACCTATACATGCGCGAGAGGGGGGGGGGCTGTTCTGTTCGGCTATAGTCTGGACAGTCTGGCATGGTGGCCGATCAGTCCTTTGGATGGTGGTGTTGCTTCCTTGTGCTTGCACTCCTCGATATGCGTGAAGCTTGTTGGTTCCTTGTGCTTGCACTCCTCGATATGCGTGAAGCTCAGCTCAAACCTATACATGCGTGAGGGGGAAGGGTCAAGTAGTATACCATCCAAGAAAGTAGACACGCATAGAGGATAAAATTTATCTTAGTATATGTGATGCGCGTGTCCCTTGGCAATGGAGCCACCAGTCTCTTGAAATTTCAGTCATGGAAGAAAAGATGGCTTAGATCTCACATCTATACGCTCCAATAAAAATATAGCATCTCACATGGCTTTGGTCTCACATCTATATTTTTGGATTGATAAATCTCCACCGCTCAGTTTTCTATTGCTTTGATAATACAAAGATGATCAAATGCTACATGCTAAAATTAGCTTTCCACTGTCTAAATGTAAAATTATATATTATCTTGCCAGTACAGCATCCTATAGCTGGTTTAGTATTGCTTAACACTCTTATACTGCATCCCAAACCTAAGTGCTGATATAAACAACATATATTTCGTTGACATGAAATTGACTTTATTATGAAAATTCATGTTTTAGCTTTCAATGACTTTATTATGAAAATTCATGTTTTAGTTGACATATATTTCTGAATGAATTGTAGCGAGTCATGTAAATTAGCTGCAGTTCTTGCCTGTAATGTCATCTTTTGGATTTGCCATTCACAACTTACATCTGTAATAACATATCCTTACAAATAGACCCAGAGACTTGTTGTCTTTTGATGCTCTGTGCCAATGCCTGAAATATATCTTTGAGTTAACACAAGCAGATCACACCGAAAGTTGGGACAGTGTGCTTTGGTGTTGTTGCTAGTCAAGCAGCGATCATTCTTGCTGGTGGTGAGAAGGGGATGCGCTATGCGATGCCTAATGCCAGAGTAATGATTCATCAGCCTCAAGGTGGATCGGAGGTATGATTGTTGGTTTTGTATATGATTTTTTCTAGCAAAAGCCTTGCCTCTCTGATGCATTGATAAGAAAGAGTTTGTACAAAGCCCAAAGATTGGCAGCGCCCAGAATTACAGCAGGATGGCACTAAACGGTGCCTGCCTCAGCTGGTAGCAATGCTGCATGACCCTCTTGTGTCCTTGTCCTTGCCCATTGCCTAGCTTCCGACTGGATAGTGTCAAGGAAGCCGGCTAAACTGAGCCAGGCGTTGTCGAAAATTATCGCATTACAATGCTGTTTGGTATATGAATCGTGTAGCAGGATGTTTTTCTTTAATGTTGTGTGACTAATTTGATATTCCCTCCGTCCCATATTAATTGACGCTCATACGGATACATTACGCTCATACGGATGTATCTAAATGTATCCGTTTGAGCTTTACTTAATATGGAAAGGACGTAGTAATAGCCATCGTTGAAGCTTGCTGTGATGCTAACGATCAGATCACCTGCAGGGTAATACGGAGGAGGTGAGGAGACAGGTTGGGGAAACCATTTATGCTCGAGATGTAAGTTTTTTTTTACCAACATAAGTCTCCTTAAGCATGCTTTTGCTCAGATGCTTGAGGGGCTACTGTTTTTTTTCCTAAGCTGTGATTAAAGGTCCTGAAACCTTGTGCACGCAGAAAGTTGACAAAATGTTTGCTGCTTTCACGGGGCAACCCATCGATATAGTGCGACAGTGGACAGAGAGGGATCGTTTCATGTCGTCGTCCGAGGTAACCTCTCGCTTCATGTCCTCTCCTCTCCTTTAGCACAAGAGAAGCAGAGCAGTAACCTGTGGTGACCTTATGTTTCGTTCACATAGGCCATGGACTTCGGACTAGTCGACGCATTGCTGGAAACGGAATGCTAAGCAAACGGATGCAAATTGGAGCTCTAAGTCAGATACATTCATCATGTTTCGTTGCCCTTTCAGTTGGGACCGACCTATGTTTAGTCACTAGGGATGAGAAGAAGGGGGTGTCATTTGCCTCTTAGGAGTTTGGCTTGGGCTGCGGGTGATTTTGTGTTGGAGATATTATTGATTTTCTGATTAATTTAATTCATACTTAAATCATCATGACAATGTTGACAATCCTAATCTCACATTGTAAGCTAATGACGCGATTGCATGCTAGGCATATATCATATGGAACTATATGAAACTTATAACCAAAATACTAGGCCTGTAAGGGTTTGAATTTTCTGGATTTTTTGACTTTTTCTTACGGTTCTTGTCAATTTGACGCATGTGACTGGGTTAATTCTCTGCATAGCTTTCTTTAATGCTTATAATATTTTGCACGTTTCTCTCCTCCACCGCTTTGACTGTTGCTGCTTTGATCGGCCTTCTAGGCTGTTGTGTTTACTTTGTACATGCCACGCGTACCATCTTCTTTGCCGCCTGCTGCCTACCGCGTGTCCAGTTCTCTCGAGGGCTCGATTTCTTCCCTGCTGCCCACTGCTAAATCGCGGTTGTGCCTATATAAAGGGCACGATTTCTTTGCCCAGGCCACCATCGCGGCGTTGTTGCTTCTGTCTCCCAAATTTTGGCGGTGCCCACACCCACCTCTCCGTCGGTGTATGCTTCCTCGCCCCACCGCCATTTCCTCACGGCCCCCCTCCACCTCATCTCCTCTCCACGCTGCGAGCTGGTGGCGCATAGGAACCACCAGGAACCATGCGTGGAGGGCACAAGGTGGCAGCGGCCACCTCTAGCCTGAAGTCTGAAAGGGATGCCCACCTTTAGCCATTGAGCAGAGCATCGCTAGCCTCTTGAGTTGGCGCAGCGTGCCGGAGCCCCATGCCTGGAAGAGACGAAGTGCTTCTGGATCCTTCGCGCCCCTTGGCGTGCGTGACGTGGCAGATGATTTGCTGAGTCGGACCATCATCCCGCCCTCTTTCTTGTCTGGGTCGAGCAATTGCAGCTCGGTCTGTGGCTTTGCACCTTGCAATAGTAGTAATGTGTATTTCTTTGCCAATAATACTAGGAATCAGAAGTAGCTTAATTGCATTATTAGCACAGTTGGAAAAAAGACAGGTGTACAGAGTACCATATATGATCATGTTTGATCGTGTTCTTCCAACAGCAGCTATCATTAGTGCCGAGCCACTCGAATAATCTTGTAGCTGCAGGTCCCAGCTGCTCCCTGTCTGCTTTTCCTCGAGGACTTGAGGTAATTTTTGAAATATTATTTCTGTCCTTGTTCTTTCTATCTATTGGCCTTGGATCTTGGCCTTGGATGGATCTGTTTTCAGTTACACATTCCTTTGGTGCATGATGAGAACACCAATATGGTTGTTACACTCATAATCTTTGCTGCTCTACATACTGGACCAATTATTAGAGCTTGCGTACACCAATTAAATTACCAGGTACTTTTGTTTTTTGTAATAATTATGATGCTGCCTAAATTGGATACATTTGTTTTGCTTACAAATGAAGAGCCTAGCTTGAACAAGAAAAATTAACCTTGGAGCAAGTTCAAGCATAGAGATGATGCATGCGCAAGGGAGTAAGAACGGAGTTACAAGTGATGATTTCAAGACTTTGAAGCCATTATATTAAGTGCATGAAGTCTTGGACAAAATACACAAGATGCCACTTCATAAATTTTGTCCAGAGGCTATTCTAAGTGCTGCGTCACCTTATTATTAGGCCAGTCCATGTAATTTTGAAATATTTAAGTATAGGTTGTTTTTAGAGTCCATATGTCTGGAAAACAAGAGTTAGGGTTAGTTTAGGACCCCTCCTCCAAGGGCCACAAAATTTCCCCATCTTTCTTTGTATATACAGTCTTTAGGGCATCGTTTAGACTTTGGGTTTTGTTTAGATTAAAAGTTCGCCATAACTGTAACTTCATGTATTTCGTTTGTGTTCAACGACTAGATCAAGGCGTCAAACACTTCAACTTGATCAATAAAGTTTTGCTCTTTCATTCGCAATATCCAGATTGCAATTTCAGTTTCTTATTTGTTTTTCGTTTGCTTGCAGGAAATAGACTCTTATGGTCAGGTTGATCGTACTCCGGCATGGTCAATAACCTTTCAGAGTTGGTTTAGCGATTGCTAAGGCGCGACGTCCTCGCACGTTTGTAGTCGGATCGTCAAAGTCTACTCCACAATAAACGATAGCCATCATCTCATCAAAAGACGGGACACTTTTGTTTCTATCAAGTGGTATCAGATTTTCAGATTGCTCGATGAGATTTTACAGTTTTTCGTAGTTTAGATTGAGTCTGTTTTTCATATCTATAATCCATGAAAAAGCCAAAAAAATTAGGGTTAATTCATCATATCTAAACCAGTCTGAGCCTTTGCATAATTTTTTCAGTATTTTTCTTTGTTGAATTTACGGTTGCATCGTCGTGTCAAGTTGCTGGTCTTAGCGTCTAGTCCTTTAAAGTTTCGAGTTTTGTCACAATTTGTCACGCCGTCGCCGCACCATCATCATCGCTGCTACTATATACCACCACCGCTGCCATATCCTATCACCATATGTCCACACCAATTCAAGTTTTTTTCATATTAGGTTTATTTTAAGATCTATCTATTTTCCTATTCGTGTTTTCTTTCCTGGGTAGGTTTCAAAAAGAAAGTCTAGAGACCCCCGAACAGTTTTTAGGCCAAAATTTCAGCGATCAAAAATATTTTTTTTCTATCCTGTTTTTAGAATTTTTTGAGTCTTTTGGGACACGTGTCATCATAGTCAATTTTTATCGCACTTTTTGGTCATCGCTGCCCTAATTTCTGAAAAAAATTAGTCAAGAAAAATTTCATGTCTATCCTGTCAATTTGACTTAAGGAGAGTTTTGAGACACAATACCGTGATTTTGTTAGTGTTCTAGACTCGCGTCTCTAGTCCGGTCTAGCCTAGGACCAGCACAGTACCGTTGTTGTGCGTTTATTCAACTTTGCATCTCTGAATTGATTATTGCTGACCCTTTTTACTACCATAGTATAAGTCTTCCCAGCTCTACATACATCTACGTCATCCGTTTGACTCCCCCTGGTAATCGCTCTATCCAAACTTTGAAAGTTTTGACTACAACAGTTGCCGATCACCACCTGCTGCTTGTTAAGAACTAGTAAGAATTTGAGATTCGCTTGATGGATTTGTGACATATTCTTGTGTTTTTCTCTTGCTGCTAACCATGCCAGGATCACAAGCGGATGAGCTGGACTAGGAGAATATTATGAACAAGGAGCTCCATGATAAATTCCAGGAAATGTTTGGTCAACAGGTGAAAGACGTGATGGCCATTTTTGGCAAGGCATTAGCGAGGATTGATGACGCTGAGAAGGCAATTGATAACAAGTTGGATGCCATTTTGTCTGAAGTGCTTGCGTGTTTACCTCCACCTACTACCTCTACTGCACCATTGCAACAACAACAACAACAACAACCACCTCCACGTCGTGAAACAACCCTTTGCCGAGCGGGCCGTGTTCCTCTTGAGCCTAGACAAAAAATTCTGGTGCCGCTGCTACTGCTGTTGATGCTTCTGTAGCTCCTGCTACTACTTCAGAGGTGGAGGACTATTACAGGGATGAGGTTGATCAAAATCAGAACTACGTGCAACCACCAGCACCAGGTTGACCTCACGCATATAATCACAATGTTAGGGCTGCACCACCACCTCAGGTACGAGATTATGACCATATTCCTAAACTAAAATTGAATATTCCACCATTTGAGGGTAGATACATTCACTACTGTAGGATGCTGCTAACGCGGCACTACGATCAGAGACCCTTCGATGAAACTGTGTGCGATGCAATAATCGCAAACGGTGGTGTAAAAAACTGTCAAAAAGGTGCAAAACGTTTGCGATGAAGGATGCATCAAACACGGTTCAGATTTTAGTTGTGTGTGCGATGTCGGGCATATAGTTCAGTTTAATTAACTGTTTGCGATGGGGAGGAACAAAAGAAACGGGCAGCCAGATGAAGGTGTGTGCGATATATAGTATAGCATACGGTTCACTCAGATGAACTGTTTATGATTAGGTAACACAAAAAAAACTGTCTGCCAGATCAAGGTGTGTGCGATATACGGCATGCGGTTCACTCGGATGAACTGTTTGCATTGAGACAAAAGAACAGAAACGGTTCAACTTAACAAGATGTGTGTGATACGTGGCAAACATGTATGTAATCGGAAACGTGTGTGAAGACCGATAACAACACAAATGATTGCTGCTAACAAGCCGTGTGTGTTGTGGGCAAACGATTGCTGGTATACAATTGTGAGTGATTGATGAAAACATCACCGGCGGGTTCCATTGTTTAGTTCGTGTGCGATGTGATTTTCTTTGTCCGCACAACATCTACATTCTGCCTACAGAGTATCAACATATATACTTAAAAAGACAACATTGCATAACCAAATTAAGCATGCAATTACACAAGTGACTACACACATAACATTTCCACACACCAAAGCAAGCAATTACGTGCATACTAAACTAGGAGAAATGAGGATCTAATCATCTACTTATTGTTGTGACGACGCTTGCCATTGCTTTGATTCTGGCTGGATCCCTGGTCGTTTTGGGGAAGGAGGCACTTTCTCATGTCAACGATCCGCCTGTAAATGTCGTAGCTCGTGTACGCCTCCTTGGACGCATACACGACATGAGCTTTGTCGAGTTTCTCCATCCAGGCCGAGTGCCAGGCACGCTTGTCCTTGTTGCACGAATCCTTCATGTCTCTGTAGCAGGGGTCGATGATGGCCTCGGCGAGGCGAACCAGTGAGTCCTCATGCTCCTTGCTGCCCCAGATATTGTATTGGCCCTGGATCTTGACAAGATTCTGGCAGGCGATGCCCGAATTCTCGAGCGCCTTTACATCGTTGGTGATGTCCACCGTAGCAAACATGTAGTGGGGGCTGTTGACAAACCTGGCGAAACGCTCGCAAGGCCTTGTGGGCAGGTAGTAGTGGTAGACGAGGACGTGGTGGCGCACTCACATCTGGGTGACAGCGACCTTGGGACGAGACCTGACACGAGCGCACGTGTACTCGAGGTCGAACCCGACCACCTTGTACTTCTCCTCAGCAAGCAACAACTCCATGATGTGGATGGAGTGCTCCATCCAGACCGGGTCGTTGGTGTACACCACTGAGAGGTCCATGAACCTTCTGTGGGTGTCCACCACGTCACGCACGGTGAACTGCTACTCGTCGTCGGCAGCCGCTTGGAGCGCCATTGGAGCTGCACAGGATACCCTCTAAGAATTTCTCGTGGTGGGTGTGCTTCTTGCAATGGTGGGGCGCGATCAAAAGGTTGAAGAGACACGAGGGTTAAATGGCCGCTGTAATAAATGGGGGTCGGCCGACCTGTAATCGTCACGTCTTGTCACGGTGTTCATAGCGGAGGATTCCAGTGCACGCTTGACAACACCGCACCGCATGCGTTTCGTTTGACCACGCGTGGGCTCGAAGAGGTGCCAAATGTATCATCAGTGAGCTTGTTCCTAAGCTACCATGCAAGCTTCCCGCCCGGCTAGTTTGGCCACGCGTTGTCTAGAAGAGGGATAAATCATGGACGTTTATTGGCAAAAAGCTTTGTAAAAACAAAGTGTGTGGAATGACTTAAGTCATAAGTTTACCCGTGGGCGATGAGGTCAAAGTTACATAGAAGGGTAATGATGGACACTCGAGTGCGATAATTAATTCTGCGCTCTACAGGGCACATGGTGGAAGAAACCAACTATGTGCAATAATGTTGAAGATCACAGTCGAGTTAGCTATACAGATTGTGTGCTGTGAGATCAACAAGGTAAACATATTCAAGAATGGTTAATAAAATCTAAGACCATTGCATATTAAGGTCAAAATAGTGCTACCAATATACGAGTCTCATACGATGCCATTTCAACGATTGTACCACAAAGCTCAAAATATTACAAGGTTCAAATTCCAGATTATATGGCTCAAATTCGAAGATTACAAGGTTCAAAATGATATTAGAAGTGAAATTCAGCTCATCAGCTGCAAACTCTCGCGCTGATCCGCTGAACATGGATATCAGAGAGGTTCAAACTAATATTACCACTTCTAAGTCTGGTTTCGAAACCTCACAATTTTTGCAAAGGGGTCAGCCGCTGAGATGTCATGTATGGGGTTGACACGATGACTTCTGATTACTCTGTCATCTGAAGTTCCAAAATAAAATTCAGCACTTTTGTAGCCTATTCCATTCCACCGCAGGTGCCGGCGCTGATCAACAAACCATTCATTTTTGTGAAATAAATGTAGGGCAAACCTCATTACCTTCAGCATCCTTGCTCTGACAACAAAGAACCTGGCGAATATAATCTCCGGTAAGGTCCCTCGGTAGGAGTTCAAAGTAATTTATAAGAGATGCAGATCTAGGAATTCGACGTGATTGTTATATTGTATCACATTATCCACCACTTATTTGCAAAAGAATAAAACGTGTTAGTGCCTACATGCAGTTTTGAACACTACTACGTGCCTATTTGGTTTGCAGGATTTGTAAAATGCACTAACATGCCATCTTCGATCTGACATGATTAACATGTGCATTTGATTACATTCTAGAAAAATGTAGCCTTCTTCACAAGAGGTTGGAATGGATGAGAAGTTCCCTAAAAAAACTAGTACAAATGAATCCAAAGGAGAAATGCTTATTGATTGTAACCATATGGATCAAGCAACCAATATGGGGGGGGGGACATGTATGTACTGAAATCCTCCAAAATAATCCTTCAGAAATTGTAGTACATTGTCATTTTAAACTTGGAAAAAGGTGTCACAAATTGAACTCCCTTATGGTTTGGGGCACCGCATAGGAAGAAGCATAGGAGGAAGTCTTCACGGTATTGAAAGATAAGTTGACACATGCTCCTTTACTCCAACTTCATGATTTTAATAAGAATTTTGAGCATGAATGTGATGCTAGTGTAATTGGATTAGGAGGTGTGTTATTACAAGATGGCAAACCTGTTGCATATTTTTCTGAAAAATTGAGTGGGCCTAGTCTGAACTATTCTACTTATGATAAAGAATTATATGCTCTTGTTCGGACCTTAGAAACATGGCAACATTATTTATGGCCTAAAGAATTTGTTATACATTCTGATCATGAATCTTTGAAACACATTAAGAGTCAAGCAAAACTGAACCGTAGACATGCTAAATGGATTTAATTCATTGAGACTTTCCCTTATGTCATAAAACACAAGAAGGATAAAGAAAATGTTATTGCTGATGCGTTGTATCATCGTTATACTATGCTTTCACAACTTGACTTTAAAATATTTGGTTTGGAGACCATCAAATATAAATATGTGCATGATGCCGAATTTAAAGATGTATTGCAGAATCGTAAAGAAGGGAGAACATGGAACAAGTTCGTCTTTAACGATGGATTTGTGTTTTGTGTAACAAGCTATGTAATCCAGCTAGCTCCGTTCATCTTTCGTTGTTGTAGGAGGCGCATGGAGGAGGATTAATGGGACACTTTGGCATGAAGAAGACGGAGGATGTACTTGCTACACATTTCTTTTGGCCAAAGATGAGACGGGATGTTGAGTGTTTTGTTCCTCGCTGCACTACATGTCAAAAAGCTAAGTCATGACTCAATCCTCACGGTTTATATATGCCTTTGCCTGTACCTAGTGTTCCATGGGAGGATATATCTATGGACTTTGTTTTGGGTTTACCTCGAACAAAGAAGGGGAGGGATAGCATATTTGTTGTCGTGGATAGATTCTTGGAAATGACACACTTTATACCATGCCATAAAAGCGATGATGCTGCTAATGTTGCTGATTTGTTCTTTCGTGAAATTATTCGCTTGCATGGTGTGCGAAATACTATTGTTTCAGATCGTGATACTAAATTTCTTAGCCACTTTTGGAGATGTTTACGGGCTAAGTTGGGGACTAAACTACTTTTTAGTACTACTTGTCACCCCCAAACTGATGGACAAACTGAAGTTGTCAATAGAACATTGTCTACTATTCTTAGGGCTGTTTTGAGGAATAACAAGAACATGTGGGAAGAATGCTTGCCTCATATTGAATTTTCTTATAATCGTTCACTACATTCTACTACTAAGATGTGCCCTTTGAAATTGTTTATGGTTTCCTACCCGTGCACCTATTGATTTATTGCCTCTTCCATCTTCGGAGAAGGTTAATTTTGATGCTAAACCACATGCTGAATTGATCTAAAAAATGCATGAGTTAACTAAGGAAAACATTGAGCGTATGAATGCTAAATATAAACTTGCTGGAGATAAAGGTAGAAAACATGTTGTGCTTGCACATGCAGATCTTGTTTGGTTACATTCACATGAGGATAGATTTCCTAATTTGCGCAAATCAAAGTTAATGCCACGTGTTGATGGTCCTTTTAAGGTGTTAGAGAAAATAAATGATAATGCATATAAACTTGATCTACCTGCAGACTTTGGGTTAGTCCCACTTTTAACATTGCAAATTTAAAGCCTTATTTGGGTGAGGAAGATGAGCTTCCGTTGAGGACGACTTAATTTCAAGAAGGGAAGGATGATGAGGACATCAATACGATTGTTACACCCATAACCCCTGCTGCTATACATACTGGACGAATTACTAGAGCTCGTGCACGCCAATTAAATTACCAGGTACTTTCGTTTCTTAGTAACATTTCTAATGTTCGTGAGAATATGATGTTGCCTAAATTGGATACATTTGTTTTGCTTACAAATGAAGGGCCTAGCTTGGACAAGAAAGATTAACCTTGGAGTAAGTTCACGCATGGAGATGATGGCATGCGCAAGGGGAGCAAGAATGGAGTTACAAGTGATGATTTTAGGACTTTGAAGCCACCATAATGACTGCATGAAGCCTTGGACGAAATACACAAGATGCCACTTCATAAATTTCGTCCAGAGGCTATTCTAGGTGCCGCGTCACCTTATTATTGGGCCAGACCATGTAATTTTGAAATACTTGAGTATAGGCTGTTTTTAGAGTCCGTATGTGTGGAGAAATAAGAGTTAGGGTTGGTTTCGGACCCCTCCTCCTAGGGCCACGAAATCCCCCCTCTTTCTCCCTATATACAACACTTTGGGCATCGTTTAGACTTTGAGTTTTGTTTATATTAAAAGTTCGCCATAGCTGCAACTTTGCGTACTTTGTTTGTGTTCAGCGACCAGACCAAGGCGTCACAGAACCCCACTTGATCAAGAAAGCTTTCATCTTTTATTTGGTATATCTAGATTGCAATTTTAGTTTCTTGCTTGTTCTTCGTTTACTTGCAGGAAATAGACCCTCGTGGTCAGGTTGATCGTGCTCCAGTGTAGTCAATAACCTCTCGGAGTTGGTTTAGCGAGTGCTAAGGCGCGACATCCTCGCACGTTCATAGTCGGATCGTCAAAGTCTACTCCACCATAAACGATAGCCACCACCTCATTGAAAGACGGGGCACCTTTGCCTTAATCAAGTGGTATCAGATTTCCATGTTGCTCGGTGAGATTTTACAGTTTTTCGTAGTTTAGACCGAGTCTGTTCTTCATACCTATAGTCCATGAAAAAGCCAAAAAAATTAGGGTTAGTTCATCATATCCGAACCAGTGTGAGCCTTTGCATAGTTTTTTCAGTATTTTGCTTTGTTGAATTTGCGGTTGCATTGTCGTGTCAAGTTGCTGGTCTTAGCTTCTAGTCCTTTAGAGTTTCGAGTTCTGTCACAATTTGTCACGCCGCCGCCGCACCATCATCATCGCTGCTACCATATACCACGACTGCTGCCATATCCTACCACCGTTGCCATATCCTACCACCGTTGACATAAACAACCACCGCTGCCATATCCTACCACTGTTGCCATATACCACCACCGCTGCCATATCCTAACACCATATGTCCACACCAATTCAAGTTCTTTTCATATTAGGTTCATTTTGAGATCTATCTATTTTCCGATTCGTGTTTTCTTCCCTGAGTAGGTTTCGAAAAGAAAGTCTGGAGACCCCCGGATAGTTTTTAGGCCAAAATTTCGGTGATCAAAAATATTTTTCCCCTAGCCTGTTTTAGGCTTTTCTGAGTCTTTTGAGACACGTGTCATCATAGTCAATTTTTATCGCATTTTTGGTCATCGCTGCCCTGATTTCCGAAAAAATTAGTCAAGAAAAATTTCGTGTCTATCCTGTCAATTTGACTTGGGGAGAGTTTTGAGACACAGTACCGTGATTTTGTTAGTGTTCTAGGCTCGCGTCTCTAGTACGGTCTAGCCTAGGACCAGCACAATATCGTCGTTGTGCATTTATTCAACTTTGCATCTCTGAATTGATTATTGCTGACCCTTTTTACTACCATATTATAAGCCTTCCCAGCTCCACATACATCTACGTCGTGCGTTTGACTCTCCCTGGTAATCGCACTATCCAAACTTTGAAAGTTTTGACTACAACAGTTGCCGATCACCACCTGCTGCTTGGTAAGAACTGGTAAGAATTTGAGATTCGCTTGACGGATTTGTGACATATTCTTGTATTTTTCTCTTGCTGCTAACCATGCCAGGATCACAAGCGGATGAGCTGGACTGGGAGAATATGATGAACAAGGAGCTCCATGATAAATTCCAGGAAATGTTGGGTCAACAGGTGGAAGACGTGATGGCCAGTTTTGGCAAGGCATTAGTGAGGATTGATGACATTGAGAAGGCAATCGACAACAAGTTGGATGCCATTTTGTCTGAAGTGCTTGCGCGTTTACCTCCACCTACTACCTCAACTGCACCATTGCAACAACAACAACAACCACCACCTACTACCTCTACTGCACCATTGCAACAACAACAACAACCACCACCTCGTGGTCAGGTTGATCGTGCTCCGGTGTGGTCAATAACCTCTCGGAGTTGGTTTAGCGATTGCTAAGGCGCGACGTCCTCGCACGTTCATAGTCGGATCGTCAAAGTCTACTCCACCATAAACGATAGCCACCATCTCATCAAAAGACGGGACACTTTTGCCTCTATCAAGTGGTATCAGATTTTTAGGTTGCTTGATGAGATTTTACAGTTTTTCGTAGTTTAGATTCAGTCTGTTCTTCATACTTATAATCCATGAAAAAGCCAAAAAAATTAGGGTTAGTACATCATATCCGAACCAGTCTGAGCCTTTGCATAGTTTTTTCAGTATTTTGCTTTGTTGAATTTGCGGTTGCATAGTCGTGTCAAGTTGCTCGTCTTAGCGTCTAGTCCTTTAGAGTTTCGAGTTCTCTCACAATTTGTCACGCCGCCGCCGCACCATCATCATCGCTGCTACCATATACCACCACCGCTGCCATATCCTACCACCGCTGCCATATACCACCACATCTGCCATATACCACCACCGCTGCCATATCCTACCACCATATGTCCACACCAATTCAAGTTCTTTTCATATTAGGTTTATTTTGAGATCTATCTATTTTCCGATTCATGTTTTCTTCCCTGAGTAGGTTTCAAAAAGAAAGTCTGGAGACCCCCGAACAATTTTTAGGCCGAAATTTCGGCGATCAAAAATATTTTTTCCCTATCCTGCTTTTAGGCTTTTCTGAGTCTTTTGAGACACGTGTCATCATAATCAATTTTTATCCCACTTTTTGGTCATCGCTGCCCTGATTTCCGAATAAAAATTAGTCAAGAAAAATTTCATGTCTATCGTATCAATTTGACTTGAGGAGAGCTTTGAGACATAGTACCGTGATTTTGTTAGTGTTCTAGGCTCGCGTCTCTAGCACGGTCTAGCCTAGGACCAGCACAGTACCGTCGTTGTGCGTTTATTCAACTTTGCATCTCTGAATTGATTATTGCTGACCCTTTTTACTACCATAGTATAAGCCTTCCCAGCTCTACATACATCTACGTCGTGCGTTTGACTCTCCCTGGTAATCGCTCTATCCAAACTTCGAAAGTTTTGACTACAACAGTTGCCGATCACCACCTGCTGCTTGTTAAGAACTGGTAAGAATTTGAGATTCGCTTGATGGATTTGTGACATATTCTTGTGTTTTTCTCTTGCTGCTAACCATGCCAGGATCACAAGCGGATGAGCTAGACTGGGATAATATTATGAACAAGGAGCTCCATGATAAATTCCAGGAAATGTTGGGTCAACAGGTGGAAGACGTGATGGCCAGTTTTGGCAAGGCATTAGCGAGGATTGATGACGTTGAGAAGGCAATTGACAACAAGTTGAATGCAATTTTGTCTGAAGTTCTTGCATGTTTACCTCCACCTACTACCTGTACTGCACCATTGCAACAACAACAACAACCACCACCTACTACCTCTACTGCACCATTGCAACAACAACAACAACAACAACCACCACCTCGTGGTTAGGTTGATCATGCTCCAGTGTGGTCAATAACCTCTCGGAGTTGGTTTAGCATTGCTAAGGCACGACGTCCTCGCACGTTCGTAGTCGGATCGTCAAAGTCTACTCCATCATAAACGATAGCCACCATCTCATCAAAAGACGGGACACTTTTGCCTCTATGAAGTGGTCTCAGATTTTCAGGTTGCTCGATGAGATTTTACAGTTTTTCGTAGTTTAGATTGAATCTGTTCTTCATACTTATAATTCATGAAAAAGCCAAAAAAAATTAGGGTTAATTCATCATATCCGAACCAGTCTGAGCCTTTGCATAGTTTTTTTTTAGTATTTTGCTTTGTTGAATTTGCGGTTGCATCGTCGTGTCAAGTTGCTCGTCTTAGCGTCTAGTCCTTTAGAGTTTTGAGGTCTCTCACAATTTGTCACGCCGCCGCCGCACCATCATCATCGCTGCTACCATATACCACCACCGCTGCCATATCCTACCACCACTGCCATATACCACCACCGCTGCCATATACCACCACCGCTGCCATATACCACCACCGCTGCCATATCCTACCACCATATGTCCACACCAATTCAAGTTCTTTTCATATTAGGTTTATTTTGAGATCTATCTATTTTCCGATTCATGTTTTCTTCCCTGAGTAGGTTTCAAAAAGAAAGTCTGGAGACCCCCGAACAGTTTTTAGGCCGAAATTTCGGCGATCAAAAATATTTTTTCCCTATCCTGTTTTTAGGATTTTCTGAGTCTTTTGAGACACGTGTCATCATAATCAATTTTTATCCCACTTTTTGGTCATCGCTGCCCTGATTTCCAAATAAAAATTAGTCAAGAAAAATTTCGTGTCTATCGTATCAATTTGACTTGAGGAGAGCTTTGAGACATAGTACCGTGATTTTGTTAGTGTTCTAGGCTCGCGTCTCTAGCACGGTCTAGCCTAGGACCAGCACAGTACCGTCGTTGTGCGTTTATTCAACTTTGCATCTCTAAATTGATTATTGCTGACCCTTTTTACTACCATATTATAAGCCTTCCCAGCTCTACATACATCTACGTCGTGCGTTTGACTCTCCCTGGTAATCGCTCTATCCAAACTTTGAAAGTTTTGACTACAACCGTTGCCAATCACCACCTACTGCTTGTTAAGAACTGGTAAGAATTTGAGATTCGCTTGATGGATTTGTGACATATTCTTGTGTTTTTCTCTTGCTGCTAACCATGCCAGGATCACAAGCGGATGAGCTGGACTGGGATAATATTATGAACAAGGAGCTCCATGATAAATTCCAGGAAATGTTGGGTCAACAGGTGGAAGACGTGATGGCCAGTTTTGGCAAGGCATTAGCAAGGATTGATGACGTTGAGAAGGCAATTGACAACAAGTTGGATGCCATTTTATCTGAAGTGCTTGCGCGTTTACCTCCACCTACTACCTCTACTGCACCATTGCAACAACAACAACAACCACCACCTACTACCTCTACTGCACCATTGCAACAACAACAACAACCACCACCACCTCGTGGTCAGGTTGATCGTGCTCTAGTGTGGTCAATAACCTCTCGGTGTTGGTTTAGCGATTGCTAAGGCGCGTCGTCCTCGCACGTTCGTAGTCGGATCGTCAAAGTCTACTCCACCATAAACGATAGCCACCATCTCATCAAAATACGGGACACTTTTGCCTCTATCAAGTGGTATTAGATTTTCAGGTTGCTCGATGAGATTTTACAGTTTTTCATAGTTTAGATTGAGTCTGTTCTTCATACCTATAATCCACGAAAAAGCCAAAAACAATTAGGTTTAGTTCATCATATCCGAACTAGTCTGAGCCTTTGCATATTTTTTCCAGTATTTTGCTTTGTTGAATTTGCGGTTGCATCGTCGTGTCAAGTTGCTCGTCTTAGCATCTAGTCCTTTAGAGTTTCGAGTTCTCTCACAATTTGTCACGCCGCCGCCGCCGCACCATCATCATCGCTGCTACCATATACCACCACCGCTGCCATATCCTACCACCGCTACCATATACCACCACCGCTGCTATATACCACCACCGCTGCCATATCCTACCACCATATGTCCACACCAATTCAAGTTCTTTTCATATTAGGTTTATTTTGAGATCTATCTATTTTCTGATTCATGTTTTCTTCCCTGAGTAGGTTTCAAAAAGAAAGTCTGGAGACCCCCAAACACTTTTTAGGCCGAAATTTCGGCGATCAAAAATATTTTTTCCCTATCCTGTTTTTAGGCTTTTCTGAGTCTTTTGAGACACGTGTCATCATAATCAATTTTTATCGCACTTTTTGGTCATCGCTGCCCTGATTTCTGAAAAAATTAGTTAAGAAAAATTTCGTGTCTATCCTGTCAATTTGACTTGAGGAGAGTTTTGAGACATAGTACCGTGATTTTGTTAGTGTTCTAGGCTCGCGTCTCTAGTACGGTCTAGCCTAGGACCAGCACAGTACCGTCGTTTTGCGTTTATTCAACTTTGCATCTCTGAATTGATTATTGCTGACCCTTTTTACTACCATATTATAAGCCTTCCCAGCTCTACATACATCTACGTCGTGCGTTTGACTCTCCCTGGTAATCGCTCTATCCAAACTTTGAAAGTTTTGACTACAACCGTTGCCAATCACCACCTGCTGCTTGTTAAGAACTGGTAATAATTTGAGATTCGCTTGATGGATTTGTGACATATTCTTGTGTTTTTCTCTTGCTGCTAACCATGCTAGGATCACAAGCGGATGAACTGGACTTGGAGAATATTATGAACAAGGAGCTCCATGATAAATTCCAGGAAATGTTGGGTCAACAGGTGGAAGACGTGATGGCCAGCTTTGGCAAGGCATTAGCGAGGATTGATGACGCTGAGAAGGCAATTGACAACAAGTTGGATGCCATTTTGTCTGAAGTGCTTGCGTGTTTACCTCCACCTACTACCTCTACTGCACCATTGCAACAACAACAACCACCTCCACATCGTGAAACAACCCTTTGCCGAGCGGGCCGTGTTCCTCTTAAGCCTAGAAAAAGAATTCTGGTGCCGCTGCTACTGCTGATGATGCTTCTGTATCTCCTGCTACTACTTCAAAGGTGGAGGACTATTACGGAGATGAGGTTGATCAAAATCAAAACTACGTGCAACCACCAGCACCAGGTCGATCTCATGCATATAATCGCAATGTTAGGGCTGCAACACCACCTCAGGTACGAGATTATGACCATATTCCTAAACTAAAATTGAATATTCCACTGTTTGAGGGTAGATGCATTCACTACTGTAGGATGCTGCTAATGCGACACTACGATCAGAGACCCTTCGATGAAACTGTGTGCAATGCAATAATCGCAAACGGTGGTGTAAAAAAACTGTCAAAAAAGGTGTAAAACGTTTGCGATGGAGGATGCATCAAATGTGGTTTAGATTTTAGTTGTGTGTGTGATGCCGAGCATATAGTTGAGTTCAATTAACTGTTTGCGATGAGGAGGAACAAAAGAAACAGACAGCCAGATGAAGGTGTGTGCGATATATAGCATACGGTTCACTCAGATGAACTGTTTATGATTAGGCAACACAAAACAAACGGTCTGCCAGATCTAGGTGTGTGCGATATACGACATGCGGTTCACTCGGATGAACTGTTTGCATTGAGACAAGAGAACAGAAACGATTCAACTTAACAAGATGTGTGTGATACACGGCAAACAGGTATGTAATCAGAAACGTGTGCGAAGACCGATAACAACATAGACGATTGTTGCTAACAAACCGTGTGTGTTATGAGCAAACAATTGCTGGTATACAATTGTGATTTTTTGATGAAAACATCAACAGCGGGTTCCATTGTTTAGTTCGTGTGCGATGTGATTTTCTTTGTCCGCACAACATATACACTCTGTCTACAGAGAATCAACATATATATACTTAAAAAGACAACATTGCATAACCAAATTAAGCATACAATTACACAAGTGACTACACACAAAACATTTCCACACACCAAAGTAAGCAATTACATGCATACTAAACTAGGAGAAATGAGGATCTAATCATCTACTTATTGTTGCGATGACGCTTGCCATTGCTCTGCTTCCGGCTGGATCCCTGGTCGTTTTGGGGAAGGAGGCACTTTCTCATGTCAACAATCCGCCTGTACATGTCGTAGCTCGTGTACGCCTCCTTGGACGCGTACACGACGTGACCTTTGTCGAGTTTCTCCATCCAGGCCGAGTGCCAGGCACGCTTGTCCTTGTTGCACGAATCCTTCATGTCTCTGTAGTAGGGGTCGATGATGGCCTCGGCGAGGTGAACCAGTGAGTCCTTCTCATGCTCCTTGCTGCCCCAGATCTTGTATTGGCCCTGGATCTTGACAAGATTCTGGCAGGAGATGCCCGAATTCTCGAGCGCCTTTACATCGTTGGTGATGTCCACCGTAGAAAACATGTAGTGGGGGCTGTTGACAAACCTAGCGAAATGCTCGCAAGGCCTTGTGGTCAGGCAGTAGTGGTAGACGAGGACGTTGTGGCACACACACATCTGGGCGACGACGACCTTGGGACGAGACCCGACACGAGCGCGGGTGTACTCGAGGTCGAACACGACCACCTTGTACTTCTCCTCTGCAAGCAACAGCTCCATGATGAATATGGAGTGCTCCACCTAGACTGGGTCATTGGTGTACACCACTGAGAGGTCCATGAACCTTCTGTGGGTGTCCACCATGTCACACATGGTGAACTGTTGCTCGTCGTCGGCAGCCGCTTGGAGCGCCATTGGAGCCGCGCAGGATACCCTCTAAGAATTTCTCGTGGTGGGTGTGCTTCTTGCAATGGTGGGGCGAGATGGAAAGGTTGAAGAGACACAAGGGTTAAATGGCCGTTGTAATAAATCTGGGCCGGCCGACCTGTAATCGTCACGTCTTGTCAGGACGTTCATAGCAGAGGATTCCAGTGCACGCTTGGCAACACCGCACCACACGCATTTCGTTTGACCACGCGTGGGCTCGAAGAGGTGCCAAATGTACCGTCGGTGAGCCTGTTCCCACGCTAGTGCGTAGTTTACCGCGCAAGCTTCCCGCCCGGCTAGTTTGGCCACGCGCCGGCTAGAAGAGGGACAAATCATGGGCATTTATTGGCAAAAAGCTTTGTAAAAACAAAGTGTGTGGAATGAATTCAGTCATCAGTTTACCCGTGGGTGATGAGGTCAAAGTTACATAGAAGGGTAATGATGGACACTCGAGTGTGATAATTAATTCTGCGCTCTACAGGGCACATGGTGGAAGAAACCAACTATGTGCAATAATGTCTAAGATTGCAGTCGAGTTAGCTATACAGATCGTGTGCTGTGAGATCGACAAGGTAAATAGATTCAAGAACGGTTAATAAAATCTAAGACCATTGCATATTAAGGTCAAAATAGTGCTACCAATATATGAGTCTCATACGATGCCATTTCAACGATTGTACCACAAAAGCTCAAAATATTACAAGGTTCAAATTCCAGAGTTATATGGCTCAAATTCGAAGATTACAAGTTTCAAACTGATATTAGAAATGAAATTCAGCTCATCAGCTACAAACTCTCGCGCTGATCCGCTGAACATGGATATCAGAGAGGTTCAAACTAATATTACCACTTCTAAGTCTGGTTTCGAAACCTGACGATTTTTGCAAAGGGGTCAGTCACTGAGAAGTCATGTATGGGGGTCGACACGATGACTTCTAATTACTCTGTCATCTGAAGTTCCAAAATGAAATTCAGCACTTTTGGAGCTTATTCCATTCCATCGTAGGCGCCAGCGCTGATTAATAAACCATTCATTTTTGCGAAATAAATGTAGGCAAACCTCATTACCTTCAGCACCCTTGCTTTGACAACAAAGAACCTGGCGAATATAATCTCTGGTAAGGTCCCTCGGTAGGAGTTCAAAGTAATTTCTGAGAGATGCATATCTAGGTAATCGACGTGATTGTTATATTGTATCACATTATCCACCAC
This sequence comes from Triticum urartu, assembly GCF_056163025.1. Lineage (NCBI taxonomy): Eukaryota > Viridiplantae > Streptophyta > Magnoliopsida > Poales > Poaceae > Triticum > Triticum urartu. The sequence goes on along the minus strand of NC_141876.1, from coordinate 293,147,800 downwards.
TGGGCCTAATCTTATTTGCAAAAGAATAAAACGTGTTAGTGCCTACATGCAGTTTTGAACACTACTACAGGCCTATTTGGTTTGCAGGATTTGTAAAATGCACTAACATGCCATCTTCGATTTGACATGATTAACATGTGCATTTGATTACATTCTAGAAAAATGTAGCCTTCTTTACAAGTGGTTGGAGTGGATGAGAAGTTCCCTAAGAAAACTAGTACATATAATCCAAAGGAGAAATGCTTACTGATTGTAACCATCTGGATCAGGCAACCAATATGAGGGGGGGACATGTATGTACTAAAGTCCTCCAAAATAATCCTTCAGAAATTGTAGTACATTGTCATTGTAAACTTGGAAAAAGGTGTCACAAACTGAACTCCCTTATGGTTAACATTTAACAGGAAAGGAACATCACCTCAATATATAGCTTCTCCAGGCACGAAAAGCATCTCAGGAAACTGACAACTTGCTCCAGGTTGGGGCCGATAGATTCTAGTGCCAAGACCTTCACTATGAACAGTTTCGGGGTCAAGCTTGTCGGAATCATTTTCCGAATGATAGACGAACAAACATCTTCTAAATTGGAAATAATGTTAATTTGTAGAAGGAGAGGTAGAAGGCGACTGTTGTACCTGAATGGGTGTGGATCCAATAACAAGTTCGGAGTATTTGTCAGACAAGTAGCCCACCACTGTCAATTTCAGCACAGAAATGACATTGATTCTTGTTGGACCTTCTTGATCAACTACAAGTACTCTCTCAAGTGCAGGTGTGTAACATCCCAAATTTTCAATTTGGAATGTTATACACTAGATCATCATTGCATATCATATTTTATTGCATTTTGGTTGATCCTAGTAATTCTACGCAACTCAAGGACCCTTGGAGAGAGTTGGGGATTTCGTTATTTTCATATTTGAGTTTTCTCAAATTTTGAAAATAAGATCATTTGATTTTATTTATTTTATCTTCAATTATTTCTATTATCAAAATATGAGAGAGGGAATAAAATGACTTTCCCAAAATAAAGAAATATTGAGGATTTAATAAAAAAATCAAATAATATTTTATTTTGGATTTTTTTGCTATTTTATTTGAATTTAGGAAAAATGCGCGTCTTTTAGAATTGCATCTAGGCCCCAAATAAATGTTCATCCTGTGCGGCTTGATTTTAGAAGCCGGGGAAAATTTATTTCAGGATTTTTGGAGTCCGTTTAGTATTCCTTTTGTTTTTTCTAAGCGTAATTATTAAAAAAACGCGAACCGACTTCGGGCCATGTTCGGCCTGGACTCTGTCCGGCCGGGCCCTTATATAGCGCCGACCCCGAGCCCCCAAAGCCCACCCTGCGCAAACCCTAGCCCCGAGCCGCCCAAGCCGCCCGAGCCTCCGCCGTCAGCCGCCCGCCGCCCGCCGCCGCCGGAGTTCGCTGCCGACGAGGTTGAACCGCCCGCCGGTTTTTTTAGAAAACCGTTGGTTTTCACCTGTTTTTTTCAGTTTTTTTAGATTCGTTTTTTAGATAGATCGGTTTTTCTTTTCTCGGTTTAGTTAATTACCGAGCGTTCGCTCGCTCGTTCGTTTTAACGAACGCATTCATCGTTTAGATCCAGATAACGAACGTTCGTTCGTTAATCTGTTCATTGTTTTTCTTTTTCTCGGATTAAATCGCGATTTTCTGATCGCGATTCGTGATCCGATTTTTGTTCTAGTACAACTTTTCGCTCGTTTAACGGAATCAGGCGATTCAAGCGCCCGGAGTTTCGTCTCGAAACCCTCTTTCCATTTAACCAACTCAAACAAGTTTTTGCCTCTATAAAATTTGATCTAGATCCAGAATAGTAAACGAAGCTTGTTTCTTTTGCCGTTTGTCTTTCGTTGCTTCGTTCGATTTGATTCTTTTTGCCAACCAGAGTTCTTAAGTTGAACTTTCTAGTTAGATGTCTTATTTGAGTTTTACCTGTGCATTAGTTGAGTACTTATTGTATGCTTGTTTGTTTGCGATAGAATACCCGGAGTGCGCCGCTTGCTACTTCGAATCGCTAGGTTTCACGGATCATCAGCAAGGCAAGTAACACTTTGATCATACCTCCTACTACCCAGTTTTTATTGCATTAGATCAATCCTCACACATTGCATGATTAGGATCTAATTAAATTGTGGGTTTGGGAAGTAGATGAAGTAGTACCTATCACCTGTTTTATTATCAAACCTTTGGGAGTTACTTCTACGTTTGCTTATTATGTCATGCTATGCTAGTAGACGTGGATTGGGTGAGTGAAATCCATGACAGATGTGAGTTTGTTAAATTAATGGTTTATCTAAGGTGGCAACTTAAATACACATCTGGGTGGATTGAGGCACCTGGGTATTCGAGCGATTGCCTGTTTTTCTTTTGGACCGCCACCCAGTCTCAAAGGGATCATGAGATTATTCATACTAGAAACTTCCGTGTGCAGCCACAAGCTACTATGGGCTCTAGCATAGTTGACTAAGTTGTGCGAACTCTTACAGTGGTAGATTAGCGGATGTAGGGGAAAGTAGGTGTAACGGTCTACCCAATCGTAAGGTGCTAGCGCTTCTGAAAGACTATGTCTCAGTCATCCGTTTCTCAAACACCGTGTAGTGCGAGAATCCCAACAGAGGAGATCGGGTCTTGTGGGGAAAGTGCGCAAACCTCTCCAGAGTGTATAAACTAATCATGGTTAGCCGTGTCCCCGGTTATGGACATATTGAGTATCTAGTACTTGGATTATCATGTGAATCTCATCATGTTACTCTAATTAATTTATTGGGTTTTTGATGATGATGCTTAATTGGGATTGAGAGGGTGTCTACACTCTCAATGTTTAACAACCACCATGATAGTTAAATAAAACTTATTCCTTTGTAGTAGGTAAAAATTGACTTTACGCAAAACTGTAACCATAGAGCTTTCCATCAGCCAAATATGCATGTAGTATAGTCTTATTCCTTCATTGCTCTCTATGTGTTACATTGCCAGCATATTCCATGTGTTGACCCGTTTCGGGCTGCAACGTTCATGTTGCAGACTTTTCAGACGACGAGTAAGGTGCCTTTAGGTCATGGTTCTATACTCAGTGATGCCGTTGGAGTTGATGGACTCACTTATCTTCCAAGCCTTCTGCTGTTATCGTTATTAGATGGCATTAAGCAATAAGTTCTCTTTTGAGACACTCGATGTAATAAGTGTGTGATTGCTACTCTGTTATAAATCCTTCAAGTACTGTGTGGTGTTAGCATTACTGATCCAGGGATGACACCGGAGCATAGAGATTGGACCGTTTGAGGTCTGGTCGCTACAAGATGGTATCAGAGCACACGATGACTGTAGGACACGACCACTAAGCTAAAGCCCTAGATCACTACTCACTCTTCTCATTCTGACTCCTCATCTTTTCTACTCTTTTAGGATGGCGGATGCAAGGAACAAGTTCATGCAACCGGATGAAGATACACCCTTTGGACGTCACTTGAAGGAAGTCACTAGATATCTGAACATAGGAGTACCAAGCTTCACCGGGACTTACAATGCCCCATTACCTGAAGAAGAGCGCTGGATGATTCAAGTTCAAGTTCCAGGAAGGACGTTCATGCCAGTCACTGAGCCCATAGAGTTTTCCTTTGATGCACCAACCTGGAGTCTAGGAAAGAGCATGGCATCTCACATCGCCATGGGGACGTATTGGAGAAGTTTACCGCAATGATCTCAAGGATACTATCTACCAGATTTGTGGGCGCCGAGATGAGCACTGGGAGATGATCAGCACCAGGAAGGATAGATCAATTGCAGCTTTTATCCAGGAGTTATGTAACACCCTCGATGCGACTATAGCTCCCACGTGTCGAGGCACGACTTAGAGACATAATCGCATTAAAGGCATATGTCGCAAGTTAGGCAATCTTCACAACATCCCATGTAATATGAATAATAAAGGGGAGAACATAGTTGGCTTACACTCGCCACGTCACATCAGAGTACATAAATAACATACATCATCCATACACTCATGGCCCGAATACGGCACCAAAATAGAAGAAGACCCAACATGCGACAAGGCCCCGAATCAAACCCCAACTAGGCACCACTACTGATCATCGGGAAAGGAAACATAGTAGCGCTGAAAGTCCTCGTCGAACTCCCACTTGAGCTCGTACTCGTCACCTGGAGCGGAATCACCTGGACCTGCATCTGGAGTTATAGTATCTGTGAGCCACAGGGACTCAGCAATCTCGCATGATCGCGATCAAGACTATTTAAGCTTATAGGGATGGTAGGGCAAATATATGTGGAGCTGCAGCAAGCGACTAGCATATATGGTGGCTAACTTATTCGCAAAAGAGAGCGAGAAGAGGAGGCAAAGCACGAGCGAGAAGCTAGAGAGCAACCTGCGCAAACATTACTCCAACACCTTGTCCACTTCCCGGACTCCGCCGAGAAGAGGCCATCACGGTAACACACGCAGTTGATACATTTTAATTAATTAAGGTTCAAGTTATCTACAACCGGACATCAACAAATTCCCATCTGCCCATAACCGCGGGCACGGCTTTCGAAAGTTCAATCCCTGCAGGGGAGTCCCAACTTAGCCCATGACAAGCTCTCACGGTCAACGAAGGAATAGACCTCCTCCCAAGACGTTCCGATCAGACTCGGTATCTCGGTAACTCAAGACACTTCGACAGGTTAAAACAAGACCAGCAACACCGCCCGAATGTGCCGAAAAATCTCGATAGGAGCTGCACATATCTCTTTCTCAGGGCACACTCAGATGAGACATCCTACGAGTAAAACCAACCCTCAAGTTGCCCCGAGGTGGCCCCGCAGTCTACTCGGTCGGACCAACACTCAGAGGAGCACTGCCCCGGGGGGGGGGGGGGGTTTAAAATAAGATGACCCTTGGGCTCCGGTAACCCAAGGGAAAAAGAGGCTAGGTGGCGAATGGTAAAACCAAGGTTGGGCATTGCTGGAAAAGCTTTAATCAAGGCGAACTATCAAGGGGTTCCCATTATAACCCAACCGCGTAAGGAACGCAAAAACCGGGAACATAACACCGATATGACGGAAACTAGGGCGACAAGAGTGGAACAAAACACTAGGCGAGAGGCCGAGCCTTCCACCCTTACCAAGTATATAGATGCATTAAGATAACATAGCAATATAATGATATCCCAACAAGTAAATAAAAGATGTTCCAACAGGGAACGGCCTCCAATCTTCACCTGCAACTAGCAACGCTATAAGAGGGGCTGAGCAAAGCGGTAACATAGCCAATCAACGGTTTGCTAGGACAAGGTGGGTTAGAGGTTTGACATGGCAATTGGGAGGCTGACAAGAAAATGGTAGGCATCGTAGCATTGGCATAGCAAAGAGCGAGCAAACTAGCATAGCAAAGATAGTAGTGATTTCGAGGGTATGATCATCTTGCCTGCACAGTTGTCAGAGTTGACTGGATCCTCACAAGCAAACTCAATGGGCTCCTCGGTAGCGAACTCGTCTCCTGGCTCTACCCAAACAAGACAAACAAGCAACAAGGATACGATCAACCACGTGCAAGACCAGGCAATATGATGAAAAGATGATATGCTATGCGGGATGCGATGCGGGATGCAAAATGCAAGATATGACAGGAAATGCATGAACCTGGCCTCATCTTGGAATTCCAAGGGTGCCACTGGAAATATGAGATGAAATCGCTTGAAAACGATATAAAGATCATCGGAATCGGAGTTACGGTTTGGAAATGGCAAGCGTTTTAAGAATGACACCGGTCTGCGATTTACAGCAAGTAGGCATCTAAATGTAATGAGATGAACATGCTACAGCCACCAAACATGACAACAAAATACATGGCAGGGATGCACACAAGATGCTTAACAAAAGACTAGCACTGAGCTACGGCCAATTCATCCATTATGAGGTTCAAACAAGCATGTCAAAAATGCAAATGCAAAACAGATTCCAGACTTAGTGAAATTAACACTTGTCTGAAATTTCAGATCATGAAGCCCTCTTCGGAGCAACAAAACAACATGATACATGACCTGATTAAGACAAAGAAGAACATGGCATGGAGCTACTCAACAAGCTTAACAAAAGACCCAAAGTGACCTGGGGTCAAAAGGGATCACAAAATATACTAACGGGCACACGAACATAGCAAAAACACAATCAGTTTTCAGACTTAGTGAAAACTGAGACATGCTGAAATATAACTCACGAAGGCATGTAAACGAGCTCGATGCACTCACCACGGTGCAAGTCATGGCAAGCCAAGCATACATTCATTAATAAGGTACAAAATACAAGCTAGAAATGGCAAGAACAATGGCATAGCATGCACGGATCAACTACAACAACGCCGGCAAAATCGCAAACGAGTTGACGATCTGCCCAGATTCACCATGAAGCAAAAGTAGAGCTCGATTGACTCAAGTTAGGATGCTCCATAATTGCAAAAAAAGACATGGATGGATAGACCATAACATGATAAACAAAACTCCTTTACTGATCATCCTCAAAAGAGGCACGGATCACTAGGAAACAAGCTGAACATATGGCATCATGAACTAAATAATCCCAGACTTAGTGAAAACTACTAAGTCCCTGAAACAGATTTACCGGGTGCCTCACTTTGCAAGCTTGCACAAGTCACCACACACATCCTAAAAATTCATGGCTTGCACCTATGGAAAGAAGACAAAATGCTTAACAAAACATAGGAAGGACTCATAGGCATATCATGCACACAATAATCATGGCAAAAATTACAAAAGTCTAAGAGGAACTAGCAGATCTGACAATTAACTCACGAAGCCCTCTTCTAACAGCATTTTGGGCATCAAGATGAGCTCAAATGAAAATTATTCAATGGAATGAAATGATGTACTTGTCGAGGCGAACATTGTGATATACTATATGCCCAAATCGGAGCTACGGATGCAAAGTTACGGCATGTCAAAGTAGGCATAAAAATTAGGGTTTCTGAGGAAAAAGTCAACCGTTCGGGATCCAGATCCAGATCTGGTACGGATAACGAGGACGGCCGGATTTTACTGTTCACCGCCAGAGTCTTGCCGGAGAGGAAGAAGAGGAGGCCGGAGCTTGGGAGGAGAGGCCGGGCCGGGGCGGCGAGGAGGCGGCGAGGGGCGGCGCGGTGCTTCGGCGCAGGCGGCAAGGGCGCGGCGGGGCAGCGCGACGGATGGCGGCGGCAGCGCGCGGCGCGGGAGGAGGGAGGAGGCGGCGCGGGGCGGCTGGGCCCGGAGGGCCGGGCGCGGGCTCCCGGGCCTTGGCGGCGGCTGGCGGCGGAAGCGCCACGTGGCGGGCGGCGGATGGCTGGGCGCGGCGGGGCGGACACGTCCGACCCGTTTCGGACGTGTCCGTCGGCGGGGGGAGGGGGGAGCGGCGGATTTGGAAAAAATTAGGGTTTCGAGGGGGAGAGAGATCCGAAAAACGGGGGGGGGGGCTATTTATAGGCATAAGTGGAGCTAGGAGAGTCCAAATGAGGTGCGGTTTTCGGCCACGCGATCGTGATCGAACGCTCTAGGACATGGAGCAGAGTTTGGTGGGTTTTGGGCCAAATTGGAGGGGTGTTGGGCTGCAACACACACGAGGCCTTTTCGGTCCCTCGGTTAACCGTTGGAGTATCAAACGAAGTCCAAATGACACGAAACTTGATGGGCGGTCTACCGGTAGTAAACCAAGGGCGCTTGGCAAGTCTCGGTCCAATCCGGAAATGTTTAATCCCCACACACGAAAGAAAGCTAGAAATGACCACCGGAGGAGAACGAAGCGCCGGAATGCAAAACGGACAACGGGGAAAATGCTCGAATGCATGAGATGAACACGTATGCAAATGCATGCACATGATGACATGATATGAGATGCATGACAACGAAAACAACACACAGAGACGAAACCCAAATCCGAGGAAATAAATATAACTTAACGCCGGAAACGGCAAGAGTTGGAGTACACATTGGGAAAGTTACATCCGGGGTGTTACAAGTTAAACCAACACATTCGATGTAAGGAGAACCAGATGTGCACCAACATGATAGATCTGAAGAAGGCGAGGACAAGAATCAAGGAACTGGAGGAAGAACTCAAGGCTACACTTGAAGATTATGAAGAGGAAATCGAAGTACTAGTGGAGAAGAATGACAGTCTGATCAAGAAGATCGGAATATTTATGGGAGGCCCTACACCAGTAGAAGAAGACAAAGAACCCAAGGAGATTCGCCCGAAAGACTACATCATCATCGACGACACCGACTCGGATCCAGATGATAGCGATAATGACTATGTTGATGAAGCTGGAGCAGATATCATGGAGTCTGCAACCGAAGAATATTTCTAGTAGATCAACCCAACAGTAGTAGTAGTCCACCATGTAAATATAGTAGTCCGAGCACTTTTGCAATAGTTAGATCGATTGTATGCCCCTGTTTGATTGAATGAAGTGAATTGTTTGCTTTTGCCTCATGTGCATATGGGTAGTGTTTTCTCTCTAGACCCCTCTCTATTCTTAAATCTCATCTTTTCTAAACCCTCAGGTGCCTCCGAGACGTGACCCCGGATTTACCTTCCCACCGGAGCTCACTCAGTTGATCCAGTAGCAGAACACATTGATGCAGTTGCTAGTGCAGAATCAGAATCAGGGGAACAACAACAACCCACCACCACCACCACCTGTTGATCACTTAGCCCGTTTTCTTAGGCTGAATCCACCGGTGTTTTCCAGTAGCACCGAGCCGATAGTAGCAGATGATTGGCTCCGCAAGACAGCAAGGGAGTTGACGACGACAGGATGCACAGATGTGGAAAATGTGAAGTTTGCTGCACATCAGCTTGAAGGACCCGCAACATCATGGTGGGAGAATTTCACCGCCACTTTCCTTGTCGACACTGTCACATGGGACCAGTTCCAGCAGGCTTTCCATACTGCCCATGTTTCAACAGGAGCTATGGCCATGAAGAAGCGAGAGTTTCGCAACTTGCGCCAAGGAGGACGGACAGTTGGCCAGTATGTGGAGGACTTTAGTAAGCTAGCATGTTATGCCCCAGATGACGTTGCTACAGATGTAGCTAAGCAGGAGAAGTTTCTGGAAGGACTGAATGATGAGTTGAGCATGCAGTTGATGGTAGCAACCTTCAACAACTACCAGGAGTTGGTAGATCATGCTCTCATGATTGAAGGGAAGCAGCAGCAGATTGAGAATCGCAAGAGGAAGTATGGCCAAGGAAAGTACAATTCAGGAGCTCAGCAGAAGCCACGTTTTACCCCTAGACCGGGAGGACATTTTCAGCATACCCATGGAGGAGGTAGCTCGCACAATCATAACGGCACCAAGAATGGTAATGGGAATGGAGGAAGCAACGGCCAGAACCGTACCAACCCATCAACCCCAGCCAAGAGAGACCTGAGCCAAGTCACTTGCTTTAAGTGCCAGAAGACCGGGCATTATGCCAATGAATGTCCTGAATCCCAGAATGGAAATGGCAATGGAAGCTTTGGGAAGAAGCCGAACCCTTTCAATAGGGGACAGGTGAACCACGTTAACGTGGAGGAGGTTGAAGAGCAGCCGGATGCAGTAATCGGTAAGTTTTTGGTTAAGTCATTTACTGCACTCGTTCTTTTCGATACTGGTGCATCGCATTCATACATATCAAGGGGATTTGTGGATAAGTATAACCTGCCCACCAAAGTTCTTAGAACACCTATGTTAGTAAGCTCACCAGGAGCGGAGTATATGGCTAGTAATGGATGTTTTCAAGTGCCATTGAGTATAGGTAGGCATGTGTTTCCCTCAGATTTAATCATTTTGGAATCACAAGGTTTGGATGTAATTCTGGGTATGGATTGGCTATCGATGTATGGAGGGAACATCGATTGCGCCAATAAGTCAATTTTGCTTACCACCCCAGAAGGGAGAAGGATCAAGTATGTATCCCGATATGTGCCTAAAAGGACTCAAGTGAATTCGTTAACAGGAGTTGTGCAGGAGGAAGTACCAGTAGTGAAGGATTTTCCTGATGTATTTCCAGAGGAGTTGCCAGACATGCCACCGGATAGAGATATTGAGTTTTTGATTGAGCTTTTGCCAGGCACTGGGCCAATATCTAAGAGACCATATAGGATGTCCGCAAAGGATTTGGAAGAGATTAAAAAGTAGATTAAGGAGTTACTGGATAAAGGTTATATTCGCCCAAGTTCTTCACCTTGGGGATCACCAGTACTTCTAGTGGAGAAGAAGGATGGATCGTTAAGGATGGTTGTGATTATCGAGGATTGAATGAAGTAACCATCAAGAACAAGTACCCACTACTGATGATCAATGATCTGTTTGATCGATTGCAAGGAGCTAAGGTATTTTCTAAGATCGATCTGCAATCAAGATACCATCAGTTGAAGATTCAAGAACAGGATATACCTAAGACGGATTTTACCACCAGGTATGGGCTGTACGAGTATACCGTTATGTCATTTGGTCTGACTAACGCACCTGCATATTTTATGAACATGATGAACAAAGTATTTATGGAGTTTTTGGATAAGTTCGTCGTAGTGTTCATTGATGATATCCTGGTTTACTCGAAAAATGAAGAGGAGCATAAGGAGCATTTGCGTTTGGTACTTGGTAAGCTCAGAGAACATCAGTTATATGCCAAGTTTAGCAAATGTGAGTTTTGGTTGAAGGAAGTTGGATTTCTCGGACACGTTATCCGAAGAAGGTATAAAAGTAGATCCCACCAAGGTTGACACTGTAACAAATTGGGAAGCGCCAACAACCATTGGAGAGATCCGGAGTTTTCTTGGACTTGCAGGATACTACCGAAGATTCATTGAAAATTTCTTGAAGATTGCGAAGCCTATGACGGAGTTGTTGAAGAAGGATACCAAGTTCATATGGACCGAGGAATGTGAGGCCAGTTTCCAGGAGTTGAAGAAACGTTTGGTTACATCACCAGTGTTGATTTTTCCAGATCAGACCAAGGATTATGAGGTGTATTGCGACGCTTCACGTCGAGGACTTGGAGCAGTGCTTATGCAGAAAGGAAGAGTTGTTTCATATGCCTCACGACAGCTTAAGCCTCATGAGTTAAATTATGCCACGCATGATTTGGAGTTAGCAGCCGTAGTGCATGCATTGAAGACTTGGAGACATTTTCTCATTGGAAACCATTGTGAGGTGTACACGGATCACAAGAGTTTGAAGTATATTTTCACGTAGAAGAATTTGAATCTCAGGCAAAGGAGATGGTTGGAGCTCATCAAGGATTATGATATGAGATTGCATTATCACCCCGGAAAGGCTAACATAGTAGCCGATGCGCTGAGCCGTAAAAGTCATGTCAACACCCTAATGACGGGAGATTTACCAAGGGAGTTAGCCCAAAATCTTCATGAGCTATGTTTGGAGATAGTCCCGAGAGGTAATGTAGCAGCATTGGAGATTCAGTCTACTTTGATGGATAAGATCAGAGAAGCTCAAAGGACTGACAAGGAGATCGCTTCTATTAAGGAGAAAATGAGCAAAGGAAAAGCTAAAGGATTTCGTGAGGATGAGCATGATACCTTATGGTTTGAAGACCGTGTTTATGTGCCTAATGATTCGGAGATCAGGAAGTTAATTCTGCAAGAGGCCCATGATTCACCATATTCGATTCACCCAGGAAATACCAAGATGTATTTGGATTTTAAAGATACTTTCTGGTGGACCGGAATGAAGAAGGATATTGCGGAGTATGTAGCAGTTTGTGATGTATGTCAGAGAGTAAAGGCAGAGCATCAGAAGCCAGCAGGATTGCTACAGCCATTGCCAATACCCGAATGGAAGTGGGATAAGTTAGGCATGGATTTTATCACAGGATTGCCCAGAACACGTTCAGGCTATGACTCGATATGGGTTGTAGTCGATCGCTTGACAAAGGTAGGTCATTTCATCCCAGTGAAGACTACCTATACTAGTGCTAAGTTAGCAAAGATATACATGACCAAGATCGTATGTCTGCATGGAGTTCCAAGGAGCATTGTATCAGACAGAGGAACCCAGTTTACCTCAAAGTTCTGGAATTAGTTGCATGAAACTTTGGGTACCAGGCTAGAGTTCAGTACAGCTTTCCATCCGTAGACAGATGGACAGACCGAGAGAGTCAATCAGATTTTGGAGGATATGCTGAGAGCTTGTGCGCTAGATTACGGATCTAGTTGGGACGAGAATTTGCCATACGCAGAGTTCTCTTACAACAACAGTTATCAATCCAGTTTGAAAATGGCCCCTTTCGAAGCCTTGTACGGAAGGAGGTGCAGGACCCCATTGTCGTGGGATGAAGTTGGAGACCGTCAGTTGTTTGGACCGGATCTGATTAAGGAGTCTGAACAGAAAGTAAAATTGATTCGTGATAGGCTCAAGGTAGCCCAATCCAGGTAGAAGAGCTACGCAGATTCTAAACGCAAGGAGACAGTTTACGAAGGCGGAGGCCGAGTTTATCTTCGAGTATCTCCACTTCGAGGAGTTAAGCGCTTTGGAGTTAAGGGAAAGTTAGCGCCACGTTTTGTAGGACCATACAAGGTTTTGGAGCATATGGGAGAAGTAGCTTATAAGTTGGAATTGCCCGAAGGATTGTCAGGAGTTCACGACGTGTTCCACGTTTCCCAGTTGAAGAAGTGCCACACAGAGATGGCTGATATACCGCTAAGAGACACAGTGCCACTGGAAGCGATTCAGTTGGACAGTGATTTGACCTATGAGGAGAAACCAGTTAAAATTCTTGAGTATGCCAGCCGAGTCACCCGCAGCAAGGTTATTAAGTTTTGCAAAGTTTAGTGGAGCCACCACACGGAGGACGAAGCCACCTGGGAACGAGAGGAAGATCTGTTGAAGGACCACCCTCACCTATTTTCTGGCCAACCCGAATCTCGAGGGCGAGATTCATCTTAAGGGGGGTAGGTTTGTAACATCCCAAATTTTCAATTTGGAATGTTATACACTAGATCATCATTGCATATCATATTTTATTGCATTTTGGTTGATCCTAGTAATTCTACGCAACTCAAGGACCCTCGGAGAGAGTTGGGGATTTCGTTATTTTCATATTTGAGTTTTCTCAAAATTTGAAAATAGGATCATTTGATTTGATTTATTTTATCTTCAATTATTTCTATTATCAAAATATGAGAGAGGGAATAAAATGACTTTCCCAAAATAATGAAATATTGAGGATTTAATAAAAAAATCAAATAAGATTTTATTTTGGATTTTTTGCTATTATATTTGAATTTAGGAAAAATGCGTGTTTTTCAAAATTGCATTTAGGCCCCAAATAAATGTTCATCCCGTGCGGCTTGATTTTAGAAGCCGGGGAAAATTTATTTCAGGATTTTTGGAGTCCGTTTAGTATTCCTTTTGTTTTTTTTCTGAGCATAATTATTAAAAAAAAAGCACGAACCGACTTCGGGCCGTGTTCGGCCTGGACTTTGTCCGGTCGGGCCCTTATATAGCGCCGACCCCGAGCCCCCAAAGCCCACCCCGCGCAAACCCTAGCCCCGAGCCGCCCGAGCCACACCAAGCCGCCGCCGGAGTTCGCCACCGACGAGGTTGAACCGCCCGCCGTTTTTTAGAAAACCGTTGGTTTTCACCGGTTTTTTTAGATTCGTTTTTTAGATAGATCGGTTTTTCTTTTCTTGGTTTAGTTAATTAGCGAGCGTTCGCTCGTTCGTTCATTTTAACGAACGCGTTCGTCGTTTAGATCCAGATAACGAACGTTCATTCGTTAATCTGTTCGTCGTTTTTCTTTTTCTCGGATTAAATCCGCGATTTTCTGATCGCGATTCCTGATCCGATTTTCGTTCTAGTATAACTTTTCGCTCGTTTAACGGAATCAGGCGATTCAAGCACCTGAAGTTTCATCTCGAAACCCTCTTTCCGTTTAACGAACTCAAACAAGTTTTTGTCTCTGTAAAATTTGACCTAGATCCAGAATAGTAAATGAAGCTTGTTTCTTTTGCCGTTTGTCTTTCGTTGCTTCGTTCGATTTGATTCTTTTTGCCAACCGGAGTTCTTAAGTTGAACTTTCTGGTTAGATCTCTTATTTGAGTTTTACCTGTGCATTAGTTGAGTACTTATTGTATGCTTGTTTGTTTGTGATAGAATACCCGGAGTGTGCCGCTTGCTACTTCAAATCGCTAAGTTTCATGGATCATCAGCAAGGCAAGTAACACTTTGATCATACCTCCTACTACCCAGTTTTTATTGCATTAGATCAATCCTCACACATTGCATGATTAGGATCTAATTAAATTGTGGGTTTGGGAAGTAGATGAAGTAGTACCTATCACCTGTTTTATTATCAAACCTTTGGGAGTTACTTCTACGTTTGCTTATTATGTCATGCTATGCTAGTAGACGTGGATTGGGTGAGTGAAATCCATGACAGATGTGAGTTTGTTAAATTAATGGTTTATCTAAGGTGGCAACTTAAATACACATCTGGGTGGATTGAGGCACCTGGGTATTCCAGCGATTGCCTATTTTTCTTTTGGACCGCCACCCAGGCTCAAAGGGATCATGAGATTATTCATACTAGAAACTTCCGTGTGCAGCCACAAGCTACTATGGGCTCTAGCATAGTTGACTAAGTTGTGCGAACTCTTACAGTGGTAGACTAGCGGATGTAGGGGAAAGTAGGTGTAACGGTCTACCCGATCGTAAGGTGCTAGCGCTTCTGAAAGACTATGTCTCGGTCATCCGTTTCTCAAACACCGTGTAGTGCGAGAATCCCAACGGAGGAGATCGGGTCTTGTGGGGAAAAGTGCGCAAACCTCTCCAGAGTGTATAAACTAATCATGGTTAGCCGTGTCCCCGGTTAAGGACATATTGAGTATCTAGTACTTGGATTATCATGTGAATCTCATCATGTTACTCTAATTAATTTATTGGGTTTTTAATGGTGTTGCTTAATTGGGATTGAGAGGGTGTCTACACTCTCAATGTTTAACAACCACCATGATAGTTAAATAAAATTTATTCCTTTGCAGTAGGGAAAAATTGGCTTTACGCAAAACTATAACCATAGAGCTTTCCACCAGCCAAATATGCATGTAGTATAGTCTTATTCCTTCATTGCTCTCTATGTGTTACATTGCCAGCATATTCCATGTGCTGACCCATTTCGGGCTGCAATGTTCATGTTGCAGACTTTTCAGACGACGAGTAAGGTGCCTTTAGGTCGTGGTTCTATACTCAGTGATGCCGTTGGAGTTGATGGACTCACTTATCTTCCAAGCCTTCCGCTGTTATCGTTATTAGATGGCCTTAAGCCATATTTATTGTAATAAGTTCTTTTTTGAGACACTCGATGTAATAAGTGTGTGATTGCTACTCTGTTATAAATCCTTCAAGTACTGTGTGGTGTCAGCATTACTGATCCAGGGATGACAACGAAGCGCATAGATTGGACCGTTTGAGGTCTGGTCGCTACAAGGTGTGTCCTCAGTGACCATACCGTGGTACACATCTTGTGATGTCTTCTTGCCACACTAGCAATACACATAAATAGTCCGGAGAGTCATGGAGGTTATGTGGAAGGTACTCAACCCATTGATCGCCTGAAGACGAAGGTGCTCGAGTGTAGTACAGCCATGGAGCAGGCGCTCCATGTCACCGTTTGAGAGGCAGATGACGACGAGCTCGAGGTGCTTCAGTCGTGGTAGAATAAGAGTGGGCGCGTCATTAGGGGGGAATGGCTGTTCCTGAACTTGGCGACGCGGAGCATGGGTGCGAGGCAGAGCGCGAACGTTGGCAGCGAGCACGTATGCCCATCATCAAAAGTGAGCTCCTCGAGCTGATCTAGGGCGGGGGATTGGAACCAGTCGTCAAGCTTGGCTCGGTCCTTGCCGTTGGAACAGAACTTGCCCATTCTAAGGCCTCTGGTTGGGCGAAGATGACTGCCGAGGACCTTGGAGAATGCATCCAAACTTTTGCGATAGCCATGGCAGAGCTCGTGGGTGTCGATGAGGTCGAGAGGGATAGAGTTCCATAGGGGGCGCCACTGCTGGGAAAGGACGGTTGTCCGTGCCCCATATTTGATTGGGAGGAGGGAGATGATGACTGTCAACATATCATCGGGGATGCTGCTGATGAAGTCTAGGCCTGCTGGAGTTGCTTGCTGTTCTAGCTCAGCCTACCTCTGCTTGTTGGCATCCCCGTTCTCCACCTCCGGAGTCTCCTTGTCAGTGGTGCTTTCTGATAGAAATGGGAGTACAGGGAATATTTAGTTAAAACAGGGCAATTGAAAAGTGTATTGGTAACTAGAAGTTATTAGGTAGGAATATAGTAAGAAAAGGGAATAACAATTGGTTGCTTAAATACTACACAATTCGTTTGATATTGCCGGGTAAGTCAACATGCAGATAGTTGAAAAGAAAACTTACTTCGAACAAAGTCTGGACGGATAATATCGTTGGGGAAGTTAGTATATATCTCATGACCAGGCCCTTTTATGTGCAGTGCAATTCTAGTGCCAGATTTCAGTTCATAAAACTTAAATTTCTTTCCAAAAGACAGTGCCAAAATAGGACTCACCACATTCATCAAGTCTTACAGTAGCAACAATTGTAAATCCATGGTTTGTGTGCAGTATGACATCCCTGCAGTCTTGATTTATGTAAAGGGAAAGATTGTGCACTATAGATTCTGTTGCATAGCAAGGGACGCGCTGTAGAAAATGGTAGGATTGTTAAATAAAATATGGTAACATGCAAATATGGGCCCAAATTGAAAGAACTGTACAGTAGTCGAAATCGAAGGACAAAAATCTATAATTAAACAGATAGGGTAAACATGATGTCATGGAAATATGAGAGTAATCGAAAGAACAATACATCATTAATTTGCCTAATATAAAAAGAAGAGGGGGAAAATCCACTTTGACGTATATGGTGCATGTGGCACCTTTTATCCAAATGTAGTAATATTTAGAACATGTTCAGGAAAGTAGGCCATGCCAGCCGATTTAGGGTGAGATTGAACATACCGCGCGCATCCTCAATTCATCTGGTATGGTGAGATGGAATGTCTGGCGGAGGCCGCAAGGTCCTGATGTGTCCGTGCACTGTACACTCTATGAATGGAAGAAAACCCTCAAATCAGCTCGAATAAAAATGAATTCACAACGATTTCGGCCGGGTGATTAAAGGAGGCAGATGAACTGGGATAAGAGATGAGATAATATCTCATTAAATTAGTTTCCTTGTTGTCCATGAGAAAGAACCCTCAGTACGATAGATTCCCCAACCGAGCGGAGCTAGGTCGACCACGAGCAGCGTCGAGAAAGTCGATGACGATAGGCAGCGACAAGCGGAGGTGGCGAAATGCGGTGGGCTTTGCCAGCAGCCTGGCGGCGGCGACAGGCGTCGAGCTATGTGGTTACCGCCCGATAGGCGGTGCCATGCATAGACACAAAGGAGCTTGTGCAGGTGTGAATGGGGATCAGAGGGGGTGGCGGGCAGAGTGAGGGTTTTTGTGACGTGGGGATGGTGAGGGTTTTATTTTTCTTTTTTGAATTGGGTGGTGACAGTTTTCCGTCATACAAAGAATTTTGGAGGCGACGGTTTGCTAGAGCCAACCTTGTGTGATTGACGCAACAGGAAAAATGAAAGTCATTGCACACAGTTCCAATTTTGGGAACCATGTGTGATTGACGTACTACCTCCGTCCTAGTTTATTGGTCCCCTTTGTAATTTTTACCAAATTTTGACCAAATATTTAACTAAGAAATGTTTATGCATGTCACCCAAAATTATATCATTGAACACTATGCTCAAATACCCATCCAACGATATAATTTTTGCTGACCTGCACTAACATTTTGTCAGTTAAACCTTTGGCCAAAATTTAACACAAATTACAAAGGGGATCAATAAACCAGGACGGAGGTAGATTCCATCAACCGAACTGATTGCATCCATATCCCATGGTTAGACATAAGTAAACATAGATTAAACATACTTAGACATAGATAATAAGCATACACGTACACAAGCATAGTTCAACCATAAGTACATAGTTCAACCGCCATTAAGCATACTCAAGCGTACATAGTTCGATCCCACATCTCATCTCACATGCCGGCACGATCCTGAAGCTTCTCCAAGTACTCGGCATACACGCCGTGCGCCACCCTGCAAGAATACTTTTGCTTGAAGGTTCCAACGGTCCGTCCTCTTGCATGCACTAGAACACTTAGGTACGCGTTATGAAGCTTGTGGTTGCAAAATGGGCATCGATAGCCACCGTTCCAGGTCCTAATACGCCTGTTATGTTTTCCCGCATAAAGCTCCCTCAAGATTTGCCTCTTGTACCTCCTCTGGCCATCTTCATCCTCGCTGTCCACATCGTCAGACAGCACCTATACAAATAGTAAAACAAATTTGGCATCAAATCAATGTTTACATGCCGTGAAGTAGGATTAGGAATTTATGGCTATTTATTTATAAATATCCAGAGATTATGGTTCGATTTTTAAGCACAGTCATCTATGTACAAACAAATCTTGAAGAAAATAATGGCACAAACATTTGTAGGTCATTCTAAATCAATTGTCAAGTCTTGGCTAGGAATTATTAGCATGAGCACTAACCCTAGTCGGATTACTAGCCGAAATTATTTGCACAGATGAAACAACTAATCACTTATCACTTGTACCATTCAAACAATCAATACACTACACAGATCTAATGAAACTTAGTCAGATTTCATGAATTGGGAGAACATAACCATAGGATTTCTATTCCAAAAAGGGGAATGCAGGAGTAACCAGAGAAACCCTATGACCTATTTGACACACAAATGGGTATAGATGACTAACCAGTTGTCCGTCGACGTCGGAGTCATCGCCGAAGTGGTCGTCAGAGTCGTCGTCGGGGTCGTCACCAGAGTCGGTGTGGAACTCCACCTCCGGCTATGGAAGCTCGACTTCGTTGACGACATTAGGGTGCAGCGATAACTCGCCGGCGGTGACGGCAACCTCTGTCTCCATCTCCACTCCGTGCGCTGGTGCTTTAGCAGCCCTGGCATCGCCAGTCCCTTCGATGGGGTGCTTCGGCGGCATCCTTATACACTGATGGCTTTGAGGACTGAGAGCAGCGTCGAGGATGCAAGCTGAGAGAGAGGATTGTGTGTGTGGCGAGGATGGGGGGTGTGGCCGCTCGGGCGCACCATTAGTATGGAGTAGTGGGAGTAGTGGGAGAGAGGTGGGCGACGGTCAATCCGATGGCTCACCTCTCGGTGAGCCTGCACACCGGACTGCTGGCATCCCTACCGTCATTTCACACAGCTACTCGCATGCCTCCCGATGACACTATGCAGCGAGCACGCCTCCGTCAATTCACACACCTACACGCACGCCTCCCGGCCTGCCTGCGCGGCGGACTGCTCGCATGTGTCCCGTCAACTCATGCCTGCTCACACGACACACGGGTCGCGTGGCGTCATGTATATTATTTTTCTATTTGGATGATTAATGCTGCCGCTTTATTGCTTAACCGAAGCATGGCACGTATCCATTGTCGGTCTAACGCTCAAGGTTCAAATAAATAATCCGTTTGGGATATAGGTTCCCAATTATTAATAATCTCCCATTTGTAATTAGATAAAGATTACATCAAAACTAGTCTCAAATTTGACAAAAAAGGACAATACCACTTTGTATTGGTGTCCATATGACAACATGATAAGTTTCATGAACTTCAAATAAGTTTTGTATGTACTAGAATTTAAAAATCAAGATTCTCAATGTTTGAAATTTGTTGCACGAGGAGTAAACATGCACCCAGTGAGACACATGTGTTTTTGCAATCCATTTAGGTGCACTGTCACGTGTGCATGTAGCTCAAATTTGATTTTTGCACATTATACCCGTAGAAAATCAATCAATTAATGTACTAAAACGTCTTAATGATCTCCGCTTTTTTTCAAAATTAAAACGTCCCTCCTTTGGTAACATATGTTCACCGCGGGAAAATTAATTTAACATGCATCATAGTTGCGGTGGATTCGCGGTGTGTGCATCTGGGGGGTGGCAGGTGGCTCGTAGTACACTACGAGTTGTGAGCCACCGTGTGGGTTGGCCGTTTTGTTAGGCAGGCCGGTGCCACATCAAAGTCGTGAATTCGTTATTTTAAACATTACACAACCCTTTCATACATACATGTTTTGGCCACATGCAGTCGATGGTTGTCCTACACGACACTTGATACTCACGTGTGACACTTTATGTGGGCCCGCGAGGTCATCGTCCATCACTTTGACGAACAGCCGACAGTGAGGTTAATTTGACCAGCAAGGTAGAATCTTTTTTGTTTGTGTTATGGTGGTATATAGTACGCGTCGAAGAGGTGGGAGGGGACTAGCATATATACTATATGTACGCATCCGTGAACAAGTACACCTCACTCAATGTCGGGACTTTTCGGCTTCCGAGGCACGTGCCACATCAAAATTGTGAAATTGGCTATTCAAACATCAGACAACACCTCTTAGGGCCACATGCATGCAGACGGTGGTTATCCTAGCTAGGACACTCACGTGTGATGCTTACGATGCCATCATCAATGCATGCATGCATCACTTTGACCTACATCAGGAGAGGTTAATTAATTTCACCATCGATGAGGATTCTTTTTGGGTTGTACGTATTATGGTAGGAGCATATAGTATGCGTCGAAGAGGCGGAAGGGGACTATCATATGTAGTATGATTCATGAACCACGCTCTGTGTGGGTGCATGGTTTACGGTTTTTGAGGCATGTGGCACATCAAAGTTGTGCATTTAGGGTACTCAACATATATATGTTTGGCCCACATGCAAAGCGATGGTGGTTGTCCTCTCGCACCCACTTAAGCGATTATCAGCGATATCGATGCTTTCCATCTATGGGCCCGCTTGGTCCATCACTACTTTTTGCCTGACAATGAGAGATGTTAATTTGACTTAGGAGGGGATTATTATTTTTTGCTTGTAATATTATATATATATATAAAATATAGGTCATGCTCTAGGATGACATGCATGATACAGTTTGAGCACACACACATGCATGTGTACGCATGAATCCCTCCCATCGAGTCGAAGTGGCTAGTACAATGACACATCATGAACCGATCTCGCTCTGTGTGGGGAGTGTACGATTGTCGATGCACGCGCCACATCAATGTTGTGAAATGGTATTCAAACATGCATGCATGCATCACCTCCATACATATGTATGTAGTGGTTGCCTTCGAATGGTACACTACCTCACGTGGTTATCGGCAACAAGCCTATATATTTGTGGGCCCGAATGGACATCCATGATCACCTTGACCGACAAAAAGATAGGTTACCATGGCGGATTCTTCATTTGGTTCGTGTTATCGTAGTATAAGTCATGGTGAGATTCAGACCTAATTAAGATTGAGCGCATATACTATGCACACATGCATGCATGAATCCCCGCCGTCGGCTTGAAGTGTGGTGTAACATACATATGCATTGTCAACCTAACCCTCACTCAGTGTGGGGATTTCTAGTTCAAAATCACGGTGCCACAACAAAGTTGTTCCATTGTGTACTCAAAAACACACCTCTCCATACATATGTTTGGGCCACACACATCCAGTGGTTGTCTTCGGGGACTAGCTACTTGCGTGATTATTGGTGAGCTAGCCCATCTCCGGGGCCGCATGGATGGCCATCACTTTGACCAACAACAAGAGAGAGGTTGTATGACCAAGGTGGATTATTCCTGGTACGTTTTACGACCCATCTTGGTGAGATATGCCTCTCTGGCCCGCCGACTGAAAGTGTGTGTGTGTGTGGGGGGGGGGGGGCGAAGGGGGGGGGCTGCTACTTCGCACTTTGCTAGGTGAACCTCGGTTGGGGGGGCATGCATTCATAGCTTAGGATTCCCTTCGTGCCAACACGAGGGGGGGGTGCTAGCTACTTCGCACTTTGCTAGGTGAACCTTGGTAGGGGGGGGGGCATGCATTCATAGCTTAGGATTCCCTTCATGCCGACACGAGGGAGGGGGGCTGCTAGCTACTTTGCACTTTGGTAGGTGAACCTCAGTTGCGGGGGAGGGGTCATGCATTCATAGCTTAGGATTTCCTTCGTGCCGACACGAGGGGGGCGGCAAGCAATACCGTGCACTTTGCGAGATAGTGTAAGTGCATCTAGTGCCACCCCTAGTTGGTTTTGGAGTATTGACGACAAACCTAGTTGAGGGACTAATGTGTTTGTGAGAATTGCAGGATAACACAGGTAGAAGTCCCTCATTGATTCGGTTTTCCTACCAGAGATGACCCCTACAAATGTATGAAGACATTGATGTCAAAGGTGGTATATGAAGATATTCACATTGAAGACTATGACAAGAGAAGACATCGCATGAAGCCTATGGAGCTCGAAGACTTAGATCTTTCATAGTTCTTTTTCTTCTTTGTTGAGTCATAGGAACCACCGTACTGTTAAGTGGGGTCCAAGAGAACCAGTCAGAATGACTGAAGTGATGCTTAACCAAAACCTATGTGTTCGAGTGAAGACTATGAGAGCGAATCTTGTCCAGAGTCAGACAAGTCAGCTTTGCTTGTAGCCCAAGTAAAGTTGCCGTGTGAGTTTGAAATCTGACCGTTGGAACACGTGTTAGTTCCTTAGTGACCCAGGGTCATTTCGGACAAATCAGGTCGGGTTGCCTAGTGGCTATAAATAGCCCACCCCCTACAACCATAAACGGTTGGCCGCTCAGAGTTAGTGTACGGCTTTTGTCGTTTGAGAGCAACCCACCTCGAAGCCTTTGAGAGAGAATTCCTTGCGAGGATAAAGCCCTAACCACCCAGAGCCAAAGAGAATTAGGCATCACTTAAGTCTTCTTGTCTGTGTGATCTGAAGACTTATTACACTTGAGGACTGTGAATCCTCCAGCCGGTTAGGCGTCGCGTTCTGAGCATCCAAGAGACATTGTGGATTGCCGGTGAACGAAGTCTGTGAAGGTTTGGGAGTCTACCTTGAAGACTTACCAGAGTGATTGGGCGAGGTCTGTGTGACCTTAGCTCAAGGGGAATACGGTGAGGACTGGGTGTCCTGAGCTGCGTGTTCAGGACTGGGTGTCCGGGACTGTGTGTCCTCAGGTTTAAATACCTAGCCGCCCTAACCAGACGTACAGTTGTCACAGCAACTGGAACTGGTCCAACAAATCATTGTCTTCAACGTGTCACTGGTTTCATCCTTTCCTTCCCTTTACTTACTGTTGGTCCTTGTGAAGTCATTGTATGATTGCACTATCTTTTATCTTCACTGAGTGACTGCGTGTTCTGTTTGGCTTCATAATATCTTCCTACCTGATCCTTACTACATTGCTGCTATTAGTCATTGTGCTTTCACTCCATTGAATACTTGACTATGGTTTGCCTAGTGTAGTCTACCTTCCGCTGCATGGTAATAGGTTTATTTCTGTCGTTTGTCTTCAAAACTTCCACGTTTTGAAGACTTTCATAAAAATTGCCTATTCACCCCCCTCTAGTCGATATAACGCACTTTCAATTGGTATCAGAGCAAGGTACTCCCTTGTTCTGTGTGATTCGGTTTAACCACCTGATGTTTTAGCTATGTCGACTGCAGGGATAATCAAAGTCTCCGCTGCGTGCCCCGTCTTTGATGGAATTGAATATCCCTACTGGAAGAATAAGATGCGCATGCATCTTGAAGCCATTGACATCGACCTATGGTATGTCATCAAGAACGGCGTTCCCAAGGCTAGAGAAGGTGTCACTGCTGCTGATGTCAAGAAGTTCGTTCAACTGGACTCTACTGCCAAGAATATCATCTGTGGTCATCTGACCAAAGGACAATATGGCCGCGTGAGTGCTTTCGAAACATCTAAGCTAGTCTGGGACTGGCTCTCCAAAGTGAACGAAGGCATCTCAACCCAGAGAGATCAGAGAATCAGTGTCCTTCGCAACCTCTTCAACCGCTTCAAGAGAAATGACAATGAGAATGTCCAGCTCACATTTGATCGACTCACTGACATCACGAATGAGCTTCAAGCCCTTGGTGCTACTGAGATCACCAAGCATGAAGTCGTCAAGACACTACTGAGATCACTTGACAGTTCGTTTGACACCCTAGCCCTGATGATTCAAGAACGACCTGATTTCAAGACACTCAATCCATCTGACATACTTGAGAGGCTCAATACACATGAGTTTCAGCTTTCTGAGAAAAGAGATATCTACGGTCCAAACTGTGGGCGAACTCGTGCCTTGAAGGCAAAAGCTGTCTCCTCATCTGAAGAAGAATCTGACAGCAGTTCTGATGATCCTGAAGACATTGGAAGGGAACTTGCTATGCTCTTGAAGAAGTTCCAAAAATTCACCAAGAAGAAAGGTTTCAGAAAGTCTTCACGATCAAGCTCAAGGAATGATGAAGCTTCTGCTCATGACTACAAGAAGAAAACATGTCACAAGTGCAAGAAACCTGGCCACTTCATCTCTGAGTATCCGTAGTGGGACAATGAGAACAAAAAGAAGAAGAAGAGCAAGGAATATGACTCTGATGACAAGAAGAAGAAGAAATACTCAAAGTCTTCTTCCAAGTCTTCCTCAAAGTCTTCATCACACAAGAAGAGCTCATCTGGCAAGGCACGTGCGTGTGTTGGCAAGGAAATGGATTCAGAGGAGGAGTCCGCTTCTGAGGAGGCGGAGGTGGAGTCTGAGGAAGAGTCCGATTCTGGCGTTGCAAGTCTGGCTACAGCATACGTTGCCAAGTCCATCTTCAACACTGAAGACAATGACTTCATCACCGACACTGATGCAAATGACAAGGACTACTCCGCTCCTACCTATTGCTTCATGGCACGCGGTGCCAAGGTAAACACACGCACTACTCACTATCAAACATCTAGTGAAGATTACTCTGATTGTGGTTCAAAACCCAGCTACAAAACACTTGCTAAAATTGCAACTGAACAACAGAAAGCTATGGAACATATTCAAAAATTGTTAGACAAAAGCGATGATATGTTAGGCGCTGAAATGACTCGATCTGAGTCCTTAATTGAAGACATAAAAAATCTTCACGTTAAGTATGAGGAACTTGAAAGTCGTCATGAAACGCTCTCAACAACTCATGAAAATCTTTCCTATGATTATCTTCAAAGGAAGCAAGATCTTGAGAAATTGAGACCGGCTCATGAAGATCTTCAAAAGGAAAACGAGTCACTTCGCGCCGAACAGATCAGTTCCGCTCAGGAAGGATTTGAACCACCATGTATTAAATGCATTGAGCGTGATAATGCTACTACTATTGCTGAATGTTCTACTGCTGCTACTGTTGCAATATCTTCAACTGTTGATGTGGGAACTAACCCCTCTGCTGAGGATTCCACTGCTATTGCTGATGAGAATGCTAGGTTGAAGACATTTCTTGAAATAGGGATGTACAAAAGTCTTAAAGGGCATCAGACACTATGTGATGTCCTCAAAAAGCAGATCTTGAACCGAAACCCGAGGAAAGAGGGTGTTGGGTTCGTAAGGAAAATGAATGCTGATGGCTCTTACTGGAAACCTGAGCAGTACCCCAAAACCACATGGGTTGCTGCAATGGAATCTTCAGCAGATCCATCCACTCTATCTGGGTTCACTTGTGCAAACCCCATTGTCATTGATGAATCCTTTGATGCAAACTATAAACTGTTTAAGAATCAGAATGGTGAAGTGTTTGCCAGGTACATTGGTACTAACTGTAGGAACGGACCGCCCATGAAGAAGATCTGGGTTCCGAAAAAGTGTCTGGAGAATCTTCCTGTGAATGTCATCATGACACCACACGTGAAGAAGACAAACCTCAGACCACAGGCTTCATACGGTCCAAAGGCTTCATACAGATAGAGGACTCACCTGAGTCGCACTAACGCAAACGTTTTGCAGGGGAACCATACTCAGGCCTATGAATATGAGCGCGGTTCATCAAACCGCCATGTTCATAAGACCAAGAACTATTCTGCTTATTCTTATGAGTACTATTGTCCGCTTGCAAGACCTTTTGCTAGGGCTGCAAAGCCAAAGTTCTCAGACGCTGCACTTAGACTTATTGCTTCTAGGCCACCCTTGAAGATGTGGGTGGCTAAGAAAGCTTAACTCGCTTTTGCAGGGAGAGGTCTCCAGCAGAAAACCAAAATCGTCTGATGCTATTGCTGGGGACCTTAAACATCTTGTAGGGCGCAAGATCAAATGCCCAAATGGTCTTATTATGTACTTCGTTCCTGAATCGCTTGCTACTCTCCCTATCAGTCCTAATCTGGATCTAAGATTTCATAACCCACTGGTTCGTCAAATGGTTTTGCTTCACAATTCTCTTCGCCTATCCCCCTAACTGCACTATAGGGTACGACACCAGCGTCTTCAGAATGGATTATTGATAGTGGGTGTACCAATCACATGACTGGCAAAAGAAGCCTTCTTGTGGACTCAACCTTAGGTCCATCCGACAAGAGTCACATCACATTTGCTGACACTGGTAAAAGTAAGGTACTTGGTCTAGGTAAAGCTGCAATCTCAAAGGATCGACACATGGATAAAGTCATGCTTGTTGAATCCCTTGGCTTCAACTTAATGTCTGTCTCAATGCTTTGCGATTTGAACATGATCGTAATATTTGGAAAATATCGCTGCCTTGTACTAATGGAATCTGACAAGTCTCTAGTGTTTGAAGGGTATCGGAAAGATGATTTGTATGTAGTAGATTTCTCGGCAGGACCACAACTTGCCGTATGTCTTCTAGCAAAAGCTTCAGAATGCTGGCTCTGGCATCGGAGGCTAGGGCATGCTGGCATGAGGAACCTCCACACCCTTGCAAAGAAGAAGCCTGTCATAGGCATCGAGGGCGTCAAGTTCAAGAAAGATCACTTATGCGGTGCCTGTGAAGCAGGAAAGATGACGAGGGCCAAACATCCCTCGAAGACAATCATGACAACCACTCGACCCTTCGAACTACTTCACATGGATCTTTTCGGTCCCACTCATTACTCAACTCTTACTACTACTGCTTGTCTCTATGGCTTTGTCATTGTTGATGATTATTGTAGATATACTTGGGTGCACATAATCCTCTACAAGACTGAAGTGCAGGATGTCTTCAGACGCTTCGCCAATCGAGCAATGAACAACTATGGCGCCAAGATAAAGCACATCAGAAGTGACAATGGCACCGAATTCAAGAACACTGGCCTTGATACATATCTTCATACCTTGGGCATCACACATGAATTCTCAGCCCCGTACACGCCACAGCAGAATGGCATCGTCGAACGCAAGAACAGAACACTCATTGAGATGGCCCGAACAATGCTTGATGAATACAAGACTCCAAGAAAATTCTGGCCTGAAGCCATTGATACTGCATGCCATACAATCAATCGTGTTTATCTTCACAAGCTTCTGAAAAAGACATCTTATGAGCTCCTTACTGGCAAGGTGCTGGATCAAGGATCCACATCACACTTCAAAATTTGCACCAAAAGCACATGAGGGTTTTATGCTTGGATATGGAAAGGATTCGCACTCCTACAGAGTCTTCAATCTCTTTCATTATAAAGTGGTTGAAACAGTGGATGTGCGGCTTGATGAGACTAACGGTTCACAAAGAGAGCACCTCCCAAATGTGCTAGATGAAGTTCCATTCAGCCTGAAGACAATCCCACTAACAATGACAATGATCAGCAAGAGCAAAACCTTCGCCCGGTACATCCTCGTGTTGCCAATGAAGTGCAGATTGAGAGAATAATTGATAGCATCAATGCACCCGGTCCACTCACTCATTCAAGGGCAACTCAGCAAGCAAATTTCTGTGGGCACTTCGCATTCGTCTCAATTACAGAACCCAAGAAAGTTGAAGAAGCCTTCATGGAACCTGAATGGATTCAAGCTATGCAAGAAGAGCTTCAACAGTTTGAGCTGAATAATGTATGGGAACTGGTTAAGCGTCCTGATCCTCGGAAGCACAACATAATAGGCACCAAATGGATATACCGCAACAAGCAAGATGAGCATGGTCAAGATGTCAGAAACAAAGCTCGTCTCATTGCTCAAGGATATACTCAAGTGGAAGGCATTGACTTCGATGAAACATTTGCTCCTGTGGCTAGACTTGAAGCCATACGCATACTGCTGGCCTATGCAAATCATCACAACATACTTCTATATCAAATGGATGTGAAGAGCGCCTTTCTCAATGGCAAGATTGAAGAAGAAGTGTATGTTGCACAACCGCCTGGCTTTGAAGATCCAAAACATCCTGACATGGTATACAAGCTCAACAAGGCACTGTATGGCCTCAAACAAGCCCCTCGGGCCTGGTATGACACACTCAAATACTTCCTGAAGAGCAAAGGCTTCATACCTGGTTCCCTAGACCCCACTCTCTTCACGAAGACATATGATGGTGAACTGTTTGTGTGCCAAATATATGTGGATGACATTATCTTCGGCTGCACCAATCAGAAGTACAGTGAAGAGTTTGGATATATGATGCAAGAGCAATATCAGATGTCCATGATGGGAGAGCTGAAGTTCTTCCTCGGTCTTCAAATACGACAGCAATGCAACGACATCTTCATATCTCAAGAGAAGTATCTCAAAGATTGCCTGAAGAAGTTTGGTATGCAAGACTGCAAAGGCTTCATGACGCCAATGCCAGCCAAGCATCATCTGGGTCCTGACGACAATGGTAAAGAGTTCGACCAAAAGGTGTACCGCTCCATGATTGGTTCTTTGCTTTATATATGTGCATCTAGGCCAGATATTATGCTTAGTGTTTGCATGTGTGCTCGATTCCAAGCGACACCGAAGGAGTCGCATCACTTAGCTGTGAAGCGAATTCTTCGATATTTGGCTCACACCCCAACTCTAGGATTATGGTATCCAAAGGGCTCAGAGTTTGATCTGGTTGGATTCTCGGATGCTGATTATGCTGGTGACAAAGTGGATCGCAAGTCTACATCAGGCACATGTCACTTTCTGGGACGATCACTTGTATGTTGGTCTTCAAAGAAGCAGAACTGTGTATCTCTCTCCACTGCTGAATCTGAATACATTGCTGCTGGATCTTGCTGCGCTCAGCTTCTGTGGATGAAGCAAACACTCAAGGACTATGGCATTCATCTGAAGCAAGTGCCACTCTACTGCGACAACGAAAGCGCCATCAAGATTGCCAACAACCCAGTTCAGCACTCTAAGACAAAGCACATTGAAATTCATCATCACTTTCTCAGAGATCATGTTGTGAAGGAAGATATTGATATCATACACGTCAACACTGAAGAGCAATTGGCAGATATCTTCACCAAGCCCTTGGATGAGAAGAGATTTTGCAAGTTACGGTGTGAGCTAAATATCCTGGAATCCTGAAATGTCCTGTGATCAGGCACACATCCTAACACTTATGCATATTGATGACTTAGATGTGCAACACACGAAGTAAAGTATATCTTCAATTAATGAAGACATACATTCTAAGTGTGAATACATTAATGTGGAATTTGACTTCGGAGCGCCACGATAATTGTGCGCCGTGTCTGGGTCTAATACTTCCTATACGGTGGGTAACGCCACCACCAAATGTTCTGTTTGAAGTGTTTCACTCATGGCGTCACATTTGCTATGTCTTCACATTTGGTTTGGCTTCAATCTCAACATATCTTCATGATTATCTTCACTATGTTGATTATATATATATACTAGTGTTCTGTCCTCTACAGCATTCACTTATAGCTATGTCTTCTTGTTGAATCTTTTGAACTAAGTGAATGTGATCGGACCCTAACCTCTCTATGCTTTCTATCTCAAACTCTATCTCTCCAAATCATATGCATTCTATTGAAACTGTCGACTGTCTTCTCTGCGTTCTTGTCAGCAGAAGATACATAGACAACCATTAAGTCCGTTTTCAATGCTCATTCCTTCACCTGAAACCCGGAGAAGTGGGAACGACCACCCGACAATCCAGGCGTGCGTGGGACGTGGAACAACCCCTGATATGCTGCATGATGGCCACGTGTTCCTCAGATGCGAATCGCCAGGGGCACCTGTGTAATAACACAGTGGCGCCCCTGTACCTATAAATACACACCTCACGGCAGTCATTATCTCTTCTTCCACTCTCGCACGAACCCTAGCGCCACCGCTAGCCCTCTACGACGCCGGCGACGAAGCGCTTCGCTGCCGCAACCTCTCCGATGCCGTCTTCACGTCGACCGCGGACATCGTCTTCTCCGCCGTCGCCGTAGGTGTCCTCCGTCGCCAAGTTAGGGCATGGACGATCGAATTGCTCGGCCTCCTCTTCCACTCCGTCTAGCAGTTCTTCGTGTGGTAAATAAAACTTCCTTTTTACGGCCCCTTTGATCCTGTAGCTTTATCACTTTCTACCACAAGCAGTTTCTATTCACACAAGTTGGATCTCTTTCATACTGCATCTCATAACATGCCTAGTATATTCACTTATGCTTCACAAAGTAGTTAGATTCCTCACTTGTACTGATCCGTGGATTCGTACAAATCTGGAACCAACTCCTTATCTATGAGTGGATATCTTCGCATGATGAGGTCAATGTCTTCTAAACTAATTTATCTTCAAAATCTTCTGAGAATGCATATGACCTCTTCCCCTTCCCTCACACCTTAATGCTGTCACAGGTACATGTCCGTGGGAGAATCCCTTGGTTCTCATAGTCTGCATTCATTTGCAGAATTCTTACAGCATCACAAAAATTCTCCCGAAGCCAGTTCCTGTTTGTCCAGCAAGCGAAAACCTTTGAAGCCTTTGAACGTATTGAAGCCTTTCAGTTTAAAGTTCATGGCTTCAGAGAAATCATCAAGGAAGGGTGGCAGAAAGTGTCGAGGAGAAACATCAAGAGATCTGCCCGATGACCTCTCAGAGCTGTACAAGACAGATCCTGAAGAGGATTACAATCAGCGCAAGACACGAATCCAATGGATTCGACGCTATTGGGAAGAATAGTGGTTCAAGTACAGATTTGTGACCAAGGAATATGCTGAAAAGAATGCCATCACGCGACCATGGGGAGACATTCTCTACAAAAATCTTCAACCCAGGACCAGAGATGAAGCCATTGAACAAGGCTTCTATCCCTGCATGGTCCGTGGACCACAGCCTGCGGATGCTGACCCATCGTCCCTGCTATGGTGTCATGACGACAATCTGTTTAAGCGCAACTTCCAGTTTGCCCAGAACTCAGCGAAGCAGAACAAGAAGTCTCTGGGATTAGATTTCAACCCTGGTCCCTCTGCTCCCCGTGCCGATGGAACTCGCGAAGCTGAACCCAATCTTCTTGGGCCCTTCTACAACCTTCAAGGTCTCATCACTCACATCGTGGTTCAAGGGACAGCCGTGAATGATCCTGCAGATGACGCTGAATCAGATGAAGCGCCTGCAGCGCCGAAGCCAAAGAAGCTGAAGCAGCCAAAAGCTTCAAAGCCAGCCTCTGCACCAAAAATCTCACGAGCGAAGCCACTGGCAACTGCACCTCCTGAAGATAGTGTGCAGTCTGAAGATTTTTCACGCATCTCCAAGCCCCAGAAGGTCAAGATGCCTCTGCCACACACTGGCCAAGAGCTAACAGCTGCTGCCATTCTGCGCAACGATGTCATTGATCTGTCAAGTGATGAAGATCTTGCAGATGACGCCCTTGAGAAACTCATCAAGAGCAAAGAAGAAGCAGAAATCTTCAATGATCTGCCTCTCTTTGACGTGACAATCATCCACAACTTCATTGATGAGTGGTTTGACTATGAAAAGGCTCACTTCAAGAAGCATATGGCCAAGCTCAGCGTGCAAGAGGTGAAAAACTTCAAGATTATGCTACACGATCTCAAAGAAGCCTTTCTCAAGAAACGCGCAGAAGCTCAGGGTTCTCGGGAGCGCATGAAGAGCCTGGCTGACAAGTGTGTGCAAGGCTACAACGAAGCTGAGAAGCGCAAGGCCCTTGGGTGTTCGGGCATTGATCCCAGGATGGCTGCTAAGCAGAAGAAGAAGCCCATTGTGGCCGAACCTCTCGCACCAAGGCAGGAAGCAGATCCCATTGTCTTCCCAACTCGCATGACTGGCTCGAAGCCAAAGGCCCGGTCAACTGCTTCAGAGCTGAAGAAGACGAGGACTGCTGAGGCTGAAGCCAGGAAGAGGAAACATCCTGAAGCCTCTCCTACTGCCCCCTCCAAGAAGAAGAGGAAGACCAAGAAAGAACGGGCTGCTCCCACAGAGCCTTTGATTGTTGAACCCATTTCCATGGTTCGTCCTGACGCTGAACGCCAACTAACAATCCTGAGCCTGCTTTCACAGAGGCTCATGAAGCTGAAGACTTTCCAGCAGCTGATCCATCGCTGCTGAAGACATTGGTCACCATGACCATGTAGAAGATGGTGCAGTCCTTCCTCAGCTCGAGCACAGCGAACTCATCAGCATTGGTCGTCCTCTGACGCCAATTGCTCAGGATGCTTCATGGGCTGATCGCCCACAAGAGGAAGAAAACTTTGAGGCCCAGCCAACTCCAACTACACAGGCGTCGCCTGCGTTGCGCAGGCTTCGCAAAGGACCAAGGCCTCCAGTCTCTGCGTCTGAAGCTGAAGCTATTGAAGACATTCCGGCTGCATCAGCCGATGAAGAAGAAGTCCCACAAGCTGCTACTCCCCTGTCCCACCAAGAAGCGGTTCTCGAGGAGAACGTGATTGTGACCGACCCTCCAACTCGTCAAGTGGAGGTTGAAAATCTTGAGGCTGCCACCACCAACACCAGTGAAGCCACTGACGCTGTCATGGCTGAAGCTAATGTGGAGCCTTCACCAACCCAAGCACCAGAAGTCAGCGAAGCCACTAATCCCACTGCTTCTGTCCCTGCGCCTACTGCCGGTCCTTAGTTCGACTATCATGTTGAGCACAGGCCTCAGGTACAGAAGCCAATCCCAAGATTGCCCAGGTTCCCAGGTCCTGTATCAGCACCTGGATCCTTCAATATCAATGGCTTCAGAGCAGACAACACATTCTTCAATAGCTCCAGGAACCCCTACTCAAGGGAAAGAATATCATCTGATTGGTTCTGGAGCTATCCACAGCGAAGCTATTGCTCCTGCATTCTATACAATCAAGGTCGCATCTTCCCACACAAGCGTCTTGACATTGAAGCAATAGCTGGTCTGCCCTGTCTGGAAGAAGCTCTGGATTGCTTCAAAGAGGTTGTATTGCTGCCGTTCGTCACTGACCAAGAGCATTGGAATGAAGAGTTGCTGCTCCAATTCTATGCCACACTTCACATCCGCGGGTATAACAGAGATCCGAAGACTTGGGTCCTGGAGTGGATGACAGGAAACGTTCATCACGAAGCCAAAGCCTTTGACATCATTGAGCTCACTGGTCTACCCACTCCCGGCGATCTCTACGAATCTGGCTGTCAACTTCACAGTGAAGCTGTGGAGAGCATCTTTCAGAAGCCTGAACCTAACATGAGTCAGATGCTCAGTATGATGAAGCCACTGCCCCAAGATGCTGCATATCCCAAAGAGTTCTTTGTTGAGGACCTTGAGTATCTGCCAGGGACTATTTATCACATCATAAGGCGAACTCTCTGGCCCATCAAAGGACACTCTCCACATGCCAAGCTGGAAGGTGCAATGAAGACTTTGGTCTTCTATATTCTTCATGGCAAATGCTTCAATGCACAGGACTTCTTCATTCGCCAACTTGCTGCATCAGTCTCTGATCTTTTTGGCTTGAAGTTCTACACCCCATGGATAATGTGGCTGATCAAACTTGACTCCGCTATCTCATATCATCCATCTGCTCGCAATCATCGGATTTTTCTACCTGATGTGGATATGTCTATTGAAGCCATCTATCCTGAGCCTGCCAAGGAACCTCTAAGTCTTGAGAATGCAGAGCATCAAAGTTTTTGTCAGAACATTGAAGGAGTTGAAGCAGTCACTCATGTGTATCCTTTGGCTGGCACTACACGTGCACCGCATCCTGCTCTCACTGAAGCCACTGATAGTACAACTGCCCCACGACCCAAGAAGCGCACTCGTGTTCTCAATGACCGAGAGCTTCTTGTGGCTCTTCATCAGAAATAGGATAGGCATCATGACTGGCTGAAGCGTCAAATGCAAAGCCTCTTGGTGGATGTTAATCGCATTCGCAATCTTGCCACCAAGAATGCCTTTGTTGCCCATGAAACCTCTCGACGCACATGGAAAGGGCTGACGCTGATGTGTTCTGAAGATGATCTTCAAGAGGATGGCTTCTCTGAGCGCTTCAAGTTTGACTCCACACCTCCTCAAAGGGCAGTGCTGCGACGAACTCCATCTCTTGAAGACTCTGAGTTCTCTTCCTCTGCTGCAACTGTGAATGCCAGAGTGATCGAGGATGAAGACGATGCTACTTCACCGCCACCTCCTTCAGCATGCTTTGACACAGCTCCAAGCTCTTCTGCACCGCCGAACACCACCGACGACCCTGCTGCTTCACCTACTCTTCATGGGAACGAGTAGATGCTCTATGTCTTCAAACCTTTTTGGTCCTTACTGACAAAAGGGGGAGAAGCATATGAGTTTGATAGTCTTCAAGCGGGTCCATATGGGCGGGTGCTTCATATTTTGCTTCGTGTTTACAACTCTCGTTTTGATACATTTGGTTCTATGAGTTGTAACACTTAAACTCGATGGTCGTCTGCTACTTATTTGCCACTTTGTGATGCGATGATAAATTCCGCATGTGTGACGATAAATTCCGCACTTAGATCATTTTGCAGACGTCCATTTTCCATTATGCATGTCATTATCTTCACATACCTTCACATGCATAGTGGATTGTCATCATAAGTTGAAGAGGATCTCCACAAGCACAACCTGCCATGTGCAATTGCATTCCAAAAGCAAATTACTTATATGCACATCTTCAGGGGGAGCCCTTGCAACTTATGAAGACAATTCCTTATCCTTTACAATTTCACATATTACATTCCCCGTTGAAAACTTCAACTAGTTTGTCATCAATCACCAAAAAGGGGGAGATTCTAAGTGCATCTAGTGCCACCCTAGTTGGTTTTGGAGTATTGACGACAAACCTAGTTGAGGGACTAATGTTTTTGTGAGAATTGCAGGATAACACAGGTATAAGTCCCTCATTGATTCGGTTTTCCTACCAGAGATGACCCCTAAAAATGTATGAAGACATTAATGTCAAAGGTGGTATATGAAGATATTCACATTGAAGACTATGACAAGAGAAGACATCGCATGAAGCCTATGGAGCTCGAAGACTTAGATCTTTCGTAGTTCTTTTTCTTCTTTGTTGAGTCATAGGAACCACCGTACTGTTAAGTGGGGTCCAAGAGAACCAGTCAGAATGACTGAAGTGATGCTTAACCAAAACCTATGTGTTCGAGTGAAGACTATGAGAGCGAATCTTGTCCAGAGTCAGACAAGTCAGCTTTGCTTGTAGCCCAAGTAAAGTTGCCGTGTGAGTTTGAAATCTGACCGTTGGAACACGTGTTAGTTCCTTAGTGACCCAGGGTCATTTCGGACAAATCAGGTCGGGTTGCCTAGTGGCTATAAATAGCCCACCCCCTACAACCATAAACGGTTGGCCGCTCAGAGTTAGTGTACGGCTTTTGTCGTTTGAGAGCAACCCACCTCGAAGCCTTTGAGAGAGAATTCCTTGCGAGGATAAAGCCCTAACCACCCAGAGCCAAAGAGAATTAGGCATCACTTAAGTCTTCTTGTCTGTGTGATCTGAAGACTTATTACACTTGAGGACTGTGAATCCTCCAGCCGGTTAGGCGTCGCGTTCTGAGCATCCAAGAGACATTGTGGATTGCCGGTGAACGAAGTCTGTGAAGGTTTGGGAGTCTACCTTGAAGACTTACCAGAGTGATTGGGCGAGGTCTGTGTGACCTTAGCTCAAGGGGAATACGGTGAGGACTGGGTGTCCTGAGCTGCGTGTTCAGGACTGGGTGTCCGGGACTGTGTGTCCTCAGGTTTAAATACCTAGCCGCCCTAACCAGACGTACAGTTGTCACAGCAACTGGAACTAGTCCAACAAATCATTGTCTTCAACGTGTCACTGGTTTCATCCTTTCCTTCCCTTTACTTACTGTTGGTCCTTGTGAAGTCATTGTATGATTGCACTATCTTTTATCTTCACTGAGTGACTGCGTGTTCTGTTTGGCTTCATAATATCTTCCTACCTGATCCTTACTACATTGCTGCTATTAGTCATTGTGCTTTCACTCCATTGAATACTTGACTATGGTTTGCCTAGTGTAGTCTACCTTCCGCTGCATGGTAATAGGTTTATTTCTGTCGTTTGTCTTCGAAACTTCCATGTTTTGAAGACTTTCAGAAAAATCGCCTATTCACCCGCCCTCTAGTCGATATAACGCACTTTCAGATAGGTGCCACAACGAAGTTGCATTTAGTATTCGAAAATCAAACCACCCTTTTCATACATAAATTTGGTCCACATGCAAGTGTGTTCGTGTTCTGACCCTTTCCCGCGTCATTTTTTGCCAAATTTATGAACATTAGACAAGTAGGATGATGCAACAGACACGGTTCGCTCAAACTAACCATGTGCATTGGGCTCCATGAGGCTTCCCCTCTCAAAAATATCTACCCGCCCGCAACTTTTTCTGTTTGATAACACACAGTTATTGTGTTTCGACCATGTGTGATGTTTCTTGTTCCCAATCCCGCCTGCATCCTTCGAAAATATCTGCCCGCCTCGAGGGTTTTTCTGTTTCATAACACACGGTTGTTATCTCCGGACCGTGTGCGATGCACCATCATCAAAATTTTCAATAGCCCCGGCATTTCACTCATGCGTAGTAAAATTTTTAGTACCCGTGTCATTTCCTCAAACACCCCCCGCCCCCTCCACACACACACACACACCAAAACCTCCTCGGGAGTGCGCGCGCACACACACACACACACCCTTCCTCGCTCGAAACCCTAGCAAAGTCCCCTCCGTCGCTGCCGCCGCAAGGCCTCGATTGTCAACATCTGCTAGTTTGCCCATGCAGCTTACCCACCGATCTCCATACCCAGGCCACCCTGTGTTTCTTAGATGACACCTGCCAAACACCCCCTTTCCCACAGATCCCCATCCCCCACTCCAGAGCGTCACAGCCTAAGCCCGGCTATGCTTCTCATGGAGCTCGAGGAGCGACTGGCCCAAAAGAGGTGTATCATGGTCTGTTCACCCGATATCACCGAGGAAGCTGACGACCATTACTGGCCACAGACACTCAATCAACGGGCTAGAGTATGCAGGTATGTCGCAGAGGCTGTCTACGACATCGAGGTCATCGACAGCGACGGCCTGAGGCGGGCTATGTCACAGGTTAAGTGGCCCACCCCAACCCCTCGGGTTCAACCACCGTCGATCTCATCCATGGCCCAGCCGTTGATCTCCTCTGGCTCGCTGTCAAGAATTTGCCATCCTACATCGCCATCGAGCCCCTTTTGTCATTTCTGAAGGACACGTCTGTGACGCTGGCTTGGGATCCACAGCTTCCAAGTCAGACCTCATCGACGGCAACCACGAGGAGGGCACCCTCTCCGGCTCTTCCAAGGGGAAAGATTCCATCTGCTCTTCCAAGGGGAAAGCGCTCGTTTGCGACATCAGAGAGGGCACCCTACAGCCGTGCTCTTCCAAGGGGAAGGAGCCCATCTGCGACAACGTGGAGCGCATCCAGGGTCCGTGCTCTTCCCACAGGAACGAGCCCATCTGTGACAAGTGAGGAAACCCATGGTTTGTTTTGCCACGCCTCTTCACAGGGGGAAACCCATGATTTGTTTTGTCGAGTCCGTTTTGTAGTGTAGTGAGAATATGTCCAATTTTAATTGCTATATTTGGTTATTTGCAGTACGCTTTGTCTATTTTAGTTGTTCACAATGTGATGCTCTATATGTGCAATTATTTATTGTGTAGTACATTCCATCAATCCA
Organism: Triticum urartu; assembly: GCF_056163025.1. Classification (NCBI taxonomy): domain Eukaryota; kingdom Viridiplantae; phylum Streptophyta; class Magnoliopsida; order Poales; family Poaceae; genus Triticum; species Triticum urartu. Next base: position 293,109,733 of record NC_141876.1, on the reverse strand, counting down.
GTTTTAAACATATCAATAGGAATGCATATATTTGCTTGTTGTTAATCCTGTTATAGCTAGCATATGCCTCTTTTAATGTTTTTTGATTGTTCGGTTGTTTGTAGTTAGCATATGTCCAGTTTCAAATGCTATCTTTGGTTGTTCGTAGTATGCCTTGTTTATTCCAGTTATTCACAACGTGATGTTCTATATGTGCTAGTATGAACTGTGCAGTTCAATTTCGTTAGTACCAGTTTCAACAATACCACTATGAACGACTACATTTGGTTGCTGCATCTTGTAGTTAACACGCCTTCCATTTTTATTTAACAATAACAAGTGTACTTAGACCGGCACAATACCAGTTTGAATGATTATGTTTGCTTGTTGTTAAATGTTAGGCCTGTTGAAGTTAAGACACCTTTCCACTTGTTTTGCTTTACTAGCATGCTTCAACCGGCACACTGAAGCTATCTTTTGGAGATTATTTTGTCTGCCATGGATAATTTTGGTTGATGTTTAACCTGTTGTGCCTATCATGCTTCTCGATGTAACTATATAGGACAATTTTGGGAACGACTGCTATTTTCCATCGAGGTTAGTTTCATCCCATGGCTTATATATGCTCACTGTTCAGGATATCGGTAGCTGGTACCATATAGGCCGGGGGATGATAAGGGACTAATCAGTGAATCAGACTTTTAACTGAATATATCCGCAACCCATTTATCGTTAGGTTAACTAGGGACATATGTAATATATCTGAGGCTACATAGCAACATGCACTGTATTTAATGTCTAAATATGCAATCCTAGGCTACATAGCAACAAGGAAGAGTGTTACATTAATGTTCTAATGATGTCTAGATATACGTAGAAGAGCAGCAACAACAACAACACAACCCTGTTTGGATACTCAACTTAGCTAGAGGTTAGAGTTAGTTTCTAGCTCATGACTAACCCTGAACTAACTCCATCCAAAGAGTTGTTTGGATGGCAGGGTTAGATTGACAATAAATGCACTAGGAGAACTAGCTCCAATTAGCAACTCTTGGGTTGGATAGTTTTTTGGGTGGTTTATAGATGCAACTAGCTCAAACTAGCCCTCATGTTTAGATATACTTTAGGGCTATTTGAGCCCGAACTAGCTCAAACTAATTGTAACCCATGGATACGGTAGGAGTTAGTCAGCCGATAATTTGTAAGAATGCAATAAACTCCTCCCGGCCCATAATATAAGATGTTAATTCATCTAATATGTGAGTATATTGGATGTTAAAAGATATTATAAAAGAGTGTTGTACTACATCATTGTGCAATTGTTGTTTAGCTTCTAATATTAACTTGGTGCTTTTAGGTACATATGTCATTGGTAAAGATCTGCGCTTCGACCCTTTCTGCTTATGGGGCAATGAGATATCGATGAACCAGCATCAAGTGAGGAAGCTGATAAAGATTGTTAGTAAAATGGGTCCAAAGATGGCAATTAAACTATTTGTTTACACTTTATCCAAGACAACAACGAACTGCAGGATGGTAAGTAAGAACTCTGCAGCCTTGTTTTTACTGCCCATAATGAGTTGTGTTAGATGACAATGTCTGAATCTTTTTTGTTTGAAGTGGTTGCCAAAGCATTTTACTCAAGATTACCTCTCAAACTACATGATTGGTGGGCATGCAAATGTTAAAGCATTTCTACCAGAACATGATGATTATCTAGATGTTTTCATGAAGACCGTAAGGATGAGCGGTCGGCCATCACAAGGGGTTGGACTAGAGTCGTGCGTGCCTTCTGCATGGAGGAGGGCACAATATGGGCATTCCGCTTCACCTTGTTCAGCAACCAGAATGTATTTTGCCTCTTTCTTTACCGTCTTTAATAGTACAAGTATACAACTGTGGTTCATCATTCTTTATTTGGTTCTTATGTAATTCCTGAACATATGTACCTATGAATCGAATAATGCATTGGTTGTTTGAACCTGATGGATATGAATAAAGCTATAGCATACATTCAATTTCAAATTGAAATTCAAATCCAGTACAATTTGAAATAGCAGCAATTAAATTACAGCGAAATTACGCTCTCCAGGTTGTTACATCACACACGGTTGGTAAAACACAAACGTTTGCGATATACACCATAATCTGAGACGGTTCATAGAGAGGAAACATGTGCAAGCATGCACACAGTTGTCGCTTGCAAAGCATGTGCGATGTCAGACAATATCACAAACGGCGCGGGCAAACTAAATGTTTGTGATAGTTGCCTTATCGTACACAATTCGCAACCATGAATTGTTTCTGATGAAGTATGCATCGTAAACGTTGCACCACAGAATAGCGTGTGCAATTGTTGTCGTGTACGACAATGTTACGATGGTCTGACGTTTCGTAATCCTATCCGACACTCATATGACGATTAGCTAATCTTCTTAATTAGTTATCTCATAAGGTTTGGGACAAGTGAATGTGTGTGATTGTATGCTTATCATACACGTTCTATAATAGTGAACCGTTTGTGATGGGTCACACATCGTAAATGTAACACCACAGAATACCGAATGCGATGGCAATGCGAGCACAAACGAGTAGGAGTACTGTATATGCATCTTGGCTCCCTATCCCCGACGGTTTCTGGGTCAGGTGGAAAGGACCCTCCTATCGCCCACACTCACTTGGTGATGGTTCCAAATGCCATCACGGAAAGGGGTTAAAAACCGTTTGTATAGCACCGATGCATACCAGTGATTCCTGATGTATATCTGACTTGGGAGTTAGAAACTGAACAATGTTTCACATGCTTACAATATCCTGAGGAGAGACGTGTTGCTGCTGCTATTTCTAAATGCACTAGTTTTGCTTCCATTTGGTGGTCGGAACATTGTTGATTATATCATGATAATATCCCTACTACTTGGGCTGCTTTGAAAATTGCTATGCGTACTCGTTGGGTTCCACCATATTATCAACGTGAATTACTTAAAAAACTGCAGCGTTTGAGACAAGGGAAAAATTATGTAGAGGACTCTTATCAGGAATTACAAGCTGTCATGATTACATGTGGTATTGTTGAGGATAATGAGGCTATGCTTGCACGTTTTATGGGTGGATTAACTAGAGAGATTCAAACCATTTTAGAGTATATGGAGTATAACAATATCACTCGTTTATTCCATCTTGCTTGCAAAGCTGAACGTGAAGTGCAAGATCGACAGGCATTGCCGTGGACTAATTTTTCTATAGGTTGACCTTCATCATGAATACCACGTGCATCTTCCACTTCCACACGTTCTGCTACACCGGCACCTTCGTCAGCTACCACCTCTAGCTGTGATACCAGAAAGCAGGCACTACCACCACTATCTGCCAAGAGCACACACACCGGGCCTGCACAGGGCTCTTCTTCATCCATGGCATCAATAGGGCACACACGTGATATTATTCGTCGTTGTTGTCACTATGCGACAGAATGCCAATCTCCACGTGTTATGATTGCTACTAAGGATGGTGGGTATGAGTCCGCTAGTGACTATGATGAGGAGACTTTGGCTCTTATTACAAGTGAAGAACACGGTGGAGATGATTCTGATCATGAGACGCAATACATGTCTGCTGAAGATGATGACATGTATGAAAGTTTAGTTGCTCAATGTGTTTTGAGTGTGCAGGTCACACAAGTTGAACAAAATCAGAGGCATAATTTGTTCCATACAAAGTGTCATCGAATTGTCACGGCAGATGTCCTAGTGAAAGGACTTAGTTGTGGAGCCATCGCAACTAGGAAGCTTAAAGGGGTTAATCGGGACAAAGGACATGAGAGGTTTATACTGGTTCGGCTCCTTGCGGTGAAGGTAAAGCCTAGTCCAGTTGTTGTGGTATTGCTAGGTTTCGATGACCAAGGAGCGAAATACGCTAGCTTATCTCTCGATCTATTCTTTCTTGCCCTAAGCCGCCGCCGGGTCGTCCCCTTATATACACGGGTTGATGCCCTATGGCCTACAGAGTCCCGGCCGGCTCATACAACGTGTCCGGCTCGGTGACATCTTTTAAATGCCTTACTTTACAAGTCTTATCATACATGGCAGTTCATACTGATGGGCCTTAAGCCGCCTCTGGGCTTCGGCCTACTACAAATCTTACCATTCCGTCACCTTGTGTACTCTTCGGGCTTCCTTTAGTTAACCCGCCATTGCTATTGACCCGGCCCCTCCTGGGCGGGTCATTCCTGGTAGTCATATCCCCAGCAATAGGCCCCAGGTTGATTTGAACTTTGTTCTTGTCAATCCCAACACTTAGACGAAATCCATCTTCCGCTGTTTTATAAAAGCTCTGGAACCCGCCATGACGTCATCTTCAAAAAATTTGGAAACCCGCCACAATGTCATCTGTAACGGATCCTTATCTTAAATGGTTTCGGAGAATCGAGGCGTCCATTTAGCTGGATAAACATTACTTTTAGCCTTCCTAGATTTTCGCACCTGCCTGTTCACCTATCTCCTTATAAATAGGCATGGCTGGTCCTTCCTCTTTCTTCTTCTTCCTTCTCTCGCACCCTCTCTGCCGCTCGAGCTCCGCCGCCGCAGCGCTCACCGTCGTCCTCAACTTTGGTCGCTGCATCACCCTGAGCTTGTCCTGAGAACGACGACGACCCTCCACAGCAGATTTGTGTCCGTAAGTTCTTACCTTTTCGCACCTTTAGATCCGCATTAGGGTTTGCAAGTCCGTCGGTGTTCTTCGCTGTTCATCATGGGTTCTTCATAGTTTCTCCACCGCATCCTCATTCGATCCAAAATAAATATGGAACTCCTGCAGTAGTTGTTTTGCATCCATTTCGGATACTAGTAGATCTTCTTTTCTTGCACAAGGGCCTCCCTAGACCAATGAACTCCTCTGCACTAGTTTTTTAGGTCTAGATTTATTTTTATTTTCTGAACCATCTTGATCCAAAATAATAGCAACAGCTTGTGAAACTTGTTTATCTCAGTACTTAGTCAATTCTGTCCCTGGCAACTTTCGAATATCTTTAACCATGGCGGCTTATCATGCCGGCTCATTTTTTCCTTCATATATCATTAGCCCTTACTTAAGCCGCCATTATTCATCTGTACAATAATCATTAACCTGTAACTCCACCAATTAATTTGAACCGGCAAATTGCTTTCTCTTCAGCTTGTCCTTTTTCATCATGCCGTCAAAAGCGCCAATAGTCTGCAACTAGGTCCCTTCCACAGTTACTGATGACACTTTAAAAGATTTTGTCACCATCGGATATTAGCCGGAGAAGAATATTATGTCCTAGCGTGCTCCTGACCCAAGCGAAGAACGGCCTCAGCCCAAAGATGGTGAAGTCATCATTTTTACTGATCACGTGAATCGGGGTTTTTCACCACCCGGCTCAAAGTTCTTGAGAGACGTTCTGCATTTTTCAAGCTTCATCCACAAGATCTTGGACACAACTCCATATCCAACATTTGCAACTTTCAAGTTCTCTGTGAGGTTTATCTTCAAGAAGAACCGACCATTGAACTCTTTAGAGAGTATTTCTATCTGAACCGCCAGAATGAATGCACCAATGGCCCTAGCTTGGAACTTGGTGGAATTTCGATTCAGCACCGACATGGCGCTGTCTTTCCCTTAGTAGTCTTACCAAGCCATCCCAAGGATTGGAACCAAACTTGGTTTTACTACAAAGACATGTCGCCAGCTAACAAAAAACCACTGCCGGGTTATCGCGTGGAGTGTCTTGACTCTAAGTTTGTGCTCCCTGACAAGCGGACTGCTGCTGAGCGTAAGAAGCTTATCCCCTCCATCAAAAGGATTCAAGCCTTATTGGGAAACAGCCTAACCGGAGTTGATCTGATCCGTTGTTGGATCGCATGGCGGGTCATTCCTCTGAGCCGCCGGTCCAACTTGATGTATAAATATGGCGGAGGCCCAGATGACCCTCTGCATCATAGCTCTGTACAACTGACTGAAGAGGCCATTGTTGAAATGTCAACAACCCTCGTAAACAGTAAATACGAGGACTACAGTAAAGTTGGATTGAATCCTTTCTACAAGCTTAACCCGACACCAGAGGTAAGTCCCCTTGAATCCCTTTTTTCTTTAGTAGTTAAGTACTTGCATGACCTTTAACCTGTTATTGCCTACAGACCAAGTCTGACTTTTGGATAGAAAAATACGATCATGAAGCTGCCAAGAAGGCTAGAGCCGCCGCCATAGCCGCCAAGAAGACGACCCGAAAGTCCAAGAAGAAAAGAACCGCCTCTGATATGTTCAAGCTGGATGATGTTTCTGAGTCGGAGGTAGCCCTTGACTCTCTTGGCCTGCTTTTTAACATTCTTATTGACACTGACTACTACCAGGATGACACGGGGGCCAGCCAGGCAGTAGAAGAAGAGGTAACTATTTCCTTCGACTCAACCCTTTGCCAAGACAGAAACCTCGACTAGTAACCCGAAAAGTAAGGTTTTCACACCCTTTGGCTTATTTGGATCCTAATTTTCTTTTAAAAAAGAAGCAACATGAGAGCCACCGTCAGGCCCAGACCAATGACGACAATGAACTGCCCTCCGACTTACCAAAAACTCCTCGAAAACGCCAGAATGAGGTTTCTTTCACCTTTGTCTCTTGCTTTTATCAATGAATCTATTTCCTTACTCTCTTAACTTTATTTTACCTTTGCAGGAGGTTTCTCGCTCTTCTGGCGATTCTTCACAAACTCAATTCCTGGCTTTCAAGACTGCCCCTGGGTAAGGAAAATCATCTTTCTGTATCTTTAAGTCTGCATCATTATACTAACTCATGAAATCCTTCTTAGCGGTCAAGCAAAGTCCAAGAAAGCCAAGGTGGCTAAGCTGGCGGAAGACCCAAAAGACCCTGCTCCTGAACCGGCAATACCAACCCCTCCTAAACAATCTGAAGCACCAGAAGACCCTGCTGTCCACGTTCAATCAGACCCTCCTGAGCAGTCAGTTGATGAGACCATTCTCAATCCGTCTATCGCTGAGCCATCTAGCTCAGCTAACCCACCGACGACTTCTGACAATGATTTCTTAATTACTGGTAGTCGATTCGTTGAACCGGGCAACCCAACTGTACTGGCCCGGCACTTTGCCAAGCAAGAGGCTTTAGAAAGGCAGAAGGTGCGGTTTGACGTCTCTCACTACGCTCACCTGAATGTTAGTGACGTGCTGTCTGGATACCTCAGTCATGTGCATTCCAGCCGTGACTCGGAAATTTAAATGGTCAAGCAACTGCAACTGAAATATGAGGTACATTCTCCGGCTTTCACTAGCTTACATATGCTCCGTCAGCCCCCAAGTCTCCGGATTATGATGAACCTGAATGATCTGTAGACTTGTGATATAGGTTGATGTTCTGTCTTAGATTTTCCTTAAGTCCAGCATAAATTTCACCTGTACTCCCCAAGGGCCGGCTCAATTTATCATGAATGAGCCGGTACTTGACTTCATAACCGTCTTGAATCAGTCCAAACAAATAGTGTGATCCGGCTCAACATGAAAAAACTTTCTTAATATCATGCATTAGCCCCCAAGTGCCAAGCGTTGTTACTTGTAAAACACTTGGGACTTTAACCATAGAAGAGCCATTTTGCATGTAAAAAATTGCTTTGGAAGACATTAGCCCCCAAGTGCTGAGTGGTGTTGCATTGCAAAGCACTTGGGACTTTAATCATTATAACCTTTATTGAAATAAATTCTAACATACCTTTGCATGTTTGTAGACCGCCCTAACTGAATTGGGTTCTCAATTAACTGATGCAAAGACCCGGCTGGCGGATCAAGAGGCGGAGATAAAGAACGCTGACTCCAAACTCCAGTTGAGCCTCTCTAAAGCTGAAAAACTAAAGATCAGTTTTGATGCGGAAAAGAAATCCTGGGCCGATGAGAAAACCTTGCTGATACAGCGTGCTGAGACAGCGGAGGCGGCTCTCAAGGAGGTTACCACGGAGCTCACCGGCTTAAAAAACCGTGTGTCTCAGATGGTCTCCGCAATCTTTGGTGAGTCATTTGCATTAGTTACTTACACTCTATTTTTGCCAGGAATATAAGCCGCCTGCTTAACCTTTTTAAAATACTCATAGGTCCACGGGGCAACAATCTGAGTCAAAACAGTGTGACAAAACTCAAGGCGGTTTACACCTTGGTGGAGCAACTGTATACTAGGGCTCAATGGGCACTTGCTATTATCTCCCCAGCCAACCAAGGACCCAACCTCTTGAGTGACGTTTTGAAGAAGCTATCTATTTTACCTGCCAGATTCCAAGAAGTCAAGCGGTCTTGTGCAAGAGTCGGAGCCCTAACTGCCCTAAGCCGCTCCAAAGTCTGGGTGCCGGAGCTAGATCCGACTGACGTAGCCAAGGGGTATCCCCCTTTGAAGGAAGACGGGACTTTCGTTTGATCAAGATGACTTTGTTTCTTGTGTGAGGGGAGTTCGTCCTCATGCTACCATCCTTGGCGAGGAAACCAACATTGATAAATATCAGTTGAGGTTTGATGTTGATAATAAGAAGATGGCGACTCCCTCGTATAAAGTGACAGATCTTATCCCGCTGGTTCGCCAACACACCTTTGCCCCAGAAATTGACCCGGCTGGTCTAATTGACGATGAAGCTGAGTTCGTTGCTCTGGATGGCTTTGATTGGTCCAAGCCCAGCTTCCTACTAGTGGAGGGAGGTGAACCGGCGAGGGAGGAGTCTTAATGATCTTTTGGGCTCTCAATGCCTTGTAATAGGTTAGCTTGAACCTGCATGTTCTGTCTATGCCGTCGTGCATATGATACTGCGTATGACTGTTTTATCCGTCATGTCAATATATGCATTATATCCTTTATCACATCTGTAATGTTTAAATCTGTTCCTGTATGCGAAAAGATGAAAAATTGTCCTAGCGGTTTGTCGCTGGACGGGTCAAAACACCAAATACATAACTATGGAATAATCAAGGCTAGATGTAAAGATAAATAAGGCTGGAAAGCCTTTGATTAAAGAAAAAAACACAGATAAGTCTATTTTATGAACGACAATGTCATACCTGTGTTCTTGGATTCCGAACTGCTGGCTTATGTGACCCGGACAGTAAGGTTGACAACCCAATCTTTGTAGAAGTCAATACCTCCATATGCCTAATGATTGTTATACCTTGGCAATTCATTGTCAAATAACCGAGCCGGTTTAAATTGAAACCATACTTACAGTTAGATTTGGGGCAACAAAAAACCAGTAAAACAAAATAATATGTTTCAAACGATGTAAATCAAGCATTAAGAATACTTTGGAGGCTTCTGATTCAAATACGATTAGTAAACTGGACCAAAGGGGTTAAGCTAGGATTCAGATATGATCATGTAGGCCCCAGTGGCTTTGGCGTTGTGCCGATCAAGAGGGTACCGATAGCTATGTTCTCTTTGGTTCGAATACGACCTATGTTTGAACAGGAAGCCCCCAAATGACCTTGAGAGGTTTTTAACAACCCTGATTCGAATACGATCCAAGTCGGACCCAAAAGGGGTTAAGCTATGATTCGAATATGATCAAGAAGCCCCCTAATGAGTTTGGCTCTGCGCCGATCAAGAGGGTTACGACAGCTATGTTCTCTTTGGTTCGAATACGACCTATGTTTGAACAAGAAGCCCCCTGGTGACCATGAGGTTTAACGGCTAGATTCGAATACGATCATGAGCCGGACCAAAAAGGGCTAAGCTAGATTTGAATATGATCAGCCCCCAACTAGTTGTTTGAATAATTAGAATAATAAAGATATATGATCAAAAAAGGAAAGAGGTCCTGCTTTATTACTTATCATAATATATACAATGTCAAAGTATGTATATTATGAGAGCCGGTGGCTCAAGTGTAGTAAGGCCGAAGATGAGCAATATTCCACTGCCGGTGGGTCTCCTCCTCCGACTTACGTGAGTCTTGGTGCTATCGAACATCGATAAGGTAATATGACCCGTTGTTTAAGTTCTTGCTGACCACAAAGGGTTCTTCCCAAGGTGGGGATAGCTTGTGTGCATCAGACTGATCCTGGATGAGCCGGAGCACCAGGTCACCTTCTTGAAAGGTTCTAGACTTAACCCGCCACGCGGGGCGAGTCATGATGGACGTCACTGGGCAGAACTGCCTCCGCTCCATAAACCATGAAGAAAGGCGTATACCCCGTAGACCTGTTAGGAGTAGTATTGATGCTCCATATCACAGAGGGTAATTCTTCCACCCAACAACCCGGTGTCCGTTGTAAAGGAACCATAAGCCGGGGTTTTAGACCTTTCAGGATTTCCTGATTGGGTCTTTCAGCTTGACCATTGGATTGAGGGTGAGCTACTGATGAAACATCAAGCCGGATATGCTCCCATTGACAGAACTCTTCCATATCTCCTTGGGACAGGTTGGTGCCATTGTCAGTGATAATTCTATGTGGAAAGCCAAAATGAAAGATCACCTTTTTCATGAATTGAACCGTCGTGGCTGCATCACACTTACTAACCGGCTCTGCCTCAACCCATTTTGTGAATTTGTCAACTGCCACCAAAAGATGTGTCTTTTTATCCTTGGATCTTTTGAAAGGTCCAACCATATCGGGCCCCCAAACTGCAAACGACCAAGTAATTGGAATCATCCATAATTCTTGAGCCGACACGTGCGCTCGTTGTGCAAACTTTTGACACCCATCACACCTACTAACCAGGTCCTCCGCATCAGCGTGAGCTGTTAGCCAGTAAAAGTTGTGACGGAAAGATTTGGCCACAAGAGACTTTGAGCCGGCATGGTGGCCACAATCTCCTTCATGGATCTCACGAAGAATTTCTTGACCTTCTTCACGAGAGACACAACATTGAAACGCTCTAGTGACGCTGCGATGATACAACTCACCATTGGAAATCGTCATTGACTTAGACCGCCGGGTTATCTATCTAGCCAAGGTCTCATCCTCTGGCAACTTTCCCCAGGTCATATCAGCCAAATACAGTACTGTCCAATCTGGAATGACATGAAGAGCCGCCACCAACTGTGCCTCCAAGTCTGGAATGGCCAAATCTTCCTCTGTAGGCAACTCGACACCGGCTTACGCTGAGATCCCAACCGGCTTAAAGCATCGGCCGCTTTGTTTTTTCTGCGGTCAATGTGCTCCACTTGATAACCCTTGAAGTGTCCAGCAACAGCGTCATCCTCATGGCGATAAGCCGCCATAAGAGGGTCCTTGGAGTCCCACTTGCCTGATACCTGCTGAGCCACCAAATCTGAATCGCCAAGGCACCGTACCCGGCTTAAACTCATTTCTTTAGCCATTCGAAGACCATGGAGTAAGGCCTCATACTCTGCCGCGTTGTTAGTACAAGGAAACATCAATCGCAACACATAACAAATCTTGTCACCTCGAGGAGAAGTTAAAACAACTCTAGCCCCTGAGCCTTCCAACTGTTTGGACCCATCGAAATGAATCGTCCAATATGTGTTGTCTGGCTTCTCTTCAGGTATCTGCAACTCTGTCCAATCGTTAATGAAGTCCACCAGTGCTTGAGACTTAATGGCAGTACGTGGCACATACTTTAAATTATGAGACCCAAGCTCAATGGCCCACTTGGCGACTCGTCCTGTGGCTTCTCTATTTTGAATAATATCTCCTAAAGGAGTAGAGCTAACCACCGTGATAGGATGACCCTGAAAGTAATGCTTAAGCTTCTAGCTTGCCATGAACGCCCCATAAACAAGCTTCTGCCAATGTGGATATCTTTGCTTGGACTCAATGAGCACCTCACTGACATAGTAAACTGGCCGTTGAACCAGATGTTCCTTGCCAGCCTCTTTGCGCTCTACAACAATGGCCACACTGACAGCACGTGTGTTTGTAGCCACATATAACAACAGTGGCTCCTTCTCAACAAGAGCAGCAAGAACCGGCGGTTCGGCGAGCTGTCTTTTCAGATCTTCAAAGGCAGAATTAGCAGCGTCACTCCAGACAAAATCGTCCGTCTTCTTCATCATTTGATACAACGGCATAGCCTTCTCACCCAACCGGCTTATGAACCGACTTAAAGCTACAACATGACCCGCTAGCCGCTGAACGTCATTGATGCACACCGGCTTAGACAAAGATGTAATTGCCTTAATTTTCTCCGGGTTAGCCTCAATGCCTCTGTTAGACACCAAAAAACCCAAAAGCTTGCCAGCTGGGACTCAAAAAATGCACTTGGACGGGTTGAGCATCATCTCATAGACCCGGAGGTTATCAAAGGTTTCCTTCAGATCATCTACCAAGGTTTCCTTCTCTCTGGACTTCACCACTATATCATCCACGTAAGCATGAACATTACACCCAATCTGATTATGAAGGCAGTTCTGCACACACCGTTGATAAGTCGCCTGGGCACTCTTAAGCCCAAAAGGCATAGACACATAACAGAAAGCTCCAAACGGAGTAATGAAAGCCGTCTTCTCCTGGTCCTTAACTGCCATTTTGATCTGATGATAGCCAGAATAAGCATCCAAAAAGCTCAAACGCTCACAACCCGCCGTAGCATCAATGATTTGATCAATACGAGGGAGAGCAAAAGGATCAGCCGGACAATCTTTGTTTAAATCTGTGTAATCCACACACATACGCCAGGTGCCGTTCTTTTTGAGCACCAGCACCGGGTTAGCCAACCACTCTGGGTGAAAAACTTTAACAATAAACCCAGCTGCCAAGAGCCGGACCACCTCTTCTCCAATAGCCTTGCGCCTTTCCTCATTGAACCACTGGAGAAACTGCCTGACCGGCTTAAACTTTGGATCAATATTGAGAGTGTGCTCAGCGAGTTCCCTCGGTACACCCGGCATGTCAGAAGGTTTCCATGCTAAGATGTCGCGGTTCTCACGGATGAACTCGATGAGCGCGCTTTCCTATTTGGGATCCAAGTTTGCACTGATAATGAATTGTTTGGATGAGTCGCCAGGCACAAAGTCAATCATCTTGGTATCGTCAGCTGACTTAAATTTCAATGCCGGCTCATGCTCAGTAGTTGGCTTCTTCAAAGATGTCATGTCCGCCGGGTCAACATTATCCTTGTAAAACTTCAATTCCTCTATTGCACAAACAGATTCGGTGTAAGCAGCATCACCTTCTTCACATTCCAAAGTTATCTTTCAGCTCCCATGCATAGTGATGGTGCCCTTATAACCCGGCATTTTAAGATGCAGATAAACATAGCACGGCCGTGCCATGAACTTAGCATAAGCCGGCCGTCCGAACAGAGCGTGATATGGGCTTTTGATTTTGACCACTTCAAAAGTTAACTTCTCAGCCCAAGAATCATGCTCATCTCCATAGGCGATTTCCAGTTCAATCTTACCAACTGGATATGCCGACTTACCAGGCACTACTCCATGGAAAATAGTGTTGGACATCCTAAGACTTCTGTCAGTTAACCCCATGCGACAGAACGTCTCATAATAGAGGATGTTGATGCTACTGCCTGCATCCATGAGTACTTTAGTGAATTTATATCCACCAACCTGAGGCGCCACCACCAACGCCAGATGACCCGGATTATCAACCCGGGGAGGATGATCTTCCCTACTCCACACAATAGGCTGCTCAGACCATCTCAAATAACGTGGAACCACCAGCTCAATAGCATTCACAGCTCTCTTATGAAGTTTCTGGTCCCTTTTGCATAAACTGGTGGTGAACACGTGGTACTTGTAACACCCATGATGCGGCTATATCTCCCACGTGTCGGAGCACGACTTAGAGGCATAACCGCATAGTAGGCATGTCGCAAGAGGGGTAATCTTTACACATCCCATGTACCGAATATGAAAGGGATAAAGAGTTGGCTTACAATCGCCACTTCACACAATACATGAATATAGAATTACATCATCCAGAATACAATCAAGGTCTGACTACGGAACCAAATAAAGAAAGACAACCCCTAATGCTAGATCCCCGATCGTCCCGACTGGGCTCCACTAGTGATCAACTAGAAACGAAACAACACAACGAACACGATCTTCATCGAGCTCCCAACTGAGCTGGGTTGCGTCACCTTCACAGGCATCATCAGCACATGCAACTGTTTTGGAAGTATCTGTGAGTCACGGGGACTCAGCAATCTCACACCCTCATGGTCAAGACTATTTAAGCTTATGGGTAGGAAAAGGTAGTGAGGTGGAGCTGCAGCAAGCACTAGCATATATGGTGGCTAACTTACGCAAATGAGAGAAAGAAGAGAAGCAAAGCACGGTCATGAACTAGAAGTGATCAAGAAGTGATCCTGAAACTACTTACGTTCAAACATAACTCATGAACTGTGTTGACTTCCCGGATCCCGCCGAGAAGAGACCATCACGGCTACACACATGGTTGATGCATTTTAAATTAAGTTAAGTGTCAAGTTCTCTACAACCGGATATTAACAAATTCCCATCTGCCCATAATCGCGGGCACGACTTTTGAAAGTTCAAAACCCTGCAGGGGTGTCCCAACTTAGCCCATCACAAGCTCTCACGGTCAACGAAGGATATTCCTTCTCCCAGGAAGACCCGATCAGACTCAGAATCCCGGTTACAAGGCATTTCGACAATGGTAAAACAAGACCCGCAAAGCCGCCCGAATGTGCCGACAAATCCCGATAGGAGCTGCACATATCTCGTTCTTAGGGCACACCGGATGAGCAAGACGTCGGGTTGGCATAGACCCTGGTTGCCCGGGGGGCCGGACATCACTTAGGTTGGACCAACACTTAGAGAAGCACTGGCCCGGGGGGGGGGGGTTAAAATAAAGATGACCCTCGGGCTCCGGAAACACAAGGGAAAGAAAAGGCTAGGTGAGGCAAATGTAAAACCAAGGTTGGGCCTTGCTGGAGGAGTTTTATTCAAAGCGAACTATCAAGGGGTTCCCGTAACACCCAACCGCGTAAGGAACGCAAAATCAAGGAACATAACACCGGTATGACAGAAACTAGGGCGGCAAGAGTGGAACAAAACACCAGGCATAAGGCCGAGCCTTCCACCCTTTACCAAGTATATAGGTAGATTAAAGTAAACAAGATATAATAATGATATCCCAACAATATCCATGTTCCAACATGGAACAAACTTCAGCTTCACCTGCAACTAGCAACGCTATAAGAGGGGCTGAGCAAAAGCGGTAACATAGCCAAACAACGGTTTGCTAGGAAAGGTGGGTTAGAGGCTTGACATGGCAATATGGGAGGCATGATATAGCAAGTGGTGGGTAGTGCGGCATAGCAATAGAGCGAACAACTAGCAAGGAAAGATAGAAGTGATTTCAAGGGTATGGTCAAGCCTGAGATCCCACAAGGAAGAAGAATGAGTCCATGAAGAAGACAAACGGACGTAGTTGAACGGATCCTCACAAACGCGACATTACCGGAACTAACAAGAAGAAGCAACACCGGAAAGAAGCACACAACTTGGTAAACAACCAACACATAAACATGGCATGATGCGCAAACAAGTATGATGCATGTCCGGTTTAATGAAACATGGCATGGCAATATGCACAAGCAAAACTACAAGTTAAGTGGAGCTGAATATGCAACGAGTTGCATATTGACGGACACCACAACAATTATTTAGTTAGCTCTTGTTTATGTACGCAACAATATTAAATGTTATTAAACATGGCAAGATGGTGAAGCATAAGAAAACTACCTATCTAGGCAAGTTTAAATGAGGCCGGAACAACAAGCAACAAGTCCGGAAACTCCTCATGTGCAAATTTTAAGGTTTGGTACTGTTCTGCCCTAAACCATATTTTAGAGTTGTTAAACATGCAAAGTAAGGTCACCATGATAAACTAGGCATTTTTCTACCCCAAATACATATAAAGTTTATTTAAAACCGTGCTACGGTTATTTAGTTATGAAATAAAGCATTTTAGCATGGCATAGAGCAAAAATTAATCAAACAACATTTTAAACATGTTAAAAATGGATGAAAGTGGCATATTAGGAAACTAGATGAAATTCTAAGCATTTTTCATATATAATGTTTTTACATATGATGCACGGTTGTTGAGTTTTAAAATGCATGGAGTTTAGGGAGTTTTCTGCAAAACGGCTGTCTCTCGAAAATTAGGGAAAACCCCCTGAACTGAAAAAAACATAAGGGGCCGAATCTGCAGGCTGCTGGGGCGCTCACCATGGGCTGAGGCCCAGTTCGGTGGAGAGGGGGGCCGGCATGGGACTGCTGGGCCTTGCGCGACACAGGTGAGTGGCTGGGCCGGCTGGTCAGGCCGTGGCCCACGTGTCGGCGGCGCCTGTCGTCGTCCTCCTCCTCGATCCAGAGGGATCGAGGGAAGGCAGGGGCGGCATGGCCTTCGAGCTCCGTCGAAGCAAGGGGCGCGGCGGCAGTGACGAACGGGATCCCTCGGATCTGGAGGGGAGGAGGCCGGAGCGGCCGGATCCGGGGTCTGCGCATCCATCGATGGTCGACGGCAGCAGCGGAAGCTTCTGGTGGCGGCGGTGGTTCCTTGCAGGGTAGGAGAGAGCGCGAGGTGAGGAAGAGGGAGGAGAAGAAAGAGAGAAGAGACAGGGATGGCGGAGCTCTGGCCTGAGGTGGAGGTCGCCGGCGGCGGCACACCGGTGGCCGGCAGAAGGAGGCGAAGCGCGAGGCGGCGTGGGGCTCCAGCGGGAGGAGGCAAACGAGCGGGCGAGCGAGCATGCTCGGGCGCACGGCGGCGGGGCGATTCGGGCCCGGGCGGCCCAGGGCGGGCTCCAGATGGGCTGTGAGGGCCGCGGCGAAGTGGGCACTAGGGAGGTGACGTGGTGCTACGGGAGAGGTGGAGAGCGCCTGGCCTACGGCGGTTGGCCAGTTGGGCGGCGCCAATTGGCAGTAGATGGGTTGGCCGGCGCCGGAATTCAAGGAGAGGAGGTGGGAGGCTGCTGTAAAATGATTGGGGGCACGGATTTCAAGGGGGGGGGGAGGAGATGGCCAAAAATGGAAGGGAGGGGTGTTATATAGTGCAGGTTTTAGGGTTAGGGGGATTTGAGGCTGTTTCAGAGCCGTTCGATCTCGATCGGGCGATCCGGAGCGGAGTGGGGTTAGATAGGTGGGCTAGTGGGCTGTGCTAGAGAGGTTGGGCTGAGATGAGAGGGGAGAGATGCAGCCCGGCACGGTTTCCAGAGACCGAAAACGTCCGACGATAGACCGGCTATATTGCCGCTATAGTTGTCCGTTGGGGCATCAAACGAGCTCCGAATGCGATGAAACTTGGCAGGCGACCTACTGACAACATAACAACACCGCATGCCAACTTTCAACCCATTCTGAGAACATTTTCCGGCCACTTATAAAATAATATTTCGGACGTGCCGCAGGCGCGTGCAAGTGTGGACGGGCTCAGAACGGACGACGGAAAGAACTGGGAGATCCGGATGGATGCAAGTTTTAAAAACATGATGATGCAATGCGGATGATGACATGGCAAGATGCAACACGCAAACAAATGACATGGCAACAACAACGAATAACTGGAAGACACCTGGCGCATCGATCTCGGGGCGTCACAACACTCGACCACTACGAGAGGATCTCGTCCCGAGATCTAGGATGGCACCGGAGAGAAATGGAAGAGGAAGAGAAGAGGTAAAACTAAGTTGCTTCTTTGACAAACGAGTGAAACCACGAACCTTGTGAGGTTGAACAAATTGAAAGAAAGAATACAACGAAGATGAACAAAGTTGAAAACACTCCGTTGGAAAAGAGGAACAAGGAACATTACTAGAACCTTGTTGGTTGACAGACATAAGAAAAAGGGTGCAATGGATAAGAGATACATGCAAGCACTCTGGTTGAAACGAGATGTACAAGGAATGATAAAGATCAATTACGACAACACTCCGGTTAAAATAGGATAGAGAAGGAATAAGAATGATATATTTTGGACAACACTTCGACTGTAAATGGAAGGGATTGAACATGAACTTGACAAGATGAGAGGATACTTGACGAAATCAACAACACACTGCCTCCAGAACTATTGAAAAAAATGGCACAAGGGGTAAGGAAGATTTCAGACATCACTCCGGTTGAGAAGGGAGGTAAAACTTGATAGAATGGGAAGAACTTGAATGTAGGACACGACGCTCCGGTTGAATGGATAAGCAAAGGAAAGAACATGATATTCACAATACGAGATGGTGAGTGAAGATAGCATCATCACAATGCTTCCGGAAGAAAGAATAGAAGAAAGATCATTGGAAAGAAAGAAAGAATGGAGAATCAAATGCCAACTTCTACCACAAAGGAGCTTGAAAGGACATCCTTAGGAGAAGGGTCGAACGGAGTTGTTGGAAAAACCAACAACGAAAGGATAAGCTTGATATGGGCTTTTGGAATACATCTCAAAATTATGAGGTGACAACCTGCCACTCGCGGGAAAGAGATTGGATTGATATGAAGAAGGAGACGAGAAACTTATTTCACCGGGAGGATAAATGAAGAACTTGGGTCATTTATGAGCACCATAAATAGCAACAATCCTTCGGGAAAGCTTTAGGTGAAATATAACCCAGAATAACTCCAATGAAGAGATTGATGGATTGAAAAGATGTCTTGAGCTAAGAGAAAATGATGGATTTAGATATGTCACTGTTGAAAACTTGTGAATCATGAAACATGAAGGGAAATTTTTAAGAATGACATAACACCACCTCAAAAGATAACATACAAAGAATTGCACTTAGGAATGCAAGATGAAGAATACTTGGAGTATAGCTTGGCGGATCATATCTTCGAGAGATATCTTGAAGAACAATTAAAGAATGAAAAGAATCCTTGATGAACCACCATGTAGCCTCCATGAAGAACTCCGGTAATAAAAGAATGATCAAAAGAAGTGAAGGATGAAGAGAATAAGATCAAAGCCTTGAAATCATTAGATGGAGCTTTGAAATGATATACTTGAAATAACTTGGAGCTCCGGAAAAGAAAGATGGACAACTTGAACCGAGAATTGATACCACGAATGAACTCCGAAGGAAGGAATTAAACACTTGGATGGAGCAAGAATAAGAATTACGTTATGCATATCCTTCACCAATTTAAATTGATGACAAGCAACAGATTTGGCATACCACTTATTTTCGTAGAAAGGATTAGGATAGATATAGCACAAACTTGAGAAGGTCTTCGACGAACCACCGGTTGGATTGAAACATCGAATAAATTGATATAATAACCAAGGAAGATAACTCTTGAACGAACCACCGTAAGAATTGAACATGAAAATAGCAAAAGCGCAAATTCACCAGGAAGAATTGGAAAACGAATGAAGATACTTGAAGGAATTTAGATACATGAGAACGAATAGATCACGAGCTGATTAGAGAATATTTGCATGATGCACCGGTAAGATTTGGAGAACGAGAGCTGAAAGCTCAGAATGAATAAACCCGAAATGATGGCCTTCGGAGAATTAAACTGAAAAGACTCCTGAATTGCTCCGAATGAGTGAAAAGAATTCTCACAATCGAAAACAATTTTTAGAGGATGGCAGCAAGCTAGAATCACAAATCTTTGAGAGAACAGACAAGATTTAAGAGAAACTCTTCTTCGGTCTTCAAATGCAAAGAATGACGATGAGAAACACCACCATGAAACGTTGAGACACTCCGGAATAATGAAGAATATAAAGGTTGAATCGACAATGAAAGAATTTGATAGATCTTGGAGCAATACAAATGAGTGATGATAATTCATTCCTACGTCAAACTTCGAAAAGAATTTAGGATAGCTCCGGGAAAATTAGGAGAGTCAGGTAAGATCCTGGGAAAAGACCTGTGGGTTAGGGCCCACTCAAGAGAAACACCGTTGAAGTGAATTGAAGAGAGATTGCACCGGTTGAATTAAATGGCTAGAATTGAGATAACATCCTCGAAAGAACTTGAGCGAATTGAGAATGGAAACTTGAATCTTCTGATATCTTCAGCACTCCGGAACAATTGAATAGCGAGAGGTGAATAAGTAAGAGAGTCTTCGGTAAGGACTTCCACCATGGAAAGCATGTGAACCAATGAAAAAGATATGATGAACACCGAAAACTTGCATTGAATCCACCGGAGAAGGAAAAGAACGAAGAATGATGAACTTGAGGCTCCGTTAGTATCATCCTGAGAATCACCAGATAAGAACATTGACGGAAAAGAATGGAGAGGCCTCACATCCATAGAAGGGTTCTTGATTAAGAAATCTGAGTCCTTGACGAAAAGAAAGGGTGGGAGGGCGGGAAAAACAAAGTCAACTTGGGAACGGATGAAACGAACAACGTTGAGAAGACTTGAGTTGATCTTGCGGATGTTGAAAAAAGATCGGATCCCTTGAAGAGAGACACACCGGTTCAGAAGAAATTGAGAAGGCACACTCGAAGATCAAGAAGGATTAGTATCCACATGGGAATATGAGAACACCGCTTAGGAAAGGTATGGAATCAACACTTGACATTGAAGCAACTCGAATACCACAACTCAAAACAAAGGATTGGCTTGCAGAATAAGCCGGAAACGAACATATGATAGATCCCATATCGTATCATGTGTCTGTTGGAAAGATATCCTATGTGATACTTGAATTCCCACTTATAATCTCCCGAAACTTTCTGGTTATGCAATCAGGTGTTGTGGATACAGGGGAAGCATAATATCTCACCCAAAACTAACAAATCCTACATCCAGCTGTATCCATCCTTCAACACATAACCAAGAAACCTTCAGAAATCGTTTACCTCAACCTTCGAAAAGGATCCGTTATACAAGTTATGGCAATACTCCCGAACTCCCACCCCAGTACTGGGTGGCGTCGAGGTTATCTCACCAACAACTGCATAAAAGAAATTTTTGATGTCGGTGAAACTTAAGTATTCCAGAACTGCAACCATAAAATTGTGACGACAACACCTCGGAGCTCAACTCCCCGGGACACTGCCACAACCCCTAAATGTCAGGAGGCACCAAGAACAATGTTCTCGTCACAAAACCATCGAAACGATTCCAAGATACCCGCGTGATCCTAATTTTTTTAGTGAAATTTGAGAAGAGAAGAGTCAAAACTCTACGTCAGGAAGCCTCACCAGAGCGACGAAGGGACCGAGGAGTAAAAAGAATCCTACTCTCCGGTATATATAATCCTATAAGACTCAAAAAAATTTCTAGACTCAACAACGTCAGCGATTCGATCTAGCAGGGGGCTCCTAAGTCGGGGAAGGCTCTGATTACCAACTTGTAACACCCACGATGCGGCTATATCTCCCACGTGTTGACCACATAGTAGGCATGTCGCAAGAGGGGTAATCTTTACACATCCCATGTACTGAATATGAAAGGGATAAAGAGTTGGCTTACAATCGCCACTTCACACAATACATGAATATAGCATTACATCATCCAAAATACAATCCAGGTTCGACTACGGAACCAAATAAAGAAAGACAACCCCTAATGCTAGATCCCCAATCGTCCCGACTGGGCTCCACTACTAATCAACTGGAAACGAAACAAAGCTGGGTTGCGTCACCTTCACATGCATCATCAGCACCTGCAACTATTTTGGAAGTATCTGTGAGTCACGGGGACTCAGCAATCTCACACCCTCACGATCAAGACTATTTAAGCTTATGGGTAGGAAAAGGTAGTGAGGTGGAGCTGCAGAAAGCACTAGCATATATGGTGGCTAACTTACGCAAATGAGAGCAAGAAGAGAAGCAAAGCACGGTCATGAACTAGAAGTGATCAAGAAGTGATCCTAAAACTACTTACGTTCAAACATAACTCAAGAACCGTGTTCACTTCCCGGACCCCGCCGAGAAGAGACCATCACGGCTACACACGCGGTTGATGCATTTTAAATTAAGTTAAGTGTCAAGTTCTCTACAACCGGATATTAACAAATTCCCATCTGCCCATAATCGCGGGCACGACTTTTGAAAGTTCAAAACCCTGCAGGGGTGTCCCAACTTAGCCCATCACAAGCTCTCACGTTCACGAAGGATATTCCTTCTCCCAGGAAGACCCGGTCAAACTCGGAATCCCGGTTGCAAGGCATTTCGACAATGGTAAAACAAGACCAGCAAAGCCGTCTGAATGTGCCGACAAATCCCGATAGGAGCTGCACATATCTCGTTCTCAGGGCACACCGGATGATCAAGATGTCGGGTTGGCATAGACCCTGATTGCCCAGGGGGCGTCGGACATCGCTCAGGTTGGACCAACACCTAGAGAACCACTGGCCCGGGGGGTTTAAAATAAAGATGACCCTTGGGCTCCGGAAACCCAAGGGAAAGAAAAGGCTAGGTGAGGCAAATGTAAAACCAAGGTTGGGCCTTGCTGAAGGAGTTTTATTCAAAGCGAACTGTCAAGGGGTTCCCATAACACCCAACCACGTAAGGAATGCAAAATCAAGGAACATAACACCGGTATGACGGAAACTAGTGCGGCAAGAGTGGAACAAAACACCAGGCATAAGGCCGAGCCTTCCACCCTTTACCAAGTATATAGGTGCATTAAAGTAAACAAGATATAATAATGATATCCCAACAATATCCATGTTCCAACATGGAACAAACTTTAGCTTCACTTGCAACTAGCAACGCTATAAGAGGGGCTGAGCAAAAGCGGTAACATAGCCAAAAACGGTTTGCTAGGAAAGGTGGGTTAGAGGCTTGACATGGCAATATGGGAGGCATGATATAGCAAGTGGTGGGTAGCGCGGCATAGCAATAGAGCGAACAACTAGCAAGGAAAGATAGAAGTGATTTCGAGGGTATGGTCATCTTGCCTGAGATCCCGCAAGGAAGAAGAACGAGTCCATGAAGAAGACAAACGGACGCAGTCAAACGGATCCTCACAAACGCGACGTTACCAGAACTAACAAGAAGAAGCAACACCGAAAAGAAGCACACAACATGGTAAACAACCAGCACATAAACATGGCATGATGCGCAAACAAGTATGATGCATGTCCGGTTAATGAAACATGGCATGGCAATATGCACAAGCAAAACTACAAGTTAAGTGGAGCTCAATATGCAACGAGTTGCATATTGACGGACACCACAACAATTATTTAGTTCACTCTTGTTTATGTGCCCAACAATATTAAATGTTATTAAACATGGCAAGATGGTTAAGCGTAAGAAAACTACCTATCAAGGCAAGTTTAAATGAGGCCGGAACAACAAGCAACAAGTCTGGAAACTCCTCATGTGCGAATTTTAAGGTTTGGTAATGTTCTACCCTAAACCAAATTTTAGATTTGTTGAACTTGCAAAGTAAGGTCACCATGATAAACTAGGCATTTTTCTACCCCAAATACATATAAAGTTTATTTAAAACCGAGCTACGGTTATTTAGTTATGAAATAAAGCATTTTAGCATGGCATAGAGCAAAAATTAATCAAACAACATTTTAAACATGTTAAACATGGATGAAAGTGCCATATTATGAAACTAGATGAAATTCTAAGCATTTTTCATATATAATGTTTTTACATATGATGCACGGTTGTTGAGTTTTAAAATGCATGGAGTTTAGGGAGTTTTCTGCAAAATGGCCATCTCTGGAAAATTAGGGAAAACCCCCTGAACTGAAAAAGACATAAGGGGCCAAATATGCAGGCTTCTTGGGCGCTCACCATGGGCTGAGGCCCGGTTCGATGGAGAGGGGGGTTGGCATGGGAACATTGACTCGGTGCCTCCTGTCAGGGGTTTAGTGGAAGTGTCCCGGGGAGTTGAGCTCTGAGGTGTTGTCATCATAATTTTATCGTTGCAATTCTGGAATACTTGAGATATGTTCGCCGACATCGAAAATCCCTTTTATGCAGTTCGTTGGTGAGATAACCTCGACGCCACCCAGTACTGGGGCGGGAGTTCGGGAGTATCGCCATAACTTGTATAACGGATGCTTTTCGAAGGTTGAGGTAGATGGTTTCCAAAGTTTTCTTGGTTATGTGTTGAAGGATGGATACAGCTGGATGTAGGATTTGCTAGTTTGGGTGAGATATTATGCTTCCCCTGTATCCCCAACACCTGATTGCATAACCGGAAAAGTTCGGGAATTTCATAGGTGGGAATTCTAGTAGCTCTAGTTCTTCTTCCACGGATATTGGTTTGAGATTGGGATTTCTTACCGATTATTCGTTCTTGATCCGTACCTTGTTGATTTATTTCTCTACCTTAATTCTACGTGGCTTGTCAATTTATGGATATGTGACCATTTGAAGAGGAATGCATTCGTTCATTTTGTTCGGATGTGAAGATTATATGTTGCAATTTTCATTCCGTTGGATTCAGCTTCAATATTTATCTATCAATGTGCTAATGGTGGTCAACCTCTTCAGGATGGCTCCTCCAACGCGCATGGCTCCGAATCCTGATCCGCCACCGCCTCCACCTCCTCCAGAGGCATGGCAAGCTGTGATGGCCGCAACCAATGCAAACACACAGCTGATCATGCAAATTCTCCAAGAGCGCGATCAAGGCAGTCAAGGGAATCAAGGCAGCAATCAGAGTCACTTTGCTACACTCAACCAGTTCCTTGCTAACGGGCCAAAGACTTTCAGCAATTGTGTTGAGGCAACCGATGCTGACGATTGGCTTGTGGATCTGTGTAAGCATTTCGAGTGCTGTAACGTCAGGCCTGAGGACTTTGTCAAGTTCGCTTCCTTCCAACTCAAAGATCAAGCTGCAGAATGGTTCCAGCAGTACAAGGACTCCAGAGGTGGACGTGTTATCACTTGGGATGATTTCCGTCGAGATTTCCGAGCTCATCATATTCCGTAGAGCGTGGTTGAAAGCAAGCGTGAGGAATTCCGCAATCTGAAGCAAGGCTCTTTGTCTGTCTATGACTACAACAAGTTGTTCTAGAAGCTCGCCCGCTTTGCCAAGCAGGACGTGCCTGATGAGAAGAGCATGATATATCAGTTCAGGGGTGGTCTCAGAGAAGATATTCAGCTCGCTCTTGTTCTCTTCGAGCCCTTGAGATACGATGAGTTCTACAACATGGCACTGAAGCAAGAGGCTGCTCAGTTGAGGTGTGATGCTTCCAGGAAGCGAGTCAGAGATGTTACTCCTTCTTCCTCTACTCAAGTGGCCAAGCAGCAGAAGTTTTGGCTTCCTCCTCCTCCGTTCCGTCAGCCGTATCAGCAGAAGAGCAAAGGTGGCAGTGGTTCTTCCCACCCACCCAACCCTGGCTTTCAGAACAAGACTTCGTCTCAAGCACCAAGATCGAGTGCTCTGTATCACCGTCCGCTTTCAGAGGTCACATGCAACAAGTGCCAACAGAAGGGTCACTATGCCAACAAGTGTCTCAACCAGAGGCGTCTTCCTCCTCCTCCTCCTATGAGATCGGCAAGTACAGCTATGGTTAAGCATAACCCCAAGCACGCCAAGGTCAATATGGTGAATGCAGCTCAGGCAGAGGACTCGTCAGATGTGATCTTGGTTAACCTTCCTGTTAATGATATTCCTGCAAAAGTTCTTTTTGACACTGGTGCATCGCATTCCTTTTTGTCATGCCCGTTTGCATCGAAGCACAATGTTGATACCGAGATTATGCCCAAAGTCATGCAAGTTGTTTCTCCCGGCAAGCTTTTGACTTCTAGTTTGGTTGCTCCCGATGTCTCTATCACGTTGGGCGATTACAAGTTTCTCTCTTCTCCGGTGGTTCTTGGTAACTCGGATATTGATCTTATTCTCGGGATGGATTGGCTTTCTAAGCACAAGGCTCAGCTTGATTGTGCGGCAAGGCAGATTCAATTGACTCATTCGTCTGAGGATGTAATTGTCTTTGCCGCTCGGGATAATACTATCCGTCTGTTTTCTCTCAATGAGAAGGGTGAATTGGATGCCATCTCTCAAATTCCAGTCGTTTGCGAATATCAAGACGTCTTTCCAGAAGAGCTCCCAGGAATGCCTCCGCACCGGCCAGTTGAATTCGTTATTGAACTTGAGCCTGGTACGGAACCTGTGTGCCAACGTCCTTACAAGCTCGGACCTGAAGAGTTGAAGGAGCTGAAGAAGCAACTCGATGAGCAAGAAAGAATGGGTCTCATCCGGCCTAGTTCTTCTCCATGGGGTTGTGGTGTTCTTTTTGTGAAGAAGAAGGATGGAACGGACCGACTTTGTGTTGATTACCGTCCAGTGAACAAGAAGACCATCAAGAACAAATACCCACTTCCCAACATCAATGAGCTGTTCGAACAACTCAAAGGTGTCCAAGTATTCTCCAAGCTTGATCTCCGTATGGGTTATCACCAGATTCGCATTCGTGAAGAAGATATTCCCAAGATAGCATTCAGAACAAGCTTTGGTTCATATGAATACACTGTCATGTATTTTGGCCTCGCCAACGCTCCTCCAACGTTCTCTCGCATGATGAACTTCATCTTCAACGCCTACACCAATGACTTCGTTTTGGTCTATCTCGACGACATTCTGGTTTTCTCCAAGAACAAGGAAGATCATGCCAAGCATTTGCGTTTGGTTCTTGATAAGCTCAGAGAACATCAGTTCTACGCCAAGTTCTCCAAGTGTGAATTTTGGCTCGATGAGGTTCTTTATCTTGGTCATATCATCTCTGCCAAGGGCATTTCCGTGAATCCTGAGAAGGTGTCCGCAATAGTGAATTGGGAACCTCCTCAGAACGTGAAGCAACTCCGCAGTTTCCTCGGTCTCGCAAGCTATTGCAGGATATTCGTTGAAAACTTTTCTAAGATCGCGAAGCCTCTCTCAAATCTTCTTCAGAAGCACGTCAAGTACGTTTGGTCTCCGGAGTGTGATATTGCTTTCAACACTTTGAAAGAGAAATTGATCACTGCTCCAGTTCTGACTCCGCCTGATGAATCCAAGCCGTACGAGGTCTTTTGTGATGCCTCTCTCCAAGGTCTTGGCACAGTATTGATGCAAGAGAAGAAAGTTGTTGCTTATACCTCTCGCTAATTGA
Source organism: Triticum urartu (assembly GCF_056163025.1). Lineage (NCBI taxonomy): Eukaryota > Viridiplantae > Streptophyta > Magnoliopsida > Poales > Poaceae > Triticum > Triticum urartu. The sequence continues at coordinate 293,082,783 of NC_141876.1, read as the reverse complement.
AGCCCAATGAGAAGAACTACCCCACTCATGATCTCGAGTTGGCGGCAGTTGTGCATGCTCTTTTGACTTGGAGACATCTTCTATTGGGAAGAAAAGTGGACATTTTCACTGATCACAAGAGTCTCAAGTACATCTTCACTCAGCCTAATCTCAACCTCAGGCAAACTCGATGGGTCGAAATGATTCAAGAGTATAATCCGAGTATTGAGTACACTCCAGGCAAGGCCAATGTGATTTGCTGATGCTTTGAGAAGAAAGGCCTACTGCAACAGTCTGATTCTCAAGCCTTATCAACCCGAGCTTTGTGAAGCTTTCCGCAAACTTAATCTGCAAGTTGTTCCTCAAGGTTTCCTTGCCAACCTTCAAGTCTCTCCTACCCTAGAAGACCAGATTCGCCAAGCCCAGCTTCTTGATGCTATGGTGAAAAAGGTGAAGATTGGGATTGCCAAGAGTCAGTCCAAGTACAAGTGCTACCGCCTTGATGACAAGGACACTCTCTTCTTCGAGGATCGTATTGTTGTGCCCAAAGGTGAACTTCGTAAAGTGATCATGAACGAGGCTTACAATTCTCTCCTCTCCATCCACCCTGGGAGTACGAAGATGTATCAGGACCTCAAGCAAGCTTATTGGTGGACTCGAATGAAGCGCGAGATCGCTCAATTCGTGAATGAATGTGATGTCTGCAGAAGAGTGAAGGCAGAACACCAAAGGCCAGCAGGTCTCCTCCAACCTCTTGCCATTCCAGAATGGAAGTTTGACCACATTGAGATGGACTTCGTGACTGGGTTTCCAAAGTCCAAGCATGGCAATGATGCTATATTTGTTGTCATTGACAAACTCACCAAAGTGGCTCACTTTCTGCCTATCAAAGAGTCGATCACCGCAGCTCAATTGGCGGAACTCTATACCTCTCGCATTGTCTCTCTGCACGGTATTCCTCAAGTGATATCTTCAGACCGTGGGAGCATCTTTACCTCAAAGTTTTGGGATTCTTTTCAGAAGGCCATGGGCACCAACATCCGCTTCAGCACTGCTTTCCATCCTCAAACAAGCGGTCAAGTCGAGCGTGTCAACCAGATTCTTGAAGATATGCTCAGGGCTTGTGTGATCTCCTTCGGCATGAAGTGGTAGGATTGTCTTCCTTATGCTGAATTCTCCTACAACAATAGTTTTCAAGCAAGTTCGGGCAAGGCCCCATTTGAAATTCTGTATGGCAGGAAGTGCCGTACCCCTCTCAACTGGTCTGAAACCGGTGAACGTCAGCTTTTGGGTAATGACTTAATCACAGAAGCAGAAGAAATGTGCAAAGTCATTCGTGATAACCTCAAAGCAGCCCAATCCCGCCAGAAGAGCTACTATGATAGTAAGCACCGTGATTTGGCTTTTGAGATCGGAGATCATGTTTACCTCCGTGTCTCTCCTATGAAAGGTACTCGTCGCTTCGGTATCAAAGGGAAGCTTGCCCCTAGATACGTGGGACCTTTCAAAATTGTCAGCAAGAGAGGCGACCTCGCCTATCAACTCGAGCTTCCTTCAAACTTTGCAAATGTTCATGACGTGTTCCATGTCTCTCAGCTTCGAAAGTGCTTCAAGACTCCTGACCGCACCGTCAACTTCGAGGACATTGAGCTCCAAGAAGATCTCTCTTATCGTGAGCACCCAGTTGCTATTCTTGAAGAGACTGAACGCAAGACTCGCAACAAGTCAATCAAATTTCTCAAAGTCAAGTGGTCACACCATTCCGACCGTGAAGCTACCTGGGAACGCGAGGATCACCTCCATTCTGAGTACCCGGCGTTCTTTCAGTCCTAGATCTCGGGACGAGATCTTTTCGTAGTGGTGGAGTGTTGTAACACCCCGGATGTAACTTTCCCTATACTCCAACTCTTGCCGTTTCCGGCGTTAAGCTATATTTATTTCTCGGGTTCGGGTCTTTGTCTCCGTGTGTTGTTGTCTTTTTCATGCATCTCATATCATGTCATCATGTGCATTGCATCTGCATACGTGTTCATCTCATGCATTCGAGCATTTTCCCCGTTGTCCGTTTTGCATTCCAGCGCTTCGTTCTCCTCCGGCGGTCATTTCTAGCTTTCTTTCGTGTGTGGGGATTAAACGTTTCCAGATTGGACCGAGACTTGTCATACGGCCTTGGTTTACTACCGGTAGACCGCCTGTCAAGTTTCGTATCATTTGGACTTCGTTTGATACTCCAACGGTTAACCGAGGGACCGAAAAGGCCTCGTGTGTGTTGCAGCCCAACACCCCTCCAATTTGGCCCAAAACCCACCAAACTCTGCTCCATGTCCTAGAGCGTTCGATCACAATCGCGTGGCCGAAAACTGCACCTCATTTGGACTCTCCTAGCTCCACTTATGCCTATAAATAGCCCCTCCGTTTTTCGGATCTCTCCCCCCCTCGAAACCCTAATTTTTTCCAGATCCGCCGCTCCCCCCCGCCGACGGACACGTCCAAAACAGGCCGGACGTGTCCGCCCCGCCGCGCCCAGCCATCCGCCGCCCGCCACGTGGCGCTTCCGCCGCCAGCCGCCGCCGAGGCCCGGGAGCCCGCGCCCGGCCCTCCGGGCCCAGCCGCCCCGCGCCGCCTCCTCCCTCCTCCCGCGCCGCGCGCCGCCGCCGCCATCCGCCGCGCCGCCCCGCCGCGCCCTTGCCGGCCGGCGCCGAAGCACCGCGCCGCCTCCGCCGCCTCGTCGCCGGGCCGCCGCCACCCATCCCCGGCCGCGCCGCTCCTCCTCGCCGCCAAGGCCGGCCGGCCCCGGCCTCGCCTCCCCTCCGTCCGGCTAGGCTCCGGCCGCCACCGTCCATCGTCGCCGGCGAGCTCCGGTGAGGATCCGGTGATCCTCGGGCTCCGCGCGATCCAGATCTGGACCGGAGCTACAGTAAACCCTAACCCTCGTTTTTTTTCTTCTAAGTCCCAGAATTTTTGGCTTCATATGCTCTTGTTCGAGGCCCTGTAACTTTGCATCCGTAGCTCCGTTTTGGACATATAGCATATCAAAATGTCCGCCTCGACGAGTACATCATTTCATTCCATTGCATCATTTTCATTTGAGCTCATCTTGATGCCCAAAATGCTGTTAGAAGAGGGCTTTGTGAGTTAATTGTCAGATCTGCTAGTTCATCTTAGACTTTTGTCATTTTTGCCATGATTATTGTGTGCATGCTATGCCTGTGAGTCCTTCATATGTTTTGTTAAGCATCTTGTTATATTTCCAGAGGTGCAACCCATGCATTTTTAGGATCTGTGTGGTGACTTGTGCAAGCTTGCAAAGTGAGGCACCCGGTAAATCTGTTTTCAGGGACTTAGTAGTTTTCACTAAGTCTGGGATTATTTAATTCATGATGCCATATGTTCAGCTTGTTTCCTAGTGATCCGTACCTCTTTTGAGGATGATCAGTAAAGGAGTTTTGTTAATAATGTTATTCTATATCCATCCATGTTTTGTTTGCAATTATGGAGCACCCTAGCTTGAGTCAATTGAGCTCTACTTTTGCTTCATGGTGAATCTGGGCAGATCGTCAACTCGTTTGCGATTTTGCCGGCGTTGTTGTAGTTGATCCGTGCATGCTATGCCATTGTTCTTGCCATGTCTAGCTTGTATTTTGTGCCTTCTTAATGAATGTATGCTTGCCTTGCCATGACTTGCACCGTGGTGAGTGCATCGAGCTCGTTTACATGCCTTCGTGAGTTATATTTCAGCATGTCTCAGTTTTCACTAAGTCTGAAAACTGATTGTGTTTTTGCTATGTTCGTGTGCCCGTTAGTATATTTTGTGATCCCTTTTGACCCCAGGTCACTTTGGGACTTTTGTTAAGCTTGTTGAGTAGCTCCATGCCATCTTCTTCTTTGTCTTAATCAGGTCATGTTTCATGTTGTTTTGTTGCTCCGAAAAGGGCTTCATGATCTGAAATTTCAGACAAGTGTTAATTTCACTAAGTCTGGAATCTGCTTTGCATTTGCGTTTTTGACATGCTTGTTTGAACCTCATAATGGATGAATTGGCCGTAGCTCAGTGCTAGTCTTTTGTTAAGCATCTTGTGTGCATCCCTGCCATGTATTTTGTTGTCATGTTTGGTGGCTGTAGCATGTTCATCTCATTGCATTTAGATGCCTACTTGCTGTAAATCGCAGACCGGTCTCATTCTTAAAATGCTTGCCATTTCCAAACCGTAACTCCGATTCCGATGATCTTTATATCGTTTTAAGAGATTTCATCTCATCTTTCCAGTGGCACCCTTGGAATTCCAAGATGAGGCCAGGTTCATGCATTTCCTATCATATCTTGCATTTTGCATCTCGCATCGCATCCCGCATAGCATATCATCTTTTCATCATATTGCCTGGTCTTGCACGTGGTTGATCGTATCCTTGTTGCTTGTTTGTCTTGTTTGGGTAGAGCCGGGAGACGAGTTCTCTACCGAGGAGCCCGTTGAGTTTGCTTGTGAGGATCCAGTCAACTCTGACAACTGTGTAGGCAAGATGATCATACCCTCGAAATCACTACTATCTTTGCTATGCTAGTTTGCTCGCTCTTTGCTATGCCAATGCTACGATGCCTACCATTTGCTTGTCAGCCTCCCAATTGCCATGTCAAACCTCTAACCCACCTTGTCCTAGCAAACCGTTGATTGGCTATGTTACCTCTTTGCTCAGCCCTTCTTATAGCGTTGCTAGTTGCAGGTGAAGATTGGAGGCCGTTCCTTGTTGGAACATCTTTTATTTACTTGTTGGGATATCATTATATTGCTATGTTATCTTAATGCATCTATATACTTGGTAAAGGGTGGAAGGCTCGGCCTCTCGCCTAGTGTTTTGTTCCACTCTTGCCGCCCTAGTTTCCGTCATATCGGTGTTATGTTCCCGGTTTTTGCGTTCCTTACGCGGTTGGGTTATAATGGGAACCCCTTGATAGTTCGCCTTGATTAAAGCTTTTCCAGCAATGCCCAACCTTGGTTTTACCATTCGCCACCTAGCCTCTTTTTCCCTTGGGTTACCGGAGCCCAAGGGTCATCTTATTTTAAACCCCCCCGGGCCAGTGCTCCTCTGAGTGTTGGTCTGACCGAGTAGACTGCGGGGCCACCTCGGGGCAACTTGAGGGTTGGTTTTACTCGTAGGATGTCTCATCTGAGTGTGCCCTGAGAAAGAGATATGTGCAGCTCCTATCGGGATTTGTGGGCACATTCGGGCGGTGTTGCTGGTCTTGTTTTAACCTGTCGAAGTGTCTTGAGTTACCGAGATACCGAGTCTGATCGGAACGTCTTGGGAGGAGGTCTATTCCTTCGTTGACCGTGAGAGCTTGTGATGGGCTAAGTTGGGACTCCCCTGCAGGGATTGAACTTTCGAAAGCCGTGCCCGCGGTTATGGGCAGATGGGAATTTGTTAATGTCCGGTTGTAGATAACTTGAACCTTAATTAATTAAAATGAATCAACTGAGTGTGTTACCGTGATGGCCTCTTCTCGGCGGAGTCCGGGAAGCGGACACGGTGTTGGAGTAATGTTTGCGCAGGTTGCTCTCTAGTTTCTCGCTCGTGCTTTGCCTCCTCTTCTCGCTCTCTTTTGCGAATAAGTTAGCCACCATATATGCTAGTCGCTTGCTGCAGCTCCACATATATTTGCCCTACCATCCCTATAAGCTTAAATAGTCTTGATCGCGAGGGTGCGAGATTGCTGAGTCCCTGTGGCTCACAGATACTATAACTCCAGATGCAGGTCCAGGTGATTCCGCTCCAGGCGACGAGTACGAGCTCAAGTGGGAGTTCGACGAGGACTCTCAGCGTTACTACGTTTCCTTTCCCGATGATCAGTAGTGGTGCCTAGTTGGGGTTTGATTCGGGGCCTTGTCGCATGTTGGGTCTTCTTCTATTTTGGCGCCGTAGTCGGGCCATGAGTGTATGGATGATGTATGTTATTTATATACTCTGATGTGACGTGGCGAGTGTAAGCCAACTATGTTCTCCCCTTTATTATTCATATTACATGGGATGTTGTGAAGATTGCCTAACTTGCGACATATGCCTTCAATGCGATTATGTCTCTAAGTCGTGCCTCGACACGTGGGAGCTATAGTCGCATCGAGTGTGTTACAATTGAAGCGTCTCTTGATGTGCTTGGTTCTCTTGTGAAATCTAGATTCCTTCGCCAGGGCAATTGCACTAGTATTGTCACAAAAGATTTTCATTGGACCCGATGCACTAGGTATGACACCTAGATCGGATATGAACTCCTTCATCCAGACTCCTTCATTTGCTGCTTCCGAAGAAGCTATGTACTCCGCTTCACATGTAGATCCCGCCACGACGCTTTGTTTAGAACTGCACCAACTGACAGCTCCAACATTCAGTAAAAACACATATCCGGTTTGCGATTTAGAATCGTCCGGATCAGTGTCAAAGCTTGCATCAACGTAACCATTTACGATGAGCTCTTTGTCACCTCCATACGAGAAACATATCCTTAGTCCTTTTCAGGTATTTCAGGATGTTCTTAATCGCTGTCCAGTGATCCACTCCTGGATTACTTAGGTACCTCCCTGCTAGACTTATATCAGGCACACATCAGGTTTGGTACACATCATTGCATACATGATAGAGCCTATGGCTGAAGCATAGGGAACACCTTTCATTTTCTCTCTATCTTCTGCGGTAGTCGGACATTGAGTCTTACTCAACTTCACACCTTGTAACACAGGCAAGAACCCTTTCTTTGCTTGATCCATTTTGAACTTCTTCGAAACCTTGTCAAGGTATGTGCTTTGTGAAAGTCCAATTAAGCGTCTTGATCTATCTCTATAGATCTTAATGCCCAATATGTAAGCAGCTTCACCGAGGTCTTTCATTGAAAAACTCTTATTCAAGTATCCCTTTATGCTATCCAGAAATTCTATATCATTTCCAATCAATAATATGTCATCCACATATAATATCAGAAATGCTATAGACCTCCCACTCACTTTCTTGTAAATACAGGCTTCTCCAAAAGTCTGTACAAAACCAAATGCTTTGATCACACTATCAAAGCGTTTATTCCAACTCCGAGAGGCTTGCACCAGTCCATAAATGGATCGCTGGAGCTTGCACACTTTGTTAGCTCCCTTTGGATCGAAAAAACCTTCTGGTTGCATCATATACAACTCTTCTTCCAGAAATCCATTCAGGAATGCAGTTTTGACATCCATTTGCCAAATTTCATAATCATAAAATGCGGCAATTGCTAACATGATTCAGACAGACTTAAGCATCGCTACGGGTGAGAAGGTCTCATCGTAGTCAATCCCTTGAACTTGTCGAAAACCTTTTGCAACAAGTCAAGCTTTGTAGACAGTAACATTACCGTCAACGTCAGTCTTGTTCTTGAAGATCCATTTATTCTCAATTGCTTGCCGATCAACGGGCAAGTCAACCAAAGTCCACACTTTGTTCTCATACATGGATCCCATCTCAGATTTCATGGCTTCTAGCCATTTTGCGGAATCTGGGCTCACCATCGCTTCTTCATAGTTCATAGGTTCATCATGATCTAGTAGCATGACTTCCAGAACAGGATTACCATACCACTCTGGTGCGGATCTTACTCTGGTTGATCTACGAGGTTCGGTAGTAACTTGATCTGAAGTTTCATGATCATTATCATTAGCTTCATCACTAATTGGTGTAGGTGTCACAGAAACCGGTTTCTGTGATGTACTACTTTCCAATAAGGGAGCAGGTATAGTTACCTCATCAAGTTCTACTTTTCTCCCACTCACTTCTTTCGAGAGAAACTCCTTCTCTAGAAAAACTCCGAATTTAGCAACAAAAGTCTTGCCTTCGGATCTGTGATAGAAGGTGTACACAACAGTCTCCTTTGGGTATCCTATGAAGACACATTTCTCTGATTTGGGTTCGAGCTTATCAGGTTGAAGCTTTTTCACATAAGCATCACAGCCCCAAACTTTCAGAAACGACAACTTTGGTTTCTTGCCAAACCATAGTTCATAAGGCGTCGTCTCAACAGATTTCGATGGTGTCCTATTTAATGTGAATGCAGCCGTCTCTAAAGCATAACCCCAAAATGATAACGGTAAATTAGTAAGAGACATCATAGATCGCACCATATCTAATAAAGTACGATTACGACGTTCGGACACACCATTATGCTGTGGTGTTCCGGGTGGCGTGAGTTGCAAAACTATTCCGCATTGTTTCAAATGTAGACCAAACTCGTAACTCAAATATTCTCCTCCACGATCAGATCGTAGAAACTTTATTTTCTTGTTACGATGATTTTCAACTTCACTCTGAAATTCTTTGAACTTTTCAAATGTTTCAGACTTATGTTCATTAAGTAGATATACCCATATCTGCTTAAATCATCTGTGAAGGTGAGAAAATAACGATATCCTCCACGAGCCTCAACATTCATTGGACCACATACATCTGTATGTATGATTTCCAACAAATCTGTTGCTCTCTCCATAGTACCGGAGAACGGCATTTTAGTCATCTTACCCATGAGGCACGGTTCGCAAGTACCAAGTGATTCATAATCAAGTGGTTCCAAAAGTCCATCAGTATGGAGTTTCTTCATGCGCTTTACACCGATATGACCTAAACGGCAGTGCCACAAATAAGTTGCACTATCATTATCAACTCTGCATCTTTTGATTTCAACACTATGAATATGTGTATCACTACTATCGAGATTCATCAAAAATAGACCACTCTTCAAGGGTGCATGACCATAAAAGATATTACTCATATAAATAGAACAACCATTATTCTCTGATTTAAATGAATAACTGTCTCGCATCAAACAAGATTCAGATATAATGTTCATGCTCAACGCTGGCACCAAATAACAATTATTTAGGTCTAATACTAATCCCGAAGGTAGATGTAGAGGTAGCGTGCCGACCGCGACCACATCGACTTTGGAACCATTTCCCACGCGCATCGTCACCTCGTCCTTAGCCAATCTTCGCTTAATCTGTAGCCCCTGTTTCGAGTTGCAAATGTTAGCAACAGAACCAGTATCAAATACCCAGGTGCTACTGCGAGCATTAGTAAGGTACACATCAATAACATGTATATCACATATACCTTTGTTCACATTGCCATCCTTCTTATCCGCCAAATACTTGGGGCAGTTCCGCTTCCAGTGACCAGTCTGCTTGCAGTAGAAGCACTCAGTCTCAGGCTTAGGTCCAGACTTGGGTTTCTTCTCCTGAGCAGCAACTTGTTTGCTGTTCTTCTTGAAGTTCCCTTTCTTCTTCCCTTTGCCCTTTTTCTTGAAAACTGGTGGTCTTATTGACCATCAACACTTGATGCTCCTTCTTGATTTCTACCTCCGCAGCTTTTAGCATCGCGAAGAGCTCAGGAATAGTTTTATTCATCCCTTGCATATTATAGTTCATCACGAAGCTTTTGTAGCTTGGTGGTAGTGATTGAAGAACTCTGTCAATGACACTATCAACAGGAAGATTAACCCCGAGTTGAGTCAAGTGATTATAATACCCAGACATTTTGAGTATATGTGCACTGACAGAACTATTCTCCTCCATCTTGCAGCTATAGAACTTATTGGAGACTTCATATCTCTCAATCCGGGCATTTGCTTGAAATATTAACTTCAACTCCTGGAACATCTCATATGCTCCATGACGTTCAAAACATCGTTGAAGACCCGGTTCTAAGCCGTAAAGCATGGCACACTTAACTATCGAGTAGTCATCAGCTTTGCTCTGCCAGACGTTCATAACATCTGGTGTTGCTCCTGTAGCAGGCTTGGCACTTAGCGGTGCTTCCAGGACGTAATTCTTCTATGCAGCAAAGAGGATAATCCTCAAGTTACGGACCCAGTCCGTGTAATTGCTACCATCATCTTTCAACTTTGCTTTCTCAAGGAACGCATTAAAATTCAATGGAACAACAACACAAGCCATCTATCTAGAATCAAACATAGACATGCAAGATACTATCAGGTACTAAGTTCATGATAAATTTAAGTTCAATTAATCATATTACTTAAGAACTCCCCCTTAGAAAGATATCCCTCTAATCCTTTAAGTGATCACGTGATCCAAATCAACTAAACCATGTCCGATCATCACGTGAGATGGAGTAGTATCAATGGTGAACATCAATATATTGATCATATCTACTATATGATTCACGCTCGACCTTTCGGTCTCCGTGTTCCGAGGCCATATCTGTTATATGCTAGGCTCGTCAAGTTAAACGTGAGTATTCTGCGTGTGCAACTGTTTTGCACCCGTTGTATTTGAACGTAGAGCCTATCACACCCAATCATCACGTGGTGTCTCAGCACGAAGAACTTTCGCAATGGTGCATACTCAGGAAGAACACTTATACTTTGATAATTTAGTGAGGGATCATCTTATAATGCTACCGTCAATCAATGCAAGATAAGATGCATAAAAGATAAACATCACATGCAATCAATATAAGTGATATGATATGGCCATCATCATCTTGTGCTTGTGATCTCCATCTCCGAAGCACCTTCATGATCACCATCATCACCGGCGCGACACCTTGATCACCATCATAGCATCGTTGTCGTCTCGCCAATATTATGCTTCCACGACTATCGCTACCACTTAGTGATAAAGTAAAGCATTACAGCGCAATTGCATTGCATACAATAAAGCGACAACCATATGGCTCCTGCCAGTTGCCGATAACTCGGTTACAAAACATGATCATCTCATACAATAAAATTTAGCATCATGTCTTGACCATATCACATCACAACATGTCCTACAAAAAGAAGTTAGACGTCCTCTACTTTGTTGTTGCTAGTTTTACGTGGCTGCTATGGGCTTAGCAAGAACCGTTCTTACCTATGCATCAAAACCACAACGATAGTTTGTCAAGTTGGTGTTGTTTTAACCTTCGCAAGGACCGGACGTAGCCACACTTGGTTCAACTAAAGTTGGAGAAACTGACACCCGCCAGCCACCTGTGTGCAAAGCACGTCAGTAGAACCAGACTCGCGTAAGCGTACGCGTAATGTCGGTCCGGGCCGCTTCATCCAACAATACCGCCGAACCAAAGTATGACATGCTGGTAAGCAATATGACTTATATCGCCCACAACTCACTTGTGTTCTACTCGTGCACAACATCAACACATAAAACCTGGGCTCGGATGCCACTGTTGGGGAACGTAGTAATTTCAAAATTTTCCTACGCACACGTAAGATCATGGTGATGCATAGCAACGAGAGGGAAGAGTGTTGTCTACGTACCCTCGTAGACCGGCAACGGAAGTGTTGACACAACATAGAGGAAGTAGTCGTACGTCTTCTCGATCCGACCGATCCAAGTACCGAACGTACGGCACCTCCGAGTTCTGCACACGTTCAACTCTGTGACGTCCCTTGAGCTCCGATCCAGCAAAACGTTGAGGGAGAGTTTCGTCAGCACGACGGCGTGATGACGGTGATGATGTTCTACCGACGCAGGGCTTCGCCTAAGCACCGCTACGATATGACCGATGTGGAATATGGTGGAAGGGGGCACCGCACACGGCTAAGGAACGATCACGAGGATCAACTTGTGTGTCATGGGGTGCCCCCTTGCCTCAGTATATAAAGGAGGGAGAGGGGGAGGTGCGGCCGGCCCTATGGGTGTGCCTGGAGGAGTCCTACTCCAACCGGGAGTAGGACTCCCCCCTCTTGCCTTGTTGGAAAAAGAAGGAGGAAGGGAGAAAGAGGAAAGGGGGAGGCGCCCCCCTTCCTTGTCCTATTCGGACTAGGGGGGAGGGGGCGCGCGACCTGCCCTGGCCGGCCCTCCTCTTCTCCCTTATGGCCCATGTAGGCCCATTAACCCCCGGGGGGTTCCGGTAACCCCCCAGTACTCTGGTAAAATCCTGATTTCACCCGGAACGTTTCCGATATCCAAATATAGGCTTCCAATATATCAATATTTATGTCTCGACCATTTCGAGACTCCTCGTCATGTCCGTGATCACATTCGGGACTCCGAACAACCTTTGGTACATCAAAACACAAAAACCCTAATTACGATCGTCACCGAACTTTAAGCGTGTGGACCATACAGGTTCGAGAACTATGTAGACATGACCGAGACATGTCTCCGGACAATAACCAATAGCGGAACCTGGATGCTCATATTGGCTCCTACATATTCTACGAAGATCTTTATCGGTCAGACCGCATAACAACATACGTTGTTCCCTTTGTCATCGGTATGTTACTTGCCCGAGATTCGATCATCGGTATCTCAATACCTAGTTCAATCTCGTTACCGGCAAGTCTCTTTACTCGTTCTGTAATACATCATCCCGCAACTAACTTATTAGTTGCAATGCTTGCAAGGCTTGAGTGATGTGCATTACCGAGAGGGCCCAGAGCTGTCCGACAATCGGAGTGACAAATCCTAATCTCAAAATACGCCAACCCAACAAGTACGTTCGGAGACACATGTAGAGCACCTTTATAATCACCCAGTTACGTTGTGACATTTGGTAGCACACAAAGTGTTCCTCCGGTAAACGGGAGTTGCATAATCTCATAGTCATAGGAACATGTATAAGTTATGAAGAAAGCAATAGCAACAAACTAAACGATCAAGTGCTAAGCTAACGGAATGGGTCAAGTCAATCACATCATTCTCCTAATGATGTGATCTCGTTAATCAAATGACAACTGATGTCTATGGTTAGGAAACATAACCATCTTTGATCAACGAGCTAGTCAAGTAGAGGCATACTAGTGACACTCTGTTTTGTCTATGTATTCACACATGTATTATGTTTCCGGTTAATACAATTCTAGCATGAATAATAAACATTTATCATGATATCAGGAAATAAATAATAACTTTATTATTGCCTCTAGGGCATATTTCGTTCAGCAACTCCTATCGGGATTTGTCGGCACATCGGGCGGCTTTGCTGGTCTTGTTTTACCATTGTCGAGATGTCTTGTAACCGGGATTCCGAATCTGATCGGGTCGTCCTAGGAGAAGGAATATCCTTCGTTGACCGTGAGAGCTTGTGATGGGCTAAGTTGGGACACCCCTGCAGGGATTTGAACTTTCGAAAGCCGTGCCCGCGGTTATGGGCAGATGGGAATTTGTTAATATCCGGTTGTAGAAAACCTGACACTTAACTTAATTAAAATGAATCAAAAACGTTTGTAACCGTGATGGTCTCTTTTTGGCGGATTCCAAGAAGAGAACACGGTCTCGTGTTTTGCTTGAACGTAAGTAGTTTTAGGATCACTTCTTGATATTTGTAGCTTCTCGACCGTGCTTTGCTTCTCTTCTCGCTCTCATTTGCGTATTTTAGCCACCATATATGCTAGTGCTTACTGTAGCTCCACCTCACTACCTTTCCCTACCCATAAGCTTAAATAGTCTTGATCGCGAGGGTGTGAGATTGCTGAGTCCCCGTGACTCACAGATTACTTCCAAAACCAGATGCAGGTGCCGATGATGCCATTCCAGGGGATGCGACTGAACTCAAGTGGGAGTTCGACGAGGACTCAGGACGTTACTACGTTTACTTTCCAGACGATCAGTAGTGGAGCCCAGTTGGGGAGATCGCGGATCTTATGCATTTGGGGTTGTCTTTATTTTGGTTCCGTAGTCGGACCTTGATTGTATTCTGGATGATGTAGTGCTATATTTATGTATTGTGTGAAGTGGCGATTGTAAGCCAACTCGGTACCTCTTTCTTATTCAGTACATGGGATGTGTAAAGATTACCCCTCTTGCGACATGCCTACAATGCAGTTATGCCTCTAAGTCGTGCTCCGACACGTGGGAGATATAGCCGCATCGTGGGTGTTACATGGTTGCAGCCCAAAATGGTCACACAAATGAGGAGTTTTCTTGGACTCGCTGGTTTTTATAGGAATTTTGTGAGAGATTTTAGCACCATTGCCGCACCCCTCAATGAGCTTACAAAAAAGGATGTGCCTTTTGTTTGGGGTACCGCACAGGAAGAAGCCTTCACGGTATTGAAAGATAAGTTGACCCATGCTCCTTTACTCCAACTTCTTGATTTTAATATGAATTTCGAGCTTGAATGTGATGCTAGTGGAATTGGATTAGGAGGTGCATTATTACAAGATGGCAAACCTGTTGCATACTTTTCTGAAAAATTGAGTGGGCCTAGTCTGAACTATTCTACTTATGATAAAGAATTATATGTTCTTGTTCGGACCTTAGAAACATGGCAACATTATTTATGGCCCAAATAATTTTTTATACATTCTGATCATGAATCTTTGAAACACGTGAAGAGTCAAGCAAAACTGAACCATAGACATGATAAATGGGTTGAATTCATTGGGACTTTCCCTTATGTCATAAAACACAAGAAGGGTAAAGAAAATGTTATTGCCGATGCATTGTTTCGTTGTTATACTATGCTTTCACAACTTGACTTTAAAATATTTGGTTTGGAGGCCGTCAAAGATCAATATGTTCATGATGCTGAATTTAAAGATGTATTGCGGAATCATAAAGAAGGGAGATCGTGGAACAAGTTCGTTGTTAATGATGGATTTGTGTTTCGTGCTAACAAGCTATGAATTTCAGCTAGCTCCATTCGTCTTTTGTTGTTGTAGGAGGTGCATGGAGGAGGATTAATGTGACACTTTGGCGTGAAGAATATGGAGGATGTACTTGCTACACATTTCTTTTGGCCAAAGATGAGATAAGGTGTTGAGAGTTTTGTTGCTCGCCGCACTACATGTCAAAAAGCTAAGTCACGACTCAATCCTCATGGTTTATATATGGCTTTGCCTATACCTAGTGTTCCATGGGAAGATATATCTATGGACTTTGTTTTGGGTTTACCTCGAACAAAGAAGGGGAGGGATAGAATATTTGTTGTCGTGGATAGATTCTCGAAAATGGCACACTTTATAACATGTCATAAAAGCGATGATGCTGCTAATGTTGCTGATTTGTTCTTGTGTGAAATTATTCGCTGGCGTGGAGTGCCAAATACTATTGTTTCAGATTGTGATACTAAATTTCTTAGCCACTTTTGGAGATGTTTATGGGCTAAGTTGGGGACTAAACTACTTTTTAGTACTACTTGTCAGCCCCAAATTTATGGACAAACTGAAGTAGTCAATAGAACATCGTCTACTATGCTTAGGGATTTTTTGAAGAATAGCAAGAAAATGTGGGAAGAATGCTTGCATCCTATTGAATTTGCTTATAATCGTTCGCTGCATTCAACTACTAAGATGTGCCCTTTGAAATTTTTTTATGGTTTCCTACCTCGTGCACCCATTGATTTGTTGCCTCTTCCATCTTCGAAGAAGGTTAATTTTGATGCTAAACAACGTGCTTAATTGATCTTAAAAATGCATGAGTTAACTAAGGAAAACATTGAGCATATGAATGCTAAATATAAACTTGCTAGAGATAAAGGTAGAAAACATGTAGTGTTTGCACCTGGAGATCTTGTTTGGTTACATTTGCATAAGGATAGATTTCCTAATTTTCACAAATCAAAGCTAATGTCACATGCTGATGGTCCTTTAAGGTGTTAGAGAAAATAAATGATAATGCATATAAACTTGATCTGCCTGCAAACTTTGGGGTTAGTCCCACTTTTAACATTGTAGAGTTGAATCCTTATTTGGGCGAGGAAGATGAGCTTTCGCCGAGGACAACTTCATTTCAAGAAAGGGAGGATGATGAGGACATCAATACGATTGTTACACCCACAACCCCTGCCGCTATACATACTGGACCAATTACTAGAGCTCGCGCACGCAAATTAAATTACTAGGTACTTTTGTTTCTTGGTAACAATTCTAATGTTCGTGAGAATATGATGCTGCCTAAATTGGATACATTTGTTTTGCTTACAGATGAAGGGCCTAGCTTGGACAAGAAAGAGGAACCTTGCAGCAAGTTCAAGCATAGAGATGATGGCAATGCGCAAGGGGAACAAGAATGGAGTTACGAGTGATGTTTTCAGGACTTTGAAGCCACCATAATGAGTGCATGAAGCCTTGGACAAAATACACAAGATGCCACTTCATAAATTTCGTCCAGATGCTATTCTAGGTCCTGCATCACCTTATTATTGGGCCAGGCCATGTAATTTTGAAATACTTGAGTATAGGCTGATTTTAGCGTCCGTATGTGTGGAGAAACAAGAGTTAGGGTTGGTTTCAGACCCCTCCTCCAAGGGACACGAGATCCCCCCTCTTTCTCCATATATACAGCCCTTAGGGCATCATTTAGGCTTTGGGTTTTGTTTAGATTAAAAGTTCACCATAGCTGCAACTTCGCGTACTTCGTTTGTGTTCAACGACCAGACCAAGGCGTCAGAGAACCCCACTTGATAAATAAAGCTTTCCTCTTTTATTCCCAGTATCCAGATTGCAATTTCAGTTTCTTGCTTGTTCTTCATTTCCTTGTAGGAAATAGACCCTCGTGGTGAGGTTGATCGTGCTCCGGCGTGGTCAATAACCTCTCGGAGTTGGTTTAGTGATTGCTAAGGCGTGACGTCCTCGCACGTTCGTAGTCGGATCGTCAAAGTCCACTCCACCATAAACGATAGCCACCATCTCATCGAAAGACAGAACACTTTTGCCTCTATCAAGTGGTATCAGATTTCCAGGTTGCTCGTTGAGATTTTACAGTTTTTCGTAGTTTAGATTGATTCTGTTCTTCATACCTATAGTCGATGAAAAAGCCAAAAAAATAAGGGTTAGTTCATCATATTCGAACCAGTCTGAGCCTTTGCATAGTTTTTTCAGTATTTCGCTTTGTTGAATTTGCAGTTGCATCATCGTGTCAAGTTGCTGGTCTTAGCGTATAGTCCTTTAGAGTTTCGAGTTCTGTCACAAGTTGTCACCGCCGCCGCACCATCTTCATCACTCCTACCATATACCACCACCGCTTCCATATCATACCATTGCTGCCATAAACCACCACCACTGCCATATACCACCACCGCTGCCATATCCTACCACCGCTGCCATAATCCACCACCACTGCCATATACCACCACCGCTGCCATATCCTAACACCGCTGCCATATACCACCACCGCCGCCATATCCTACCACCATATATCCACCACCAATTCGAGTTCTTTTCATATTAGGTTTGTTTTCGAGATCCATCTATTTTTCAATTCGTGTTTCCTTGCCTGAGTAGGTTTAAAAAAAAGAGTCTGGAGACCCCCGGGCAGTTTTTAGGCCAAAATTTCGGTGATCAAAAATATTTTTTCCCTATCCTGTTTTTACGCTTTTCTGAGTCTTTTGAGACACGAGTCATCATAGTGATTTTTTCTTGCACTTTTTGGTCGCCACTGCCCTGATTTCCAAAAAAGTGTTAGTCAAAAAAATTTCATGTCTATCCTGTCAATTTGACTTGAGAAGAGTTTTGAGACACTTGCCAATATAGTGTTTTTTCGCAAAAAAAGAGGAGCGCAAAAAAAGAGCGTGAAAAAGAGCTGATTTTCCCCCAGTGTGTGCTTTTCCCTTGTTTACGTGCCACGCCGTGATTTTGTTAGTGTTCTAGGCTCGCGTCTCTAGTACGGTCTAGCCTAAGACCAGCACAGTACCTCATTGAGCGTTTATTCAATTTTGCATCTCTGAATTGATTATTGCTGACCCTTTTTTCTACCATATTATAAGCCTTCCCAGCTCCACGTACATCTACGTCGTGCGTTTGACTCTCCCTGGTAATTGCTCTATCCAAACTTTGAGAGTTTTGACTACAACGGTTGCCGATCACCACCTGCTGCTACTACTGTTGATGCATCTCTAGCTCCTGCTACTAGTGCAGAGGTGGAGGACTATTATGAGGATGAGGTTGATCAAAATCAGAACTACGTGCAACCACCAGCACCATGTCGACCTCATGCATATAATCGCAATGGTAGGGCTGCAACACCACCTTAGGTACGAGATTATGACCATATTCCTAAACTAAAATTGAATATTCCACCGTTTGGCGGTAGATACATTCCTGATGTATATCTGACTTGGGAGTTAGAAACTGAACAACGTTTCACATGCTTACAATACCCCGAGGAGAGACGTGTTGCTCCTGCTGTTTGTGAATTCACTAGTTTTGCTTCTGTTTGGTGGTCGAAACATTACCGTTTATATCATGATAATATCCCTACTACTTGGGCTACTTTGAAAACTACTATGCATACTCGTTGGGTTCCACCATATTATCAACATGAATTACTTAAAAAAACTACAGCGTTTGAGACAAGGGAAAATTCTGTAGAGCAGTATTATCAGGAATTACAAACTGCCATGATTAGATGTGGTATTGTTGATGATAATGAGGCTATGCTTGCACGTTTTATAGGTGGATTAAATAGATAGATTCAAACCATTTTAGAGTATAAGGAGTATAACAATATCACTCGTTTATTCCATATTGCTTGCAAAGCTAAACATGAAGTGCAGGATCGACACGCATTGGCGCAGACTAATTTTTCTGCAGGTCAACCTTCATCATGGACACCGCATGCATCTTCTACTTCCACACATTCTGCTACACCGACACCTCCGTCGGCAACCACCAACAGCAGTGATACAAGAAAGCAAGCACTATCACCACTATCTGCCAAGAGCACACCTACCGGGCCTCCACAGAGCTCTTCTTCATCCATAGCATCAACAGAGCGCACACGTGATATTATTTGTCATTATTGTAAGGGAAGAGGTCATTATGCGAGAAAATGCCAATCTCCATGTGTTATGATTGCTACCGAGGATGGTGGGTATGAGTCCGCTAGTGACTATGATGAGGAGACTTTGGCTCTTATTACAAGTGAAGAACAGGGTGGAGATGATTCTGATCATGAGGCGCAATACATGGCTGCTGAAGATCCTAACAGGTATGAAAGTTTAGTTGCTCAACTTGTGTTGAGTGTGCAAGTCACACAAGCTAAACAAAATCAGAGGCATAATTTGTTCCACACAAAGGGAGTTGTGAAGCAATGTTCTGTTAGTGTCATCATAGATGGAGGGAGCTGCAACAATTTGGCTAGCATGGAGATGCTGGAGAAGCTATCTCTCACCACGAGACTACATACACATCCTTACATCCAATGGTTCAACAACAGCGGCAAGGTTAAGGTAACACGTACAGTTCGTGTGCATTTTAGTGTCTCTACATATGCTGATTATGTTGATTGTGATGTGGTACCCATGCAAGCATGTTCCTTATTACTTGGTAGACCATGGAAATTTGATAAAAATTCTGTACACCATGGTAGAAACAACCAGTATACTCTTCTTCATAAGGATAAACATATTAATTTGCTTCCTATGTCTCCTGATTCCATTTTGAAAGATGATATTAATATAGCTAATAAAGCAAAATAGGAGAAAAATAGGAGTGAAAATCAGATTGTGGCAAAAGAATTTGAGCAACAAATGAAGCCTAATAATAAACCATCTAGTGTTGCTTTTGAAATTAAATTGAAAAGTGCATGTTTAATTACCACCAAATCTAATATTGATGAGCTAGATTTCAACAAATCTGTTTGCTATGCTTTTGTGTGCAAAGAGGCATTATTTTCATTCGAGGACGTTCCTTCCTCTTTGACTCCTGCCATCACTAACATTTTGTAGGAGTTCACTGACATCTTTCCACAAGACGTCCCATTGGGATTACCACCTATTTGAGGGATTGAGCATCGGATTGACTTAATTCCCGGTGCTTCGCTGCCAAACCGTGTGCCATACCGTACCAATCCGGAGGAGATGAAGGAGATTATGCGTCAAGTACAAGAGCTGCTCGATAAAGGTTATATACGTGAATCTCTTAGTCCTTGTGTTGTTCCTATTATACTAGTGCCAAAAAAGGATGGTACGTCGCGGATGTGTGTTGATTGTAGAGGCATTAATAATATTACTATTCATTATGGTCATCCTATTCCTAGGCTATATGATATGCTTGATGAATTGAGTAGCTCTACAATATTCTCCAAAGTTGATTTGCGTAATGGATACCATCAAATTCATTTGAAATTGGGAGATGAATGGAAAATAACATTTAAAACTAAGTTTGGTTTATATGAGTGGTTAGTCATGCCTTTTGGGTTAACTAATGCACCTAGTACTTTCATGATATTAATGAATGAAGTTTTACATGCTTTCATTGGACGATTTGTGGTAGTCTATTTTGATGATATAACGATTTATAGCAAATCTTTGGAAGAACATTTGGAACATTTACGTGCTGTTTGTATTGCTCTATGTGATGCACGTTTGTTTGCTAACCTTGGGAAGTGCACCTTTTGCACCGACTGAGTATCTTTTCTTGGCTATGTTGGTACTCCATAGGGAATTGAAGTTGATAAAGCCAAGATTGAAGCTATTGAGAGTTGGCTGCAGCCCAAAACGGTCACACAAGTGAGGAGTTTTCTTGGACTCACTGGTTTCTATAGGCATTTTGTGAGAGATTTTAGCACCATTGCTGCACCTCTCAATGAGCTTACAAAGAAGTATGTGCCTTTTGTTTGGGGTACCGCACAGGAAGAGGCCTTCATGGTATTGAAAGATAAGTTGACACATGCTCCTTTACTCCAACTTCCTGATTTTAATAAGACTTTTGAGATTGAATGTGATGCTAGTGGAATTGAATTAGGAGGTGTGTTATTACAAGATGGCAAACATGTTGAATACTTTTCTGAAAAATTGAGGGGGCCTAGTCTGAACTATTCTACTTATGATGTAGAATTATATGCTCTTGTTCGGACCTTAGAAACATGGCAACATTATTTATGGCCCAAAGAATTTGTTATACATTCTGATCATGAATCTTTGAAACACATTAAGAGTCAAGCAAAACTGAACCATAGACATGCTAAATGGGTTGAATTCATTGAGACTTTCCCTTTTGTCATAAAAACAAGAAGGGTAATGAAAATGTTATTGCTGATGCTATCTCGTCGCTATACTATGCTATCACAACTTGACTTTAAAATATTTGGTTTGGAGACCATCAAAGATCAATATGTTCATGATGCTGAATTTAAAGATGTATTGCAGAACAAGTTCATCATTAACAATGGATTTGTGTTTCGTGCTAACAAGCTATGCATTCCAGCTAGCTTCGTTCGTCTTTTGTTGTTGCAGGAGGCGCATGGAGGAGCATCAATGGGTCACTTTGGCGTGAAGAAGACAGAGGATGTACTTTCTACACATTTGTTTTGGCCAAAGATGAGATAGGATGTTGAGCATTTTGTTGCTCGCTGCACTACATGTCAAAAAGCTAAGTGTAACATCCCAAATTTTCAATTTGGAATGTTATACATTAGGTCATCATGCATATCATATTTTATTTTGCTTTTGGTTTTGATCCTAGAAAATCCTAAGCAACTCAAGGACCCACGGAGAGAGTTGGGGATTTCGTTATTTACATATTTGAGTTTCCTCAAATTTTGTAAACAGGATCATTTGATTTTATTTATTTTATCATCAATTATTTCTATTACAAAAATATGAGAGAGGGAATAAAATGACTTTTAAAAAAATATAGAAATATTGAGGATTTAATAAAAAAATCAAATAAGATTTATTTCGGAGTTTTTCGGTATTTTTAATTGAATTTAGGAAAAATGCGCGTTTTTCAAAGTTGTTGTTTGGGCCCAGATAAATGTTCACTTTATCGGGCTTGATTTTAGAAACTCGGAAAAATTTATTTCGTGATTTTTGGAGTTCGTTTAGTATTTCTTTTTATTTTTCTTCCGAGCGTAATTATTTAAAAAAAAACGAAACCGACCTTGGGCCGTACCCGAGCAGGACTCCGCCCGGGGGCGCCTTTATATAGCACCGCACCCGAGCCCCAGCCCACACCATCCCCGCGCCCGATCCGCCGCCGCCGCCGCCGGAGCAGCGCGCCGCCCGAGGTTCGCCGCCGCCTCGACTTCCGTGCCGATTTTTTTTAAAAAAATAAAAATTTTCTCGTCGGTTTTATTTTCGAAATTTTTTTATTTATTATTTTAATATTTTCGGATTAGGTTAATTACCGATTAATCTGTTCGTCGTTTTTCTTTTTCGTCGGATTTTCCGCGGCTATTTTCTCATCGTGATTTCTGATCCGATTTTCGTTTTAGTATAACTTTTCGCTCGTTTATCGGAATCAGGCGATTCAAGCGCCTGGAGTTTCGTCTCGGAACCCTCTTTCCGAATAATCAACCTAAATATGTTTTTGCTACTGTAAAATTTGACTTAGATCTAGATTACTAGAACGAAGTTGTTTTCTTTTGCCGTTTGACTTCTTTTGCTTCGTTCGATTTGATTCTTTTTGCAAACTAGGGTTCTTAAGTTGAACTTTCTGGTTAGATCTTCTATTTGAGTTTTACCTGTGCATTAGATGAGTAATTATTGTATGCTTGTTTGTTTGTCTGCGATAGAATACCCGGAGTGCGCCGCCTGTTACTTTGAATCTCTAGGTTTCGCGGATCATCAGCAAGGCAAGTAACACTTTGATCATACCTTTTTCTACAACCCAGTTTTTCTTGCATTAGATCAATCCTCACACATTGCATGATTAGGATCTAATTAAATTGTGGGATGGGAAGTAGATGAGGTAGTACCTATTACCTGTTTATTATCAAACCTTTGGGAGTTACTTCTACGTTTGCTTATTTTGCCATGCTATGCTAGTAGACGTGGATTGGGTGAGTGATATCCATGACAGATGTGAGATTGGTAATTAATGGTTTATCTAAGGTGGCAACCTAACACACATCTGGGTGGATTGAGGCACCTGGGTATTCCAGGACTTGCCTGTTTTTATTTTGGACCGCCACCCAGGCTCAAAGGGATCATGAGATTATTCATACTAGAAACTTCCGTGTGCAGCCACAAGCCATTATGGGCTCTGGCATAGTTGAGTAAGTCGTGCGAACTCTTACAGGGTAGACTAGCAGATGTAGGGGAAAGTAGGTGTACCCGTCTATCCATCGTAAGGTGCTAGCGCTTCTGAAAGACTGTGTCTCGGTCATCCGTTTCTCAAACACCATGTAGTGCGAGAAATCCAACGAAGGCGATCGAGTCTTGTGGGGAAAAGTGCACAAACCTCTGCAGAGTGTAATAAACTAATCATGGTTAGCCGTGTCCCCGGTTATGGACATCTTGAGTATCTAGTACCTGGATTATCATGTGAATCTCAACATGTTACTCTAAAGTTAATTTTGTTGGGTTTAATGATGTTATCTTAATTGGGATTGAGAATGCTGTCAACCATTCTCAATGTTTAACAACCACCATGATAGTAATTAAATTTATTTCTTTGAAGTAGGGAAAAATTGGCTTGACGCAAAAACTGTAACCATAGAGCTTTCCACCAGCCAAATATGCATATAGTATAGTTGTTTCATTCCATTACTCTCTATGTGTTACCTTGCCAGCATATTCCATGTGCTGACCCGTTTTCGGGCTGCAACGTTAATGTTGCAGACTTTTCAGACGACGATTAAGGAGTTTTTAGGTCGTGGTTCTATACTCAGTGTAGCCGTTGGAGTTGATGGACTCACTTACCTTCCAAGCCTTCCGCTGTTATCGTTATTAGATGACCTTAAGCCATATTTATAGTAACAAGTTCTCTTTTGAGACACTCGATGTAATAAGTGTGTGATTGCTACTCTACTATAAATCCTCCGAGTACTGTGTGGTGTCAGCATTACTGATCCAGGGATGACACCGGAGCACAGAGATCAGACTGTTTGAGGTCTGGTCGCTACAGAGATGGTATCAGAGCACGCGCTGACTGTAGGACACGACCACTAAGCTAAAAGATCTAGATCACTACTCACTCTCTTCTCTTCTGACTTCTCATCTTTTCTACTCTTTAGGATGGCGGATGCAAGGAACAAGTTCACACAACCAGATAAAAATACACCCTTTGGACGCCACTTGAAGGGAGTCACTAGATACCTGAACATAGGAGTACCAAGCTTCACGGGAACCTACAACGCCACTTTACCTAAAGAAGAGCGCTGGATGATTCAAGTTCAAGTTCCAGGAAGGACGTTCATGCCAGTCACTAAGCCCATAGAGTTTTCTTTTGATGCACCAACTTGGAGTCTAGGAAAGAGTATGGCAGCTCACATCGCCATGGGACGCATT
Source organism: Triticum urartu (assembly GCF_056163025.1). Classification (NCBI taxonomy): domain Eukaryota; kingdom Viridiplantae; phylum Streptophyta; class Magnoliopsida; order Poales; family Poaceae; genus Triticum; species Triticum urartu. Next base: position 293,058,654 of record NC_141876.1, on the reverse strand, counting down.
GGAGAAGTCTACCGCAAGGATCTCAAGGATACTATCTACCAGATTTGTGGGCGCCGAGATGAACACTGGGAGATGATCAACACCAGGAAAGATAGATCAATTGCAGCTTTTATCCAGGAGTTAAACCATCACATTCGACGACAGGATAATCAGATGTGCGCCGGCATGATAGATCTGAAGAAGACTAAGACTAGAATCAAGGAACTGGAGGAAGAACTCAAGGCTACACGTGAAGATCATGAAGAAGAAACTGAAGTATTGGTGGATAAGAATGCCGACCTAACTATGAAGCTAGCAGTATTTATGGGAGGCCCGACACTAGTAGATGAAGACGAAGAACCCAAGGAGATTAGCCCGGAAGACTACATCATCATCGACGGCACCGACTCAGAACAAGATAGTAGCAATGATGACTATGTTGATGAAGCAGGAGCAGATATCATGGAGTCTACAACCGTAGAATATTTCTAGTAGACCACCTCACCAGTAGTAGTAGTCCACCATGTAAATATAGTAGTCCGAGCACTTTGCGATAGTTAGATCGATTGTATGCCTTTGTTTGTTTGAATGAAGTGAATTGTTTGCTTTTGCCTCATGTGCATATGGGTAGTGTTTTCTCTTTAGACCCCCTCTATTCTTATATCTCATCTTTTCTAAACCCTCAGATGCCTCCAACCCAAGCTCTTAGGTCACCCATGTTAGTAACCTCGCCAGGAGCAGAGTACATGGCCAGTCAAGGATGTTTTCAAGTGCCATTAAGTATAGGAAGGCATGTTTTCCCAACGGATTTAATTATTCTGGAATCCCAAGGTCTGGATGTGATTCTTGGTATGGATTGGCTGTCGATGTATGGAGGAAACATCGATTGCGCCAGTAAGACAATTTTGCTCACAACGCCAGAAGGAAGAAGGATCAAGTATGTATCCCGACATGCGCCAAACAGGACACAAGTAAATTCCTTATCAAGAGTTGTGCAGAGGAAGTACCAGTTGTAAAGGATTTTCATGATGTATTTCCCGAAGAGTTGCCAGGCATGCCACCGGATAGAGACATTGAGTTTTTGATTGAGCTTTTGCCAGGCACTGGGCCAATATCAAAGAGACCATATAGGATGCCAGCAAAGGATTTGGTAGAAATTAAGAAGCAGATTAAGGAGTTACTGGATAAGGGATATATTCGCCCAAGTTCTTCGCCTTGGGGATCACCAGTACTTCTAGTGGAGAAGAAGAACGGATCGTTAAGGATGGTTGTTGATTATCGAGGATTGAATGAAGTAACAATCAAGAACAAGTACCCGCTACCAATGATCAATGATCTGTTTGATCGATTGCAAGGAGCTAAAGTGTTTTCCAAGATCAATTTGCGATCAGGGTACCATCAGTTGAAGATTCGAGAGGAGGACATACCTAAGACAGCATTCACCACAAGATATGGACTATATGAGTATACCGTTATGTCATTTGGACTGACTAACGCGCCTGCCTATTTTATGAACATGATGAACAAAGTGTTTATGGAGTTTTTGGATAAGTTCGTCGTAGTGTTCATTGATGATATCCTGGTTTATTCAAAGAATGAAGAGGAACATAAGGATCATTTGCGTTTGGCACTTGGAAAGCTCAGAGAACATCAATTATATGCCAAGTTCAGCAAATGTGAGTTTTGGTTGAAGGAAGTAGGATTCCTCGGACACGTTATATCCGGAGAAGGTATAGCAGTAGATCCCGCTAAAGTTGAAACCGTGACCAAGTGGGAAGCACCAACAACAGTTGGAGAGATCCGGAGTTTTCTTGGACACGCAGGATACTACCGGAGGTTTATTGAAATTTTTTCAAACATTGCGAAGCCTATGACGGAGTTGCTGAAGAAGGATACCAAGTTCAAATGGACTGAGGAGTGTGATGCTAGTTTCTAGGAGTTGAAGAAACGCTTGGTTACCTCACCAGTGTTGATTTTTCCAGATCAAACCAAGGATTATGAGGTGTATTGCGACGCTTCACGTCGAGGACTTGGAGCAGTGCTTATGCAGGAAGGGAGAGTTGTTTCATATGCTTCAAGACAACTGAAGCCTCACGAATTGAATTACGCTACACATGATTTGGAGTTAGCAGCCGTAGTGCATGCATTGAAGACATGGAGACATTTCCTCATTGGAAATCATTGTGAGGTGTACACGGATCACAAGAGTTGAAGTACATTTTCACGCAGAAGGAGTTGAACCTCAGACAAAGGAGATGGTTGGAGCTCATCAAGGATTATGCTATGAGATTGCATTATCATCCCGGGAAGGCTAATGTAGTAGCTGATGCATTAAGCCGCAAGAGCCATGTCAATACATTAATGACGGAAGAAATACCCAAGGAGTTAACAGAAAAACTTCGTGAACTATGTTTGGAAATAGTTCCGAGAGGCTATGTAGCAGCACTAGAGATTCAGTCAACTTTGATGGATAGAATCAGAGAAGCTCAGAAGACTGACAAGGAGATTGCTTCCATAAAGGAGAAACGGAGCAAAGGAAAAGCTAAAGGATTTCGTGAGGATGAGCACGACACCCTATGGTTTGAAGACCGTGTTTATGTACCCAATGACCTAGAGATCAGAAAATTGATTCTGCAAGAGGCACATGACTCACCGTATTCGATTCACCCAGGAAATACCAACATGTATTTGGATTTGAAGGATATTTTCTGGTGGACCGGAATGAAGAAGGATATTGCGGAGTATGTAGCAGTTTGTGACGTATGTCAGAGAGTAAAGGCAGAGCATCAGAAGCCAGCAGGATTGTTGCAACCATTGCCGATACCCGAATGGAAGTGGGATAAGCTAGGCATGGATTTTATCACGGGATTACCAAGGACTCGTTCAGGCTATGACTCGATTTGGGTTGTAGTTGATCGATTGACGAAGGTAGCACATTTCATCCCAGTAAAGACCACTTACACCAGTGCTAAGTTGGCAAAGATATACATGACCAGGATCGTATGTTTGCATGGAGTTCTAAGGAGCATCGTATCAGATAGAGGAACCCAGTTTACCTCAAAGTTCTGGAAGCAGTTACATGAAACTTTGGGTACTAGGCCAGAATTTAGTACAGCTTTTCATCCGCAGACAGATGGACAGACCGAGAGAGTCAATCGGATTTTGGAGGATATGCTGAGAGCTTGTGCGCTAGATTATGGATCTAGTTGGGACGATAATTTGCCATATGCAGAGTTTTCTTACAATAATAGCTATCAGACGAGTTTGAAGATGGCCCCTTTCGAAGCTTTGTACAGAAGGAGGTGCAGGACATCGTTGTCATGGGACGAAGTTGGAGACCGCCAGTTGTTTGGACCAGATCTGATTAAAGAGTCTGAACAGAAGGTAAAGTTGATTCGTGATAGGCTCAAGGTAGCCCAGTCCAGGCAGAAGAGCTACGCAGATTCTAAACGCAAGGAGACAGTTTACGAAGTCGGAGATAGAGCTTATCTTCGAGTATCCCCACTTCGAGGGATTAAGCGCTTTGGAGTTAAGGGGAAGTTAGCGCCACGATTTGTAGGACCATATCAAGTTTTGGAGCGTATGGGAGAAGTGGCCTACAAGTTGGAATTGCCAGAAGGATTGACAGGAGTTCATGATGTGTTCCACGTTTCTCAGTTGAAAAAGTGTCACGCGGAGATGGCTGACATACCTTTGAGAGACACAGTGCCATTAGAAGCAATTCAGTTGGATAACAATTTGACCTATGAGGAGAAACCAGTCAAGATTCTTGAGTTTGCCAGCCGAGTCAGTCGCAGCAAAGTTATCAAGTTTTTTAAAGTTCAGTGGAGCCACCACACGGAGGATGAAGCCACCTGGGAGCGAGAGGAAGATTTGCTCAAGGACCACCCTCACCTATTTTCTAGCCAACCCGAATCTCGAGGGCGAGATTCATCTTAAGGGGGGTAGGTTTGTAACATCCCAAATTTTCAATTTGGAATGTTATACATTAGGTCATCATGCATATCATATTTTATTTTGCTTTTGGTTTTGATCCTAGAAAATCCTAAGCAACTCAAGGACCCACGGAGAGAGTTGGGGATTTCGTTATTTACATATTTGAGTTTCCTCAAATTTTGTAAACAGGATCATTTGATTTTATTTATTTTATCATCAATTATTTCTATTACAAAAATACGAGAGAGGGAATAAAATGACTTTCCCAAAATATAGAAATATTGAGGATTTAATAAAAAAATCAAATAAGATTTATTTCGGAGTTTTTCGATATTTTTAATTGAATTTAGGAAAAATGCGCGTTTTTCAAAGTTGTAGTTTGGGCCCAGATAAATGTTCACTTTATCGGGCTTGATTTTAGAAACCCGGGAAAATTTATTTCGTGATTTTTGGAGTCCGTTTAGTATTTCTTTTTATTTTTCTTCCGAGCGTAATTATTAAAAAAAAAATGAAACCGACCTCGGGCCGTACCCGAGCAGGACTCCGTCCGGGGGCGCCTTTATATAGCGCCGCACCCGAGCCCCAGACCACACCAGCCACGCGCCCGATCCGCCGCCGCCGCCGCCGGAGCAGCGCGCCGCCCGAGGTTCGCCGCCGCCTCGACTTCCGTGCTGAATTTTTTTTTAATTTTTTTTTCTCATCGGTTTTATTTTCGAATTTTTTTTATTTTTTATTTTAATATTTTTTCTTTTAATTATTTTCGGATTAGGTTAATTACCGATTAATCTGTTCGTCGTTTTTCTTTTTCGTCGGATTTTCCGCGGTTATTTTCTGATCGCGATTTCTGATCCGATTTTCATTTTAGTATAACTTTTCGCTCGTTTATCGAAATCAGGAGATTCAAGCGCCTGGAGTTTCGTCTCGAAACCCTCTTTCCGAATAATCAACCTAAACATGTTTTTGCTACTGTAAAATTTGACTTAGATCCAGATTACCAGAACGAAGTTGTTTTCTTTCGCCGTTTGACTTCTTTTGCTTCGTTCGATTTGATTCTTTTTGCAAACCAGGGTTCTTAAGTTGAACTTTCTGGTTAGATCTTCTATTTGAGTTTTACCTGTGCATTAGATGAGTACTTATTGTATGCTTGTTTGTTTGTCTGCGATAGAATACCCGGAGTGCGCCGCCTGTTACTTTGAATCTCTAGGTTTCGCGGATCATCAGCAAGGCAAGTAACACTTTGATCATACCTTTTTCTACAACCCAGTTTTTCTTGCATTAGATCAATCCTCACACATTGCATGATTAGGATCTAATTAAATTGTGGGATGGGAAGTAGATGAGGTAGTACCTATTACCTGTTTATTATCAAACCTTTGGGAGTTACTTCTACGTTTGCTTATTTTGCCATGCTATGCTAGTAGACGTGGATTGGGTGAGTGATATCCATGACAGATGTGAGATTGATAATTAATGGTTTATCTAAGGTGGCAACCTAACACACATCTGGGTGGATTGAGGCACCTGGGTATTCCAGGACTTGCCTGTTTTTATTTTGGACCGCCACCCAGGCTCAAAGGGATCATGAGATTATTCATACTAGAAACTTCCGTGTGCAGCCACAAGCCATTATGGGCTCTGGCATAGTTGAGTAAGTCGTGCGGACTCTTACAGGGTAGACTAGCAGATGTAGGGGAAAGTAGGTGTACCGGTCTATCCATCGTAAGGTGCTAGCGCTTCTGAAAGACTGTGTCTCGGTCATCCGTTCCTCAAACACCATGTAGTGCGACAAATCCAACGGAGGCGATCGAGTCTTGTGGGGAAAAGTGCACAAACCTCTGCAGAGTGTAATAAACTAATCATGGTTAGCCGTGTCCCCGGTTATGGACATCTTGAGTATCTAGTACCTGGATTATCATGTGAATCTCAACATGTTACTCTAAAGTTAATTTTGTTGGGTTTAATGATGTTATCTTAATTGGGATTGAGAATGCTGTCAACCATTCTCAATGTTTAACAACCACCATGATAGTAATTAAATTTATTCCTTTGAAGTAGAGAAAAATTGGCTTTACGCAAAAAACTGTAACCATAGAGCTTTCCACCAGCCAAATATGCATAAAGTATAGTTGTTTCATTCCATTACTCTCTATGTGTTACCTTGCCAGTATATTCCATGTGCTGACCCATTTTCGGGCTGCAATGTTAATGTTGCAGACTTTTCAGACGATGATTAAGGAGTTTTTAGGTCGTGGTTCTATACTCAGTGATGCCGTTGGAGTTGATGGACTCACTTACCTTCCAAGCCTTCCGCTGTTATCGTTATTAGATGGCCTTAAGCCATATTTATTGTAACAAGTTCTCTTTTGAGACACTCGATGTAATAAGTGTGTGATTGCTACTCTGCTATAAATCCTCCGAGTACTGTGTGGTGTCAGCATTACTGATCCAGGGATGACACCGGAGCACAGAGATCAGACTGTTTGAGGTCTGGTCACTACACTAAGTCATGACTCAATCCTCATGGTTTATATATGCCTTTGCCTATACCTCGTGTTCCATGGGAAGATATATCTATGGACTTTGTTTTGGGTTTACCTCGAACAAAGAAGGGGTGGGATATCATATTTTTTGTCGTGGATTGATTCTCGAAAATGGCACACTTTATATCATGTCATAAAAGCGATGATGTTGCTAATGTTGCTGATTTATTCTTTCATGAAATTATTCGCTTGCATGCTGTGCCAGATACTATTGTTTCAAATCGTGATACTAAATTTCTTAGCCACTTTTGGAGATGTTTATGGGCTAAGTTGGGGACTAAACTCCTCTTTAGTATTACTTGTCACCCCCAAACCGATGGACAAACTGAAGTAGTCAATAGAACATTGTCTACTATGCTTAGGGTTGTTTTGAAGAATAACAAGAAAATGTGGGAAGAATGCTTTCCTCATATTGAATTTGCTTATAATCGTTCGCTGCATTCAACTACTAAGATCCGCCCTTTGAAATTGTTTATGGTTTCCTACCTCGTGAACCTATTGATTTGTTGCCTCTTCCATCTTCGGAGAAGGTTAATTTTGATGCTAAACAACATGTTGAATTGATCTTAAAAATGCATGAGTTAACTAAGGAAAACATTGAGCGTATGAATTCTAAATATAAACTTGCTGGAGATGAAGGTAGAAATGTTGTGTTTGCACTTGGAGATCTTGTTTGGTTACATTTGTTTAAGGATAGATTTCCTAATTTGTGCAAATCAAAGCTAATGCCACGTGCTGATGGTCCTTTTAAGGTGTTAGAGAAAACAAATGATAATGCATATAAACTTTATCTGCCTGCTGACTTTGGGGTTAGTCCCACTTTTAACATTGCAGATTTGAAGCCTTATTTCGGTGAGGAAGATGAGCTTCCGTCGAGGACGACTACATTTTAAGAAGGGGAGGATGATGAGGACATCAATACAATTGTTACACCCACGGCTTTTGCTGCTATACATACTGGACCAAGTACTAGAGCTCACGCACACCAATTAAATTACGAGGTACTTTTGTTTCTTGGTAATGATTCTGATGTTCGTGAGAATATGATACTACCTAAATTGGATACATTTGTTTTGCTTACAAATGAAGGGCCTAGCTTGGACAAGAAAGATTAACCTTGGAGCAAGTTCAAGCATGGAGAAGATGGCGTGTGCAAGGGGGGCAAGAACGGACTTACAAGTGATGATTTCAGGACTTTGAAGCCGCCATAATGAGTGCACGAAGTCTTGGACGTAATACACAACATGCCACTTCATAAATTTTGTCCATAGGCTACTCTAGGTGCTGCATCACCTTATTATTGGGTCAGGCCATGTAATTTCGAAATACTTGAGTATAGGTTGGTTTTAGAGTCTGTATGTGTGGAGAAACAAGAGTTAGGGTTAGTTTCAGACCCCTCCTCCAAGGGCCATGAAATTCCCCCCTCTTTCTCCATATATACATCCCTTAGGGCATCCTTTAGACTTTGGGTTTTGTTTAGATTAAAATTTCTCCATAGCTGCAACTTCGTGTACTTCGTTTGTGTTCAACGACGAGACCAAGGTGTCACAGAACCCCACTTGATCAATAAAGCTTTCCTCTTTTATTTGCAATATCCAGATTACAATTGTAGTTTCTTGCTCGTTCTTTGTTTGCTTGCAGGAAATAGACCCTTGTGGTCAGGTGATCGTGCTCCGGCGTGGTCAATAGCCTCTCGGAGTTGGTTTAGCCATTGCTAAGGCACGACGTCCTCGCACGTTCGTAGTCGGATCGTCAAATTCTACTCCACCATAAACGATAGCCACCATCTCATCGAAAGACAGGACACCTTTGCCTCTATTAGTGCGGCAATGCATATATGATTCATTGAATATGCCTATGTTACATTTGATTCACATCAAAATCAAACATACATCTGCACAAGAAGGGTGTGTTTGGATCCGAAGTATTTTTACCATTTTCTGAAAATACCGTGGTTTCTGAAATAACTTTGGTGTTAAATACTTTGAGGTGTTTGGATAAAACAAATACTGTAGTTTCACATACCAAGGTATATATCATATTGTGTTTTTTGTGGTATTTAAAAAAGAGTTCAGGACCTTCCTTTTATAAACTTTTTTTGGAAAAGGATGCTCACGTTCGGCCTCTGCATATGAAAGATGCATGCGGCGATATTATTAATAAAAGGTTTGAATAAAAACAAAGTCTTAGCTCCATTATATCTCGCAAACGGAGCAAAAATAAAAAAGATAATTCATTGCCACAACCGGCAGGAAAATAGGACTAGAGCACTAGACGACTATCCCTTTATGAGACCGTGATCCAAACATGTTGAATATAACCCGTGCTACCATCTCTCACTGGTTGCACCTAGCAACCAAAGGCTCCCTGGAGTCCGTAGGAGTGAGTAAGGACCATGTACGGATCCATGTCGTAGCTCTGAAGATGACCTGCAAGAATGTTAAAATATGTTGTCTATTAAAAATCATATCATTCCTGCAGTTCCATATAGCCCAAATAAGCGCACATATTCCAATCCGAATACGAGACGCAGTAACATGATCTACTCCAACTAGCCACGTCCCAAATAACGCTTCAATGCTAACTAGAGGATTAATGTTAAAGGCTATATGAATCATTCGCCAAAGTAATTTCGTGAGAAGGCAATCTATGAGTAGGTGTTGTATTGTTTCTTCATGATCATAAAAACAACATCGTGCACTACCTACCCAACGTCGCTTTAGTAAATTATTTTTGGTAAGGATCACTTGCTTGTGGACAAACCACATGAAAATTTTGATACGCAAAGGAACCTTAACTTTCCAAATATATATTGATCTTGGGATTGGGCCGGAATTAATTAGATCCACATACATAGATTTGACTGTAAACACTCTGCTTCTGGTTAATTTCCAGTGAAAGGAATTAGGTTGGTTAAATAGTTGAATCTCCATCAACCTTAGCACCAAGTGTAGCCAGGAGTTCCAACGCCCCCAACTAAAAATCTCCTAAACTGTATATTTAAGGGCACCTCCTGTAGTACATTGGCCACGTAATCCTCCTTACATTGTACAATATTATATAAGGTGGGGTACTGTAGGGCTAGATGCGTCTCCCCTAACCACGTATCCTCCCAAAATCTTGTTGTCATCCCATTAACCACAAAGAATTCGGCCCTACGCAAGAACATATCTTTCGTTCTCATATGTCCCTTCTAGAATGGCGAATCATTAGGTCTTTCAGTAACTTGGGCCAGAGATTTTGATTGTAAATATTTGTTTCATAATATCTGAGCCCACATACCATCAGTCTCTACTTATAACCTATATAGCCATTTACATATTAGGCATTTATTTCTAATCTCTAGGTTCTCAATGCCAAGACCCCTCTAGTCCTTGAGCCGGCAAATCATATCCCATCTAGCCAAGCGATACTTTGTCTTAACATCATCAGACTGCCAAAAAATTCTAGATTGATAAAAATCAAGTCTTTTCCGTACCCCTTTAGGTACTTCAAAGAATGATAACAGGAACATCGACATACTAGTTAGTACTGAATTAATGAGCACCAACCAACCTCCATAAGACATTAGCTTGCCCTTCTAGCAACCTAGTTTTTTTTCAAATCGATCTTTGATGCATTTCCATTCTTTATTAGTAAGTTTTCGATGATGAATCGGTATGCCTAGATAACTGAAAGGCAGAGATCCCAATTCACATCCGAACAATTGTCTATATGCATCTTGTTCCTCCCAAAGCAGAACAATTCGCTTTTATGAAGTGAATTGAGAGAACTCGTCGCCTCGTCTGCATCCAAAGTTGATAAAATGAGATTGCCGCATCCGATCCCTCTGATCTATTGTCTTTTCAACCAAGTGCTCCTGATTATTAGGCGCTTCAGGTTTGGTAGTTAGTTTCTCTATAGATACGATGCGCTCCTTAGTATATCCATTGGTCGTCGGGGCACTTGTATGCAACAGGCTACTCCCTCCGTCCCATATATAAGAACGCTTTTGACACTTGTGTAGTGTAAAAAACGTTCTTATATTTTGGGACAGAGGGAGTAGAAGCTAACTACGCAATCGATTCTACGTGCATATAATGCTGCATGCATTGGGCGTCATTTCTACACGCAGATCAGCTCCATGAGTATAGTTGAGCAAGGTGTAGTGAGTCAAAACAACACTTGCCAAACTCATCGGTGGTTTTGTCAAAACTGAGGAAAACTATGGTTTTTAGAAACCGAAGTATTCATTGCCCAGACATTTAAAAGTTAAGGTTTTGGATTACTATGGTTTTTCAAGAACGGTGCTGCCAAACTAAGCCTAATTATTTTAAACACCATTTGTATGTTGTAACAAATATTGTCGAAGTGATTTTAGATAATAATTATCTGAATGATCCAGTCGCCAAGATGTTCTCCCCAAAATTAATGATACCGCTAAGTATAGTAGGTATTATACACTTGTTATTGCATCTCCTTTTTGTTCCTTGTGCAAAGACTGGACCTTGATCTATAACTACAGAGTATGTTTGGCTGCTAATAGTGTACTCTTGTCTCTAGCCCGGCCCAAAACATTTCCAGTTCAGTTGGCCACTTCAATTCCTACAGTTGAGCCCGTGGGACCTAGAGTACTTAGACCCGTCCGCCTTCGGCCCAGGACGCGGCGCATGTCAAGAGCCCAATGAGTGGCCCACCGGTAGGCGCCACGAACAAGACCCCTCATGAGGGCCTGGCCCCATGAGACCGCATCTCAGGAAGCGGGCATCTGGAGTAGACTCAGCGGCTTCAACGAGAGCCTCACGAGGCCCTCTCGCGGGGAGGCCTCCCGAGGTTTCCTTCTGATGTCTACTATGCAACTTTATTCTTGTAGACACGTGCTGGGCCTCCAAGCACAGAGTTTTGTAGGACAGTAGCAATTTTCCCTCAAGTGCATGACCTAAGGTTTATCAATCCGTGGGAGGCGTGGGATGAAGATAGTCTCTCTCAAACAACCCTGCAACCAAATAACAAAAAGTCTCTTGTGTCCCCAACACACCAAATACAATGGTAATTTGTGTAGGTGCACTAGTTCGGTGAAGATATGGTGATACAAGTGTAATATGGATAGTAGATATTGATTTTTGTAATAAGAACAATAAAAAACAGCAAGGTAGCAATTGATAAAATGGATCACAAACTGTATTGCAATGCTTGAAAATGAGGCCTAGGGTCCGTACTTTCGCTAGTGCAATCTCTCAACAATGCTAATATAATTGGATCTTATAACCTCCCCTCAACGTGCGATGAAGAATCACTCCAAAGTTCCTATCCAGCAGAGAACATAAGAAGGAATTGTTTGTAGGGTACGAAACCACCTCAAAGCTATTCTTTCTGATCAATCTATCCTAGAGTTCGTGCTAAAATAAAACCAAGATATTCTTTCCGATCGATCTAACCAAGAGTTCGTACTAAGATAACACCATATGATACACATCAACCAACTCTAATGTCACCGCGAGTATCCATGAGTTGATTATATGATATGCGTCAAACAATTTCAGATTCATAATACTCAATCCATCACAAATAACCTCAAAGAGTGCCTCAAGATTTCTACTGGAGAAACAAAAGACAAGAACGTGCATCAACTCCTATGCATAGATTACCCCAATGTCACCTCCTGAATGCGCGAGTTGAGTGCCAAAACATATCTCAAGTGAATCAATATAATACCCCATTGTCACCACGGGTATTCATATGCAAGACATATATCAAGTGCTCTCAAATCCACAAAAGTATTCAATCCGATAAAGTGAAATCTCATAGGCAAAACTCAATTCACAACAAGATAGAGAGGGGAAAATACCATATGATCCGACTATATTAACAAAGCCCGCGATACATCAAGATCGTGACATCTCAAGAACACGAGAGAGAGAGAGAGTAAACACATAGCTACTGGTACAAACCCTCAGCCCCGAGGGTGGACTACTCCCTCCTCATCATGGTGGCCGTCGGGATGATGAAGAGGGCCACCGGTGATGATTTCCCCCTCCGACAGGGTGCTAGAACGGGGTCTAGATTAATTTTTCATGGCTATAGAGGCTTGCGATGGTGGAACTTCTGATCTAGGGTTACCCCCGAGTTTTTTTTGAGTATTTGGCAATTTATGGGGCGAAGAGGTGGTGTGGGAGGCCACCGAGGTGGGCACAACCCACCTGGGCATGCCTAGGGGCCCAGGCGTGCCCTGGTGGGTTGTGCCCCCCTCGGGGCACCCCCCAGGTGCTGTTGTGGCCCACTGGTGGTCTTCTGGTCCATAAAAAATCCACAAAAAGTTTCGCGGTGTTTGGACTCCATTTGATGTTGATTTCCAATGATGTAAGAAACAAGCAAAAAACAACAACTGGCACCGGGCACTGGGTCAATAGGTTAGTCCAAAAAAATGTTATAAAGTTGCTATAAAATGATTGTAAAACATCCAAGAATGATAATATAACAGCATGAATACTTCATAAATTATAGATACGTTGGAGACGTATCAGCACCAAGCTTAATTCCTACTCGTCCTTGAGTAGGTAAATGATAAAAGAAATAATTATGAAGTGTGATGCTAGCAAAATGCACACGTTTGATCAATGAAAATTTCAATCACTTTTCCTAGCATCATAACAACAATTCTTTATTATAAAACTACTCATGTTAAAGTAGCAACCAATTCACATGTTAAGGTTCAAACAAAGAATTCTCTTGAAACTCAACAACCTATGTTCTCAGTCACCAAGCAATTGTAATTCAACTTATTCAACAGAGTTTAAGTAAGAGCTCCACATACTCAACCATCATATAGTCTTCTATTATTGCTAACACTCACCGCATACACATGAGCAAAACGTTTCAACCGGACAAATAGAAAGATAGGGTCTTATAATTTCGCCTCCCAACGTATTCACCTCAAGGGTGATGTCAACAATAATAACTCATGCTACCCATATCCAACTGGATATATGTGCCTAGATCTTTCCTCACCACATGATGCTTGCCAAAATAGAAAAATAAAAGGGAATAGAGAGAAAAACTCTGACTCTTGCATGAAAGTAAATACATAAAAGTAAAAGGTAGACCCTTCACAGAGGGAAGCAGAGGTTGCCATGCGCTTATTTGTTTGTATGCTCAACCCCTTAGTGCAAAAGAACGTCACATTATATTGCCCCTTATGATAGCAAACTTTATTATGCAGTCTGTCACTTTTATTCTTTGCCATCACAAGTTCATACAACGCTCAATTTTCTCTGACACTAAATGATCTAACAATTTTAGAAGCAATTTTTATTGCCTTATTGCACCGATGACAACTTACTTGAAGTATCTTGATCAATCCTTAGGTAGGTATGGTGACGCTTGAAAATAAGATTTGGGTTTAAGGGTTTTTGGATGCACAAGTAGTATCTCTACTTGGTGCGGAATTTTTGGCTAGCAAGGATGGGGCGCAAGCACCACATGTTGAAGGATCTATGACAATATAACTTCTATGTGAATATGAACACACATAAATCATTACATTTCTTCCTTGTCCAACGTCAACAATTTTGGCATATAATATTTTGATGGGGGCTCACAATCACAAAAGATTTCCAAGATAGTTTATTTGATTGTGAAAGTTTCCGTCCTTCTACTAATCATTCATGAATTGCTTGTATGACCAATATTATGATTGTCAAGCTTGAAAAGATTTCACTTTCTAAACCCAATGTGAAGCTACCACTAGGCATGATATGAACATATAATTTCAACTTCATGACATTCAGTTCATTCAACAATTTACTCATAGGATATAAGTGAAGCTCAAGAGTAAATGACAAGCTACTCCTAAAAGATATAAGTGAAGATCAAGCGAGTAGTTAAGTGAAGGGGTAACTATTTGACGACTCTCTCTTCTTTAAAAGTTTCAGATCTAAGTATTTTATTAAAACAGCAAGCAAAACAAAACAAAATGATGATCCAATAATAGCACACATCATGTGAAGAAGCAAAATCTTAGGCTCAACCAATACTAACCAATAATTGTTGAAGAAGAAAGGTGGGATGCCTACCGGGGCATCCCCAAGCTTAGATGCTTGAGACTTCTTGAAATATTATCTTGGGGTGCCTTGGGCATCCCCAAGTTTGAGCTGTTGTGTCTCCTTAATTCCTCTCATATCACAGTTTTCCTAAATCTCAAAAACTTCATCCACACAAAACTCAACAAGAACTCGTGAGATAAGTTAGTATAAATCAATGCGAAACCTTATCATTCTCTACTGTAGAAAATCACCAAAATTATTATTCAACATTGCATACTAAATGCCTCTGCATATTTAATACTCCTATCCTCAAATAGAATCACTAAACAAGCAAAGATATGCAAACAATGCAAACATAACAACAATCTGCCAAAACAGTACAGTCCGTAAAGAATGCAAGAACATTCACACTTCCGTAACTCCAAAAATTCTAAATATTTACCACACAGTAGAAAATTTATCATATCTTATTGTGCAAAAAGTTTCAACATTTTATCACATTCTGACATTTCTAGAGAGTTTTGCAACAACGATAAAGTTTCTGTTTTCAAGCAGCAAAATGTAGACTTGCAAAATAAGCATAGTAAAGGCTATCATTGCCAATTTTATTGAAATAAAAGATGCAAAACATTATTCTAAATAACAGCAAGCAAGTCCTAGTAAAATAAAATGATGCACCAAGAAGAACTTATAGCATGTGACAGATGAAAATATAGCGCCAAGCGAGGTTACCGATAATGTTGAAGACGAAAGAGGGGATGCCTTCCGGGGCATCCCCAAGCTTAGTTTCTTGGATCTTCCTTGGATATTAACTTGGGGTGCATTGGGCATCACCAAGCTTAGGGTCTTGTCACTCCTTATTCTCCTCATATCGGTGTCTCACCCAAAACTTGAAAACTTCAATCACACAAAACTTAACGGAATTTCATGAGATAGGTTAGTATGACAAAGAGCAATGCATTCACTTTGGTACTGTCAAATACAAGATTCATAATTGTTATCACACAATTCCTACCGTACCTTATCATTTCCACAATTTATATTGAGCAATATAATCCATAGAAACTAGAAAACGGGCAAACTAAGCATTGAAAATAGAATCTGTCAAAAACAGAATGGTCTATAGTAATCTGTACTCCAACCATACTTATGCTACTCCAAAAATCTAAAAAATTAGGACAGCCTGGGAAATTTGGCTATTAATATTCTTCAAAAAGAATAAGTATTTTATCACGCATCTGTTAAAAATGAGAATTATTTTCCTGAGCGCAAAAGTTTCTGTTTTTCAGCTAGATCAAATCAACTATCACCATAGACCATCCCAAAGGTCTTACTTGGCACTTTATTGAAACGAAAGCAAAAAAACATGATTAATGCAGTAGCCTAATTATGTGAACACACAAAAATAGTACGTAAAAGTGTTGGTTTGTCTCCCAACAAGCGCTTTTCTTTAATGCCTTTTAAGCTAGGCATGATGAGTTCAACGATGCTCGCATAAAAGATGTGAATTTTGTTGGTAGGAACAATTTTGGTAACAACGCGTATAGAGGAAACTTTAATTGTAGGCCGTTTCCTAGTAATTCCTCTAATAATTATGGTAATTCCTACAAAAACTCTTATGGAAATTTTAATAAGATGCCCTCTGATTTTTGGACTAGTCTTAAAGAATTTATGAGTTCGCAAAAGAACTTCAATGCTTTGGTTGAAGAAAAATAGCTTAAGATTGATGAGTTGGCTAGGAACGTGGATAGAATTTCTCTTGATGTTGATTCTTTCAAACTTAGATCTATTCCACCTAAGCATGACATCAATGAGTCTCTCAAAGCCATGAGAATTTCCGTTGATGCGTGCAAAAATAGAACCGCTAGGATGCATGCAAAAAAAGATTGCTTTGTGAAAGCACGTTCTTCTAGTTTTCATGATAATAATGATGAAGATCTAAAGGTTATTGATGTGACTCCTATTAACTCTTTGTTTTCCAATATGAATCTTGATAAATATGGGACTGGAGATGAGTCAACTTTAGTTAAAAGGCGTCCCAATGATTTGGAGTTTTTAGATCTTGATGCAAAAATTAATAAAAGTGAGATTGAAGCGGTCAATACTTTACATATCAATGAACACACTATTTTGGATTTAAAGGAATTTAATTATGATAATTGCTCTTTGATAGATTTTATTTCCTTGCTGCAATCCGTCTTAAATTCTCCTCATGCTTATAATCAAAATAAATCTTTTAATAAACATATCGTAGATGGTTTAATGCAATCCTATGAAGAAATGCTTGAACTAGAAGTTTCTATCCTGAGAAAACATTATGATGAGTGGGAACCTACTATTAAAATTAAGATTAAAGATTATGAATTCTATGCTTTGTGTGATTTGGGTGCTAGTGTTTCCACGATTCCAAAAACCCTGTGTGATGTGCTAGGTTTCCGTGAATTTGATGATTGTTCTTTAAATTTGCATCTTGTGGATTCCACCATTAAGAAACCTATGGGAAGGATTAATGATGTTCTTATTTCTGCGAATAGGAATTATGTGCCTGTAGATTTCATTGTTCTTGATATATATTGCAATCCTACATGTCCTATTATTCTTGGTAGACCTTTGCTTAGAACGATTGGTGCAATTATCGATATAAAAGAAGGAAATTTGTATTCCAATTTCCGTTAAGGAAAGGCATGGAACACTTTCCTAGGAAGAAAATTAAATTTCCTTATGAATCTATTATGAGAGCCACTTATGGATTGCATACCAAAGATGACAATACCTAGATCTATTCTTGTTTTTATGCCTAGCTAGGGGCGTTAAACGATAGCGCTTGTTGGGAGGCAACCCAATTTTATTTTTGTTCCTTGCCTTTTGCTCCTATTTAGTAATAAATAATTCATCTAGCTTCTGTTATGATTGCGTTTTTATGTTTTAATTAGTGTTTGTGCCAAGTAAAGCCTTTAGGATCTTCTTGGGTGATAGTTGTTTAATCTTGCTGTAAAAAACAGAAAATTTTACGCTCATGAAATTAATATTTATTTTTTACCAGAGAGCGATAAAATACCTACTCCACTTGCAGTAGATCAATATACAAATTTCTCAGGCCGTCCTAATGTTTCAGAATTTTTGGAGTTACAGAAGTATTCGAAAGTTACACATTGCTACAGACTGTTCTGTTTTTGACAGATTCTGTTTTTCATGTGTTGTTTGCTTATTTTGATGAATCTATGAGTAGTATCGGGGGGCATGAACAATAGAGAAGCTGGAATATAGTAGGTTTAACACCAATATAAATAAAGAATGAGTTCATTACAGTACCATTAAGTGGTGGTTTATTTTCTTATACTAACGGAGCTCATGAGATTTTCTGTTGAAGTTTTGTGTTGTGAAGTTTTCAAGTTTTTTGGTAAACATTTTGATGGATTTTGGAATAAGGATTTTCAAGAGCCTAAGCTTGGGGATTCCAAAGGCACCCCAATGTAAAATTCAAGGACAACCAAAAGCCTAAGCTTGTGGATGCCCCGGAAGGCATCCCCTCTTTCATCTTCGTCTATCGGTAACTTTACTTGAGGCTATATTTTTATTCAGCACATGATATATGTTTTGCTTGGAGCATCTTGTATGATTTGAGTCTTTGCTTTCTATTTTACAAGAATTATCCTTGCTGTACACACCTTTTGGGAGAGACACGCATGAATCGTAATTTATTAGAATACTCTATGTGCTTCACTTATATCTTTTGAGCTAGATAATTTTGCTCTAGTGCTTCACTTATATCTTTTTAGAGCATGGTGGTGGTTTTATTTTATAGAAATTATTAATATCTCATGCTTCACTTATATTATTTTGAGAGTCTTTTAGAACAACATGGTAATTTGCTCTGGCTATAAAACTAGTCCTAATATGATGGGCATCCAAGATGGGTATAATAAAAACTTTCATATAAAGTGCGTTGAATACTATGAGAAGTTTGATTCTTTATGATTGTTTTGAGATATGAAGATGGTGATATTAGAGTCATGTTAGTAGAGTAGTTGTGAATTTGAGAGATACTTGTGTTAAAGTTTGTGATTCCGTAGCATGCACGTATGGTGAACCGTTAGGTGATGAAGTTGGAGCATGATCTATTAATTGATTGTCTTCCTTATGAGTGGCGGTCGGGGACGAGCGATGTTCTTTCCTACCAATCTATCCCCCTAGGAGCATGCGCATAGTACTTCGTTTCAATAACTAATATGTCGGTGTTCTGGGAACGGGGGTCCCCAGACTTGCTTGCCTGCAGCCTGCGGCGTGGCTCAAAGGAGGGCCCAGCACGGCCCGTCTTCACCAACACAAACCCAAGACCCTCGCGAGGGGCCAAGCCTCGCGGGACGGATGACGCGGAGCTTCCTCAGGCATGGCCTCATCAGGCTGGCTCACGAGGAGGCGGAGAGATCAAGGCGGGGTATCTCATGAGGTGCCCGTGACACAAGCCATGACGACTCAGGGCGCTAGGCGGGTGCCAGCCCGCGCATCGTCTTCCTTCCCTCTTTGGTGTAAAGGGGGCAAGCGCAGCCACGGAGTACCGAGGCATCAGGCAAAGGTTTCCATTTCGGTGCAACGAGACCAAGACCAGGAGGACTACGAGATGGAGGTCACCGTGGAGCCCAAGACGGCGTCATCACCAGAGCTTTGCATAGGCGAAGACTTCTTTTGTCAGGATAGCTGATACTTGCTGTCCCCCCTCAAATTAGCCCGCCATTGTTGGCTCCCTTCCCGCTCAGTATTTGGGGAGAGGACCAGGGCCCCTATAAATAGGACTAGCCACCCCTAGGGTAGAGGGGATCGAGAATCAGCCAACCTAGAAGCAAGCTGGGGTCGAAATCAGGGTCGGTCAGTTGGAGGAAAGCAGAGAGAGAGATAGAGAGAGAGAAAGGTGACTGAACTCCTCCGAGCAGTTCATCGCCCCAGCCAAGAACAGACCCTCGCGAGGCTGTTCTCCCTTGTATTGTTCATCATCATCAGCCCAAGAGGCAATCCACCACACCACACACTGGAGTAGGGTATTACACCACAACGGTGGCCCGAACCAGTATAAACCCTGTGTCTCTTGTGTTGTTCTTTCCTTAGTTTAGATCCTAGCATGGTGGAGGGGTGCAGGTAGGTAGGGGGCAAAATCTCCATGCGCACCCCAGTGTTCGAACCTCAAGGGTCTGCCGGAACCCGAAATGCGACATTTGGCGCGCCAGGTAGGGGTGCGCCGGAATTTGTCTTCCACCGCTCCGTGCCCCGTCGCGTCGTCATCACCATGCCCGGCGACCAGGAGGGCAACCCAGACCCATGGGCGGCATGGCCCGCCTGTGCAGAGCCGCTCGCCTCAGGCAACCCCGTGCCCCAGGCAGCTCGCGGTCCGCAGGGCGCTGCAGGCCGCGGGCGACGCGGACAGGCTTCGACAGCTCTCACACCGCGGCAGGCGTGGTCGGCAGCAAGGGCCTCCAATCACGCCGCGACCACGACACCGTACACCCGCCGGGAGCAAGCGAACTCGAGGGCCGCGCTCACGGTGGCCCGAGAGCTGCTGCAGTGCAGACTGCTGGAGGGCGGCCGCGACGTGCTGCTGGAGCGGGTGGCAGAGCTCCTGGGCTTCGCCGCCTCGGGGGCTCACCCCTTCTGCACCCAGCTCCCATCTCCAACCCAGGGCGGCCTGCACGGGGGCCCCGTGCGCGCCCGCGGGCTCCAAGGCTACTCCAACACCAGCGAGGCTGTCAGCACTGGACCGGCGGCGGCGCAGCCCCCGCTCCTGGTCCGCGAAGAAGAAGGGCTTGACACGACCCGCGGCCCCAGTGGACAGCCGCGCTGCCACCCCATGGTAGGCGCGTCAGGTAGGACCGCGTGGCGCGCAGAGCACTACGGCGTGGCCTTCGGGGTGGCGGCGCCTGAGGAATATGTGCCCCTCATGATGGAGCAAGGACACTCACACGAGGGCGAACCAAGCTCGCTCCTCAGCCCAAGCCGGGGGGACGAGGTGCCAGAAGTTGAGACCTTCCAGGAGTCTCGGGACGGTCCCACTGGGCACGCTGGAAGCAACGATTATCAGGTACCACTAATTCTTCAGCAGGCATACGCTAACCATGGATCGCAGGAGGTGCAGGTTGCCACAGCGGGCAGCTGCCCCGCTCCCACAGCCTCCTACCCCTCGGGAGGAGGGCGCTGGGGGCTGTAGGAGAGGGGCAGGGATTCGACATCACCACCGCGGCGTTCAGAGCAAGGTGTTCTCAGGAGGTAGGCCCTCCGCTGGGGAGGTGCCCCAGGGCCTGCCCCCGGCGGAGGACCCGTGGTCGTCGGGGGAACCGCTGGAGACCGCTCTACCCCATCGGCGGCGTCCTGGTTTCCGGTCGTCGTTGATGGCACTAGAGTGTGGCGCATGGCGGGGCCCTCATCTGGCAATATGAAGCAAGGCCAGTACCTGTGAAGAAGGCCCAGTGCCTGTGAAGCTCGCCGCCCCGTGACACTCTCATGTAATAATGAGTGGAGCTGTACACGCCCCGGAGTCTCAGGGGTGCCGGCCTCAGGCCCTGGGGCTCCCTCCCACGCCCAGTGGCAGCACTTAGCTCCGCGCTGGTGAGAAGACATCCAAGACTAGACTAGGTGCCGGACGCGGCCTTTTGTTTGCTTTCGTTGCTCTTCCCCTTGGTTGTCGCTTTCCCCCGCTGGATTAAAGTTGGATTCGAATTTGAGATTTGCGTGTGTTCGGGGAAGGGGTGCTTAGTCTCGTTCGAGCAATTTCTCGCGTTTTGGTTACCACTTCGCCTCAGCCGCCTCCCCTCGCGAGCCCCTCGCGAGCCGGGTCAGGCCTAGCTTGCGTGCAGCCCAGACTGCCGCCGCCGCGTCCTCTCAGGAGGGTGTTTTACTGCAGATCCTACGGATTCAATCAGGGGACATTCAGGACACCACAACCCCCCGCGGACTGCCTCAGGGCCAACGCGGAACAAAGGTATACTAGTCGACCAGCGCGTCGCTTAAGCCAGCCACTTGGCGTGGGCGCATGGGCGATGTAGCTTCTACTGATACGATAAACACAAGTTTTACATGAGGCCCCCCCCTCCAAAATGCTCTCATAGTCATCAGGCCAAAACCTGAGTTCTATTCATGCAGGGTAAGGAAGCAGGAACGATGTACAGTCAGTCGGACGAATCCCCCAATGCGTCCTCAGGAGCACCACCTGAGCCGTTGCTGGCGTCGCTGAACTCGCCATCGCTGTCCGCGTCGCCGCCAGCGGCGTCAGGGCCGCCCATCGCGCTGCCCTCGTCGGCCGCCACGATCGCATCATCGTTGTCTGAGGCGAAGGCCCTGATAAGAGCGTCCACATTGTCCTCCACCCAGTGCGCCAGGTCGCCTCGGACAGCCTGGGGGACTGGGGCGATGGCGGCATCAAAATCAAAATGGGGATCCATGTTCCGGAGGTGACTGAAGACGCGAGAAAAGGCGCGCCTGAGCAGGGCACGGCTCCTCTCCTCCACCAACCTGTCAGCCCTGGTCGACCGCGCCTCCAGCTGCGTCACCACATCAGTGAAGAACTGGAGATTGCCCGCGTAGTTGACTGCGTGCGGCTCGCCGACGGCCTCCTCGCAGATGTTGCCCAAGGCCGCGTTGGCTCTCTCCCGGAGAGTGGTGAGCATGGTGCCGTGCTCATGCTCCAAGATCCGCCGCTGACGTATCTCGTCCGCATTCTGACGCGCGACGGCCTCAGCCTCCTCCACCCGCTGGCGAAGAAGGAGCACCTCAGCCTGGGAGGTCGTTAACTCACCTCGCACCACCTCAAAGGCGGCCCGGGAAGCATCGGCCCGCCGCGCCGCCTCCTCCAGCTTGGTCCTCAAGGCGGCAGTCCTGCCTTCAGCTTCGGCCCGGATCAGCCCCAGCTTCTCTTTGAACTCGTGCTCGAGGTTCAAATGCACCATCGCCACTCGACGTCCGACCTCCTCCAAGACGCGGGCTTCCTGTGCAGCAACATCATCCTCCGCCTGCGTCACCAAGTGCTCCCTCGTCTCCAGACGCTCGTACTCGCGGGTACGTTCGGCGGCTTCCAGTGTCAGCGCCTCCTCACGCTTCTAGAGCTCTGCTGAGTCGCTAGAGGCCACCTTCGTCGATGCAAGGGCTGCCTCGCGCAGCTCCACCTGCTCCTCCAGCAAGTGGCACCAGGCCAGAAGCTCCCGAGCCCGCTCCTCCGCAGCCGTTCGCCGCCGGTCAGCTTCCCGAGCCTCCTCAGTGGCCCGAGACCGGGCCTCCCGAGAGGCCACAAACGACGCCTTGGCCTCTGCTTCATCCAGATCACGCCAACGGCGCGCAAGGGCGATGACGCCCTCCAGCTCGCGCCTCTTTGCAGCCAGGCGCAAGCCCTCGGCCTCAAGGTGCGCGTCCTCATCAGCAAGCTCCTCGCCAAGCAGGCTCACTGCGTCAGCCGCCCTTCGAAGGAATCCTTGGCGGAAAGCGCGACGCTCCCGAGCGCGCTCGAGAACGCCTTCCACACCATCATCCGCCCCAAGCAAGCGCCGGGGGCCGCGAGTCAGCACTCCCCCTCCGGGCTGGGGGCTGGGGGCTGGTACCCTCGCGACGGCCGGGCACGCCGCGTCAGAAGCCCGGCCTGGGGCCAGCCCGTCCTCAGGAGAAGAGCGCAGGAAGCGCCTCAGCCAATCGCAGTTCACGACCAGGCGAGAGGCCCATGGCAGGCTGGCTATGCCACGAGAAGGCCCGCGAAGGAGGATCGCAAGGTACGCAGGGCCACGGTACGCCTCGGGATGGTTCGCCTCTTCGATCGCCCTCACCACAAGGGCTCCGCTGCTCGGAGCGCTCGAGGACGATGGAGGGGGCGAAACCAAGGGGGACGCCCCCTCAGCCGTCTCCGCAAGCTCGGCTGGAAGGGGCCTACAGAGCAAGGGTCAGTACAAGTAACAGAAGGATCGGGAGCCGGGAAAGGAGAAGGCTTACTCATCAGTGGCGAAGTACTTCCTACGCTTCAGCAGGCGACAAGGGTAATCGTCACCCAGGGCCTCCCTTCTCTTCCGGAGAGCCTCGAAGTTCATGCGGAAGCGGCCCAAGAGTTGGGCGCATGGATCAACCTTCGACGAAGATGGAGCGTCAAGGCGATCTGCGGCAGAGGCGCCTGCCTGATGTACGCTGCCAATCGCCTCCCCAAGAGACGCAGCTGGAGCCTCAGGGGCCCCAGTCGCAGGCACTGAGGGCAGCTGCTCGCCACCCTCAGCCTCAGCGGCACGGGCCCCAAGAGCTGCTTCCTCATGAGCCTCGCCCGGCGCTGTCACCATGCCGGGAGCCCTCTCGGCCTCTGGCGCCTCGTGCCTCCCAGCTCCGCCACTCGAGGATGAGTCACCCTGGTCGACTGGAAGGGCAGTCACCACCATTGGGTTCTCGCGAGGCCCCTTAAGGCCGGCGGGGCGCGGCCCCCACTCATCAAAGACAGGCATCTGCTTCACAAAGTCGCCCCTGCTCTGGTAGAGGTACAACAAGGCCCCTCCCTGCCGGACGCTGCCGGGGTTGGGGTCCCCAGCCAGGGTCAAGAGCGCCGTCCTCAGCACCTCGGGAGTTAGGTCCTCTTCCTGGGGCCTCATACGATCCTCAAACCCACGGAAGGCCCACATCCGGCGAGAGTGGCGTTGAAGAGGAGCAACGCGGCATAGCAGGAACTCCTTCACCACCTTGGGCGCTGTCACGCCAAGCGACCTCAAGAGCGCGAAGCGGCGTCAGACGAAGACGAGTCGGGGGCTCTCAAGCGTCTCCTGGCCCCAGCCCGAATTGGGGACGGCAGGTGAGGTCGGCTCCAATAGCAGGGGGCTGGGCACCCCTGCGTCCACATACAGCCACCGCTCGCGGAACCCAACCGCGGGCAGGGGGAGCTTGAAGTCAATCCCAGAGGCCGCCGTCTCAGGTGCGGCAACGAAGCTCACGCAAGCCCAGCATTGGGTAGGGTCGACAAGATGCAACAAGAAGAAGTGGCGCAACAAGGCAACCGAAGGAGGGATGCCCACCATAGCTTCGCAAACAAAGGCGAAGACCGAAAGGAGGGTGATGGATTCAGGACCCAGATGCATCATGTGGATCTGATAGTGGGAAAGCACGGCGTTGAAGAAATCGGAAAAGGGGGGAACCAGACCCGCTCACAGGGCGTCGACAAGATACGGGACCTCGGTGGCTGTCCTGTCGATGGAGAAGTGGGACGCGGGCCAGGCCGTCGTCCTCCCGCATTCATTGAAGATGGTGGCCAGAGCCAAGCTGACCTTGCCCAAGCCCTCGGCGGGGGCCGCCGATGGCAGCGGGCAAAGGCGGAGACACGGGTTTCTTCCCTCTCCCCTTCTTCGTCGGAGCCATGGCGATGGGAAGGGGGGGGAGGGAGGTTCAAGATTGAGTTGAAAACAGAAACCGGAGTTCGAGCGGAGGAAGGACAGAGGGCGCTCAAGCGATAAAAGGGGAACGGCTGTGTACGACTATGGGTCCGCCTAGCATGACACAAGATAAGGAGGGCGTGGGGGAACAGTGCCGCCCACGTCCAATCAACCGCCACACGGTGCCCAAGGCCGCAGGCTGTTAGGGCCCACGGCGCTTCGCTCTTGCCCTTCCGCCTCCCTGCACGGCCAAGCCCGGGCGCGCCTTGGGCCCGGGGGCTACTGTTGGCGTTCTGGGAACGGGGGTCCCCAGACTTGCCTGCCTGCGGCCTGCGGCATGGCTCAAAGGAGGGCCCATCATGGCCCGTCTTCACCAACACAAACCCAAGACCCTCGCGAGGGGCCAAGCCTCGCGGGGCGGACGATGCGGAGCTTCCTCAGGCACGGCCTCATCAGGCTGGCTCATGAGGAGGCGGAGAGATCAAGGCGGGGTACCTCACGAGGTGCCCGTGACGCAAGCCATGACGACTCAGGGCGCCAGGCGGGTGCCAGCCCGCGTAGCGTCCTCCTTCCCTCTTTGGTGTAAAGGGGGCAAGCGCAGCCGTGGAGTACCGAGGCATCAGGCAAAGGTTGCCATTTCGGTGCAACGAGACCAAGACCAGGAGGACTACGAGATGGAGGTCACCGTGGAGCCCAAGACGGCGTCATCACCAGAGCTTTGCACAGGCGAAGATTGCTTTTGTCAGGATAGCTAATACTTGCTGCCCCCTTCAAATTAGCCCGCCATTGTTGGCTCCCTTCCCGCTCAATATTTGGGGAGAGGATCAGGGCCCCTATAAATAGGACTAGCCACCCCCAGGGTAGAGGGGATCGAGAATCAGCCAACCCAGAAGCAAGCTGGGGTCGAAATCAGGGTCGGTCAGTTGGAGGAAAGCAGAGAGAGAGAGAGAGAGAGAGAGAGAGAAAGGTGAATGAACTCCTCCGAGCAGTTCATCGCCACAGCCAAGAACAGACCCTCGCGAGGCTGTTCTCCCTTGTATTGTTCATCATCATCAGCCCAAGAGGCAATCCACCACACCACACACTGGAGTAGGGTATTACACCACAACGGTGGCCCGAACCAGTATAAACCCTGTGTCTCTTGTGTTGTTCATTCCCTAGTTTAGATCCTAGCATGGCGGAGGGGTGCAGGTAGGTAGGGGGCGAAATCTCCGCGCGCACCCCAGTGTTCGAACCTCAAGGGTCTGCCGGAACCCAAAATCCGACATAATAGATTTTTGCAATAAGTATGTGAGTTCTTTATGACCAATGTTGAGTCCATGGATTACACGCACTCTCACCCTTCCACCATCGCTGGCATCTCTAGTACCGCACAACTTTCGCCGGTACCATAAACCCACCATTTACCTTCCTCAAAACAGCCAGCATACCTACCTATTATGGCATTTCCATAGCCATTCCGAGATATATTGCCATTTAACTTTCCACCGTTCCATTTATTATGACACGCTCCATCATTTTCATATTGCCTTACATGATCATGTAGTTGACATTGTATTTGTGGCAAAGCCACCATTCATAATTCTTTCATACATGTTACTCTTGATTCATTGCACATCCCGGTACACTGTCGGAGGCATTCACATAGATTCATACTTTGATGTAAGTATCATGTTGCAATTCTTGAGTTGTAAGTAAATAAAAGTGTGATGATCATCATTATTAGAGCATTGTCCCAGTGAGGAAAGGATGATGGAGACTATGATTCCCCCACAAGTCGGGATGAGACTTCGGATGAAAAAGATCAAAAATAAAAAAAATAAAAAAGAGGCCAAAAAAAGAGAGGGCCCAAAAAATCGAAAAAAAACAAAAAAAAATGAGAGAAAAAAGAGAGAAGGGACAATGCTACTATCCTTTTTCCACACTTGTGCTTCAAAGTAGCACCATGATATTCATGATAGAGTGTCTCTTATCTTGTCACTTTCATATACTAGTGGGAATTTTTCATTATAGAACTTGGCTTGTATATTCCAATGATGGGCTTCCTCAAAATGCCCTAGGTCTTCATGAGCAAGCAAATTGGATGCACACCCACTTAGTTTCTTTTTGAGCATTCATACACTTATAGCTCTAGTGCATCAGTTGCATGGCAATCCCTACTCACTCACATTGATATCTATTGATGGGCATCTCCATAGCCCGTTGATACACCTAGTTGATGTGGGACTATCTTCTCCATTTCTTCTTCTCCAGAACCACCCCTCTATCCCACCTATAGTGTTATATACATGGCTCACGCTCATGTATTGAATGAAGATTGAAAAAGTTTGGGAACATCAAAAGTATGAAACAATTGCTTGGCTTGTCATCGGGGTTGTGCATGATTAAATATTTTGTGTGATGAAGATAGAGCATAGCCAGACTATATGATTTTGTAGGGATAGCTTTCTTTGGCCATGTTATTTTAAGAAGACATGATTGCTTTGTTCGTATGCTTGAAGTATTATTGTTTTTATGTCAATATTAAACTTTTTTCTTGAATCTTTTGGATCTGAACATTCATGCCACAATAAAGAAAATTACATTGATAATTATGTTAGGTAGCATTCCACATCAAAAATTCTATTTTTATCATTTACCTACTCGAGGACAAGCATGAATTAAGCTTGGGGATGCTTGATATGTCTCCAATGTATCTATAATTTTTTATTGTTCCATGCTATTATATTATCTGTTTTGGATGTTTAATGGGCTTTAAGATGCTCTTTTATATTATTTTTGGAACTAACCTATTAATCGGAGGCCCAGTGCTAGTTTCTGTTTTTTAACCTATTTTAGGGTTTTGTAGAAAAAGAATACCAAACGGAGTCCAAACGGAATGAAACGTTTGCGATGATCTTTCTTGGACCAAAAGCAATCCAGAAGACTTGGAGTCGAAGTCTAGAACTCCACGAGGAAGCCATGAGGCAGGAGGGCGCACCCAGAGGGGCTAGGCATGCCCCCACCCTCATAGGCCCCTCGTAGCTCCACCGACGTACATCAGAGAGAGCCACGAAACCACTTTTCCACTGCCGCAACCTTCTGTACTCGTGAGATCCCATCTTGGGGCCTTTTACGGCAATCTGCCGGAGGGGGAATCGATCACGGAGGGCTTCTACATCAACACCATTGCCTCTCCGATGAAGCGTGAGTAGTTTACCACAGGCCTTCGGGTCCATAGTTATTAGCTAGATCGCTTATTCTCTCTCTTTGATTCTCAATACAAAGTTCTCCTCGATGTTCTTGGAGATCCATTCGATGTAATACTCTTTTGCGGTGTGTTTGTAGAGATCCGATGAATTGTGGATTTATGGACAAGATTATCTACAAATATTATTTGGTTCTTCTCTGAATTCTTATATGCATGATTTGATATCTTTGCAAGTCTTTTCGAATTATCGGTTTAGTTTGGCCTACTATATTGATCTTTCTTACAATGGGAGAAGTGCTTAGCTTTGGGTTCAATCTTGCGGTTTCCTTTCCCAGTGACAGTAGGGGCAGCAATGCACGTATTGTATTGTTGCCATCGAGGATAAAAAGATGGGGTTTATATCATATTGCTTGAGTTTATCCCTCTACATCATGTCATCTTGCTTAATGCGTTACTCCGTTCTTATGAACTTAATACTCTAGATGCATGCTGGATAGCGGTCGATGTGTGGAGTAATAGTAGTAGATGCAGAATCATTTTGAACTACTTGACACAGACGTGATGCCTATATTCATGATCATTGCCTTAGATATCTTCATAACTATGCGCTTTTCTATCAATTGCTCGGTAGTAGTTTGTTCACCCCTCGTGATACATGCTATCTTGAGAGAAGCCACTAGTGAAACCTATGCCCCCCGGGTCTCTTTCCTATCATATTACATCTCTTTTATTTACATCGCATGTCGTTTACTATTTTGCAATCTTTACTTTCCAATCTATACAACAAAAATACCAAAAATATTTACTTTACTATCTCTATTAGATCTCACTTTTGCGAGTGACCGCGAAGGGATTGACAACCCCTTTATCGCATTGGTTGCAAGGTTCTTGATTGTTTGTGCATGTACTAGGTGACTTGTGCGTTGTCTCCTACTGGATTGATACCTTGGTTCTCAAAACTAAGGGAAATACTTACGCTACTTTGCTGCATCCCCCTTTCCTGTTCAAGGGAAAGCCAACACATGCTCAAGAGGTAGTAAGAAGGATTTCTGGCGCCGTTGCCAGGGAGATCTACGCCAAGTCAAGACATACCAAGTACCCACCATAAATTGTTCTCCCTCGCATTACATTATTTGCCATTCGCCTCTCGTTTTCCTCTCCCCCACTTCTAAAACGATTTTCAAAAACCTTTGCCTTTTCTTCGCCCCTCTTCCGTTCGTCTCTTTTCGCTTGCTTCTTGTGTTCTTGTGTGTTGGATTGACTGTTTGTCAAAATGGCTCAAGATAATACTAAATTGTGTGACTTTTGCAATACCAACAACAATGATTTTATTAGCACTCCGATTGCTCCTACTACCGATGCCGAATCTTGTGAAATTAATACAACTTTGTTGAATCTTGTTATGAAAGATCAATTTTCTGGCCTTCCTAGTGAAGATGCCGCTACCCATCTAAACAACTTTGTTGATTTGTGTGATATGCAAAAGAAGAAAGGTGTGGATAATGATATTGTTAAATTGAAGCTATTTCCATTTTCGCTTAGAGATCATGCTAAAACTTGGTTCTCTTCTTTGCCTAAAAATAGTATTGATTCATGGAATAAGTGCAAAGATGCTTTTATCTCTAAGTGTTTTCCTCCCGCTATCTCTTAGGAACGATATTATGAATTTCAAGCAACTTGATCATGAGCATGTTGCATAAGCTTGGGAGAGGATGAAATTAATGATACGTAATTGCTCTATACATGGTTTGAATTTGTGGATGACTATACAGAACTTTTATGCCGGACTGAATTTTTCTTCTAGAAATCTTTTAGGTTCGGCCGCGGGAGGCACTTTTATGGAAATCACTTTAGGAGAAGCTACTAAACTCCTGGACAATATTATGGTTAATTATTCTCAATGGCACACCGAAAGATCCACTAGTGAAAAGGTCCATGTGATTGAAGAGATTAATGTTTTGAGTGGAAAAATGGATGAACTTATGAAGTTGTTTGCTAATAAAAGTGTTTCTTCTGATCCTAATAATGTGCCTTTGTCCACTTTAATTGAGAATAATAATGAATCTATGGATGTGAATTTTGTTGGTAGGAACAACTTTGGTAACAACGGTATAGAGGAAACTTTAATTCTAGGCCGTTTCCTAGTAATTCCTCTAATAATTATGGTAATTCCTACAACAACTCTTATGGAAATTTTAATAATATGCTCTCTGATTTTGAGAATAGTGTTAAAGAATTTATGAGTTCACAAAATAATATCAATGCTTTGGTTGAAGAAAAATTCTTAAGATTGATGAGTTGGCTAGGAACGTGGATAGAATTTATCTTGATGTTGATTCTTTGAAACTTAGATCTATTCCACCTAAGCAGGACATCAACGAGTCTCTCAAAGCCATGAGAATTTCCATTTATGAGTGCAAAGAAAGAACCGCTACGATGCGCGCAAAAAAATATTGCTTTGTGAAAGCGTGTTCTTATAGTTTTCATGATAATAATGATGAAGATCTAAAGGTGATTGATGTGACTCCTATTAAATCTTTGTTTTCCAATATGAATCTTGATAAAGATGGGACTCGAGATGAGTCAACTTTAGTTAAAAGGCGTCCCAATGATTCGGAGTTTTTAGATCTTGATGCAAAAAATAATAAAAGTGGGATTGAATAGGTCAAAACTTTACATAGCAATGAACACACTATTTTGGATTTCAAGGAATTTAATTATGATAATTTCTCTTTGATAGATTATATTTCCTTGTTGCAAACCGTCTTAAATTCTCCTCATTCTTATAATCAAAATAAAGCTTTTACTAAACATATCGTTGATGCTTTAATGCAATCCTATGAAGAAAAGCTTGAACTAGAACTTTCTATCCCTAGAGAACTTTATGATGAGTGGGAACCTACTATTAAAATTAAGATTAAAGATTATGAATGTTATGCTTTGTGTGATTTGGGTGCTAGTGTTTCCACGATTCCAAAAACCTTGTGTGATGTGCTAGGTTCCCGTGAATTTGATGATTGTTCTTTAAATTTGCATCTTGCAGATTCCACCATTAAGAAACCTATGGGAAGGATTAATGATGTTCTTATTTTCGCAAATAGGAATTATGTGCCCATAGATTTCATTGTTCTTGATATAGATTGCAATCCTACATGTCCTATTATTCTTGGTAGACCTTTCTTTAGAACGATTGGTGCAATTATCGATATGAAAGAAGGAAATATTAGATTTCAATTTCCATTAAGGAAAGGCATGGAACACTTTCCTAGGAAGAAAATTAAATTTCCTTATGAATCTATTATGAGAGCCACTTATGGATTGCATACCAAAGATGGCAATTCCTAGATCTATTCTGGTTTTTATGCCTAGCTAGAGGCGTTAAACGATAGCTCTTGTTGGGAGGCAACCCAATTTTATTTTTGTTCTTTACTTTTTGCTCCTGTTTAGTAATAAATAATTCATCTAGCTTCTGTTATGATTGTGTTGTTTATGTTTTAATTAGTGTTTGTGCCAAGTAAAGCCTTTAGGATGTTCTTGGGTGATAGTTGTTTGATCTTGCTGTAAAAAACAGAAACTTTTACGCTCATGAAATTAATTTTAATTTTTTACCAGAAAGCGATAAAATACCTACTCCACTCGCAGTAGATCAATATACAAATTTTTCAGGCCGTCCTAATTTTTCAGAATTTTTGGAGTTACAGAAGTATTCGAAAGTTATAGATTCCTATGTTCTGTTTTTGACAGATTCTGTTCTTCGTGTGTTGTTTGCTTATTTTGATGAATCTATGAGTAGTATCGGGGGGTATGAACCATAGAGAAGTTGTAATACAATAGGTTTAACACCAATATAAATAAATAATGAGTTCATTATAGTACCTTAAAGTGGTGGTTTATTTTCTTATACTAATGGAGCTCATGAGATTTGATGTTGACGTTTTGTGTTGTGAAGTTTTCATGTTTTTGGGTAAAGATTTTGATGGATTTTGGAATAAGGAGTGGCAAGTGACTAAGCTTGGGGATGCCCAAGGCACCCCAAGGTAAAATTCAAGGACAACTAAAAGCCTAAGCTTGGGGATGCCCCGGAAGGCATCCCCTCTTTCGTCTTCGTCTATCGGTAACTTTACTTGAGGCTATATTTTTATTCAGCACATGATATGTGTTTTGCTTGGAGCGTCTTGTATGATTTGAGTCTTTGCCTTTTAGTTTACCACAATCATCCTTGCTATACACACCTTTTGGGAGAGACATGCATGAATCCAAATTTATTAGAATACTCTATGTGCTTCACTTATATCTTGTGAGCTAGATAATTTTGCTCTAATGCTTCACTTATATCTTGTTATAGCACGATGGTGGTTTTATTTGATAGAAATTATTAATCTCTCATGCTTCACTTATATTATTTTGAGAGTCTTTTAGAACATTATGGTAATTTGCTTTGGCTATAATACTAGCCCTAATATGATGGGCATCCAAGATGGGTATAATAAAAACTTTCACATAAAGTGCGTTGAATACTATGAGAAGTTTGATTCTTTATGATTGTTTTGAGATATGAAGATGGTGATATTAGAGTCATGTTAGTAGAGTAGTTATGAATTTGAGAGATACTTGTGTTAAAGTTTGTGATTCCCGTAGCATGCACGTATGGTGAACCATTATGTGATGAAGTTGGAGCATGATCTATTTATTGATTGTCTTCCTTATGAGTGGCAGTCGGGGACGAGCGATGGTCTTTTCCTACCAATCTATCCCCCTAGGAGCATGCGCATAATACTTCGTTTCTATAACTAATAGATTTTTGCAATAAGTATGTGAGTTCTTTATGACCAATGTTGAGTCCATGGATTACACGCACTCTCACCCTTCCACCATCGCTAGCATCTCTAGTACCGTGCAACTTTTGCCGATATCATAAACCCACCATTTACCTTCCTCAAAACATCCACCATACCTACCTATTATGCCATTTCCATAGCCATTCCGAGATATATTGCCATGCAACTTTCCACCGTTCCGTTTATTATGACATGCTCCATCATCGTCATATTGCCTTGCATGATCATGTAGTTGACATCGTATTTGTGGCAAAGCTACCATTCATAATTCTTTCATACATGTTACTCTTGATTCATTGCACATCCCGGTACACTGCCGGAGGCATTCACATAGAGTCATATTTTGTTTTAATTATCGAGTTGTAATTTTTGAGTAGTAAGTAAACAAAAGAGTGATCATCATCATTATTAGAGCATTGTCCCAGTGAGGAAAGGATGATGGAAACTATGATTCCCCCACAAGTCGGGATGAGACTCTAGACGAAAAAGATAAAAAATAAAAAAAGAGGCCAAAAAAGAGAGGGCCCTAAAAAAGCAAAAAAAAAATAGAGAAAAAGATAGAAGGGATAGTGCTACTATCCCTTTTCCACACTTGTGCTTCAAAGTAGCACCGTGATCTTCATAATAGAGAGTCTCTTATTTTGTCACTTTCATATACTAGTGGGAATTTTTCATTTTAGAACTTGGCTTGTATATTCCAATGATGGGCTTCCTCAAAATGCCCTAGGTCTTCGTGAGCAAGCAAGTTGGATGCACACCCACTTAGTTTCTTTTTGAGCTTTCATACACTTATAGATCTAGTGCATCCGTTGCATGGCAATCCCTACTCACTCACGATATCTATTGATGGGCATCTCCATAGCCTGTTGATACGCCTAGTTGATGTGAGACTATCTTCTCCATTTTGTCTTCTCCACAACCTCCCCTCCATTCCACCTATAGTGTTATATCCATGGCTCAAGCTCATGTATTGCGTGAAGATTGAAAAAGTTTGAGAACATCAAAAGTATGAAACAATTGCTTGGCTTGTCATCGGGGTTGTGCATGATTAAATATTTTGTGTGATGAAGATAGACCATAGCCAGACTATATGATTTTGTAGGGATATCTTTCTTTGGCCATGTTACTTTAAAAGACATGATTGCTTTGTTAGTATGCTTGAAGTATTATTGTTTTTATGTCAATATTAAACTTTTGTCTTGAATCTTTTGGATCAGAAAATTCATGCCACAATAAATAAAATTACATTGATAATTATGTTAGGTAGCATTCCACATCAAAAATTCTATTTTTATCATTTACCTACTCGAGGACAAGCATGAATTAAGCTTGGGGATGCTTGATATGTCTCCAATGTATCTATAATTTTTGATTGTTCCATGCTATTATATTATCTGTTTTGGATGTTTAATGGGCTGTAATATGCTCTTTTATATTATTTTTGGGATTAACGTATTAACCGGATGCCTAGTGCCAGTTTCTGTTTTTATTTTGGTATTTTAGAGTTTTGGAGAAAAGGAATACCAAACAGAGTCCAAACGGAGTGAAACCTTCGCGATGAGCTTTCTTGGACCTAAAGCAATCCAGAAGACTTGGAGTCAAAGTCTGGAACTCCACGAGGAAGCCACAAGGCAACAGGGCGCCCCGGGGGGGGGGGGGGGTAGGCGCGCCCCCACCCTCATGGGCCCCTCGTAGCTCCACCAACGTACTCCTTTCGCCTATATATATACTCTTATACCCTAGAAACATCAGAGAGAGCCACGAAACCACTTTTCCACCGCCGCAACCTTCCGTAGTCGTGAGATCTCGTCTTGGGGCCTTTTCCGGCAACCTGCCGGAGGGGTAATCAATCACGGAGGGCTTCTACATCAACACCATTGGCTCTTTGATGAAGCATGAGTAGTTTACCATAGACCTTCGGGTCCATAGTAATTAGCTAGATGGCTTCTTCTCTCTCTTTGATTCTCAATACAA
This sequence comes from Triticum urartu, assembly GCF_056163025.1. Classification (NCBI taxonomy): domain Eukaryota; kingdom Viridiplantae; phylum Streptophyta; class Magnoliopsida; order Poales; family Poaceae; genus Triticum; species Triticum urartu. Next base: position 293,023,809 of record NC_141876.1, on the reverse strand, counting down.
AGTTCTCCTTGATGTTCTTGGAGATCTATTCGATGTAATACTCTTTTGCGGTGTGTTTGTCGAGCTCCGATGAATTGTGGATTTATGAACAAGATTGTCTACAAATATTATTTGGTGCTTCTCTGAATTCTTATATGCATGATTTGATATCTTTGCAAGTCTTTTCGAGTTATCGGTTTAGTTTGGCCTACTAGATTGATCTTTCTTGCAATGTGAGAAGTGCTTAGCTTTGGGTTCAATCTTGTGGTGTCCTTTCCAGTGATAGTAGGGCAGCAAGGCACATATTGTATTGTTGCCATCGAGGATAAAAAGATGGGGTTTATATCATATTGCTTGATTTTATCCCTCTACATCATGTCATCTTGCTTAATGCGTTACTCTGTTATTATGAACTTAATACTCTAGATGCATGGTGGATAGCGGGCGATGTGTGGAGTAATAGTAGTAGATGCAGAATCGTTTCGATCTACTTGACACGGACGTGATGCCTATATTCATGATCATTGTCTTAGATATCTTCATAACTATGCACTTTTCTATCAATTCCTCGGCAGTAATTTGTTCACCCACCGTGATACGTGCTATCTTGAGAGAAGCCACTAGTGAAACCTATGGCCCCCAGGTCTCTTTCCTACTATATTACATCTCTTTTATTTACATCGCGTCTTGTTTACTATTTTGCAATCTTTACTTTACAATCTATACAACAAAAATATCAAAAATATTTACTTTACTATCTCTATTAGATCTCACTTTTGCGAGTGTCCGTGAAGGGATTGACAACCCCTTTATCACGTTGGTTGCAAGGTTATTGATTGTTTGTGCATGTACTAGGTGACTTGTGTGTTGTCTCCTACTGGATTGATACCTTTGTTCTCAAAACTGAAGGAAATACTTACGCTACTTTGCCACATCACCCTTTCCTATTCACGGGAAAACCAACACATGCTTAAGAGGTAGCAAGCCGCTAGAGTTGTCGTCCTCGCTCTCCGTGCAACACTTTAGACGACTGCTGGTGACCCCAAAGATCTTCACAAAGAGTGTTCCAGCCCGTCATACTTGAACCGGAGGATGTGGCCTCATTTCAGGCCGCGAGCGAGGGCGAACGACTTCCACTCCTGCCTCAAGAACATGAAGCCCGTGTGGGTGAACTCTGTCGCCACCCAGGAAGGGTTGTTGAAGTATCCGTCTACCTGCACCCACAGGCCCAAGGGCTTGCGGTCTGCCATCTCCTCCGTAAAGGAGTCTGGAAGCCGGAGCCAGGTGTAGGGTTGGTGGTGCATGTCCATGATGAACTCACGGGCCACTTCGGATGAGTGGCTCCCCTCCTAGGGAGGCAGGGCGACCGTGCCGCCTCAGCCACCTTGACCATCAGTGCCTCACCCTCCACGCCCGTGCTTGCAAACGGCGCCCCTCCCATGGCCACTAGTACCGGCGCTGGTAGCTACCGGAGAGCGCCCATGGCCATGGGGCGACACCCCAGGCGCTGCAGCAGGTGCGCGAGTGCGGCCTTTTCCCCTCACCATCGTCACAGAGGTCTACTTGGATCGTGGAGCAGGAGGGAGGAGTTGGAGGAAGAAGATGGGTGAGGAAGTCCTTCCCCCCTCTTCTTTTATAGCGCTCGCGGAAGGAACGACCCATGCCTCTTTGCTTTCAACAGGAGCTGGGAGACTGGATGCCAACAAGGAAGGCAATGATGGCCTTGCACCATGCGCAGGCACGCTTTATGTTAGTTGGGCAGTCACTGATGCATCGTGGGAGAAGTGGGGGCATCCCCTGTTCCATCATGCGCCACACGTCACGCCTGGCCTGCAGGCGGTTAGGGCCCGCGTTGTTTTGCCCCCTAATAGTTGGAGACCTGCGTGCCGCAGGTCCGGGGCTACTGTTGGGTCTATGGGACCCAGGGTACTGAGGCACGTCTGCCTTTGGCCCAGGACACGATGCATGTAAAGAGCCCGATGAGTGGCCTACCAGTTGGCGCCATGAACAAGACCCCTCATGAGGGTCTGGCCTCATGAGACCGCACCTCAGGAAGCGGGCATCTGGAGCAGAGTCAACAGCTTTACTGAGATCCTCGCGAGGCAGCCTCCCAAGTTTGCCTCCCGAGGCACCCTTCGTGAGGCGTGCGAAGCAGGCGCTGCTTGGGTTAGTCACACGATCTCATGTCCATCACGTGGATGATGCACGTGGTGAAAAACGGCGCCATAGGCCATGTCACCATGTGTAGATGAGGAGGATTTGCCCTTTTGTGCTAAGGGAGCAAGGCCAGCAAGCCGGTTCCCAAAGCAACCCCCATAGGTTGCCCGATCGGTGCAAGAAGACCAAGACGACGGGCTCGCCGGCGGAGGTGATCCCCGAGCCCACCGGCGTGTCATGTATGGTGGCTTTACAAGCGAAGACCACCTTTTTTCAGGATAGACTTCGCTCCTGTCCACCTTCAAAGTCATTGTTGTGTGGCAACCCTTCCTGCCAGTGTTTTCGGGGGAAGAGGACCAAGGCGGGTATAAAAGGAGCTAGGGTGCCGCTGTAGGGAGGGGGACTCCTCTGTGAGAAAACCTTGTACTCACTGCCTTATCACTAGAGCAATCCCAACCAAGCAGGACGTAGGGTTTTACACCACAAGGTGGCCCGAACCTGGGTAATCTGTCATGCCACTGCCCCGTTCCCGCTAGCGCGCTCTCGCCGTAGCCTCGCTGTGGTTTAGCTGTAGGAAGAGACGGGACTGTAAGAAGGAGCTTACCCACCTTTGGGTCCCCGGACCCCGGTTTCCGACACCTACCTTCCATAATGTTATCTGGATGTAGATACTTGGACAAGAACTTGGAGACTGCCTTAATTTAAACACAGAAAATTTAGTCAAGTTCCACGATCTTACTTGTCATCTGAGTTCTAATTGGCGGTGTAAAGATTCAAAGCCAACTCTAGCTTATTCAGCTGGTAGTGAGGTTTGATGATGCTTCAGATATGATGTACACAAAAAATATGAAGCATTATGTAGAATTCACTAATGGTCTATATTATACTGGATCTATGACTTGTTTGCTCCTATTTACATTTTATACTTGCCCCTATTTTGATCCCGAACTCCTGCCGTAGAGTGTAACATGGTTTCTAATGTTCAACTCTAGTTAGCTGATATTTTTAGGACACAATTTTTTTGGAAATGGAATACCTAAGATGCATCTTGAATTTGTTTAGGATAATGGTTGTTGTTGATTTTTTTGAGTGCCTAACCACAGAATAATTGACACACTGTTGTTAGTTTTTATAATACCAGCTATATTTTGTATCTTTGAGAGGCTAAGTTTTTGAAACTGTGATTATTTACTACTTACATGCTGTAGGTAGTAGCAACCACTATCATTTAGCTCCATTTAGAAGCGAAGGTGAATTATTCGAACTTTGGATTAGTTGAGTTGGGGAGCTATATTTATCAGTTTCGCGGGATTAACCACTGAATGTACTATAATCATCTTTGGTTCCTTGTTGTTGGAACAAACCCTCCGGCGACAAAAGCCGAGTAGCCCTCCGGCGACAAAAGCAGAGTAGCCCTCCGGCGAGCAATGCCAGACAGAGGTACACGAAGATGAACAAAACACACTTGGTTATTGCAACGAACACCCGGGCCGACGAACGACATGTATGTTGGCCTCTATTCAACTCAACTACCTCAAACGCATACATGGAGGTACACACTCACACACACGACACAACCTGAAAGAACTCTCACATCGACCGGGTGCACACCACGGTCTCGACGGAGACTACATCTTCCTTAGGGCCCTCTCACTTGGCTCGACACATACCGGCGCACTTACAACGAGTACACCGAGGGCTTTTTATACCCAAGCTACACACACCAGCACACTCACTCACATGACCGGGCTACTAACCCATGCATGCAACACCACATTCGGCCACTAACTCAAAAAACTTGGCGGACACACATGCACTAGCTAACAACCTCACACATGCAGGTCCACTCGGTCAGTACCTATGACCCAGCCAAGTACCAATGACCCAGCCAACTACACACACGTATCCATCTGATGCATGCAGCTAGCTAACTCACGCAACTCACACGCACACCACGCACACGGGCAGTTACCGGTTGTCCAGTGTCTCGCGGGGGACCGGACGTCCGGTAAGTGTCGGACTTTCGACGTTTTGGCTCTGTTGGGGTCCTGTCGGACGTCCGGACGTGGTCGGTCATCCGGCGGGTCTCGGACTTCTAATGTGTTGGCTCTGTTCTGGAGGTGGCGGATTTCTGGAGGGCATCGGTCATCCGCTGGCTGGGGGACGTCGGTCGTCCAATACTTGTCGGTCATCCAGCCACTGGAGTCTTCACTGGCTGGCGTTTGGGCTGACCGGTAGATGCTCCAGGCGTCGGACGTCCAAGGGGGACCGGTCGTCCAGTGGTTGTCAACTTCAGGGTGCTTTTTCTCTTGGTCCTTGTACTTGGTGTCCTCGCCGTCTTGTCCGTTGGATGTAGCTGATCTGTGGCCTTACTCCAAACACCTGATCACACATAGGGTTTCAATTTTAGGTACTAACCATGTCTCATATGTAGGAAGTGGTAGTTTGAGAGGAGCGAGTTCACCTTCTCTTTGATAGCCTTTGCTTGATCCCTTGTCATTGGTCCAAGTGGTGTCGTGGGAGGTGTAGGTAGGTCCATGGTGATGACCTTGGGATGCTCCGCATCATCGCCCCCCCTTGGGAAAGATTCGACCTCGGATCGAAAGGCTCATCACCATGGTAGGGAGAGAGATCTTTGATGTTGAAGATGCCACTAATGGAATATTTGTCGCGCGGAATGCCAATCTTGTAGGCATTGTTGTTGTAGCATTCAAGCACCTTGAAGGGCCCGTCAGCTCGAGTTAGAAGCTTGGATTTGCGTTCATTGGGGAAGCGGTCCTTGCGAAGGTGTAGCCACACAAGATCTCCAATGTTGAATATCATGGGTTGCTTGGAGATGTTGAGCTTGGTCGCAAGTCCTTGTACTTGGTGCTCGATGGTGTGCCTTATATCTTCATGCATCTTCTTGAGATAGTTCACTCATGCACTTGCGTCCATATTGATGCGCTCTTGTAGTGATAGAGGGAGAATTTCCAATGGGGACAACGGGTTGAAGCCGTAGACCACCTCGAAGGGGGACTTGCCAGTAGTCGAGTGTCTTGCGCGGTTGTAGGCGTACTCGGCGATGGTAGGCACTCCTCCCACTCCTTGATGTTCTTCTTGATCAACATGTGTAGTAGGGTGGAGAGTGTCTGGTTCGTGACCTCTGTTTGGCTGTTGGTTTGAGGATGGTATGCCGAAGAGAACAAAAGCTTGATTCCGAGTTTAGCGCAAAAGGTCTTCCAAAAGTAGCTTAGAAACTTGATGCCATGGTCCGAGACAATCGTCTTTGGCACTCCGTGTAGGCGCAAGATTTCCCTACAAAAAAGATTTGCAACATGTAAAGCATCGTATATCTTGTTGCATGGGATGAAATGATCCATTTTAGAGAATTGGTCCACAACAACAAACACGGAATCTTTGCCAGTTCTAGTTCTTGGCAAACAAAGCACAAAAATCCATACTAATATCTTCCCATGGGTGATATGGAATAGGAAGTGGCATATAGAGACCATGGATTGAGCTTTATACTTAGCTTTGCGACATGTAAAGCATCGGTTGGTGAAGCGTGAGACTTCACGGAACATCTTGGGCCAAAAGTAGTTCTTGGAGAGCGTAGCGAATGTCTTGTCGCGTCCAAATGTCCCATTAGTCCTCCTCCATGAGCTTCTTGCAAAAGTAACAAACAATGAGAAGACTCAGGAATACATAGTTTGTTAGCTCACATAAGATAATCATCCTTGATGTAATATTGTTCCCAAGATGTATGAGTCAAACATTTGGCATAAGGGATAGCAAAAGTAGGATCATGTGCATATTAGTCTTTTATGTGTTCAAAGTCAACGCCATTCAATTCAAGTTGGATAACAAGCATGCATGTACAGGAAAGCACACCCACCACAACATTTTCCTTACCTTTGATGTATTTGATGACATAGGGAAATGACTCAATGAATTCACTCCACTTAGCATGACGCTTGTTCAACTTAGTTTGACCCTTGAGGTAGTTAAATGTTTTATGATCCGTGTGGAGAATGAACTCATGAGGGTTGAGATAATGCTCCCAAACATGCAAGACTCTAACTAAAGCATATAGTTCTTTGTCATAGATGGGATAATTAAGTTGCGCTCCGGAAAGTTTCTCACTAACGTAAGCTATGGGGCAGTTCTCTTGCATCAACACAGCTCCTATTCCATAACCGCTAGCATTGCAATGGACCTCAAATGGTTTATCAAAGTTGGGTAAAGCAAGCAGAGGAGAATGTGTAAGAAAATTCTTAAACTCATTGAATGTGGTATCTTGGGATGGTCCCCAAACAAATGGTGCATTTTTCTTACTCAAAGCATGTAAAGGTAAATCAATAGTTCTAAAATCCTTCACAAATCTACGATAGAAACCGGCTAAACCAAGAAAACTACGCACTTGTTGCAAGTTGGTTGGTTCGAGCCAAGTTTAAATAGCTTTAATCTTTGATTCATCTACATGAACTCCCTTAGAAGAGACAACGAAACCCAGGAAAACAAGCTTATCAACACCGAAAAGGCATTTGTCCATATTAGCATAAAGGCGCTCTTTCCTAAGGGTTTACAACACGGTTCTAAGATGGGTGACATGATCTTTAGGAGATTTGCTAAAGACAAGAATATCGTCAAAATAGACCATAACAAATACACCAATGTATGGCCTAAGAACAAAATGCATGACTCGCATGAAGGTGTCGGTTGCTTCGGATAAACCCATTGTCCTGACCAACAGTCATACAAGCCAAACTTGGTTTTAAAAGCTATTTTCCATTCATCACCTTCTTGGATGCGTATTTGGTAGTAGCCACTTTTAAGGCCAATCTTATAGAAAATTGTGGCTATGATAAGCTCATCTAGCATGTCGTCTAAGCATGGAATGGGGCAACGGTCTGTAACAGTGATAGCATTGATAGGACGACAATCGGAAAACATGCGATATGTACCATCTTTCTTGGGAACAAGGATTACCGGGACGGCACATGGGCTCAAGCTTTCTCGTACATGGCTGTTTTCGATGAGATGTTGTACTTGCCATTGGATCTCCTGGGTTTCCTCGGGGTTGACGTGGTAGGGAGCCTTGTTAGGAAAAGATGCTTCGGGAATGAGGTCGATGCGGTGTTCGATGCCTAGAAGAGGAGGTAGACCCGGAGGTAGCTCGTCGGGGAATACATCTTGGAATTTCTGCAATAGAGAAGATAACATTAAATGTAGATTGTGAGGGGTGTTAGTTTTTGTTGCCTCATCCTTGCACAAAAGGACATAATGCTAACACTTGATGGGTTCTCACACACTTCTATCATTTCACTTTTGGTGGAAAATAGCACTAAGTTTTTCTTGTCGCTCATCATGGAGGCACTCAATTTGGGCTTGTGGTGCTCACTCTCTTTTTGGTGGTTCGCTCCCTCACTATTCTCTCCACGATGGGTGGCTTGCTTGTCGGTGATCACTTGGCTTGGAGACATTGGTCGTAGCACGTACTCCTTTCCTTTCATTATGAGGCTATAGTGGTTTGTTCGCCCGTTGTGGATGATGCCTCGGTCAAATTGCCATGGCCGTCCAGGAAGGAGGTGGGAAACGAACATCAAAACGACATCACATTCCAAAGTGGCTTCGCATGCTCTGATCTTGAAGGAGACTTTTAGCATATGCTTCACTTGGATAGTGCTGCAGTTACTTGCGTCCATATTGATGCGCTCTTGTAGTGGTAGAGGGAGAATGTCCAATGGGGACAACGGGTTGAAGACGTAGATGACCTCGAAGGGGGACTTGCTAGCAGTCGAGTGTTTTGTGCGGTTGTAGGCGTACTCGGTGATGGGTAGGCACTCCTCCCACTCCTTGATGCTCTTCTTGATCAAGACAAGTAGTAGAGTGGAGAGTGTCTGGTTCGTGACCTCCGTTTGGCCGTCGGTTTGAGGATGGTATGCCGAAGAGAACAAAAGCTTGATTCCGAGCTTGGCTCATAAGGTCTTCCAAAAGTAGCTTAGAAACTTGACGCCATGGTCCGAGACAATCGTCTTTGGCACTCCATGTAGGCACATGATTTCCCTACAAAAAGATTTGCAACATGTAAAGCATCATCTATCTTGTTGCATGGGATGAAATGAGCCATTTTAGAGAATTGGTCCACAACAACAAACACGGAATCTTTGCCATTTCTATTTCTACGCAAACCAAGCACAAAATCCATACTAATATCTTCCCATGGGTGATATGGAATAGGAAGTGGCATATAGAGACCATGGATTGAGCTTTAGACTTAGCTTTGCGACATGTAAAGCATCGGTTGGTGAAGCGTGAGACGTCGCGGAACATCTTGGGCCAAAAGTAGTTCTTGGAGAGCGTAGCGAATGTCTTGTCGCATCCAAAGTGTCCAATTAGTCCTCCTCCATGAGCTTCTTGCAGAAGTAACAAACAATGAGAAGACTCAGGAATACATAGTTTGTTAGCTCTCATAAGATAATCATCCTTGATGTAATATTGTTCCCAAGACGTATGAGTCAAACATTTGGCATAAGGGATAGCAAAAGTAGGATAATGCGCATATTAGTCTTTTATGTGTTCAAATCCAATGACATTCAATTCAAGTTGGGTAACAAGCATGCATCTACAGGAAATCGCATCCGCCACAACATTTTCCTTACCTTTGATGTATTTGATGACATAGGGAAACGACTCAATGAATTCACTCCACTTAGCATGACGCTTGTTCAACTTAGTTTGACCCTGGAGGTACTTAAGTGTTTTATGATCCATGTGAAGAATGAACTCATGAGGGCGGAGATAATGCTCCCAAACATGCAAGACTCTAACTAAAGCATATAGTTCTTTGTCATAGATGGGATAATTGAGTTGCGTTCCAAAAAGTTTCTCACTAAAGTAAGCTATGGGGAAGTTCTCTTGCATCAACACACCTCCTATTCCATAACCGCTAGCATTGCAATGGACCTCGAATGGTTTATGAAAGTTGGGTAAAGCAAGCAAAGGAGAATGTGTAAGCAAATTCTTAAGCTCATTGAATGTGGTATCTTGGGATGGTCACCAAACAAATGGTGCATTTTTCTTACTCAAAGCATGTAAAGGTAAAGCAATGGTGCTAAAATCCTTCACAAATCTATGATAGAAACCAGCTAAACCAAGAAAACTACGCACTTGTTGCAAGTTGGTTGGTTCAGGGAAAGTTTAAATAGCTTTAATCTTTGATTCATCTACATGAACACCCTTAGAAGAGACAATGATACCCAACAAAACAACCTTATCAACACTGAAAAGGCATTTGTCCATATTAGCATAAAGGCGCTCTTTCCTAAGGGTTTACAACATGGTTCTAAGATGGGTGACATGATCTTTAAGAGATTTGCTAAAGACAAGAATACCGTCAAAATAGACCACAACAAATACACCAATGTATGGCCTAAGAACAAAATGCATGACTCGCATGAAGGTGCCGGGTGCTTCGGATAAACCCATTGGCATGACCAACATTCATACAAGCCAAACTTGGTTTTGAAAGCGGTTTTACATTCATCACCTTCTTGGGTGCGTATTTGGTAGTAGCCACTTTTAAGGCCAATCTTTGAGAAAATTGTGGCTATGCTAAGCTCATCTAGAATGTCGTCTAAGCATGGAATGGGGCAACGGTTTGTAACAGTGATAACAATGATAGGATGACAATCAGAACACATGTGATATGTACCATCTTTCTTGGGAACAAGGATTACCGGGACGGCACATGGGCTCAAGCTTTCTCGTACATGGCCATTTTCGATGAGTTGTTGTACTTGCCATTGGATCCCCTTGGTTTCCTCGGGGTTGACGTGGTAGGGAGCCTTGTTAGAAAAAGATGCTCCGGGGATGAGGTTTGATGCGGTGTTCGATGCCTCGAAGAGGAGGTAGAACCGGAGGTAGCTCGTCGGGGAATACATCTTAGAATTCCTGCAATAGAGAAGATAACACTAAAGGTAGATTGTGAGGGGTGTTAGTTTTTGTTGCCTCGTCCTTGCACAAAAGGACATAATGCATAACACTTGATGGGTTCTCACACACTTCTCTCATTTCACTTTTGGTGGGAAATAACACTAAATTTTTCTCGTCGCTCATCGTGGAGGCACTCAATTTGGGCTTGTGGCGCTCACTCTCTTTTTGGTGGTTTGCTCTCTCACTATTCTCTCCATGATGGGTGGCTTGCTTGTCAGCGATCACTTGGCTTGGAGATATAGGTTGTAGCACGTTCTCCTTTCCTTTCATCATGAAGCTATAGTGGTTTGTTTGCCCATTGTGGATGACTCCTCGGTCAAATTGCCATGGTCGTCCAAGAAGGAGGTGGCAAACGGACATAGGAACAACATCACACTCCAAAGTGTCTTCCTATGTTCCAATCTTGAAGGAAACTTGCACCATGTGCTCCAGTTGAATAGTGTCGGAGTCTCTCAGCCATTGGACCATGTAGTGGTGGGGATGCTTCATCTTGACCAATTGGAGCTTGGCGCATAATTCTTCACTCGCCAAGTTATGGCAACTTCCTCCATCGATGATGACTTTCACGGACCTTCCATTGATGCCGGCATTGGTGTGGAAGATAGGCATCTTTGGTCTTCATCTTGTTGATGTTGAAGGGTCAAGACCTTGGAGACAAGAGCGGGGCTCGAATCTTCATCACAAAACACTTGATCATCTTCATCTTCATTCGCTTGCCGGTGCATAGCCACATGCTCGATGGCTTCCATTTCTCCTTCACTCATGGAGTCATATGTACCATCGTCATTGAGGATCATGCTGTGCTTGTTGGTACACTCGAAGGACTTGTGGCCTCGGCCATCGCATGTGAACCACTTGATTGAACTTGTCTTGATGGTCTCATCGGTTGGAGTAGATGATGATGAAGCTCTCATGATATAGGCTAAGGTGTCCCGTCTTTCGATGAGATGGTGGCTATCATTTTTGATGGAGTAAACTTTAATGACCCGACTATGAACGTGCAAGGACGTCGCGCCTTAACAATCGCTAAACCAACTCCGAGAGGTTATTGACCATGCTGGAGCATGATCAACCTGACCACGAAGGTCTATTTCCTGCAAGAAAACAAAGAACAAGCAAGAAACTGAAATTGCAATCTGGATATTGCGAATAAAATAGGAAAACTTTATTGATCAAGTGGGGTTCTATGACGCCTTGGTTTGGTCGTTGAACACAAACGAAGTACGCGAAATTGCAGCTATGGTGAACTTTTAATCTAAATAAAACCGAAAGTCTAAATGATGACCTAAGGGCTGTATATATGGAGGAAGAGGGGGGAATTTCGTGGACCTTGGAGGAGGGGTCCGAAACCAACCCTAACTCTTGTTTCCCCACACATGCGGACTCTAAAAACAACCTATAATCAAGTATTTAGAAATTAGATGAGCCTGGCCCAATAATATGGTGACGCAACACCTAGAATAGCCACTGGACGAATTTATGTAGTGGCATCTTGTATATTTTGTCCAATGCTTCATGCACTCATTATGGTGGCTCCAAAGTCCTGGAATCAACACTTGTAACTCCGTTCTTGTTCCCCTTGCACATGCCATCACCTCCATGCTTGAACTTGCTCCAAGGTTCATCTTTCTTGTCCAAGCTAGGCCCTTCATTTGTAAGCAAAACAAATTTATCCAATTTAGGCAGCATCATATTCTCATGAACATTAGAATCGTTACCAAGAAACGGAAGTACTTAGTAATCCAATTGGCGTGCGCGAGCTCTAGTAATTGGTCCAGTATGTATAGGAACAGGGGTTGTAGGTGTAACAATGGTATTGATGTCCTCATCATCCTCTCCATCTTGAAATGAAGTCGTCCTCAATGGAAGCTCATCCTCCTCACCCAAATAAGGCTTCAAATCTGCAATGTTAAAAGTGGTACTAACCCCAAAATCTGTAGGCAGCACAAGTTTATATGCATTATCATTTATTTTTTCTAACACCTTAAAAGGACCATCAGCACGTGGCATTAGCTTTGATTTGCAAAAATTAGGAAATCTGTCCTTACACAAATGTAACCAAAAAAGATCTCCAGGTGCAAACACAACATGTTTTCTACCTTTATCCCCAACAAGTTTATATTTAGCATTCATACACTCGGTGTTTTCCTTAGTTAACTCATGCATTTTAAGATCAATTCAGCATGTTGTTTAGCATCAAAATTAACCTTCTCCGAAGGTGGAAGAGGCAACAAATCAATAGGTGAACCATACACAATTTCAAAAGGGCACATCTTAGTAGAAGAACGCAGCGAACGATTATAATCAAATTCAACCCGAGGCAAGCATTCTTCCCACATTTTCTTTTTATTCTTCAAAACAACCCTAAGCATAGTAGAAAATGTTCTATTGACTACTTTAGTTTGTCCATCAGTTTGGGGTTTACATGTAGTACTAAAAAGCAGTTTAGTCCCCAACTTAGCCCATCAACATCTCCAAAAGTGGCTAAGAAATTTAGTATCACGATCTGAAACAATAGTATTTGGCATACCATGCAAGCGAATAATTTCACCAAAGAACAAATCAGCAACATTAGCAGCAGCATCACTTTTATGACATGGTATAAAGTGTGCCATTTTCGAGAATCTATCCACGACAACAAATATGCTATACCTCCCCTTCTTTGTTCGAGGTAAACGCAAAACAAAGTCCATAGATATATCCTCCCATGGAACACTAGGTACTGGCAAAGGCATATATAAACTATGAGGATTGAGTCGTGACTTAGCCTTTTGACATGTAGTGCAGCGAGCAACAAAGCGCTCAACATCCCGTCTCATCTTTGGCCAAAAGAAATGTGTAGCAAGTACATCCTCCGTCTTCTTCATGCCAAAGTGTCCCATTAATCCTCCTCCATGTGCCTCCCACAACAAAAAAAGACGAATAGAGGTAGCTGGAATGCATAGCTTGTTAGCACGAAACAAAAATCCATCGTTAACGACGAACTTGTTCCATGTTCTCCCCTTCTTTTCAGTTCTGCAAAACGTCTCTAAATTCAACATCATGCACATATTGATCTTTGATGGTCTCCTAACCAAATATTATAAAGTCAAGTTGTGAAAGCATAGTATAGCGACGAGACAACGCATCAGCAATAACATTTTTTTACCCTTCTTGTGTTTAATAACATAAGGAAAAGTCTCTATGAATTCAACCCATTTAGCATGTCTACGATTCAGTTTGGCTTGACTTTTAATATGTTTCAAAGATTCATGATTAGAATGTATAACAAATTCTTGAGGTCATAAATAATGTTGCCATATTTCTAAAGTCCGAACAAGAGCATATAATTCTTTATCATTACTAGAATAGTTTAGACTAGGCCCACTCAATTTTTCAAAAAAGTATGCATCAGGTTTGCCATCTTGTAATAACACACCTCCTAATCCAATTCCACTAGCATCACATTCAATCTCAAAAGTCTTATTAAAATCAGGAAGTTGGAGTAAAGGAGCATGTGTCAACTTATCTTTCAATACCATGAAGGCTTCTTCCTGTGCGGTACCCCTAACAAAAGGCACATACTTCTTTGTAAGCTCATTGAGAGGTGCAGCAATGGTGCTAAAATCTCTCACAAAACGCCTATAGAAACCAGCGAGTCCAAGAAAACTCCTCACTTGTGTGACCGTTTTGGGCTGCGGCCAACTCTCAATAGCTTCAATCTTGGCTTTATCAACTTCAATTCCCTGTGGAGTACCAACATAGCCAAGAAAAGATACTCAGTCGGTGCAAAAGGTGCACTTCCCAAGGTTAGCAAACAAATGTGCATCACATAGAGCAATACAAACAGCACGTAAATGTTCCAAATGTTCCTCCAAAGATCTACTATAAATCAGTATATCATCAAAATAGACTTCCCCAAATCGTCCAATGAAAGCACATAAAACTTCGTTCATTAATCTCATGAAAGTACTAGGTGCATTAGTTAACCCAAAAGGCATGACTAACCACTCATATAATCCAAACTTAGTTTTAAATGCTGTTTTCCATTCATCTCCCAATTTCGTACGAATTTGATGGTATCCACTATGCAAATCAACTTTGGAGAATATTGTAGAGCCACTAAATTCATCAAGCATATCATCTAGCCTAGGAATAGGATGTCGATAACAAAGAGTATTAATGCCTCTACAATCAACACACATACGCAATGTACCATCCTTTTTTGGCACCAGTATAACAGGAACAACACAAGGACTAAGAGATTCACATATTTAACCTTTGTCGAGCAGCTCTTGTACTTGATGCATAATCTCCCTTGTCTCCTCTAGATTGGTATGGTATGGTGCACGGTTGGGTAGTGATGGACATGGAATTAAGTCAATCTGATGCTCAATCCCTCGAATAGGTGGTAATCCCAGTGGCACGTCTTGTGGAAAGACGTCAGCAAACTCCTACAAATGTTAGTGACAGCAGGAGGCAAAGAGGAAGGCACGTGGTCGAATGAAAATAATGCCTCTTTGCACACACAAAAGCATAGCAAACAGATTTGCTGCAATCTAGACCATCAATATCAGATTTGGTGGCAAGTAAACATCCACTTTTCAATTTAATCTCAGAAGCAACACTAAATGGTTTATTATTAGGTTTTATTTGGTGCTCAAATTATTTTGCCACAATATGATTTTCACTCTTATTTTTCTCTTGTTTTGCTTTATTAGCTCTATCAATTCCATCTTTCAAAATGGAATCAGGAGACATAGGAAGCAAAGTAATATGTTTATCCTGGTGAACAAGACTATACTAATTGTTTCTACCATGGTGTACAGAATTTTTATCAAATTGCCATGGTCTACCAAGTAATAAGGAACATGCTTGCATGGGTACCACATCACAATCAACAAAATCAGCATATGTAGAGATACTAAAATGCACACGAACAGTACGTGTTATCTTAGCCTTGCCACTGTTGTTGAACCATTGGATGCAGTAAGGATGTGGATGTGGTCTTGTGGTGAGAGATAGATTCTCCACCATTTCCAAGCTAGCCAAGTTGTTGCAACTCCCTCCATCAATGATGATGCAAACAGAACGTTCCTTCACAACTCCCTTTGTATGGAACAAATTATGCCTCTGATTTTGCTCAGCTTGTGTGACCTGCACACTCAAAACACGTTGAGCAACTAAACTTTCATACCTGTCAGCGTCATCAGCAGCCATGTATTGCGTCTCTTGTTCAGAATCATCTCCACTGTGTTCTTCACTTGAAATAAGAGCCAAAGTCTCCTCATCGTAGTCACTAGCGAACTCATACCCACCATCCTCAGTAGCAATCATCACACGCTTAGGTGGACATTCTCTTGCATAATGACCTCTACCCTTGCAACGACGACAAATAATATCATGTGTTTGCCCTGTTGATGCCATGGATGAAGAAGAGCTCTATGCAGACCCAGAAGGTGTGCTCTTGGCAAATGATGTTGGTGGTTCTTGTTTTCTTGTATCTCGGTTGGAATTGGCGGTTGAAGTCAGTGGTGCTGCAGTAGGACCTATGGGAGTAGAGGATGCACGTGGTGTCCATGATGAAGATCGACCTGAAGAAAAATTAGTTTGCGCCAATGTCTGTTGATCCTGCACTTCACGTTCAACTTTGCAAGCAAGATGGAATAAATGAGTGATATTATTATGCCCCTTACACTCTAGAATTCTTTGAATCTCTTTATTTAATCCACCCATAAAATGTGCAAGCATAGCTTCATTATCCTCAACAATACCACATCGAATCATGCTAGTTTGTAATTCCTGATAATTTTTTCTACATAATTTTTTCCTTGTCTTAAACGCTACAATTTTTGAAGCAATTCGCGTTGATAATATGGTGGAACCCAACGAGTATGCATAGCATTTTTCAAAGCAGCCCAAGTAGCTGGAATAGGATATAATCTACAATGTTCAGACCACCATACACATGCAAAACTAGTGAAAGCACAAACAACAGCAACAACACGTCTCTCCTCGGTATATTGTAAACATGTATAATGTTGTTCAATTTCTAACTCCCAAGTAAGATATATATCAGGAACATATCTACCCACAAATGGTGGAATATTCAATTTTGGTTTAGGAAGATGGTCATGATCTCGACCTGAGCTAGTAGTGCAGCCCTACCATTGCGATTATATGCATGTGAACGATCTGGTGCTGGTGGTTGCACGTAGTTCTGATTTTGATCAATCTCATCCTCGTAATCGTCATCCTCCTCGGCACCAACAGCAGCAGTAGCAGGAGCCAAAGAAGCATTAACAGTAGGTACAACAGCACCATAAGTTTGGCCATCCTCAATAGGAACACACTTCACTCGTCTGAACTGATTCGGTAGGGGGCGTTGTTGTTGTCGTTGCAGAGGTGCGACAGGTGTAGCCGGTTGTGGTTGTGGAAGACGCGAGAGCAATTCATTAAACTTGTTATCCAACTTTATCTCGAACGACTTCTCCATGCCATCTTATCTTCTCCATGGCATCTTCAAATCTATTTAGCACATCTCCCACTTGGCCACTCATCATTTGTTGAAATTTATCGTGCAACTCCTTGTTTGTCATGTTCTCCCAGTCAATCTCATCGGCTTGTGGTCCTGCCATGGTTAGCAGCAATAGAAACACACAAGAATATGATCCTACAAACTACTTGAAAGTGGTAGTGTGTCACAAATCCATCAAGCAAATATCAAATTCTTACCAGTTCTTACCCAACAATAGGTGGTGATTGGCAACCGTTGTTGTCAAAACTCTCAAAGCTTGGATAGAGAGATTACAAGGGAGAGTCAAACGCACGACGTAGATGTATGTGGATCTGGGAAGGCTTATAATATGGTAGCAAAAAGGGTCAACAATAATCAATTCAGAGATGCAAAGTTGAATAAACGCGCAACGACGATACTGTTCTGGTCCTAGGCTAGACCGTGCTAGAGACGCGAGCCTAGAGCACTAACAAAATCACGGCGCTGCACAGAAACAAGGGAAAAGCACACTCTAATTTTTTTTGTTTTTTCTTTTGCACTTGTTTTTTTGCCGAAAATTGCAATAATGGAGAGTGTCTCAAAACTCTTCCCAAGTCAAACTAAGAGGATATGCACGAATTTTCTTGACAATTTTTTTCAGGAAATCAGGGCAGTGACGATGAAAAAGTGCGACAAAAAATCAGTATGATGGCGAGTTTCTCAAAAGACTCAGAAAAGCCTAAAAACATGATAGGGGAAAAATATTTTTGCCTGCCGAAATTTTGGCCTAAAAACTGCCCGGGGGTCTCTAGACTCTTTTTTTTCGAAACCTACTCAGGCAAGGAAACACGAATTAGAAAATAGAAGGATCTTGAAAACAAACCTAATATGAAAAGAACTCAGATTGGTGGTGGATATATGATGGTAAGATATGGCAGCGGTGCTGGTATATGGTAGCGGTGGGGGTATATGGATATGGATTGGTGGTGGTATATGGATATGGATTGGTGGTGGTATATGGATACAGATCGGTGGAAGATAAGAAGTAGTGGTAAATGGTAGAGGCGATGATGTTGGTGCAGCGGCGGCGTGACAACTTATGACCAGAACTCGAAACTCTAAAAGACTAGACGCTAAGACCAGCAACTTGACACGACGATGCAACTGCAAATTCAACAAAGCAAAATACTGAAAAGACTATGCAAAGGCTCAGACTGGTTCAGACATGGTGAACTAACCCTAATTTTTTTGTGGCTTTTCGTGGACTATAGGTACGAAGAACAGACTCGATCTAAAATCTCACCGAGCAACCCGGAAATTTGATACCCCTTGATAGAGGCTAAGGTGTCCCGTCTTTTGATGAGATGGTGGCTATCGTTTTTGATGGAGTAGACTTTGACGACCCGACTACGAACGTGCAAGGTCGTCGCACCTTAGCAATCACTAAACCAACTCTGGGAGGTTATTGACCACACCGGAGCACGATCAACCTGACCACGAAGGTCTATTTCCTAAGAACAAGCAAGAAACTGAAATTGCAATCTGGATATTGCGAATAAAAGAGGAAAACTTTATTGATCAAGTGGGGTTCTGTGATGTCCGGGTCTGGTCATTGAACACAAACGAAGTACGCGAAGTTGCAGCTATTGCGAACTTTTAATCTAAATCAAACCCAAGTCTAAACGATGCCCTAAAGGCTGTATATATGGAGGAAGAGGGGGGAATTTTGTGGTCCTTGGAGGAGGGGTCCGAAAACAAGCCTAACTCTTGTTTCCCCACACATACGGACTCTTAAAACAACCTATAATCAAGTATTTCGAAATTACATGGGCCTGGCCCAATAATAAGGTGACACAACACCTAGAATAGCCTCTGGACAAAAGTTTTGTAGTGGCATCTTGTATATTTCGTCCAAGGCTTCATGCACTCGTTATGGTGGCTTCAAAGTCTTAGAATCATCACTTGTAACTCCGTTCTTGTTCCCCTTGCGCATGCCATCATCTCCATGCTTGAACTTGCTTCAAGGTTCATCTTTCTTGTCCAAGCTAGGCCTTCATTTGTAAGCAAAACAAATGTATCCAATTTAGGCAGCATCATATTCTCATGAACATTAGAATCGTTACCAAGGAACGAAAGTACCTGGTAATTCAATTGGCGTGCACGTGCTCTAGTAATTGGTCCAGTATGTAAAGCAGTAGGGGCTGTGGGTGTAACAATGGTATTGATGTCCTCATAATCTCGGCTTGTAGTTGCTTGTAGTAGGAGGACGACTTGAGGTTGTCGATGTTTTCTTGGAACTTGACTTGTCGCCGTTGCTTGTAGAAGGTTTGATTGAGGTGGAAGGCGTTGGAGTCATTGAAGCTTGGTTGTTGTAGCCGTATGTCTTGGAAGAGTATTTGGCATACTTGAAGTCATCTTGCACTTGTCGTTCCGCCTTGGTAGCTTGGTGTACTAGCTCCAAGAGGTTTGAGTATGGTTGGAAGTCGGCGATCTTCTTGATAGGATGATGGAGTCCATTCAAGAAACGTGCCATATTTTGCTCATCATCTTCCGTGACATTGGCTCGTATCATGGCAATCTCCATTTTCTTGTAGTACTCTTCAACGGTATGTGTTCCTTGCTTGAGGAGTTGTAGTCGCTTGAAGAGTTCACGGTTGTAGTATTTTGGCACAAGACATGCTCTCATGACATCCTTCATTTGCGTGCAAGTTGTGATGGGTGGTTCACCTCTTGCCTCACGGTGCTCAATGACTTGCTCCCACCAAATGAGGACGTAGTCTTGAAACTCGAGGGATGCCATGGAGATCTTCTTATCTTCCTCATAATTGTGCAAATGAAAGATTTTGTCGACCTTAAATGCCCATGAAAGGTACTCTTCAGCATCATTTCTTCCAGAGAACTTAGACATGGTGAACTCTAGCTTGCCATAGCATTGCTCTTCATTGTGTTGGGGTTGAGGGTGATGACGTCCTTGATGAGGGGGATTGTCTCCCTCAACTTGCTCTTGGTGTGGAGGATTCCCATTGTGTTGTTGCTCTTGATGAACCTGAGGTTCTTGTCGAGCTTGTGGAGGGGCTTGAGGAACTTGTCGGTGCAACCGTGCTTGGTAAATCCCCTCTTGAACTTCATCACGAAGTGCTTCTTCTTGCTCACAGGCATGTCGGTTGCGTGCGGCAACATTGCGACTTGTGTCTAGGAGTGTACGTTGCCCCTCAAGTGCTTGAGCTTCTCGCCGTTGTTGTTCTTGATGTTGTGCGTCGGCAGTTTGTTTGTCTTGGTTTGTCATGCTCGCTCTTCCTCTTGTTGGTGTAGGCGTTGCCGTTCTTGTGCTTGCACAAGGGTAGCTAGATTTTGGCGATGTCGATGTTCTTGCGCTCGAAGTTCCTCTTAATGATCAGTGTCGTGTAGAGGATTGCAGTTTGCATGACGGTCTTGGCACGCGGCTTGGCGAAGAGTGTTCAACATCAGTGTACTTGAGTTGTCGGAGGAGTGTCGACTTGAGTGGCTCCTTCTTGAATATGATGACGACGTAGAAGAGCAGCTAACCAACAAGGCACAAATCTCGTCCATTCTTGCATTGTTCTCTTATTTTTGTTCGTCAAGCTTGTTGTCGAAGTAGTCTCTTGTACGTTGTGTCGGATTTTGGGTTCCGGCAGACCCTTGAGGTTCGAACACTGGGTGCGCACGGAGATTTCGCCTTCTACCTACCTGCACCTCTCCGCTTCTCTAACATCTAAGCTATGGAAAGAACAGCACAAGAGACACAGGGTTTATACTGGTTCGGGCCACCGTTGTGGTGTAATACCCTACTCCAGTGTGTGGTGTGGTGGATTGCCTCTTGGGCTGATGATGATGAGCAATACAAGGAAGAACAGCCTCGCGAGGGTCTTCTCTTGGCTGGGGCGACGAACTACTAGGAGGAGTTCAGTCACCCTTCTCTCTCTCTCTTCTCGATTGCGATTTGATCTTTCTACCCTGTGGGTGGCTAGTCCTATTTATAGGCAAAGGCCCTCGGCCTCTTCCCAAATGTTGAGTGGGAAGGGCGCCAACAATTGGCCACTTTGAAGGGGAACATCTGGTACACTTATCCTGACTAAAGTTGGTCCTCGCCCGCCAAAGGCTCTGGTGGTGACGCTGGCTGGGGTTCTACAATGACTTCCTCCCTGCCGTTGGACAAGTCTTGGTCTCGTTGCACCGAAACGGGTGCCTTTGCTTGATGCTCTCGCCTGCGCTTGCTCCCTTTGCACCAAAGAGGAAAGGAGGACACTGCGCGGCTGGCGCCCGCCTGGCGCCTTTGGTCGTCATGGCTTGCATCACGGGCACCTCGTGAGGTACCCCGCCTTGATATCTCCGCCTCCTCGTGGGCCAGCCTGATGAGGCCGTGCCTGAGGAAGCTCCGTGTCGTCCACCCCGCGAGGCTTGGCCCCTCGCGAGGGTCTTGGGTCTGTGTTGATGAAGATGGGCCGCGCTGGGCCCCCTTTTGAGCCACGCCACAGGCCGCAGGCAGGAAAGTCTGGGGACCCCCATTCCCAGAACGCCGATAGTAGCCCCCGGGCCCAAGGCGCGCCCGAACTTGGCCGTGCAGGGAGGCGAAAGGGCAAGAGCGAAATGCCGCGGGCCCTAACAGCCTGCGGCCTCGGGCGCCGCGTGGCGGTTGATTGGGCGTGGGCTTCACTGTTCCCCCACGCCCCCTTATTTTGCGCCATGCTAGGCGGACTCGTAGTTGTACACAGCCGCTCCCCTTTCTGTTGCTCGAGCGCCCTCTGTCCTTCCTCCTCTCGAACTCCAGGTTCTGTTTTCAACCCAATCTCGAACCTTCCCCCCTTCCCATCACCATGGCTCCGACGAAGAAGGGAAGAGGGAAGAAACCCATGCCTCCGCCTTGCTCACCGCCGTTGGCGGCCCCCGCCGAGGGCTTGGGCAAGGTCAGCTCGGCTCTGGCCACTATCTTCAATGAATGCGGGAGGACGACGGCCTGGCCCGCGTCCCACTTCTCCATCGACAGGATAGTCACCGAGGTCCCGTATTTTGCCGACGCCCTGTGGGCGGGTCTGGTTCCCCCCTTTTCTGATTTCTTCAATGCCGTGCTTTCCCACTATCAGATCCACATGATGCATCTGGGTCCTTAATCCATCACCCTCCTTTCGGTCTTCGCCTTTGTTTGCGAGGCAATGATGGGCATCCTTCCTTTGGTTGCCTTGCTGCGCCACTTCTTCTCTCTGCGCCTTGTCGACCCTACCCAACGCTGGGCGTGCGTGAGCTTCGTTGCCGCGTTTGAGACAGCAGCCTCAGGGATTGACTTCAGGCTCCCTCTGCCCGCGGCTGGGTTCCGCGAGCGGTGGCTGTATCTGGATGCAGGGGTGCCCAGCCCCGTGCCATCGGAGCCAATTTCGCCTGCTATCCCCAATTCGGGCTAGGGCCAAGAGACGCTTGAGAGCCCCCGGCTCGTCTTCGTCTGGCACCGCTTCACGTTCTTGAGGTCGCTTGGCGTGACAGCGCCCAAGGTGGTGAAGGAGTTCCTGCTACGCCGCGTTGCTCCTCTCCAATGCCACTCCCGCCGGATGTGGGCCTTCAGCGGGCGTGATGATCGTATGAGGCTCCAGGAAGAGGACCTGACGCCTGAAGTGCTGAGGACAGCGCTCTTGATCCTGACTGGGGACCCCAACCCTGGCAGCATCCAGCAGGGAGGGGCCTTGCTGTACCTCTGCCAGAACAGGGGCGATTTTGTGAATCAGATGCCTATCTTTGATGAGTGGGGGCCGCGCCCCGCCGGTCTCCAGGGGCCTCGCGAGAACCCAGTGATGGTGACTGCCCTTCCAGTCGGCCAAGGCGACTCTTCCTCAAGTGGCGGAGCAGGGAGGCATGAGGCGCCAGAGGCCGAGGGGGCTCCCGGCGGGGTGACAGCGTCGGGCGATGCTCACGAGGGAGCAGCTCTTGGTGCCCGTGCCGCAGAGCCTGAGGGTGGCAAGCAGCTGCCCTCAGCACCTGCGACTGAGGCCCCTGAGGCTCCAGCCGCTTCTCTTGGCGAGGCGATTGGCAACGCGCATCAGGCAGGCGCCCCTGACACGGATTGCCTTGACGCTCCGTCTTCGTCGCAGGTTGATCCCTGCGCTCAACTCTTGGGCCGCTTCCGCATGGACTTTGAGGCCCTCCGGAAGAGAAGGGAGGCCCTGGGCGATGATTACCCTTGTCGCCTGCTGAAGCGTAGGAAGTACTTCACCACTGATGAGTAAGCCTTCTCCTTTCCCAGCTCCCGATCCTTCTATTGCTTTTACTGATCCATGCTCCGCAGGCCCCTTCTAGCCGAGCTCGCGGAGACGGCCGAGGTGCCGTCCCCCTTGGCTTCGCCCCCTCCACCGTCCTCAAGCGCTCCGAGCAGCAGAGCCCTTGTGGTGAGGGCGATCAGAGAGGCGAACCGTCCCGAGGCGCATCGTGGCCCTGCGCACCTCGCGATCCTCCTTCGCAGGCCTTCTCGTGGATAGCCAGCCTGCCGTGGGCTTCTCGCCTGGTCGTGGACTGCGATTGGCTGAGGCGCTCCCTGCGCTCTTCATCTGGGGACGGGCTGGCTCCAGGCCGGGCTTCTGGCGTGGCGTGCCCGGCTGTCGCGAGGGTGCCAGCCCCCAGCCCCCTGCCCGGAGGGGGAGTGCTGATTCGTGGCCCCCGACGCTTGCTTGGGGCAGATGATGGTGTGGAAGACGTGCTCGAGCGCGCCCGGGAGCGTCGCGCTCTTGGCCAAGGATTCCTTCGAAGGGCGGCTGACGCGGTGAGCCTGCTTGGTGAGGAGCTTGCTGATGAAGACGCGCGCCTTGAGGCCGAGGGCCTGCGCCTGGCTGCAGAGAGGCGCGAACTGGAGGGCGCCATTGCCCTTGCGCACTGTCAGCGTGATCTTGACGACGTAGAGGCCAAGGCGTCACTGGTGGCCTCTCTGGAGGCCCGATCTTGGGCCGCTGAGGAGGCCCGGGAAGCTGACCGGCGGCGAGAGGCGGCGGAGGAGCGGGCTCGGGAGCTCCTGGCCTAGTGCCACTCACTGGAGGAGCAAGTGGAGCTGCACGAGGCAGCCCTCGCGTCGATGAAGGTGGCCTCTGGTGACCTAGCAGAGCTCCAGAAGCATGAGGAGGCGCTGATGCTCGAAGCCGCCGAATGTACCCTCGAGTACGAGCGTCTGGAGACGAGGGAGCGCTTGGTGACGCAGGCGGAGGATGATGTCGCTGCACGGGAAGCCCGTGTCCTGGAGGAGGTCGAACGTCGGGTGGCGATGGCGCGCTTGAACCTCGAGCACGAGTTCGAGGAGAGGCTGGGGTTGATCCGGGCCGAGGCTGAAGGTAGGACTGCTGCCTTGAGGGCCAAGCTAGAGGAAGCGACGCGGCGGGCCGATGCTTTTCGGGCCGCCCTTGAGGTAGCGCAAGGGGAGTCAACCACCTCCCAGGCCGAGGTGCTCCTTCTTTGCCAGCGGGTGGAGGAGGCTGAGGTCGTTGCGCGCCAGAATGCGGACGAGATACGTCAGCGGTGGATCCTGGAGCATGAGCACGGCCCCATGCTCACCACGCTCCGGGAGAGAGCCAACACAACCTTGGGCAACATCTGCGAGGCGGGTGTTGGCGAGTCGCACGCAGTCAACTACGCCGGCAACCTTCAGTTCTTCATCGACGCAGTGACGCAGCTGGAGGCGCGGTCGGTCAGGGCCGACAGGTTGGTGGAGGAGAGGAGCCGCGCCCTGCTCGGGCGCGCCTTTTCTCACGTCTTCAGCCATCTCCGGAACATGGATCCCCACTTCGATTTCGACGCCGCCATCGCCCCAGTCCCCCAGGCCGTCCGAGACGACCTGGTGCACTGGGTGGAAGACAATGTGGATGCTCTTGTCAGGGCCTTCGCTTCAGATAACGACGACGTGATCGTGGTTGTCGACGAGGGCGGTGTGGTGAACGGCCCTGACGCCGCTGGCGGCGACGCAGACAGCGATGGCGAGTTCAGCGACGCCAGCAACGGTTCGGGTGGTGCTCCTGAGGACGCATTGGGGGATTTATCCGACTGATCATGCATCGTTCCTGTTTCCTTACCCTGCATGAATAGAACTCAGGTTTTGGCCTGATGGCTATGAGAGCATTTTGGAGGGGGAGCCCCTCATGTAAAACTTGTGTCCATCGTATTAGTAGACGTTACATTGCCCATGCGCCCGCGCCAAGTGGTTGGCTTAAGCGACGCGCTGGTCGGCTAGTTTACCTTTGTCCCGTGCGGGCCCTGAGGTAGCCTGTGGGAGGCTGTGGTGTCCCGAGTGTTCCCTGATCGAATCCGTAGGATCTGCAGTAAAAAAACCCTCCTGAGAGGACGCGGCGGTGGCAGTCTGGGCTGCGCGCAAGCTAGGCCTGACCCGGCTCGCGAGGGGCTCACGAGGGGAGGCAGCTGAGGCGAAGTGGTAATCAAAACGCGAGAAATTGCTCGAACGAGACTAAGCACCCTTTCCCCGAACACACGCAAATCTCAAATTCGAATCCAACTTAAATCTAGCGGGGGAAGTGACAACCAAAGCAACGAAATCAGACAAAAGGCCGCGTCCGGCACCTAATCTAGTCTTGGACGTCTTCTCACCAGCGCGGAGCTAAGTGCTGCCACTGGGCGTGGGAGGGAGCCCCAGGGCCTGAGGCCGGCACCCCTGAGACTGCGGGGCGTGTACAGCCCCACTCATTATTACGTGAGAGTGTCACGGGGTAGCGATCTTCACACGCACTGGGCCTTCTTCACAGGTACCGGCCTTGCTTCATATCGCCAGACGAGGGCCCCGCCTTGCGCCACACTCTAGTGCCACAACGACGACCGGAAACCAGGACGCCGCCGATGGGGTAGAGCGGTCGCCAGCGGTTCCCCCGACGACCACGGGTCCTCCGCCAGGGGCAGGCCCTGAGGCACCTCCCCAGCAGAGGGCCTACCTCCTAAGAACACCTTGCTCCGAACGCCGTGGTGGTGATGTCGGATCTCGGCCCCTCTCCTGCAGCCCCCTGCGCCCTCCTCCCGAGGGGTAGGAGACCGTGGGAGCGGGGCAGCTGCTTGCTGTGGCGACCTGCACCTCCTGCGATCCATGATTAGCGTATGCCTGCTCTTGAGGAATTAGCGGTACCCGATAATCGTTGCCTCCAGCGTGGCCAGTGGGACCGTCCCGGGGCTCCTGGAAGGGCTCAGCTTCTGGCGCCTCGTCCCCCCAGCTTGGGCTGAGGAGCGAGCCTTGTTCGCCCTCGTGAGGGTGTCCTTGGTCCATCATGAGGGGCACGTATTCTTCTGGCGCCGTCATCCCGAAGGCCATGCCGTAGTGCTCCGCGTGCCACGCAGCTCTGCTTGACGCGCCCACCGTGGGGTGGTAGCGCGGCTGTCCACTGGGGCTGTGGGTCGCGTCGATTCCTTCTTCTTCGCGGACCGGGAGCGGGGGCAGCGCCGCCGCCAGTCCGGTGCCGACAGCTTCGCTGGCGTTGGAGTAGCCTTGGAGCACGCGGGCGCGCGTGGAGCCCCCGCGTGGGCCGCCCTGGGCTTGAGATGGGAGCTGGGTGCAGAAGGGGTGAGCCCCCAAGGCGGCGAAGCCCAGGAGCTCTGCCACCCGCTCCAGCAGCACGTCGCGGCCGCCCTCCAGTAGCCTGCACTGCAGCAGCTCTCGGGCCACCGTGAGCACGGCCCTCGAGTTCGTCTGCTCCCGGCGGGTGTACGATGTCGTGGTCGCGGCGTGATTGGAGGCCCTTGCTGCTGACTGCACCTGCCACGGTGTGAGAACTGTCGAAGCCTGTCCGCGTCGCCCGCGGCTCGCAGCACCCTGCAGACCGCGAGCTGCCTGGGGCACGGGGCCGCCCGAGGCGAGCGGCTCTGCGCGGGCGGGCCACGCCGCCCATGGATCTGGGTTGCCCGCCTGGTCGCCGGATATGGTGATGACGACGCGACGAGACACGAAACGGTAGAAGGTGGATTTCGGCGCACCCCTACTTGGCGCGCCAAATGTCGGATTTCGGGTTCCAGCAGACCCTTGAGGTTCGAACACTGGGGCACGCGCCGAGATTTCGCCTTCTACCTCCCTGCACCCCTCCGCTTGCTAAGATCTAAGCTATGGAAAGAACAGCACAAGAGACACAGGGTTTATACTGGTTCGGGCCACCGTTGTGGTGTAATACCCTACTCCAGTGTGTGGTGTAATACCCTACTCCAGTGTGTGGTGTGGTGGATTGCCTCTTGGGCTGATGAGCAATACAAGGAAGAACATCCTCGCGAGGGTCTGTTCTTGGCTGGGGCGACGAACTGCTAGGAGGAGTTCAGTCACCCTTCTCTCTCTCTCTCTTCTCGATTGTGATCTGATCTTTCTACCCTGTGGGTAGCTAGTCCTATTTATAGGCAAAGGCCCTGGGCCTCTTCCCAAATATTGAGCGGGAAGGGCACCAACAATTGGCCACTTTGAAGGGGAACATCTGGTACACTTATCCTGACTAAAGTTGGTCCTCGCCTGCCAAAGGCTCTGGTGGTGACGCTGGCTGGGGCTCCACAATGACTTCCTCCCTGCCGTTGGACTGGTCTTGGTCTCGTTGCACCGAAACGGGTGGCTTTGCTTGATGCTCTCGCCTGCGCTTGCTCCCTTTGCACCAAAGAGGAAAGGAGGACACTGCGCGGTTGGCGCCCGCCTGGCGCCTTTGGTCGTCATGGGTTGCGTCACGGGCACCTCGTGAGGTACCCCGCCTTGATCTCTCCGCCTCCTCGCGGGCCAGCCTGATGAGGCCGTTCCTGAGGAAGCTCCGTGTCGTCCGCCCCACGAGGCTTGGCCCCTCGCGAGGGTCTTGGGTCTGTGTTGATGAAGATGGGCCGCGCTGGGCCCCCTTTTGAGCCACGCCGCAGGCCGCAGGCAGGCAAGTCTGGGGACCCCCGTTCCTAGAACACCGACATGTTGCTCGGAGAGATGCAAGTCGGTGGCGAGGTTGTCGATGCGGTCGCCCAATGCTTATTGTTCTTGATGCGAAGCTCGTTGGGCACCGAAGAGGTGGCTCTTGGTGACGTAGGAGGTCGAGTCATCGTCTTGCTCGATGAAGAGTGGGTTGGTAGGAGAACTTGGCCTATCCATCATTCCAAGCAAATGTGTGAGTGAGAGAGAAGAAAAGAACTATACCAAATGTACCTTGACCTATGTTGAGGGTGGATCAAAGATCACTCAATGATGTAACAAGGAAATAGCAGAATTGGTATTGTATCGCGTCAATCTCTCACACCTACACAAAGAAAGCTTATGGTGGAGCTCGGTTAGGATGGTGGCACAAAATTTATGCAAATGTTAGTGAGACTCAATAATGTTGAAAAAGATTCACAAATTTGCAAATGCAACAAGTAGAATAATAGCAAGATATGGTACACAGAAACACACACACACGGAAAGACGTGCAACCAAAAATGAGCGGAAAATGTGGAATCCACGGAAAATGCTCTTGTTGCACAATGCTAGAGAGACACTAACACAATTGCACAATAGGCGGATATAGGACTTGTGCACAACCTACTAAGCAAAAATGTAACGATTTCTATCCCAAGTATGCTATATGTATGGTGTTTCGGTGATATGATCCAAGATGATCAATGATGTAGGGTAGAACCCTATACGCCTGATCTTTCACCAAAGGAGCAGATCCCGTGAAGAACACGAAGAACACGAGGGGAAAGAGAGGAATCACTCAAATTAACAAGAAACAACCACACATGTGCTAGATACAAGTACCCATAGAGATCACACAGTCCAAATCCAACAAAGGACGATACAAACGGTAACTAGTTCATCTCCGTGAGGAGGTCTTGAGGGGTCATCCCATGAAGGGGTCTTGAATACAAGGTGGATCTTCTCCGTAGAGGCGCGGTCTCTCTCGATGGAGTAGATCCGTATGGATGAGCAAAGCTCTATCTCAAAGGAACTAAACCTATGCTAACCCTAGAAAGGAGAAGTATATATAGTCTAGGTCCACGAAGGGGTAAGTGACGGGTGAAAGGGTACATGGGCTTCGGCCCGAGTGTCTGCGCGCAGGCAGGGCTGGAAGTTCCGGGATCCGGAAGTTCCGGACAGGTTCTGGGCTATCTAGAAAGTTGGCGCGCTCGGGGCTGGTCTGGACTCCGGGTTACGGAGGTTCCGGGCAGGCCGGAAGGTCTGAGGGCTGGAAGTTCCGGGCTTTCCGGAAGCTTGTACGCACTTCTTCTTCCTTCTCTTCCACGCTTCTCTTGCAGATGGTGTAGGTGATCCTTGGCGCTTGCACTCCTCCTCGTCGTCCATGAAGCTCTGACAATACCTATGCATCCACACGGGAGAAGTATCAAGTAGTATACCATCCTCGAAGGGGTCAAGTGGGCACGTGTAAAGGAGATGATTCACCTTTATGTATGTGAAGTAGATGTGGCACGTGTCACTTGCTGAATGAACTCTTGACATGGTGATGTCTGTAGGATGCTCCGCATCATCCCCTCCCCCTTGGGAAAGATCCGACCTCGGATCGAAAACCAAATCACCATGGGAAAAAGATGGCGTCGCCATGTAGAAGTGGACGATCACCAAGCACTCGTCATCTTGAAGCTCGAAATAGGCACTCCCTAATGTCGCACCGTCATGTGGTTCCTTCAAAAGGAGAAAGGACAACAAACACTTAGAAAAACAAATGTGGTTACCGTTAGTGCAAAACCAATCATTCAAGAGGTGATTCACCCAACAAGTGTTGTCACCAAGCAGAGTATATGGTGTGACAAATGATTGTGGCATGTCATGGAAGCATATAAATTGAGCACAATCAAGGACATCATGGGAACAATCATGCAAATGGGAGGTAGAGATGCTAATATGTGTGACAAGAGAACACGCATCTACCTCAAGATCATAGCAAACATGCATAAAGCGCTCGACAAATGTTCGATGGTAGGCATAAGAATCATTCACAACACCAAACAATATGAGATGTCTACACACATGGGTCAAGTGAAAGACAATCCGAGCATAACGTGCATAGGGTGTAGTGAAAATCGAGTGGCACTCAACACAATAGAAAGAGCAATTGTTCATCATGTGTGAGGCAAAGTCAATCATGTGACAATAAATGGGACATGGCATATGTGAAATAATGACATTGTTGCAACCAAACATATGATGGAGCAAGTAATCCAAGAATTGGATGCAACACACAAGGTATATATGTCAAAGCAAGATCTCTAACATGTGCGCAATCAAATGGTCCAAGATGACCAATAAGTCTCATGGTGCGAGCAACACAAGTAGTACAATCTGTAATATTAATGCTCATGGTTGTGGGTTTCTCGAAAGAGAAGGATATGGCCTTTAAAGCTTGTCCTCGTGCGTCCTTCACAATGCAGAAGCACAAGCAAGTGCGATGTAGAATCGTCGTGGTAGAAGGTGGTTCTCTCTCAAGAGCTCGAATGGTCAACACACGTGAAGTGGAAGTCAACACGAAGTCCAAGTATCCTACACATGCACACAACAAAACAAAGAACACATGCGCATGGTAGATAAACACATCATCCATCATGATGGTTCTCTTCTCTTGCACATAACCATTAGAAGCACAAGTGCATGAATAATATGATGCAATAATGGTAATATTCATGGCACTAGGTATATAGTGCAAAGAAGTAAGACAAGCATGCTTCACAAGAAATATGTCAAAAGCTCCAAATATATGTGAGAATGCTATGGGGGTAATCTCATTAGCAAGACTAAAATCATTGTTGCACTCAATACATAGCAAATCTAGCATCAGAGAGGCAACATATGGAGATATATGACAAGAAGCAATAACAATCATGTGCAAAGCATGTAGATGGTTCATCCGAAGACCATGCAACAGAGCTTCGTATTCGGCTGCGTTGTTGGAGTCTGTATACAATATTTGCAGTACGTACTGAACGGTATCTCCGGTTGGGGATGTCAGGATGACGCCAGCCCCTAGACCAGCTAGCATTTTATAATCGTCGAAGTGCATGATCCAATTGGAGTATGCGCCGTACTCTTTAGGGAGTTTGGCCTCCGTCCATTCGGCGACAAAGTCGGCCAATACTTGCGACTTAATGGCCCATCGAGGTTTGTATGTTATGTCGAACGGGAGGAGTTCAATGGACCATTTGGCAATCCGGCCCGTAGCATCGCGGTTGTTTATAATATCATTAAGTGGCACTTCCGAGGCTACTGTAACCGAACACTCTTGAAAGTAGTGCCGCAGCTTCCGGGATGCCATGAATACCGCATAGGCTATCTTTTGATAATGTGGGTACCATGACTTGCATGGAGTGAGGATAGTGGATACATAGTATACCGGCTTTTGAAGAGGGAATTTATGTCGGGCAGCTTCTCGTTCGACGATGAGCACTGCGCTTACAACTTGATGAGTTGCCGCAATGTACAACAGCATTGGTTCGCCGATGTTTGGCGCGGCCAGGATTGGGTTGGTTGCCAAAATGGCCTTTATTTCCTCCAATCCGGCTGTGGCAGCGTCCGTCCACTCAAAGTGTTCGGTGCGCCGAAGGAGGCGATAAAGGGGTAAAGCCTTTTCTCCTAAGCGGGAGATAAAGCGGCTTAGAGCCGCCACGCATCCTGTTAATTTTTGGATTTGTTTGAGTTCTATTGGGGTAGCCAACTGTGACAAAGCTCGGATTTTGGCCGGGTTAGCTTCCATACCTCTACTGGAGATAATGAAACCCAGGAGCTTTCCGGCTGGTACGCCGAAAACACATTTTTTTGGATTGAGCTTAATGTCATATGTTCGGAGGTTGTCGAATGTGAGCCTCAAGTCGTCTATCAAAGAGTCGACGTGTTTGGTTTTTACGACCACATCATCTACGTATGCCTCTACTGTTTTGCTGATTTGTTTTCCAGACATGTCTGAATCATGCGTTGATATGTTGCGCCGGCATTTTTGAGCCCAAAAGGCATTGTGTTGAAACAGAAGGGACCGTATGGTGTGATGAATGCCGTTGCGGCTTGGTCGGACTCCACCATCTTGATTTGGTGGTAACCGGAGAATGCGTCAAGGAAACACAATGACTCGTGTCCTGCTATAGCATCGATAATTTGATCGATACGGGGGAGGGGAAAGGGATCCTTTGGGAAAGATTTATTGAGGTCCTTGAAATCGACACAAAGGTGCCAGGATTTATCCTTCTTTGGTACCATCACTAGGTTTGCTAGCCAGTCGGGGTGTTTTATCTCTCTGATGAATCCGGCCTCCAATAACTTGGCTATTTCCTCTCCCATGGCCTGTCTCTTAGGTTCGGAGAAACGCTGAAGAGCTTGCTTGACCGGCTTGAATCCCTTTAGGATATTGAGGCTATGCTCGGCCAGCTTTCCTGGGATTCCTGGCATGTCTGAGGGGTGCTAGGCGAATATGTCCCAATTCTCGCGCAAGAACTCTCGTAGTGCAGCGTCCACGGCGGGGTTTAACTGTGCCCCAATGGAGGCTGTATTTGTAGGGTCCGTTGGGTGGACTTGGAATTTGACTATTTCATTCGCTGGTTTAAAAGAGGTGCACTTGGATCTCTTATCGAGTGTCACGTCGTCCCTGTCCACTGTGGAGCGTAGCGTGGTTAATTCCTCGGCCTCGAGGGCTTTGGATAATGCCTCGAGGGCCAGTGCATCTGTTTTGTTTTCGGTGCGGAGTGCTGTGTCCAGATCACTGGAGAGAGTGATGATTTCGTGGGGCCTGAGCATTTTGAGCTTCAAGTACCCATAATGGGGTACAGCTTGGAAGATCGTGAACGCCTCATGTCCTAAAAGGGCGTGGTATCCACTGCTGAATGGGGCCACTTGAAATGTAATTTCTTCGGACCTATAATTCTCTGGCGTACCGAATACCACATCTAGTATGATTATCCCAGCGCATCATGCCTCCCGACTGGGTATGATTCCTCTGAAGGTTGTGCTACTTTGCTCAATGCGGTTCCAGTCTATTTCCATTTTTGAAGAGTTCCCTCCTAGATGAGGTTTAATCCGCTGCCACCGTCCATGAGTACTTTGGTGAGTCGAAAGCCATCCACAATTGGACTGAGGACCAGTGCGGCTGGTGCTCGGGCTGTTCGGATTTTAGGTTCATCACTGGCATTGAATGTAATAGCCGTGTCACTCCATGGATTTATTACTGCTACGTGGCAGATTTCGGCCATGCTGCGGAGTGTTCGCTTGCGCCTATTATTTGACGCAAATGTCTCAAAGACTGTTAACACTGTATTGTTATCCACAGGATGGTGCTATGTGGCATTTGGGATAAGAACATCCTCACCGCTTTTGGCCACCTGCCGGAGTATCCAACATGCTCTAAGGCTGTGCGTTGGTATTGTATCCGCTGTACTATGAATTTTGCAGGGTCCATTAAGCCATCCCTCCAATACGGTTCCATGCCCTGTAGAGGATTTTTGTTTCTTTGCACCTAGCTCGGGCGTCTTATGATAGAGCACCCTTTTGCTTCGGACTGGGTGTATATTCGAAGCCGGATTATCCCAAAAGTTTGCTTCGGTTTCCAGGCGCTTTCCATCACACAGTACTTTCGTACTATTGACGCCAAGTCAGTGAAGCGTGATATGTCATGGCGACTTAAGGCGTTAAGGATTCCCTTGTCCGTGCAATTATTGCAGAAAAGTGAGACTGCGTCTTCCTTGCGACAATCCTTAACCCCGTTCATCACAAGGAGGAATCTGGCCCAATAATGATGTATTGTTTCATGGGGCTCTTGCCTGATGTGGGAAAGATCGTTTATGTTTGGGTGGGTGGGTGGATTTGAGTCCGAATCCCTACCCGATCTGAGACCCAGGGGCCGAGGAGTTTCCAATCTTGCAAGTTCGGGTTCCGGAGTGTTACCCGATAAATTTGGCCCGCTGCCTGATTCTAGGTTCAGGGCTTGGGTGATGTCCTCCCGTAAGCGGGTATCCGGCTCGGAGAGCTCAGGAATCCGGACATAGTTAGTCCTCAAGATAGAGGAAGAGTTGCCGCATTGTTCCTCCACCACCGCAACGTGATGGGTGACTGGTGGAGAGTTAATCTCCCTTTGATCAGGTTTAAGCCCAATCCGATCATAGTCCGTAGCGACTCCCAAGGCAGCGATGCGATCCAAGAGCTCGTTTAAGGAAGCGAGCTCCAATGGATCCATCTGTTCGGCGAGTGCCGATTTTACGTGGAGGCTGTTTTCGATGACCCGAGAAGTCATCGTCGGCGCGGCGGCCGAACAGGCGGTCATGATGAAACCGCCTAGCCGGAGAGTTTGGCCGACAGCCAAAGCTCCCCCAACAGTAGTACCGTCTTTAAAGACGAGACATCCTTCCTTCTGGCGACGGCACAAAGGAACTCTCAATGAAAGCACCAATGTCGGTGTCAAAACAGGCGGATCTCGGGTAGGGGGTCCCGAATTGTGCGTCTAAGGCGGATGGTAACAGGAGGCAGGGGACACGATGTTTTACCCAGGTTCGGGCCCTCTTGATGGAGGTAAAACCCTACGTCCTGCTTGATTTATTCTTGATGATATGAGTATTACAAGAGTTGATCTACCACGAGATCGGAGAGGCTAAACACTAGAAGCTAGCCTATGGTATGATTGTATGTTGTCCTACGGACTAAGACCCTCCGGTTTATATAGACACCGGAAAGGGCTAGGGTTACACAAGGTCGGTTACAAAGGAGGAGATATACATATCCGTATTGCCTAGCTTGCCTTCCACGCCAAGTAGAGTCCCGTCCGGACACGAGACGAAGTCTTCAATCTTGTATCTTCATAGTCCAACAGTCCGGCCAAAGGATATAATCCGGCTGTCCGGATACCCCATAATCCAGGACTCCCTCACTCGTCGCCTGCCGTCACCGCCGCCACCGGCCCGG
Source organism: Triticum urartu (assembly GCF_056163025.1). Classification (NCBI taxonomy): domain Eukaryota; kingdom Viridiplantae; phylum Streptophyta; class Magnoliopsida; order Poales; family Poaceae; genus Triticum; species Triticum urartu. Next base: position 292,989,367 of record NC_141876.1, on the reverse strand, counting down.
CGGGGAACGAGCAGCAGGCCTCGTCCCAGCATCCTTCGGTGCGGCGGGAGGGCCACACCGCAACCCCGTCATTGACTCCAGCCGGTTCGTCGTCCCACGCCCGTCGCGCCCCCACGGACGTGGACGCCGCGGTGCTCCTGGCAAGAGAGCTCTTGCACTACCGCCCCATCGATGACCTCTATGAGGACTGGCTCGCCCGCATCACCGAGCTCGTCAGCACCGTAGGGGGCTCTCCTTTGCCGTCCTTCTTGCTGCCTCGCCCTCCATTCCGCGCAGGGGGCGAGGATCAGGAGGCGCCTCCGCCACCTCCTCCCCAAGAAGGCGCCCTGGCTCCAAGGCACGCAGCCCCAGGGCGAGAGCCTCCACGTCCCCAAGAAGGGATTTGCCAAGAGATCCAAGAAGGGAGTTGCCAAGAAGGGAGTTGCCAAGAGATCCCTTGTCCCCAAGAAGGTGCTCGCACGCTCCCAGCACCGGCGCGCCAAGATCGTGTCCCTGCGCCTCCACGCCGAGACCCCGCGCTACTCCAAGCGGCGACGCGTGGTAATCACCAGGAGCAGGCCCAGCACCAGCAAAGGGCGCCGGTGGCCACAGCAGGCTGTTGCGCCTTCACCCCCGAGCTACGCGGCGTCACATGGCCAGGCAAGTTCAAGCCTGATCTGCCCCCTCGCTACGATGGCACGGCGGACCCCGCGGAATTCCTACAGCTCTACGAGCTGGGCATCGAAGCCGCTAATGGAGATGAAAAGGTCATGGAGAACTGGTTTCCCATGGCGCTCAAGGACGGCGCCCGCACCTGGCTCCTGAACCTAGCTCCTAGCATGATCTCCTCCTGGGACGAGATGCGCACTCGCTTCATCGCCAACTTCCAGGGCACTCACGACCAGCCCCCGGCCATAAGCGACCTGCGCCGCATCAAGCAACAGCCAGGGGAAACCCTGCAGAAATACATCCAGCGCTTCAATAATGCTCGCCTCATGATCCCCAGGGTGACTAAGGAAGCCATTATCTCAGCCTTCTCTAATGGCGTGCGCGACATCAAGATGAAGGAGGAGCTGGCAATCCATGAAGACCTGTGCACATCCCTGGAGCTGTTCAACTTGGCGACCAAGTGCGCCAGGGCTGAGGAAGGACACCTCTCCCTCCTCGAGCTCCCGGCTGCTGACCCAGAAGAGAAAAAGCCCAAGGCCAAGGACGTGAAGCGTAAGGGAGCTGTTGTGCTCACAGCGGAACCAGACACCAAGTGAGGCAGGGATCAGCCTGAGTCATCCAAGGGCAGCCGATACTGCGTGTACCACGACCTCCACACCCACAACACCAACAAATGCCAAGAGCTCAGGGCCGTGCGAGATGGGCGTATCGGCCGACGCCCCGAGCACAACGACGGGGGCAATGGCCGAGGAGGAAGAAGAGGTGGACGACAATGGGAAGACCGTGGCCCTCGCCAAGGGTGGCGTGACCGACCTCGCGAGGATCACTAGCAGGACCAGCCTCGAGAGGGAGGTTGGAGGGATCAGCCTCGTGAGGATCGCCCGCGTGGAAATGCAGGCCTCCCTCCTCTACCGCCACCACCAAGAAGGAACGAAGACCAACATCAAGACAAGGGGGCTGGGGGCTTCCAGGAGCCACGCGCAATCGCTTGCATCTTGGGTGGCGCCCAGGCCCCAGCATTACAGCGCATCTTCAAGCAGTTTGCTCGCGAGGTGAATGCAGTCCTCCCCAAGCTTGAGGCCACGCGCTCTCTCAGGTGGTCTGCGTGCGCCATCACGTTCAGCTCAGCGGATCAGCTCAAGTGCGCGGCGACGGCCAGAGTCCTCCCGATGCTTTGCTCCCCAGTCATCAGCAATGTGCAGGTCACCAGGACCCTCGTTGATGGCGGAGCAGGACTCAACGTCCTGTCTGTCGAGACGTTCGACAATCTCCAAGTGACATATGATAAGCTCCAGCCGACCAAGCCTTTCTCAGGAGTCACTGATGGTTCCACTATTCCGATAGGGCAAGTTCGCCTGCCAGTCACCTTCGGGCACTGCAACAACTGTCGCACCGAGCTCATCGACTTCGATGTTGCCCGCATTCGCCTGCCATACAATGCCATCCTCGGGTACCCAGCCCTAGCCAAGTTCATGGCAGTGACTCACCATGGCTACAATGTCCTCAAGATGCCAAGAAGCGGTGGAGTCATCACCATACCCTATGAGGAAAGGGACGCGGTGTGTTCACTTGAGCGTGCGTTCCAAGCCACAACAATCGAAGACCCAGATCACAGGAGCGGAAGACTTCCCGAGGCGACCCTTAAGAAGAAGAAGGCTTCGCCTGGCCCAAGCCATAAGGAGGCAGGCGCCTCCGGAGGCGTTGCATCAGGATTTGTGCTCATTCAGGGAGCGCCACCCTCTGTCGCATAGGAAAGTGCGCCCGGCGCCCTCCTGAGGCTGGGCTCGGGGCTCTTTCTTGGAAAACCATAGACTTTGCCAAGGTCACGAGGGAGGCACTCGGGCACCACTTGGAGGGGTGCTTCCAGGCACGGTTCCCTCAGGAAGGTACAAGGCAAGGAAGACCAAACCCTCAGGACTTCATCGCAGGAAACACCCAGGAGCTACAGGAGTCGAGAGTCATGCGCGGCAGCCGCCGCTTGCCCACCGTGGCCCCACATCCAGGCGAGGATGGTGGGCTGCGCGTCTGCATCGACGTGCCAGGGCTCAACTGAGCCGTGTCTCAGGAGCGCCTCTGGCCTTCGCGCGTGGGGCGTTGCGAGGGTCCACCTCACAGCTACATTCGCATGCCTTTTGGCCTGCCAAACGCGGTTGCCACTCATCAGCACCTGCTGAGGAGCATTCTGGAGGCTCAGGAGGTCAGGCATTGTGCGGTCCTGGCAGAGGTGGAGATGGCCCTCGAAGATCTACCCGTGCACCCGGAGCCTCCCGAGGCTCCTGGGCCTGGGGGCTCGTGAGGGTCGATGTCTTCACCGCGCGTCGCCCACTTCTTCGGCATCACTTCATCTTCAACGGCATTAGGTGACATCTTTCAAGTTCCATTTTTAGCTGGGAGAGCCCACAGGGCCGCGTCGTTCCCAGGTCGCGTGGGTACGTCCCTGCGGCATGTATCCGTTTTGCTTACGCTCTTTACCTAGCTTGCTGGGGGTGCCCCTCGGGCTGCATCATCCCCAAGCTGCTCGGGCCTGGCCCAGCAGCCTCTACTTTTCCCGCATCTACCTGAAACGGATTTGCTCCTTCGTGCTTAACATACCCGACCTAATCGCCTGCTCGATTGACATCTACCTATGGAGCCGCTCGCCCTGACACGACGTCTACGTACGAGTCCCTCCCTACAACGCCGATAAATCTGAGTGGTCGAGCTCTGGCCGCGGCAGCCCCGCAAGGCGCCACCTCACCAAGCCCTCAGTGCCCCAATACTCCCTCGGAGCGACCAATGGTTGGCTGGCAACCGTAGCGACAGATCTTGTCTCTCCTTATGATTGGTATGCAGGACCCACTCCAGGAGCAACGTTGGGGACATCGTGGGCTATCTCTCCCTCTCTCTCCAGCACGGATTGCTTGAACGTTAAAAGGGGGGCGCCTGAGCATAGCGGCTCATGGGCTCCTACTGGCTCTCCAGCCCTCACCCCCTGGCCTTGACCCATGGCATCGCGACCTGTCATACCAGCGGCGGCTGATCTCGCTCGAGGGCCGGGACCTGAGGACATAGAGCATTAAGGAAAGTGTGGGGAAGTGGGAAGAAGCTCGCGAGGACCTAACCCAGAAGCACCTCAGCTACCGCCACTCAGGCCGGGCGCCCCATCGAAGAACTACTCCAAACTCAAAAGATAAGTCACGCCCTTACAGGAGCTGGACCAACGCAGCACCAAACCCTCGCCTAGTGCAGCTCTGTCATGACGACGTTGCCTTCCTTTCTTGCCCAGCAAGGGCTGCTCGAGCACTAAAGGGGACCTCCCGAGCATCGCGACTCGGGGGCTCTTACCGGACCTCGGGCCGCTCACCTCCTGGCCTTGACCACGGCATCGCGACCTGGCATACCAGCGACGGCTGAAGCCTGCCTGGGGACTGGGACCTGTTAGCGTAGAGCGCTAAGTCCTCGTGAGGATAGAAAGGGGGAGCCGAGCCAAGACAGGACAAGCATCTCGCATCGATTCATATTAGGGATATAATGTTCGCAAAAGACATGGCAGGCGCTTTACATACCCCCGCGGGGTGTTGCTTCGATTCCTCGCAGGGAACAAAAGGTGTTAATCCTGAGGAACGCTAATTGCCCGCGCCTCCGCAAGCGACGCCATCATCCACAGTTGACTGCCCAGCGCCGACACCAACCTCACCCAGATCAGTGGCGTCGGTGGCCCGATGCAGTTGCCCTACTCCGAGCACGGCACGAGCTCGGAGGCTCGTAGCTGTCATTGCTCGTCTCCGGAGTCACGATAAGCTTGGGGGAGCCGCTGGATTCCCCAGCACCTCTGTTGCCGCTTGAAGAGCTGCTGGAGGGCCGATGGGCAGGCCAGGTCCTCGCCAGTCCGATGCCCCTGCCGCTTCCCTTGGGGCAGCACTCCAACCGGTGTCCTTCAGCATTGAAGACCTTGAAGAACATTAGTGAGGCGCCATCGTATTCAAGATGAATTACGAGGGCACCCTCCGTCCGACAGACCCGGGCGATCTCACCCCAGCCCCGGGTCATGTAGACCTTGCCCGGACCGCGACCTCCGCTTCAGTCGCGAGGGTGCTGCAGTCGGCGTGCTGCAGCCAGAGCTCCAGAGACCCGCTCGGCGGCATCTCGAAGGCGAAGGAGGGAGGAAGGCGGATCCAAGAGCATGGGGGCATGGCGGCGTGAAGCACGAGCTCATAGGAGGAGCCTTCGGCGTGGACTCCAGGAGGAACGACGCGCACCACTGTGACTCGCCGGCGTCGGCGGCGGCACCGTCGGTGTCGCTCGACGCCCTCTTCACCAGGGCCCTCGATTCGGGCATACAAGGGCAGTGGAAACCCAGGCGGCGGCCGCTCGTACCAGGGCCTCGATGCCTCCTACCAAGCACCCTAATCTCGGTGGCAGGGGACTAGCCGTTTCTTCGGCGGAAGAGGGTCAGGACCTTCTCGGAGGGCCTTTCCCTTCTCTTCTGCAGAAAACCGGTGGATTGGTGCCATTGGCGTAAGGAGAAGCAAGGACGGGGAAGAAGAAGGAAAGGAGTAGCAGGAAGGGATAAGCTAACGAGGCTCACGCGGCCCCGTACTTATACCCGGAGAAGGCCAACCGCCGGCCACCACGACCGCAGGTAATCATGACCCATTTCTCTGCATGCAGGTGAAGGAAATATGCCCTAGAGGCAATAATAAAGTTATTATTTATTTCCTTATATCATGATAAATTTTTTTTATTCATGCTAGAATTGTATTAACCGGAAACATAATACATGTGTGAATACATAGACAAATAGAGTGTCACTAGTATGCCTCTACTTGACTAGCTCGTTAATCGAAGATGGTTATGTTTCCTAACCATGAACAAAAGAGTTGTTATTTAATTAACGGGATCACATCATTAGAAGAATGATGTGATTGGCATGACCCATTCCATTAGCTTAGCACCCGATCGTTTAGTATGTTGCTATTGCTTTCTTCATGACTTATACATGTTCCTATGACTATGAGATTATGCAATTCCCGTTTGCCGGATGAACACTTTGTGTGCTACCAAACATCACAACGTAAATGGGTGATTATAAAGGAGCTCTACAGGTGTCTCCAAAGGTACATGTTGGGTTGGCGTATTTGGAGATTAGGATTTGTCACTCCGATCGTCGGAGAGGTATCTCTGGGCCCTCTCGGTAATGCACATCACATAAGCCTTGCAAGCATTGCAACTAATGAGTTAGTTGTGAGATGATGTATTACGGAACGAGTAAAGAGACTTGCCGGTAACGAGATTGAACTAAGTATTAAGATACCGACGATCGAATCTCGGGCAAGTAACATACCGATGACAAAGGGAACAACGTATGTTGTTATGCGGTCTGACCGATAAAGATCTTCGTAGAATATGTCTACATTGTTCTCGAACCCGTAGGGTCCACACGCTTAAGGTTTCGATGCCAGTTATATTATGAGTTTATGAGTTTTGATGTACCGAAGGAGTTCGGAGTCCCGGATGAGATCGGGGACATGACGAGGAGTCTCGAAATGGTCGAGACGTAAAGATCGATATATTGGACGACTATATTCGGACATCGGAAAGGTTTCGAGTGGTTCGGGTATTTTTCGGAGTACCGGGGAGTTACGGGAATACGGGGGAAGAAGTATATGGGCCTTATTGGGTTTTATGGGAGAGGAAGAGGTAGGCCGCGCCCCCCATTGACTAGTGCGAATTGGACTAGGGGGAGGGGCGGCGCCCCCTCCTTCCTTCTCTTCCCTGTTCCCCTTCCTTGTCTCCTACTCCTACTACTTGGAAGGACTCCTAGTTGGACTAGGAAAGGGGGAATCCTACTCCCGGTGGGAGTAGGACTCCCCTAGGGCGCGGCATAGAGAGGGCCGGCCATCCCCTCCTCCACTCCTTTATATACGGGGGCAGGGGGCACCCCATAGACACACAAGTTGATCTTCGTGATCGTTTTCTTAGCCGTGTGCGGTGCCCCCTTCCACCACACTCCTCGATAATATTGTAACAGTGCTTAGGCGAAGCCCTGCGATGGTACAACATCAAGATCGTCACCACGCCGTCGTGCTGATGGAATTCTTCCCCGACACTTTGCTGGATGGGAGTCCGGGGATCGTCATCGAGCTGAACGTGTGCTAAAACTCAGAGGTGCCGTAGTTTCGGTGCTTGATCGGTCGGGCCGTGAAGACGTACGACTACATCAACCGCGTTGTCATAACACTTCCAATGTCGGTCTACGAGGGTACGTAGACTACACTCTCCCCTCTCGTTGCTATGCATCACCATGATCTTGCGTGTGCATAGGAAAATTTTGAAATTACTACGTTCCCCAACAGTGGCATCCGAGCCTAGGTTTTATGTGTTGATGTTATATGCATGAGTAGAACACAAGTGAGTTGTGGACGATATAAGTCATACTGCTTACCAGCATGTCATACTTTGGTTCGGCGGTATTGTTGGATGAAGCGGCCCGGACCGACATTACGCGTACGCTTACGCGAGACTGGTTCTACCGACGTGCTTTGCACACAGGTGGCTGGCGGGTGTTAGTTTCTCCAACTTTAGTTGAACCGAGTGTGGCTACGCCCGGTCCTTGCGAAGGTTAAAACAGCACCAACTTGACAAACTATCGTTGTGGTTTTGATGCGTAGGTAAGATTGGTTCTTGCTTAAGCCCGTAGCAGCCACGTAAAACTTGCAATAAACAAAGTAGAGGACGTATAACTTGTTTTTGCAGGGCATGTTGTGATGTTATATGGTCAAGACATGATACTAAATTTTATTATATGAGATGATCATGTTTTGTAACCGAGTTATCGGCAACTGGCAGGAGCCATATGGTTGTCGCTTTATTGTATGCAATGCAATTGCGCTGTAATGCTTTACTTTATCACTAAATGGTAGCGGTAGTCGGGGAAGCATAATATTGGCGAGACGACAACGATGCTACGATGGTGATCAAAGTGTCGCGTTGGTGACGAAGGTGATCATGACGGTGTTTCAAAGGTGGATATCGCAAGCACAAGATGTTGATGGCCATATCATATCACTTATATTGATTACATGTGTTGTTTATCTTTTATGCATCTTATCTTGCTTTGATTGACGGTAGCATTTTAAGATGATCTCTCACTAATTATCAAGAAGTGTTCTCCCTGAGTATGCACCGTTGCGAAAGTTCTTCGTGCTGAGACACCACGTGATGATCGGGTGTGATAGGCTCTACGTTCAAATACAACGGGTGCAAACCAGTTGCACACGCGGAATACTCAGGTTAAACTTTGTCGGATTTCGGGTTCCGGCAGACCCTTGAGGTTTGAACACTGGGGTGCGTGCGGAGATTTCGCCTTCTACCTACCCGCACCCCTCCGCCTCGCTAAGATCTAAGCTATGGGAAGAACAGCACAAGAGACACAAGGTTTATACTGGTTCGGGCCACCGTTTTGGTGTAATACCCTACTCCACTGTGTGGTGTGGTGGATTGCCTCTTGGGCTGATGATGATGAGAAATACAAGGAAGAACAGCCTCGCGAGGGTCTATTCTTGGTTGGGGGGACGAACTGCTAGGGGGAGTTTAGTCACCCTTCTCTCTCTCTCTCTCTCTCTTCTCGATTGCGATCCTAGCTAGTTTCTGGGTGGCCGATTCTCCATCCCTAGCTAGTTTCTGGGTTGGCCGGTTCTCGATCCTTAGCTAGTTTCTGGGTTGGCCGATTCTCGATCCCTCTACCCTGTGGGTGGCTAGTCTTATTTATAGGCAAAGGCCCTGAGCCTCTTCCCCAAATATTGAGCGGGAAGGGCGCCAACAATTGGCCATTTTGAAGGGGAACATCTGGTACACTTATCCTGACTAAAGTTGGTCCTCGCCTGCCAAAGACTCAGGTGGTGACGCTGGCTTGGGCTCCACAATGACTTCCTCGCTGCCGTTGGACTGGTCTTGGTCTCGTTGCACCGAAACGGGTGCCTTTGCTTGATGCTCTCGCCTGCGCTTGCTCCCTTTGCACCAAAGAGGAAAGGAGGACACTACTCGGGCTGTCGCCTGCCTGGCGCCCTTGGTCGTCATGGCTTGCGTCACGGGCACCTCGTGAGGTACCCCGCCTTGATCTATCCGCCTCCTCGTGAGCCAGCCTGATGAGGCCGTGCCTGAGGAAGCTCTGTGTCGTCCGCCCCGCGAGGCTTGGCCCCTCGCGAGGGTCTTGGGTCGGTGTTGATGAAGACGGGCCGTGCTGGGCCCCCTTTGAGCCACGCCGCAGGCAGGCAAGTCTGGGGACCCCCGTTCCCGGAACGCTGATGTAGCCCCCGGGCCCAAGGCGCGCCCGGACTTGGCCGTGCAGGGAGGCGAAAGGGCAAGGGCGAAGCGCCGCGGGCCCTAACAGCCTGCGGCCTTGGGCGCCGCGTGGCGGTTGGTTGGGCGTGGGCATCTCCACTTCCCCACGGCGCCTCGGCAACTGCACGGATTGGACAAGTCCCTGCATGCAAAGCGCGTCATGATTACCTGTGATCGTGGAGGTCGGCAGTTGGCCTTCGCCGGCCATAAGTACGGAACGGCACGCGCCCTTCCAGTCCATCCCTTCTGGCTTCTCCTTCTTCTCGGTCCTTGCTCCGTCTTGCTGCAATGGCCGCGATCCGCCGGTACTCGTCGGCAGAGAAGGGAAAGGCTCCCCGAGGGGAACCAGACCCGCTCCCGCCGAAGAAACGGCTTGCCCTCCGCTGCCGGGCGAGGTGGCCCATCAGGTGGTGTCGAGGCCCTGGTGCGAGTGGCCACCGCCGGGGTTCCCGCTTCCCTTGTACGCCCACATTGAGGGCTCTGAAGGAGTCGATGCCGATCGCCACGGGCGGCGCCGCCATCGGCGCCGACGGGTCACGAAGGTGTGGGTCGTCCCCCCAGGGGTCCACACCAAGGGCTCCTCCCGAGAGTTCGTGCTCCACGCCGCCATGCCTCCTCAGTCCTGGATTCGCCTTCCTCCCTTCTTCGCCTCCATCATCCCGCATGGAGAGCTCTTGGAGCTTTGGCTGCAGCGCGCCGGCTGCAGCGCCCTCGCTACCGAGGCAGAGGTCGCGGTCGTTGCCCCGGGCGAGGTCTTCATGACTCGAGGCTGGAGCGAAATCGCCCGGGTCTGCAGGACAAGAGGCGCCTTCGCGATCCACTTGGAGTACGACGGTGCTTCGGTGATGTTCTTCAAGGTCTTCAATGCGAACGGGCACCGGCTGGAGTGCTGCCCCGGGAGAGGTGGTCGGGACCTTGCTACGGCGAGGACCGGGCCCGCCGACCGCTCCCTTGGTGGCTCCTCAGGTGGCGGAGGTTCCAGCGACTCCGGCGAGCTCTTCGTGACTCCGGAGATGAGCGACGACAGCTACGAGCCCCCGAGCCAGCGCCGCTCCTGGAGCGGGGCGGGCTCGTCAGGCTGTCGCCGACTCTGATCTGGATGGGGTTGGCGCCGGTGCTCGACGACCCACTGTTGATGATGGCATCTTTTGCAGGGGCGCGTGTAGTTATTGTCCTTTTAGGATCTGTTCCCTGCGAGGAATCAAAGACGCGTCCCGTTGGGGCTTGTAAGGTGCCTGTGATCCTATTTTGTTAATATAACCCTTGTCGTAGAACTGTGCGAGATGCTCATTCCGTCTTAGCTCAATTCTCCCTTTCGAACCTCACGAGGGCTTGGTGCTCTGTGCCGATGGGTCCCAGTCCCAAGGCGGCTTCAGCCGTCGCTGGTATGCCAGGTCGCGATGCCGTGGTCAAGGCCAGGAGGTGAGCGACCCGGGGTCCGGTAAGAGCCCCTGAGTTGCGATGCTCAGGAGGTCCCCTTTGGCGCTCAAGCAGCCATTGTTCGGTGAGAAAGGAGAGCGGCGTCGCTAACACGGGATTGCATTAGGTGCGGGGATGGTGCCACGGTAGCTGGTGCTTCCGGGTGGTGACTTATCTCGAGAATCAGGGGCCGCTCTCTGGTGTGTCGCCGGGTCCGTGCATCGGTAGGCGTGAGGTTGCTTGGCGAGGTCCTCGCGTGTCCCTCCCCTCTCGCCTTTGCTCCCCTTTCTGCTCTACGTCCTTGGGTCCCGGCCCTGGAGCGAGTCTCAGCCGTCGCTGGTATGCCAGGTCGTGATGCCGTGGACAAGGCCAGAGGGTGAGGGTTGGAGAGGCAGTAGGAGCCCTGAGTCGCGATGCTCAGGAACCCCCCTTTAACGTGCAAGCGGTTCGCGCGGATGAGAGTGAAGGAGACACCGCAAGGGCCTCGCCTGACGCAGCTCCTTTAGGAGATCCTGTAGACCCATCATAGAAAGAACGAGGGGTTGCCATGACAATTGATAGTCAGCCGTTGGTTGCTTCCGAGGGGCGATGAGGCACTGAAGGCTTGACGAGGTGGCGCCATGCGGGGCTGCCGCGGCCAGAGCTCAGCCATTCAGGTTTGTCGGCGTTGCAGGAACGGACCCATGCGCAAGCGTCGTGCCGTTTGGGAGCAGCTCCGTCAGTTGGTGTCAGTTGAGCAGGCAACTAGGTCAAACACATTAGCCACGAAGGAGTGGATTCATTCAAATAGATGCTGGGAAGGCGGACATCACTGGGTCAGGCCCGAACGACTTGGGGATGATGCAGCCCGTGGGGAGCCCCCAACAAAGTAAGCTAACAACATGAAATAAAAGGGGTACATGCCGCAGGGATGGACCCATGCGGCCTGGGAATAATCCGTCCCTGGGGGGGGGGCGCTCCCAGCTGGAAATGAAACTTGAAAGATGTCACCTGATGATGCTGAGGACGAAGGAGTGTTGGTGTAGCTGACTCGGTGGGCTGCGGAAGCCGATCCTGACGAGCCCCCAGGCCCAGGGGCCTCGGGAGGCTCCGGAGGCGCTGGTGGCTCTTCGCGGACCATCTCCATCTCCACCAGGGCTGCAGAACGCCTGGCCTCTTGATCCTCCATGATGCCCCTCATGAGGCGCCGGTACGTGGTAGCCGCGTTCGGCAAGACGTAAGGCATGCGGACGTAGCTGTGGGGTGGACCTTTGCAGCGCCCCACTCGCGAGGGCCAGAGGCGCTCCAGAGAGGTGACTCGATTGAGCCCTGGTATGTCGATGCAGACGCGCAGCCCACCATCTTCGCCTGGATGGGGAGCCACAGCTGGTAGGCAGCGGCCGCCTCTCATGACTCTTGACTCCTGTAGCTCCTGAATGGCCTTGCTGACGAACTCCTGAGGGTCTGTCCCTCCTTGCCTTACTCCTTCTTGAGGGAAACGTGCTTCGAAACACGCCTCCATGTGGTGCCCAAGCGCCTCCCTCGTGACCTTAGCCAGGTCGGTGGCCCTCCAGGGGAGAGCCCCCGAGCCCTGCCTGAGGAGGGCGCCGGGCGCGCTTTCCTATGCGATGGAAGGAGGTTCCCCCTGGGCATGCGCGGGCCCTAAGGGGCCGGGCCGGACGATGTCTTCTTCTTCTTGGGGGCGGTCTCGGGAAGCCTCCTGCTTCCGCAATCCGGGTCTTCCAGTGATGCGGCCTGAAAGGCTCGTTCCAGGGAACACACCGCGTCCTTCTCTTCACAGGGCACCGTGATGACTACGCCACTTCCTGGCATCTTGAGGACGTTGTAGCCGTGGTGAGTCACGGCCATGAACTTGGCCAGCGCTGGGTACCCAAGGATGGCGTTGTACAACAGGCGAATGTGGGCGACATCGAAGTCGATGAGCTCGGTGCGGTAGTTGTCGCGTGCCCCGAAGGTGACAGGGAGGCAGACCTGCCCAATCGGGACCGTGGAGCCGTCAGTGACTCCGGAGAAAGGCTTGGTTGGCTGAAGCTGGGTGTAGGGCACTTGGAGATTGTTGGATGTTTCCACGGACAGGATGTTGAGCCCTGCCCCGCTGTCGATGAGGGTCCTGGTGACCACCACGTTGCTGATGATTAGGGAACAAAGCATCGGGAGGACTCCGGCTGTGGCCGCACACTTGAGCTGATCTGCCGAGCTGAACGTGATGGCGCATGCCGACCACCTGAGAGGGCGCGTGGCTTCCAGCTTGGGGAGGACTGCATTCACTTCGCGGGCAAACTGCTTGAAGATGCATTGAGAGGCTGGGGCTTGAGCCCTGCCCAGGATGCAGGCGATCGCGCGCGGCTCCTAGAAGCCCCCAGCCCCCTCGTCCTGATGGTGGTCCTCGTTTCTCCTTGGCTGCGGTGGCAGCGGAGGGAGGCCTGCGTTGCCTTGCGGGCGATCCTCGCGAGGCTGATCCCTCCAGTGTCCCTCGCGAGGCGGGTCTTGCCAGCGATCCTCGCGAGGTCGATCACGCCACCCCTGGCGCGGGCAGCGGTCTTCCCAGCGTCCTGCGTTTCTTACTCCTCCTCGACCGTAGCCCCGGTCACCTCGGTCGGGGCGACGGCCGATCCTTCCTTCTCGCACGGCTCGGAGCTCTTGACACTCGTTGGTGTTGTGGGTGTGGAGGTCGTGGTACACACAGTATCGACTGCCCTTGGGAGGTTCGGGCTGATCTCTGCCCCGCTTGGTGTCTGGTTCTGTCGCAAGCACGACAGCCCCCTTGCGCTTCACATCCTTGGCCTTGGGCTTCTTCTCTTCTGGGTCTGCGGCAGGCAGCTCGAGGAGGGAGAGACGCCCTTCCTCAGCCCTGGCGCACTTGGTTGCCAAGTTGAACAACTCCAAGGAAGTGCACATGTCTTCATGCATCGCCAGCTCCTCCTTCATCTTGACATCACGCACGCCGTCGGAGAAGGCTGAGATGATGGCCTCCTCGGTCACCTTGGGAATCTTGAGGCGTGCGTTGTTGAAGCGCTGGATGTACTTCTGCAGGGTCTCTCCGGGTTGTTGCTTGATGCGGCGCATGTCGCTCACGGTGGGTGGCCGGTCACGAGTACCTTGGAAGTTGGCGATGAAGCGGGTGCGCATCTCGTTCCAGGAGGAGATCGTGCCTGGGGCCAGGTTGAGGAGCCAGGTGCGGGCCCCGTCCTTGAGCGCCATGGGAAACCAGTTCGCCATGACCTTCTTGTCTCCCTTGGCAGCTTCGATGCCCAGCTCATAGAGCTGGAGGAACTCCGCAGGGTCGGCCGTGCCGTCGTAACGAGGAGGCAGGTCTGGCTTGAACTTGCCAGGCCACGCGACACTGCGTAGCTCGGTAGTGAAGGCGCGGCAGCCTGTTGTGGCCACGGGAGGCCTTGGGTGACGGAGAGCTTGGTCTTGCATGTCCCCACGCGCTGCAGCTAGGAGCAGCGTGGGGTCTTGACGCGCGGGAGAGGGAGCATGGTCGCGACGTGCTGGAGCAGGGAGCGCCCGGGCAGCTTCTTGCGGGCGAGGGACTTCTTGGCAGCTCTGCTCTTGCCGCGCTGGCACCTGACGGAGCGGGTTCCGCCCAGGGGCCACGCGCCTTGGAGCCATGGCGCCTTCTTGAGGAGGAGGCGGCCGGGGCGCCGCCGGAGCTTCGTCGCCCGCACGGGGCGGGGTGCGGTGCAGCAGAACGGACGGCGCAGGAGAGCCCCCTGCGGCACGGACGAGCTCGGCAACGCGGTCGAGCCATTCTTCGTAGACGTTGTCGACGGGACGGTAGCGCAGGAGCTTGTTTGCCGCGATGAGCGCAGCTCGAGCATCCATGGGTGCGCGGAGCGCGCGGGACGAAGAACCAGCTGGGGTGAGCGAGGGAGTAGCGGTGCGGCCATCTTGCCGCACGGAGAGATGCTGAGACGACGCTTGCCGCTCGTCCCCCGCCGGGCCGGTGGCGGCGTTGACGGCAGGTGACGGGAACGGCGAGGACGCCCGCCGACAGGAGCCGTCTGGGCGACGCGGGAAGCGAGAGCGGCCTGGCGCTCGGCACGGGCCCGACGAGCGTCAGACATGGACGCGATGGTCGAAGGAGAACGGGGTGGTGGAAGACGAATTCCAGCGCACCCCTACCTAGCGCGCCAAATGTCGGATTTCGGGTTCCGGCAGACCCTTGAGGTTCAAACACTGGGGTGCGTGCGGAGATTTCGCCTTCAACCTACCTGCACCCCTCCGTCTCGCTAAGATCTAAGCTATGGAAAGAACAGCACAAGAGACACAGGGTTTATACTGGTTCGGGCCACCGTTGTGGTGTAATACCCTACTCCAGTGTGTGGTGTGGTGGATAGCCTCTTGGGCTGATGATGATGAGCAATACAAGGAAGAACGGCCTCGTGAGGGTCTATTCTTGGTTGGGGGGATGAACTGCTAGGGGGAGTTCAGTCACCCTTCTCTCTCTCTCTCTCTCTCTCTCTCTCTCTCTCTCTTCTCGATTGCGATCCTAGCTAGTTTCTGGGTGGCCGATTCTCCATCCCTAGCTAGTTTCTGGGTTGGCCGATTCTCGATCCTTAGCTAGTTTCTGGGTTGGCCGATTCTCGATCCCTCTACCCTGTGGGTGGCTAGTCCTATTTATAGGCAAAGGCCCTAGGCCTCTTCCCCAAATATTGAGCGGGAAGGGCGCCAACAATTGGCCATTTTGAAGGGGAACATCTGGTACACTTATCCTGACTAAAGTTGGTCCTCCCCTGCCAAAGACTCTGGTGGTGACGCTGGCTTGGGCTCCACAATGACTTCCTCCCTGCCGTTGGACTGGTCTTGGTCTCGTTGCACCGAAACGGGTGCCTTTGCTTGATGCTCTCGCCTGTGCTTGCTCCCTTTGCACCAAAGAGGAAAGGAGGACACTGCGCGGGCTGGCGCCCGCCTGGCGCCCTTGGTCGTCATGGCTTGCATCACGGGCACCTCGTGAGGTACCCCGCCTTGATCTCTCCGCCTCCTCGCAAGCCAGCCTGATGAGGCCGTGCCTGAGGAAGCTCCATGTCGTCCGCCCCGCGATGCTTGGCCCCTCGCGAGGGTCTTGGGTCGGTGTTGATGAAGACGGGTCGTGCTGGGCCCCCTTTGAGCCACGCCGCAGGCCGCAGGCAGGCAAGTCTGGGGACCCCCGTTCCCAGAACGTCGACAAACTTGACGAGCCTAGCATATACAGATATGGCCTCGGAACACGGAGACTGAAAGGTCGAACATGAATCATATAGTAGATATGATCAACATAGTGATGTTCACCATTGAAAACTACTCCATCTCACGTGATGATCGGACATGGTTTAGTTGATTTGGATCACGTGATCACTTAGATGACTAGAGAGATGTTTGTCTAAGTGGGAGTTCTTAAGTAATATGATTAATTGAACTTAAATTTATCATGAACTTAGTCCTGGTAGTATTTTGCAAATCATGTTGTAGATCAATAGCTTGCGTTGTTGCTTCCCTGTGTTTATTTTGATATGTTCCTAGAGAAAATTGTGTTTAAAAATGTTAGTAGCAATGATGCGGATTGGATCCGTGATCTGAGGTTTATCCTCATTGCTGCACAGAAGAATTATGTCCTTGATGCACCGCTAGGTGACAGACCTATTGCAGGAGCAGATGCAGATGTTATGAATGTTTGGCTAGCTAAATATGATGACTACTTGATAGTTTAGTGCACCATGCTTAAACGTCTTAGAATTGGGACTTCAAAGACGTTTTGAACATCATGGACCATATGAGATGTTCCAGGAGTTGAAGTTAATATTTCAAGAAAATACCCGAGTTGAGAGATATGAAGTCTCCAACAGGTTCTATAGCTAAAAGATGGAGGAGAATTGCTCAACTAGTGAGCATGTGCTCAGATTGTCTGGGTACTACAATCGCTTGAATCAAGTGGGAGTTAATCTTCCAGATAAGATAGTGATTGACAAAATTCTCTAGTCACCATCACCAAGTTAGTAGAACTTCGTGATGAACTATAGTATGCAAGGGATGACGAAAACAACTCCCGAGCTTTTCATGATGATGAAATCGATGAAGGTAGAAATCAAGAAAGAGCATCAAGTGTTGATGGTTGACAAGATCACTAGTTTCAAGAAAAGGGCAAAGGGAAAAAGGGGAACTTCAAGAAAAACAGCAAGCAAGTTGCTGCTCAAGTGAAGAAGCCCAAGTCTGGTCCTAAACCCGAGACTAAGTGCTTCTACTGCAAAGGGACTGGTCACTGGAAGCGGAACTACCCCAAGTGATTGGCGGATAAGAAGGATGGCAAAGTGAACGTTAGTATATTTGATATACATGTTATTGATGTGTACTTTACTAGTGTTTATAGCAACCCCTCAGTATGAGATACTAGTTCAGTTGCTAAGATTAGTAACTCGAAACGGGAGTTGCGGAATAAACAGAGACTAGTTAAGGGTGAAGTGACGATGTGTGTTGGAAGTGGTTCCAAGATTGATATGATCATCATCGCACACTCCCTATACTTTCGCGATTAGTGTTGAACCTAAATAAGTGTTATTTGGTGTTTGCGTTGAGCATGAATATGATTTGATCATGTTTATGGTAATACGGTTATTCATTTAAGTAAGAGAATAAAATGTTGTTCTGCTTACATGAATAAAACCTTATATGGTTACACACCCAATGAAAATGGTTCATTGGATCTCGATCGTAGTGATACACATATTCATAATATTGAAACCAAAAGATGCAAAGTTAATAATGATAGTGCAACTTATTTGTGGCACTGTCGTTTAGGTCATATTGGTGTAAAGCGCATGAAGAAACTCCATGCTGATGGGATTTTGGAATCACTTGATTATGAATCACTTGGTGCTTGCGAACCATGCCTTATGGGCAAGATGACTAAAGACTCCGTTCTCCGAAGCAATGGAGCGAGCAACAAATTTATTGGAAATCATACATACTGATGTATGTGGTCCGATGAATATTAAAGCTCGCGACAAGTATCATTATTTTCTGACCTTTCACAGGTGATTTAAGCAGATATGAGTATATCTACTTGATGAAACATAAGTCTAAAAAGTTCAAAGTATTTCAGAGTGTAGTAGAAAATCATCGTGACAAGAAAATAAAGTTTCTACGATCTGATCGCACAGACGAATATTTGAATTACGAGTTTGGTCTTCAATTAAAACAATGTGGAATAGTTTCACAAACTCATGCCACCTAGAACACCACAGCATAATGGTGTGCCCGAATGTCATAACCGTACTTTATTGGATATAGTACAATCTATGATGTTTCTTACCGATTTACCAATATCGTTTTGGGATCATGCATTAGAGACAGCTGCATTCACGTTAAAAAAAGGGGCACCATCTAAGTCCGTTGAGACGACACAATCTGAACTGTGGTTTGGCAAGAAACCAAAGTTGTCATTTCTTAAAGTTTGGGATTGTGATGCTTATATGAAAAAGTTTCATCCTGATAAGCTCAAACCCAAATCGGAGAAATATGTCTTCATAGGATACCCAAAGGAGACTGTTGGGTACACCTTCTATCACAGATTCGAAGGCAAGACATTCGTTGCTAAGAATAGATCCTTTCTAGAGAAGGAGTTTCTCTTGAAAGAAGTGAGTGGGAGGAAAGTAGAACTTGATAAGGTAATTGTACCTTCTCCCTTATTGGAAAGTAGTTCATCACAGAAATTTGTTCCTGTGACTACTACACCAATTAGTGAAGAAGCTAATGATGATGATCATGTAACTTCACATCAAGTTACTACCGAATCTCGTAGGTTAACTAGAGTGAGATCCGCACCAGAGTGGTACGGTAATCTTGTTCTGGAGGTCATTCTACTTGACCATGACGAACCTATGAACTATGAGGAAGCGATGATGAGCCCAGATTCCGCAAAATGGCTTGAGGCCATGAAATCTGAGATAGGATCCATGTATGAGAACAAAGTATGGACTTTGGTTAACTTGCCCGATGTTCGGCAAGCCATTGATATTAAATGGATCTTCAAGAAGAAGACGGACGCTGATAGTAGTGTTACTATCTACAAAGCTAGAATTGTCGCAAAAGTTTTTCGACAAGTTCAAGGTGTTGACTACGATGAGAGTTTCTCACTCGTATCTATGCTTAAGTCTGTCCGAATCATGTTAGCAATTGCCGCATTTTTATAAAATCTGGCAAATGGATAAACAAAACTGCATTCCTTAATGGATTTATTGTATATGATGCAACCAGAAGGTTTTGTCAATCCTAAAGGTGCTAACAAAATGTGCAAGCTCCAGCGATCCATCTATGGACTGGTGCAAGCATCTCAGAGTTGGAATATACGATTTGATGAGTTGATCAAAGCATATAGTTTTATACAGACTTGCGGTGAAGCCTGTATTTACAAGAAAGTGAGTGGGAGCACTACAACATTTTTGATAAGTATATGTGAATGACATATTGTTGATCGGAAATAATGTAGAATTATTCTGCAAAGCATAAAGGAGTGTTTTTGAAAGAAGTTTTTCAGAGAAAGACCTCGGTGAAGCTGCTTACATATTAAGCATCAAGATCTATAGAGATAGATCAAGACGCTTGATAAGTTTTTTCAATGAGTACATACCTTGACTGTGTTGCAATGAGTACATACTATTGAGAAATATTTTGAAGTAGTTCAAAAATGGAATAGTCAAAGAAAGAGTTCTTGGCTGTGTTGCAAGGTGCGAAATTGAGTAAGACTCAAAGCCCGACCACGGCAGAAGATAGAAAGAGAATGAAAGGCATTCCCTATGCCTCAGCCATAGGTTCTATAAAGTATGCCATGCTGTGTACCAGATCTATTGTATACCCTACACTGTGTTAAGCAAGGGAGTACAATAGTGATCTAAGAGTAGATCACTGGACATCGGTCAAAATTATCCTTAGTGGAATAAGGAAATATTTCTCAATTATGGAGGTGACAAAAGGTTCATCGTAAAAAGTTACGTCGATGCAAGTTTTGACACAGATCTGGATGACTCTAAGTCTCGATCTAGATACATATTGAAAGTGGGAGCAATTAGCTAGAGTAGCTCCGTGCAGAGCATTGTAGACATAAATTTGCAAAATACTTACGGATCTGTATGTGACAGACCCGTTGACTAAAATTATCTCACAAGCAAAACATGATCACACCTTAGTACTCTTTGGGTGTTAATCACATAAGCGATCTGAACTAGATTACTGACCCTAGTAAACCCTTTGGGTATAGGTCACATGACGATGTGAACTATGGGTGTTAATCACATGGTGATGTGAACTATTAGTGTTGCATCACATCGCGATGTGAACTAGATTATTAACTCTAGTGCAAGTGGGAGACTGAAGGAAATATGCCCTAGAGGCAATAATAAAGTTATTATTTATTTACTTATATCATGATAAATGTTTATTATTCATGCTAGAATTGTATTAACCGGAAACATAATACATGTGTGAATACATAGACAAACAGAGTGTCACTAGTATGCCTCTACTTGACTAGCTCGTTAATCGAAGATGGTTATGTTTCCTAACCATGAACAAAAGAGTTGTTATTTAATTAATGGGATCACATCATTAGAAGAATGATGTGATTGACATGACCAATTCCATTATCTTAGCACCCGATCGTTTAGTATGTTACTATTGCTTTCTTCATGACTTATACATGTTCCCATGACTATGAGATTATGCAACTCTCGTTTGCTGGATGAACACTTTGTGTGCTACCAAACGTCACAACGTAAATGGGTGATTATAAAGGAGCTCTACAGGTGTCTCCGAAGGTACATGTTGGGTTGGCGTATTTCGAGATTAGGATTTGTCACTCCGATTGTCGGAGAGGTATCTCTGGGCCCTCTCGGTAATGCACATCACATAAGCCTTGCAAGCATTGCAACTAATGAGTTAGTTGTGAGATGATGTATTACGGAACGAGTAAAGAGACTTGCCGGTAACGAGATTGAACTAGGTATTAAGATAACGACGATTGAATCTCGGGCAAGTAACATACCGATGACAAAGGGAACAACGTATGTTGTTATGCGGTCTGACCGATAAAGATCTTTGTAGAATATGTAGGAGCCAATATGAGCATCTAGGTTCCGCTATTGGTTATTGACTTGAGACGTGTCTCGGTCATGTCTACATTGTTCTCAAACCCGTAGGGTCCGCACGCTTAAGGTTTCGATGACAGTTATATTATGAGTTTATGAGTTCTGATGTACCGAAGAAGTTCGGAGTCCCGGATGAGATCGGGGACATGACGAGGAGTCTCGAAATGGTCGAGACGTAAAGATCGATATATTGGACAACTATATTCGGACATCGGAAATGTTCCAAGTGGTTCGGGTATTTTTCGGAGTACCAGGGAGTTACGGGAATACAGGGGAAGAAGTATATGGGCCTTATTGGGTTTTAGGGGAGAGGAAGAGGCAGGACGCGCGCCCCCCATTGACTAGTGCGAATTGGACTAGGGGGAGGGCGGCGCCCCCTCCTTCCTTCTCTTCCCTCTTCCCCTTCCTTGTCTCCTACTCCTACTACTTGGAAGGACTCCTAGTTGGACTAGGAAAGGGGGAATCCTACTCCCGGTGGGAGTAGGACTCCCTAGGGCGCGCCATAGAGAGGGCCGGCCCTCCCCTCCTCCACTCCTTTATATACGGGGGCAGGGGGCACCCCATAGACACACAAGTTGATCTTCGTGATCGTTTTCTTAGCCGTGTGCGGTGCCCCTTCCACCATACTCCTCGATAATATTGTAGCGGTGCTTAGGCAAAGCCCTGCGACGGTACAACATCAAGATCGTCACCACGCCGTCGTGCTGACGGAACTCTTCCCCGACACTTTGCTGGATCGGAGTCCGGGGATCGTCATCGAGCTGAACGTGTGCTAAAACTCAGAGGTGCCGTAGTTTCGATGCTTGATCGGTCGGGCCGTGAAGATGTATGACTACATCAACCGCGCTGTCATAACGCTTCCGCTGTCGGTCTACGAGGGTACGTAGACTACACTCTCCCCTCTCGTTGCTATGCATCACCATGATCTTGCGTGTGCGTAGGAAAATTTTGAAATTACTACGTTCCCCAACAACAGGGACTTGTCAAGTCGAGCGGTTGCCGAGGCGTCGTGGGGAAGCGCAGACGCCCACGTCCAATCAATCGCCACGCGGCGCCCAAGGCCGTAGGCTATTGGGGCCCGCGGCGCTTCGCGCTTGCCCCTTGCTTCTCTGCTAAGCCAATCCCGGGCGCACCTTGGGCCCGGGGGCTACTGTCGGCGTTCTGGGAACGGGGGTCCCCAGACTTGCCTGCCTGTGGCCTACAGCGTGGCTCGAGTGGGGGCCCTTTGCGGCCCAGCTTCATCAGCTCAAGCTCAAGACCCTCGCAAGGTGCCAAGCCTTGCGGGGCGGACGACAGGAGGCTTCCTCATGAGCAGCCTCATTGGGCAGGCTCGCGAGGAGGCGGAGAGATCAAGGCAGGTGTGCCTCGCGAGGAGCCCATGACGCAAGCCATGACGATCGAGATTAGGCGGGCGTCGGCCTGCGCAGTGTCCTTGTTTCCCCTTCGGTGCAAAGGGAGCAAGCGCAGGCCAAGGCATCGGGCAAAGGTTACCATTCCGGTGCAACGAGACCAAGACCAGCAGAGCGGCAGGACGGAGGTCAGCATGGAGCCCGAGACGGCGTCATCACCAGTGTTTTTGGCAGTCGAAGACCACCTTTGGTCAGGATAACTTGTACTAGATGTTCCCGTTCAAAGTGGCCAATTGTTGGCGCCCTTCCCACTCATTATTTGGGAAGAGGGCCAGGGCCTCTATAAATAGGACTAACCACCAGAAAAAGAGAGGAGGAGAAAAAGAGGAGAGAGGAGAAAAAGAGAGAAGGGAAAGAGAGAGAGAGAGATCTGGACCAAGTAGAACACACTGCACCAGCTCAAGAACACCTCTCGCGAGGCCGTTCTTCCCCCTGTATTGTTCATCATCAGCCCCTGAGGCAATCCACCACACCACACACTAGAGTAGGGTATTACACCACATCGATGGCCCGAACCAGTATAAACCTCGTGTCCCTTGAGTGTTCTTCCTTCCAGCCTAGATTTCTTGCGAGCCATAGAAGCGCGAGTCGGTAGGGGAGAGACCTCCGTGCGCACCCCAGAGTTCGAACCTTAAGGGTCTGCCATAACCCGAAATCCGACACATACTGTACTACTATCATACTCCCTTTGTTCCAAAATATAAGTCTTTGTAGAGATTTCCACTATGGATCACATACAGATGAATACATATACATTTTAGAGTCTAGATTCACTCATTTTGCTTCATATGTAGTCTGTGGTGGAATCTATACAAAGACTTGTATTTAGGAACGGAGATAGTACTTATTAAAGAAGAACGGAAGAGGAACATGATAAAGAAGAGCAAGCAGATTTTGGATAATAAAATGTTCGTTGTGCAGTGCCCACACATGATGAATTAGAGCGCATTAAGAATGCAACTCCCTACTATCTCTCTATATGTGGTGCACGTGCTTTTTGAAAGTAAAGTAGAAACACTAGCTGACCAATTAAACATTATATATTTTAGTAATATCAGCATCATATCAGATTCGTATTTGAGCAATAAGTTTGGAATTATGAGTGGCACGTTGTTTAGCTTGATGGATTTAGGAGCAGTGCTAAGTAGCTACGATGATGGTACTGAATATAAAGGCATGTGTGCGTGCAAGTCGAGTGACTTTTGTCATTTGGGTCAGTCGACCATTTCAGGCATTTGGATGAAGATCCTACGTCTCCTAACCCTTCTTCTTCCTCATTTTTGATTCTTCCCATACAGAACACCGCACGGGCCGCAGACCGAACCACCGGCCAGGACCCACCGCCCTCCCCTGAACCGCCCCCATGGCATGTGTTCCTCCGCCACCCCCACCCCTGCCCCCACCCGCGTCGAGTTTTCTTCGTTCGGCGAGGCTCCATCACCGCCCCCCACAACCTCCATCTCCACACAAGCCCCTTCCTTCGCACTAGCAAACTCTGGCGAGCTCTCAAAAATTGACTGGCACAATTTTGAAATTTAGTCTACCGTCATTTAACTAGTGTGGAATATAAAAGGGGAAAACCATAAGCATTGCGAGTATAGTGTTGAGAGTGCCATGGCGGATCTGAAGGTGCAAAATGGACAAAGGCAACTTTGCGACCAATGTTATATTTCAACTAACAAGTAAGTGATGGACAAGAAATCAGAGTAAAGCAGTGACGATCTATTTTCTTCCTGCAATAAATAACTTGAGGAGATACGAAAGAGCACAGCCTCTGGTGAGGCGCTGTGTATGCATCTGCTGAGAATTTGACGGTGCTGCGGTAGAGATGGCTGTCGGCAGTGTGGAAGTAGATCTAGGAGGGTAGACGGTGGCGGCGGGGGCGCGGTGGGCGAGATGGTCGTAGGAGCGGCCTCGGCAAGGTGGACGACGATGAGGATGAAGTGAGAGGATGGGATGCAAGGACCCCAGTCCAAAGCCATGGATGAGAGAGGTCAAACTCTTGTAATGGACGACACTGTCGGGGTATCAGTTCCGGCATGGTGGAGGAGGACGATGGTGGATGGGGTGGCAGATGGAGGAGGCTAGGCTGGAGAGGGTGTTTTGGCGCCCACGGAGTACGAATGGGGAAATGGAGGGAGAGAGGAAGGAGGGAACCATGTTTTTAGGGCGCACTTGTCTCAGATGTGAGGAAATTTACAAACTTAGGCCCTATTTAAAATTTCCTACATCGTAGCAATATTAGTCGGTTGGGGATAGGATGGTAATCTCGCATAAACTGAATATTTGCTGGGGAGATTTTGTTTTGGCGCCCACCGTGTATGAATTGGGGAGGGAGTCGATTTCGGCCAAGGAGACGCTGTGTTTTGGAGCCCACCGTGTATTAATCCGGGTGAGAGGCGGTTATGTCACGTTTGAGTGAAATTACAAACCTACCCCTATCAAAACTCATAGAAATCGAGCCAATAGGCTTTGTGTGTCCGGGATAGGCATTAATTAATATCTTGAGATTTTGGCTTCGGGCGGTTACTGCGACTTTCCCTGCTTCGTTCAAATTTTTCCAGAGCAAGAGTGCGCGGTTACCATGCGAACTCAATTTGAATCCAGTTTTTATTCTATTTTTGCTTGAGCATGATCCATATTCGATTGGAATAAAATTCTATATACATCATTTTTCTATATATAATTTCAAAAGCACAACAAAGAATTCTGCTCCTTTATATATATAATATGATTTACAAATACAATGATCTCAAAATCATAAGGTTGAATTCAAAATTTTTAAACCAAATTATGTTCTACTAAAATGTATGGATCAGTAATATCTACATATTAAATAACATAGCTGCATGTGAATTCATATGAGTATGCATGTTTGATAGATCAGTTTTGGTTCGAGTATGAATTACATGTATCATCATCTCGAATTCAAATATTTGAATCCCTTTTATGTTGTCTCCTTTCAGGCCCATCTCTCTCGCATGCTCCTTCATGTAGCTATCACTCTCTTTTCTCCAGCTCACCCGCATGCTCACTTCAAGTTTCTCCTATTTTCGCAAACATGGTCTCTAGATGTCTCCCTTGAGAAATGTCAACCTCTGCCTATCATTATACATTACACGGTTTTCATTATCTCTCACTTCTCTACCATTCTCTAGTATCACTAGGTACCCAAGCTTTCTTTTTCACCGCCACACACACAGTCTCACTCGTCTTTCACTTTGTCTTTCTCTCTATGGGGTTCTCTCACACACCCTATATCTCTCTAGGTATGACTCGTACCACTAAAATTACTCTCTCTTGCAGCCACAACATTTGTTGTGGTCTCCTTTCCGTCTCCATCCCAGTTATAAAACTGACATTATTCATTTCTTTACCAATCTGACAAGCTCCCCACTCTCTCTCTCACACACACACAACTACTTCTTCCACTCCCTTTCGCGACTAGCGTCTCTCTCTCACACAAAACTCTTGCTTTCGCACCCGACTCGTATTTATCTCACAAACATTGATCGACTAGCCTCCATATAGGTTTATACACCTGCACAGTTGTGCTTCCACTATCGCGTACATGTCTCTCTCGCGCTCCTTGTATCTAGGTTGATTTTTTGTCCCTTCTTGAGACACGCCCTCTCGGTCGTGCACACACACACACTATCACCTCATTTTAAGCTGATACCTCTCGCACACACACTATTTGTGTCTTTCTCACACATGCACTCCGTCCTCCTCCTCTCTCCCTCCCTCTCACACACACAACGCACACACACATGGGCTTTTTGCAACAACTATCAGGATGCCCATGCGTTGCACGGAACATCAAGATGCATTTGTATGAGTAGTTTATATTGTGGGAGAAAAGGATGAACAAGGGAAGGCCTTATTTGCAAATGTGGAGAGGGGTGTGGGTATCTTTTTGCAAAATTGCCATAGTTTCCTTCCTATCCATCGGATATAAATCGGATGGCCTATATTGCAAGATGGCAGGCACACCATCATCACCAACTCTATTTTTTATCTCTACTCTTATAAAAAGCATAGTCGGTGATGATGGTGTGCTTGCCATCCTGCAATATAGGCCGTACGATCTATATCTAATAGACAGGAAGGAAACTATGACAATTTACCCGCACTACTCTCCACATTTGCAGATAAGGCCTTCCCTCGTTCATCGTTTTCACCCACAAGATCTTGATGTTCTGTGCAACACACGGGCATCTTGATAGTAAGAGTAGAAATTGGAGATATACCACTTCTCGAATTTTGGAACCAACCACATTCCTCCCTTATCCCATCAAAACCGCCAAAGGAATATATTTTGAGTGAAACATAACATATTTTTAGTGATATAAGTATTTCAAAACTAGACTCTTTTTTATCAAATCAGTGAATATGTATTAATCTACTTTGATCGTGTGGCAACACATTGGCACATTGCTAGTAGTTATTACTACTGTATAATTTTTTGGACACCAGACAATGGTGGAGTACATATACGAAGAGAAAAGGCGCACGCACGCAGTCGGTCTCTCGTTGTCTCGCACACATGAGAGTTACATAAAGGCACCATTAACAAATAAACCCTAAAACCCTAGGTGCACGATTGATGAATGCGCGGGTACCTGGTACGTGGTGGAGCGCACCTTTGTAGGAATAGTCAACTCACGTGATAATTTGATCTATAGGATTTGATGGTCGGGACCACAGGTGAATGACCTGGAGGCGGTGGCTCGCCAGTTGCCACTGATCGAGTAGCCACATTTAAAATGTCTTTTTTTAGCGGGGTAAGAGTTCCAATTTTCAATGGCGTGTTATAAGTACTATGTAGTTTTTAGAACGATTGGTATGGAGAGAAAATGGAATTCATAACTACTACCTCCTTGGAGTATGGTTGTATGGGTTTATGTTGCGAGATGTTGAACCTGGTAGTTCTAGGGCAAATACTATGGTTTTGATGTTGGTTTTCAGTAATGAAAATTGGAAGGGGGAAGCCCTTCTTTGATAAAAAAAACTACTACCTTTGTCCTGGTTTACTAGTCCCCATCGTATTTTGGGTGAAAATTTGTCCATGAATTTTACTTGTCAAATGTGAATGGAAAACGAGATTTTGTTATACCTAAACAAAGAAGGACTGGAGGGAGTGATTGCTCTGACACAGACGCGACCTCTAATACCACAGACATTGAACTGGCATGCCGGCTAAGAGGGCCCCACTCGCTGCAGGCGAGGCTGAACACGCCTCCTTGCCGCATGTAACCAGCTACAGACTGCCTCGCCTGCCTCCATTGAATCCGCACGTGTGTCGGCAACACGTCCTTCGGTGAGCTGGCCAGCATTTTAGAACACAATGTCAGTTGGCTCCTCTCATCCGCTCGCTATTTAAACAGGGTCAGACGCCTGGCAAGAACCGCACCACACCGCTGCTCCCCATATCCTCCCTGCACCATTTTCTCCACACTCTCCATAGCATCTGGTAAGCAGGAAGACGAGTTCTCCAGCATAAAAGCCGACTGGGTGCCCCGACAAGCCAGGCAACTCGCTGCCCCATCTCCCTCCCCGCCCCAGGCCATCAGTACCATGGGCGAGGCTGCAGGCGGGCAAGCGGAGGAGCAAGCCGCCGCACCAAGCTGGCCCCTGGTGCATCAACTCGACCCTCCAAGCCTGCTCGCAGAGAAGTGGCCAGTTGCTGCATGCTGGCACATGGGGGACCACGGCGTCCAGTGCACCGTGGTTGGCCGCGCCATCCGACACAAATGGTGGCGGAACCGCGGCATGCTGGCAGAGGTGGCCAACACGTTTGCGGCCACCGCTGACACCGAGGAATAGTAGACCATGGGTGCCGCCGCCGCTTTGAACCCGTGAATGCTACGACCACCTCGTCGCCGACATAGACACCCAGTGTGTTGCCCGTTTTGGCTCAAACATCATGGACCCCAGCCATGGTCGGCATTAGAAATTATACCTGCTTCCAGAAGTTATTCATGATTAGTCAAAAAATGACCAAAATATAATTAATTACGCATGGTCCTGACTTGTTGAGCTCACACTGGTAGTAGGAACTAGAGGTTTTTCTTTATTTATAACTCTCCTCACATTTTTTGTCTTTGAAGTGAATCATGGTTGTGGACATTTTCTACGAATGTGCAGATATCTGTGAACATGAGTTTGATGTGGAAGTTGAACTTGGAATGTTGGGCTTGCGCGTGAACTATACCATGTCCAATACTTCGTGTGTTATTGTTTGGGAAGTAATTGTTGTTATTACATGACCCGAAAAAAATTATTTTGTTCCACATCAGTAGATGCACGAACATCACAACAGGCATGCTGACTCGATAAACATTTGAACCTAGCTATTATGAAGGAAAATTTGTAGTGACAACAGTTTTAGATAACAGGAGATACCTAGCCTGCTCTACCTCTCCTAGCTTCTTTCTGGCTTCTTCCATCTCTTCTTTACCTTGGGTGATGATAGCATTTGATTACTCTTTTCGCTTCTTCGGGAACTCAGCTACATTCTCAAGGGTAGCTGCACGCTTTCTTTCAGCCTTTACTAGAGTCACGAGGACATGAACAGTTGACGTCTCCACCTGGCTTGTGTGTAATCCAACATCATCTGGGAATTTGCACCTTGTGTATAATCCAACATCATTAGGGAATGGGCACCTTGTGTGTAATCCAGCCTCATTTCGGAGACATGATCTTGAGGTTGACCATACTTCCCTCCTCGCAGGAACTGCATCCTGACATGAAGTTACTTCTTTTTTAGATCAATACTCAGAGCAACCCAGATCCATTTAGTAGAATCCATATAAACAAGACTTAGAGAAGTGAATTCAAAAGGAAAAATATAAAAACAGACTACAAGGTGAGAACACTCACTTCTTACATCAAGCTAAAAACGAAAGCATTAGGACGATTAAGACTTCTTATTACACATCGAAGAACATGAAGCTAAGAGAAATAGAAACTACAACATATACTCATCGAAGAACATGAGGCTAAACAAAAGTAATTGAAAGGGTGTTACTTACAAAAGCTCATTTTACAGGTTCGGTGCAGCTCCTCTTTAACTTTTCATGCTCCTTGAAGATGTCCCCAATATCCCATGTTTGGTCTTCATTGCTCCTCTGCATGTTCGCACTCGTGGTTTTAAAATATCAACATGGCAATAAAAATATACTCGCAATACTCACGCATCTTATGGGCAACATTAAAGCACTCATCTGCCATGTTAGAGCATCTCCAACAGAAGAGCAACACGCGGCGCTTTAAAAAGTATTTACAGCACCGGAATAGCCAGTTTTTGCGGGCCCGGAGTGCTGAGATAGAGAGTAGAGACTAGAGAGTAGAGACATAGATAGTTCTCAGCGTAGATATAGCATAGACAGATAAAAAATAGATAGTTCAACTACTCCTCGCCGTTCGACTCCTCCCCGGTGATGTCCTCCTCCGATGTCTTAATGTAGGCATAAAGATACCGATCGTCGTCAGAGTCCCAGGGTGACGCTGCTTCTAGCCTCATGTTGAATTGAGCGGCCGCTTTTCATGTATGCTTGTCCTCGCGATAGGTAGCTCGCTCCGCCCTCCTCTTCTCCCTCTCCGCCCTCCTTTGTGCATAGAACTTGCGCCCGTTGATGATGCCCTGCGGGAAGCGTTGGCGCCTGCTACCTTCGGAGTACTGCTTTGGTTTTCCCTTGAAGAGGAAAGGGTGATGCAGCAAAGTAGCATAAGTATTTCCCTCAGTTTTTGAGAACCAAGATATAAATCCAGTAGGAGACTACACGCAAGTCACCTCGCACCTACACAAACAAAAAAGAACCTTGCAACCAACGCGATAAAGGGGTTGTCAATCCCTTCAGGCCACTTGCAAAAGTGAGATCTGATAGAGATAATAAGATAAATATTTTTGTTATTTTTATGATATAGATTGAAAGTAAAGATGGCAAAGTAAAATAGATTGGAAACTTATATGAAGGAAAATAGACCCGGGGGCCATAGGTTTCACTAGTGGCTTCTCTCAAGATATCATAAGTATTACGATGGGCATAATTATTAGAATATCTAGGCATGATCATGTATATAGGCATCACGTCTGCGACAAGTAGACCGAAACAATTCTGCATCTACTACTATTACTCCACACATCGACCGCTATCCAGCATGCATCTAGAGTACTAAGTTCATAAGAATAGAGTAACGCATTAGGCAAGATGACATGATGTAGAGGGATAGACTCAATCAATATGATATGAACCCCATCTTTTTATCCTCGATGGCAACAATACAATGTCACTGGGAAAGGACACCGCAAGATTGAACCCAAAGCTAAGAACTTCTCCCATTGCAAGAAATATCAATCTAGTATGCCAAACGAAACTGATAATTAAAATAGACTTGCAAAGATAACAAATCATACATAAAAGAATTCAGAGAAGAACCAAATATTGTTCATAGATAATCTTGATCATAGACCCACAATTCATCGGATCTCGACAAACACACCGCAAAAAGAATTGCAACGAATAGATCTCCAAGAAGATCGAGGAGAACTTTGTATTGAGATCCAAAGATAGAGAAGAAGCCATCTAGCTAATAACTATGGACCCAAAGGTCTGTGGTAAACTACTCACACATCATCGGAGACGCTATGGTATTGATGTAGAATCCCTCCATGATCGATTCCCCCTCTGGCGGAGCTCCGGAAAAGGCCCCAAGATGGGATCTCTTGGGTACAGAAGGTTGCGGCAGTGGAAATAGGGTTTCGTGGTGCTCTCAGATGTTTTTGGGGTATATGAGTATATATAGGCGAAAGAAATCGGTCAGGGGAGCCACGAGGGGCCCACGAGCATGGGGGGCGCGCCTCCCTGCCTCGTGGCCTCCACGATGCTTCCTTGATGTCCACTCCAAGTCTCCTGGATTGCGTTTGTTCCAAAAATCACTCTCCCGGAGGTTTCATTCCGTTTGTATTCCGTTTGATATTCCTTTTCTGCGAAACACTAAAATAGGCAAAAAAACAGCAATTTGCACTGGGCCTTTGGTTAGTAGGTTAGTCCCGAAAATAATATAAAAGTGTACAATAAAGCCCATTAAATATCCAAAACAGATAATATAATAGCATGGAACAATAAAAAATTATAGATATGTTGGAGACGTATCAAGCATCCCCAAGCTTAATTCCTGCACATCCTCGAGTAGGTAAATGATAAAAACGGAATTTTTGATGTGGAATGCTACCTCGCATAATTCTCAATGTAATTTTCTTTATTGTGGCATGAATGTTCAGATCCGGAAGATTCATGACAAAACTTTAATATTGACATAAAAATGATAATACTTCAAGCATACTAACAACGCAATCATGTCTTCTCAAAATAACATGGCCGAAGAAAGTTATCCCTACAAAATCATATAGTCTGGCTATGCTCTATCTTCACCACACAAAGTATTTAAATCATGCACAACCCCGATGACAAGCCAAGCAATTGTTTCATACTTTTGAAGTTCTCAAACTTTTTCAATCTTCACGCATTATATGAGCGTGAGCCATGGACATAGCATATAGGTGGAATAGAATGGTGGTTGTGGAGAAGACAAAAGGAGAAGATAGTCTCACATCAACTAGGCATATCAATGGGCTATGAAGAGGCCCATCAATAGATATCAATGTGAGTGAGTAGGGATTGTCATGCAACGGATGCACTAGAGCTATAAGTGTATGAAAGCTCAACGCGAAACTAAGTGGGTGTGCATCCAACTTGCTTGCTCATGAAGACCTAGGGCATTTAGAGGAAGGTATAAGGTGGGTGTATGGTACTGGCGAAAGTTGTGCGGTAATAAATAGGCTAGCAATGGTGGAAGGGTGAGAGTGCGTATAATCCATGGACTCAACATTAGTCATAAGAACTCACATACTTATTGCCAAAATGTATTAGTTGTCGAAACAAAGTACTATGCGCATGCTCCTAGTGGGATAGATTGGTAGTAAAAGACCATCGCTCGTCCCTGACCGCCACTCATAAGGAAGACAATCAATAAATAAATCATGCTCAGACTTCATCACATAACGGTTCACCATATGTGCATGCTACGGGAATCACAAACTCTAACACAAGTATTTCTCATATTCACAACTAGTCAACTAGTATGACTCCAATATCACCATCTTCATATCTCAAAACAATCATCAAGTATCAAACTTCTCATAGTATTCAATGCACTTTTTATGATAGTTTTTATTATACCCATCTTGGATGCCTATCATATTAGGACCAATTTTATAGCCAAAGCAAACTACCATGCTGTTCTATAAGACTCTCAAAATAATATAAGTGAAGCATAAGAGATCAATAATTTCTATAAAATAAAACCACCACCGTGCTCTAAAAAGATATAAGTGAAGCACGAGAGCAAAATTATCTAGCTCAAAAGATATAAGTGAAGCACATAGAGTATTCAAATAAATTCTGATTCATGTGTGTATCTCCCAAAAGGTGTGTACAGAAAGGATGATTGTGGTAAACTAAAAAACAAAGACTCAAATCATACAAGATGCTGCAAGCAAAACACATATCATGTGATGAATAAAAATATAGCATCAAGTAAAGTTACCGATGGACGAAGACGAAAGAGGGGATGCC
Organism: Triticum urartu; assembly: GCF_056163025.1. Lineage (NCBI taxonomy): Eukaryota > Viridiplantae > Streptophyta > Magnoliopsida > Poales > Poaceae > Triticum > Triticum urartu. Next base: position 292,956,808 of record NC_141876.1, on the reverse strand, counting down.
TTCCGGGGCATCCCCAAGCTTAGGATTTTGGTTGTCCTTGAATTTTACCTTGGGGTGCCTTGGGAATCCCCAATATTAGGCTATTGCCACTCCTTATTCCATAATCCATCAAATCTTTACCCAAAACTTGAAAACTTCACAACACAAAACTCAATAGAAAATCTCATGAGCTCTGTTAGTATAAGAAAACAAACCACCACTTAAGATACTGTAATGAACTCATTCTTTATTTATATTGGTGTTAAACCTACTGTATTCCAACTTCTATATGGTTCATACCACCCGATACTAGCCATAGATTCATCAAAATAAGCGAACAACACCCGAAAAACAGAATCTGTCAAAAACAGAACAGTCTGTAGTAATCTGTAGGTTTTGAATACTTCTGTAACCCCAAAAATTCTGAAATAAATTGGTGGACGTGAGGAATTTGTCTATTAATCATCTGAAAAAGAATCAACCTGATCTCACTCTCCAGTAAAATATGGCAGCAAATCTCGTGAGCGCTAAAGTTTCTGTTTTTTACAGCAAGATTGCAAAAACTTTCCCCAAGTCTTTCCAAAGGTTCTACTTGGAACAAACACTAAATAAGAGCATAAAAAACATATACACGAAGATAGATGAATTATTCATTACTACACAGAACCAAAAGCAAGAAACAAAAATAAAATTGGGTTGCCTCCCAACAAGCGCTATCGTTTAACGCCCCTAGCTAGGCATAAAAACAAGAATAGATCTAGGTATTGTCATCTTTGGTATGCAATCCATAAGTGGCTCTCATAATAGATTCATAAGGTAATTTAATTTTCTTTCTAGGAAAGTGTTCCATGCCTTTCCTTAACGGAAAATGGAATCTAATGTTTCCTTCTTTCATATCAATAATTGCACCAATCGTTCTAAGGAAAGGTCTACCAAGAATAATAGGACATGTAGGATTGCAATCTATGTCAAGAACGATGAAATCTAAGGGAACATAATTCCTATTTGCAACAATAAGAACATCATTAATCCTTCCCATAGGTTTCTAAATGGTGGAATCCGCAAGATGCAAGTTTATAGAACAATCATCGAATTCACGGAAACCTAACACATCACACAAAGTTTTTGGAATCGTGCAAACACTAGCACCCAAATCACATAAATCATAGCATTCATGATCTTTAATATTAATTTTAATAGTAGGTTCCCACTCATCATAAATTTTTTTAGGGATAGAAACTTCTAATTCAAGCTTTTCTTCATAAGATTGCATTAAAGCATCAATGATATGTTTGGTAAAAGCTTTATTTTGACTATAAGCATAAGGAGAATTTAACACGGATTCCAACAAGGAAATACAATATATTAAAGAACAATTATCATAATTAAATTCCTTGAAATCCAAAATTTTGGGTACATTGTTATGTAAAGTTTTGACCTCTTCAATCCCCACTTTTACCAATTTTTGCATCAAGATCTAAAAACTCCGAATCATTGGGACACCTTTTAACTAAAGTTGACCCATCTCTAGTCCCATCATTATCAAGATTCATATTGCAAAACAAGGATTTAATTGGAGACACATGAATCACTTTTAGTTCTTCATCGTTATTATCATTAAAACTAGAAGAACACGCTTTCATAAAGCAATCCTTTTTTGCATGCATCCTAGCGGTTCTTTCTTTGCACTCATCAATGGAAATTCTCATGGCTTTGAGTGAATCATTTATATCATGCTTAGATGGAATAGATCTAAGTTTCAAAGAATCAACATCAGGAGAAATTCTATCCACGTTCCTAGCCAACTCATCAATCTTATACTATTTTTCTTCAATCAAAGCATTGAAACTCTTTTGCAAACTAATAAATTCTTTAATACTAGATTCAAAATCAGAGGGCATCTTATTATAATTTCCATAAGACTTGTTGTAGGAATTACCATAATTATTAGAGGAATTGCTGGGATATGGCCTAGGATTAAAGTTTCCTCTATACGCGCTATTACCAAAATTGTTGCTGCCAACAAAATTCACATCCATAGATTCATTATTATTCTCAATCAAATTAGACAAAGGCATATCATTAGGATCAATAGGATCACTCTTATTAGCAAACAACTTCATAGGTTCATCCATCTTTCCACTCAAAACATTAATTTCTTCTATCACATGAACCTTTTTACTAGTAGATCTTTCGGTGTGCCATTGAGAATAATTAACCATAATATTATCTAAGAGTTTGGTAACTTCTCCTAAAGTGATTTCCATAAAAGTGCCTCCCACGGCCGAATCTAAAAGATTTCTGGAAACAAAATTCAATCCAGCATAAAAAAATTTGTATGATCATCCATAAATTCAAACCATGAGTAGGGAAATTACGAATCATTAATTTCATCCTCTCCCAAGATTGTGCAACATGCTCATGATCTAGTTGCTTAAAATTCATAATATCATTTCTAAGAGAGATGATCTTAGCGGGAGGAAAATTCTTAGAGATAAAAGCATGTTTGAACTTAATCCAAGCATCAATACTATCTTTAGGCAAAGAAGAAAACCAAGTTTTAGCACGATCTCTAAGCAAAAATGGAAATAGCTTCAATTTAACAATATCATTATCCACGTCCTTTTTCTTTTGCATGCCACACAAACCAACAAAGTTGTTTAGATGGGTGGCGGCATCTTCACTAGGAAGGCCAGCAAATTGATCTTTCATGACAATATTCAACAAGGCAGTATTAATTTCACAAGATTCAACATCTGTAAGGGGAGCAATTGGAGTGCTAATAAAATTATTATTGTTTGTATTGGAAAAATCACACAATTTAGTATTGTCTTGATCCATTGTGACAAACAATCCAACACACAAGCAAGCAAGAGTCAAGCAAAAAGAGGCGAGCGGAAAAGAGGGTGAATCAAACAGCAAAGGTGAAGTGGGGGAGAGGAAAACGAGAGGGAAATGGCAAATAATGTAATGCGAGGGATAAGAGTTTGTGATGGGTACTTGGTATATATTGACTTGATGCAACCTCCCCGGCTACGACGCGAGAAATCCTTCTTGCTACCTCTTGAGCACTGTGTTGTTTTTCCCTTGAAGAGGAAAGGGTGATGGAGCAAAGTAGCGTAAGTATTTGCCTCAGTTTTGGAGAACCAAGGTATCAATCCAGTAGGAGACTACACGCAAGTCACCTCGCACCTACAAAAACAAATAAGAACCTTGCAACGAACGCGATAAAGGGGTTGTCAATCCCTTCATGGCCACTTGCAAAAGTGAGATCTAATATAGATAATAAGATAAATAATTTTGGTATTTTTATGATATAGATTGAAAGTAAAGATTGCAATGTAAAATAGATTGGAAACTTATATGATGGAAAATAGACCCAGGGGCCATAGGTTTCACTAGTGGCTTCTCTCAAGATAGCATAAGTATTACGATGGGTAAACAAATTACTATCGAGCAATTGATAGAAAAGTGCATAATTATGAGAATATCTAGGCATGATCATGTATATAGGCATCACGTCCGCGACAAGTAGACCGAAACGATTCTGCATCTACTACTATTACTCCACACATCGACCGCTATCTAGCATGCATCTAGAGTATTAAGTTCATAAGAACAGAGTAACACATTAGGCAAGATGACATGATGTAGAGGGATAAAGTCAAGCAATATGATATAAACCACATCTTTTTATCCTCGATGGCAACAATACAATACATGCCTTGCTGCCCTTGCTGTCACTGGGAAAGGACGCCGCAAAATTGAACCCAAAGCTAAGCACTTCTCCCATTGCAAGAAAGATCAATCTAGTAAGCCAAACCAAAATGATAATTCGAAGAGACTAGCAAAGATAACAAATCATACATAAAACAATTCTGAGAAGAACCAAATATTGTTCATAGATAATCTTGATCATAAACCCACAATTCATCGGATCTCGACAAACACACCACAAAAAGAATTACATCGAATAGATCTCCAAGAAGATGGAGGAGAACTTTGTATTGAGATCCAAAGAGAAAGAAGAAGCCATCGAGCTAATAACTATGGACCCGAAGATCTGTGGTAAACTACTCACACATCATCGGAGAGGCTATGGTGTGGATGTAGAAGCCCTCCGTGATCAATTCCCCCTCTGGCGAAGCTCCGAAAAAGGACCCAAGAGGGGATCTCTTAGGTACAGAAGGTTGCGGCGGTGGAAATAGGGTTTCGTGGTGCTCTCGGAGGTTTTCGGGGTATATGAGTATATATAGGCGAAAGAAGTCGGTCAGGGGAGCCACGAGGGGCCCACAAGGGTGGGGGCGCGCCTCCTTGCCTCGTGGCCTCCTCGATGCTTCCTTGACGTCCACTCCAAGTCTCCTGGATTGCGTTTGTTCCAAAAATCACTCTCCTGAAGGTTTCTTTCCATTTGGATTCCGTTTGATATTCCTTTTTTACAAAACGCTGAAATAGGCAAAAAAACAACAATTTGCACTAGGCCTTTGGTTAGTACATTAGTCCCAAAAATAATATAAAAGTGTTTAATAAAGCCCATTAAACATCCAAAACAAATAATATAATAGCATGGAACAATAAAAAATTATAGATATGTTGGAGACGTATCCGCACCACATTGTCATGGCTTCCTCATCCATCTCGGCAATGCCGAGACGATGCTCCCACCTCCGGTTGTCATGACGATCCTCGTCAGTGATAACCCTCGGCAAAGGTGCGAGCTCCAGCGCCTGCTCCCGTGTCGGCATGCTGGGGAAGTTCAATGTTCTATGAGGCCACCTGAGGCGCCACGCTGTCGCGCCGTACGTGCGGGGTGGCCTCGTGGGCGGTGTCGAAAGTGTCGAGGCCGAGGCGCATCCCGCGGAACCGGATCTCGGTGGAGAAGCCGCAGGAGGGGCACGCGCGGACGCCGCAGTATCCCCAAGTTTCCCGACGACGCGGCGGTGTGGTGGCGCGGCAGCGGCGAGACGAGAAAGAGCGGGGAGAGAGTGGTGGCGAGGCGCAGAGCGGGGAGAGAGTGGTGGTGAGGCACGGAGCTGGGAGAGAGTGGTGATGAGTCACAAAGCGGGGAGAGAGCGGTGGCAAGGCACAGAGTGGGGAGAGAGCGGTGGCAAGGCACAGAGCGGTGGGAGGGTGTTGGATTTTCGAAAGCGCATTGGACGCCACGCGCCAAAACTAGAGCGCGCCCGGCCGCCTTTTCCCACACGCGCAGTCCTTTCCCGACGTCCTTGCTATCTCTATCCTCTTTTCTACTATTATATTTATTTTATATTTAATATTTATCTCTACTCTTTAAAAAAACAGAGTTGGTGATGATGGTGTGCCTGCCGTCCTGCAATATAGGCCGTCCGATTTATATCCGACGGATAGTAAGGAAACTATGGCAATTGTGCGGAAAGATACCCACACCCCTCTCCACATTTGCAAATAAGGCCTTCCCTCAGTCATCCTTTTCTCCCACAAGATAAACTACTCATACAAATGCATCTTGATGTTGTGTGTAATGCATGGGCATCTTGCTAGTTCGAAAAAACTTTTCATCATTTGCCACACTACTGGTTGCAGATGAAGAACCAACCCAAGCATAGCGCGATACAGGAGTGACACACAATTATAAGCTGATATTCTGTTGGACAATGGAAGGAATAACCAATTGCTTTCATGGGAACAATAGTAACCCAGAAATTTGAAGGGTAGGTATGAACAAAATGGGAACTGCACATGTACTGCTAAGAGATTCAATGCACTCGTTACCTATTGAGGAGGAGTAGGATGGTCGCGGCGGCCTCTATGCATCATGATCGGCAACGGGAGTCAGTTCATTGTCCATGTCGGTGGAGCTTCTGCGCTTGGCGTCGGCTTCCGGGAAGCAGATCCGAGACTGTGGAAGATGGTGCCGGGAAGAGGCTCCGTGTACGACGACGACGGTGGACCGACTCCAGTGCGGCGTACGACATCGTCGATGAGGCAGATGTGCTACGGTGGACGAGTGCGCCAATATAGAAGGGGAGGAGCACGAAGGCTGCGGTGCCGTGGAGAAGTCTATTTTGCGACGGGGATAGAAAATGGGGAGTATTCAGGTGTACTACTCTGGGTGCCAGGGTGGGGTTAGCTGGGTAGGGTGAACCTAAAGTTACCAAAAAAAACCCTACCAAGCGTCATATGTATGCCTGTTCCGAAAGCTATGATGGTAACTTGGCACTGCTCGAATCAGGGTCGCGGGAGATTTTCCTTCCGACCTCAAAGTTTTGTGACACTGAACTCCCCGTGTGGTGAGTTGGGTGACTGGGCTAAGCAACTAGCGAGTAGTACTATTAGATAGTAGTACTATTAACTACTAGTACTAGTACTCCCTCCGTTTTTATTAACTCTGGATATTAGGTTTGACCGAAGTCAAACTTCCTAAAGTTTTACCAAGTTTATAGAAAAATATAAACATTTACCATAACAAATATGTATGATTTGAAGGTACATTCTCTTATTGTATATGTTAATATTTTTTGTTATAAACTTTCTGAGAGTTTACAAAACATGACTTTGAGCAATGCTAATACGCGGACTTAAATTAAAATGGAGGGAGTACACATTTGTTTTCTTAGTTTGTAGTGAATTAATCATTTGTTGTGATTGTGAAATAAATATATTAAGCTACTCACATTGAATGTAATGGTCTATATAGTTCAATAGTTACAATCATTGTTGAATTCCAAGATGTATACAAGGTCTATAGTACTTCACAATCTGCTCAAATTCACATAATCCCAGTCAAATGAAAATCTAAACGCATTTCATAGTTATTACTTTCTAGGATACAACAAAACCAACCATAAATATACATCATACATTATAGAAGCAACATTTTGAACACATCCCAATGTGTGAATGAAACGTGTAGAGAGAGCTTGCGAAGATGGAGCAGATAGGGCGGGAAAGTATGGATGTATGTGGGCGAGAGAGTTGTAGACAAACCTAACGAGAGAGAGATAGAGAGAGAAAGAGAGAGGAAGAAGTTAGGTCTGTGAGAAAGATGGAGACGTGTGCGTGTGCATCTCAATTCTGTACATGTAAGTGCATCTAGTGCCACCCCTAGTTGGTTTTGGAGTATTGACGACAAACTTGGTTGAGGGATTAATGTGTTTGTGAGAATTGCAGGATAACACAGGTAGTAGTCCCTCATTGATTAGGTTTACCTACCAGAGATGACCCCTTAAAATGTGTGAAGACATTGAAGACAATGGTGGTCTGTGAACAGATTCACGTTGAAGACTATGACACGAGAAGACATCGCATGAAGACTGGATTGCGAAGACATAGTTGTTTTGTAGTTTCCTTTTCTTCTTTGTTGAGTCATAGGAACCACCGTATTATTAAGTGGGGTCCAAGTGAACAAAGTCAAAGTGACTGAAGTGATGCTCAACCAAATCCTATGTCTTCGAGCGAAGACAATGAGAGCAAATCTTATCCAGAGCTGGATAAGTCAGCTTTACTTGTAGCCCAAGTCAAGCTGCCGCGTGTGTTTGAAATCTGACCGTTGGACACATGTCAGTTCCTTAGTGACCCAGGGTCATTTCGGACAAATCGGGTCGGGTTGCCTCCTGGCTATAAATAGCCCACCCCTACACCATAAATTGGTGGCTGCTCAGAGTTAGTGCACGACTTTTGTCATTTGAGAGCAACCCACCTCCGAAGATTTTGAGAGAGAAATCCTTGGGAGGACAAAGCCCTAAACACCGAGAGCCAAAGTTTGTTAGGCATCACTGAAGTCTTTTTGTCTAGGTGAACAAAGTCAATGTGACTGAAGTGATGCTCAACCAAATCCTATGTCTTCGAGCGAAGACAATGAGAGCAAATCTTATCCAGAGCTAGATAAGTCAGCTTTACTTGTAGCCCAAGTCAAGTTGTCACATGTGTTTGAAATCTGACTGTTGGACACGTGTTAGTTCCATAGTGACCCAGGGTCATTTCGGACAAATCAGGTCGGGTTGCCTCCTGGCTATAAATAGCCCACCCCTACACCATAAATTGGTGGCTGCTCAGAGTTAGTGCACGACTTTTGTCGTTTGAGAGCAACCCACCTCCGATGATTTTTAGAGAGAAATCCTTGGCAGGACAAAGCCCTAAACACCCAGAGCCAAAGAGTGTTAGGCAACACTGAAGTCTTTCTGTCTACATGATCTGAATACTTGTTACACTTGAGGACTGTGAATCCTCTAGCCAGTTAGGCGTCACGTTCTGAGCATCCAAGAGTCATTGTGGATCGCTGGCGAATGAAGTCTGTGAAGGTTTGGAAGTCTACCTTGAAGACTTACCAGAGTGATTGGGCGAGGATTGTGTGTCCTTAGCTCAAGGGGAATAAGGTGAAGACGCGGTCTTCTGAGTTGAATCTCAGTCTCCCTAACCATATATATAGTTGTCACAACAACTGGAACTTGTCCAACAAATCCCTGTCCTCACCAAGCAACTGGTTCTATCCTTTACCTCTCTTTACTTACAGTTTGTCTTCATGAAGTCATTGCCTGCTTTCATGATCTGATTGACTTCATTGTGTAAAGACTTTTGTTGTTCGGCTTCATACTATCTTCCATCATGATCGATACTACCTAGCTACTGATAGTCTTCGTGTTTTCACTTCTTTGCTTACTTACTATGGCTTGTCTAGTGTAGGCTACCTTCTGCTGCATGTCAATAGGTTCATTTCTACTGTTTGTCTTCAAAGCCCCCATGTTTTGAAGACGTTCATAAAAATCTCCTATTCGCCCACCCTCTTGTCGATAACTAGCACTTTCAAGTGCCATCGAAGACAAGGCACACAACGGAGACTTTGATTATCCCTGCAGTCAACATAGCTAAAACTCCAGGTGGTTAAACCGAATCACACAGAACAAGGGAGCACCTAGCTTTGATACCATTTGAAAGTGCTAGTTATAGACTAGAGGGGGTGAATAGGCGCTTTTTATGAAAGTCTTCAAAGCACGGGGGCTTTGAAGGCAAACAGTAGAAATGAACCTATTGATATGCAGCGGAAGGTAGACTGCACTAGACAAGCCATAGTTAAGTAAGCAATGAAGTGAAAGCACGAAGACTATCAGCAACTAGGTAGAATGGATCAGGTTGGAAGATAGTATGAAGCCAAACAACAATAGTCTTCACACAGTGAAGTCAATCAGATCACGCAAGCAGGCAATGACTTCATGAAGACAAACAGTAAGTAAAGAGAGGTAAAGGATAGAACCAGTTGCTTGGTGAAGACAAGGATTTGTTGGACCAGTTCCAGTTGCTGTGACAATTGTATGTCTGGTTAAGGAGGCTGAGATTCAACTCAGAAGACCGCGTCTTCACCTTATTGCCCTTGAGATAAGGACACACAGTCCTCGCCCAATCACTCTGGTAAGTCTTCAAGGGAGACTTCCAAACCTTCACATACTTTGTTCATCGGTGATCCACAATGACTCCTGGATGCTCAGAACGCGATGCCTAACCGGATGGAGGATCCATAATCCTCAAGTGTAACGAGTCTTCAGATCACGCAGACAGAAAGACTTTAGTGATGCCTAACACTCTTTGGCTCTGGGTGTTTAGGGCTTTGTCCTCGCAAAGATTGATCTCTCAAAAGCTTCGGAGGTGGGTTGCTCTCAAACGACAAAAGCCGTGCACTAACTCTGAGCAGCCACCAATTTATGGTGTAGGGGGTGGGCTATTTATAGCCAGGAGGCAACCTGACCTGATTTGTCTAAAATGACCCTGGGTCACTAAGGAACTGACACGTGTCCAACGGTCAGATTTCAAACACACGCGGCAACTTGACTTGGTTCACAAGTAAAGCTGAGTTATCCAGCTCTGGATAAGGTTTGCTCTCATTGTCTTCGCTCGAAGACATAGGATTTGGTTGAGCATCACTTCAGTCACTCTGACTTTGTTCACTTGGACCCCACTTAACAGTACGGTGGTTCCTATGACTCAACAAAGAAGAAAAGGAAACTACGAAACAACTATGTCTTCGCAATATGTAGTCTTCATGCGATGTGTTCTCATGTCATAGTCTTCAATGTGAATCTCTTCACAGACCACCATTGTCTTCAATGTCTTCACACATTTTTAGGGGTCATCTCTGGTAGGTAAATCGAATCAATGAGGGATTACTACCTGTGTTATCCTACAATTCTCATAAACACATTAGTCCCTCAACCAAGTTTGTCGTCAATACTCCAAAACCAACTAGGGGTGGCACTAGATGCACTTACAACTACTACCTCCCTTCTAGTTTAAAGGGCTCAATTCAAAAATTTCACGTACTCTTACCAAGATAGAGGCGGTGGAATAGTTTTTGTAGTGGTTTCTGGAGTCTGGACTCCATCTTCAGGAACCTTCGCCGCCGCCGACAAGAATGCAAGGAGATGAACCAGAAAGGAAATGAGGCAGGAATTAGTAGTTCCGTATTTTATCCAGTGGCAGAGGTGGGTAAATATCTGCTACCTCTGGTGGCAAGGCCATGTCTCTATGCACACACATATTAGCCGTTGGTTCCAAGTAGATCAAACGGCTCACGTTGTCCAGAGGCAGACACACCATCACCACCAACTGAGATTTTTATAGGAGTAGAGAGTAGAGAGTAGAGATTAGCCAATATTGTCTTTAGGCTACTCATAGTAGAAAGTATCATATACTAGTATCGTGTGCATGATAGTAGTGTATGATACGGGACTATCTTTATAGTGCCATGTATGACACAAAGAAGCATAGTATTTAACATGATATGGTATCTACCTATGTTACTCTAACCCCCCTATCTTCTTTAATTCTTTGCCACATCAGTATATTTGATATTCCAATATGTTTTCCACATCAGTACCACATTACCACCACTATGGCCAGCCTTAATCATCACATGCAATAATTTAGCGCACCTTGAAATCTGAACGCCCACCACTAGGGAAAACCTTATACACAACATCTTAGCAGTAGCGTTGGACAAAACCGTGTGCTAGTGCTACTTAGTAGTAGTGCATGTAAATAAACCACGCTACTGCTATCACTTAAGAACTAAACAGTAGCGCTGTGAATAAACCGCATACGAGCAAAACGCGCTGCTTCTATGTTTGAACTAGGCGCCACATGGCTAGCCCCACTTAGGAGTAGCGCTTATCCGCGCCAGCGCTACTGCCATGCTCCGTAGCAGTAGCGCTTTTTCACGAACACGCGCTACTACTAACCCTACCTTATCATCCCACACGGCCGATCCTCTCACTCACTCTCCCTCTCAGTCACTCTCGCCCGCGCCGATACCCGTCGGTCGCCGCCGCCGCGTTGCTTCTCCGTCGAGGTACTCCATCCAGCCCTCGTCCCCTCCTCGTTCCTCCTCCGTCCGCCCCCTCGTCCCTCCTCCCTCCTCCTCTGGCAGCCCTCCTCCCACCGCCCCTCCCTCCTCCTCCTCCTCCGGCCGCCCCCTCCTCCTCCTCCTCCTCCAACCGGCCCTCCCCCTCCTCTCTCCTCCCTCCCTCCCTTGTCTCTGTTCTTGCTGTAGATTTTAGAATGTAGACATTGTAGAATGTAGACATTGTAGAATGTAGGTTTTTTTAATACAAGTAAGAAGAATTAGGGTAGAACTAGGGTAGTAGAATTTTTAGCAACTGTTTAATAGAAATACTTTATTTAGTAAGTGATTAATATAACTAGTTTATTTAGTAAGTGCTTAATAGAACTAGTTTATTTATAGTAAGTGATTAATAGAACTAGTTTATTTAGTAAGTAGTTAATAAAACTAGTTTATTTAGTAAGTAGTAAATAAAACTAGTTTATTTAGTAAGTGCTTAATAAAAATAGTTTAGAGAGAGACGTATATTGGCAAATTTAGTTATGTTAGGATCATATATAAGATATTTTGAAATGTTTTTGTTCATATTTTCAACCATTGAAATGCAATGACCATCGATAAGTGGCCCATGTTTTGCCGGAGTGTTGATTAATTTCCGTTCCGGCAAATTTCAGGCACTCGATATGTCTTTTTTTAGCAATGGTGATGCCGGATTTTTCTGTGAATTTTGGCATGGCTTGTGCTATAATATAGGAAATATCAAGTGTGTTGGAAATGCCGAAAGAGCATTCTACGCCATTTTTGGTTTTGCCGTCGAGTTATAATCTTTGAATTTTGAACACAGGAGATGTCTGATGATGATGGGATCCCGGAGTGCGGGTACTTCTACAATGACCGGGGTTTGTGCGACAGGTTTCCTCACCTGCAAAATGATAGGTTTTTCTCCGTGAAGCTGGAAGAGACCTTTGATGTTTGTACGGTACGCAATGACAAGCATTTCATCGTAATTAATATCATCACTTGTGCTTCTTTTGTTTAACGTGTAATTTCTGGTTTTATTCAATTCAATTAGTAAATCTCGTGCCATGCTAGACCATATGTATTGGAGAAGCTTGGTTTTGGTTTAGATGACTTTGAGAATATGGAGACGAGGAGGGCTCACTTAAGAACTAAACATGGTTATGAGTTTCTAGTTAAGCTATACAATGCGGTCAAACACTCCCATTTCGGTTGCTCTAATTGGGAAGCTCTCTGCAAGGCATATGGATTTGAGGAGGGAATGCATATAAGATTTGATATCCGTCCTGAAGATTATGATGATAATGATAATATCGACATCTGGGTTGATGTGGATATGCCTCCAGTGTTGCCTAGATGTGAGTTTGTCAAACTAATTTGTTAAGTTCAGTAATTTGTGTTGTTAATTTTAAAATATTTGGTGTTCATTGGTACTGAACTTATTTATTTATAATTGTCAGCTTATTTCTTATCTTCAAGAAATAATCGGAAGGTAGTAGACAGCACATACTACAACTATGACTCTAAGCTTAATTGTGATGAGAAAGGTTAACTTGTTTCATTCATAGGAGATGTTGAGACCTTCAAAACCAATCACTCTATTAGCCCAAATTATTCTAGATACGTGCCACTAGTCCATAAATTTCTTGATGGTAACTTCATTGCCAAAAACTTGGTAAGATTTTGTTAATGATGCTAACTTCACTGCATACATTATTCTTATGTAAACTACATTGCTAACTATATATGTTACTACTACATTGCATACATTATCACTGCATAAGTAGGTTGTGCCTAACATGCTATTTCCCAAAGGTGATATGCATATGGTTAGATTACGACCAACTCCTTCAAAGGCTTACTATATTGCATACTCGATTTCTTCAGATGATGGAAGGCTCAAAATCAAAGAATGGAGCAAAGTGATGAATGTGCACACGCAACTAATTGGAGTCAAAATGAATGTGCCCAATCCACAAGTTGGAGATAGGTTATGTCCATTCCCCATTATGGAGAAGGACTAGTTTATCTGTTTTATGTTATTCTACCTAGGACAGAGGAGTAGGTATTAAGAACAATTAGTTACTGTTGATTATATATGACTATGATGATGATGAGAAGCTTTTATTATGTGCTAGAATGTCTTAGACTTGATGGTGATGCTGAGTAGGAGTAGTGATTATGAGTACTATGATGATGATGAGGAGGAGTTGTTATTATAACTAGTGACCAAGTTGTTATATGATGTCTCACGGATGAAAATGATGATGATGAGGAGTTATATGACAATGACATATTAAGATGGTAAGTTGTTAATGATATTATGATGATGATGGTGATGATAAATTATTATGTCATTGGGTGAAAGAACCGTGGATTAGTTTCAAATGGATGGATGCAAAGTGACCATTGGTTACTTTGGATCCATGCACTTGAAATTAATCCACGGTTCTTTCTCCTAATGATGTAACAACTCATTATGATGTAAAAACAATCTCTAAAGTGATATTCTATAAAATCTTGTATAATGGTGTATGAATACGACATATAACAAAAAAGAAATATGTAATAATAGTAGTAGCGTGGGTAGATAGGTGCGCTTCTAGTAACTACCAGTAGTGCTTTCTACCAAAAGCACTGCTGCTACACTTGTATAGCAGTAGTGTGGGCCAACGAGCACTGCTGCTACAGGTTAGCTATAGCGCCGTATTAGTAGCACGGTTACCCGCACTACTTCTATACCTAAAATCCACGCTACTACTAGGCTTTTCCCTAGTAGTGGCCTGCTTGACACTCCTTCTCCCTCCGGCAGTCCCACCACAAAAAATCTGCATGCATGACTCTCCTCCCCCCACGCTCGTCCAATCCGTTGTGACCAGCAATATTTCCACCCCTCCCCTCGTAATTTACTCCAACAAATATGCCCACGTAGCTGTTACGTTAATCATGCAATATATCTTACGTGACGTAGCTTCAGTGCCAGTGATGTGTGGGCCCAACAGGCATCTGGCCCACATGTTAGTGACGCAACTGGACCTGCAGTTAAGTCAGGGAAGCTCAGTCCATATCTTACGTAGGTGTGCCATTGCTCGCTATAAATACTACGCCTCGCATGACATTCGGAAGAAAGCTACATTCATCGCTATCTCCCCCTCCCTCTCACGTCGACCACCATGGCATCGCCCCTGCCAAGCCCTAGGCGCCTCTCACTGCACCGCACAAACGGTCATGTGTCACCGTTCCGTTCCTCGCTCCTACTAGTCGAGGAGGACGCGTCAGTGTTCCGCTCCTTGCCACGACGCGTCGACATTCCCAATCTCGCCAGCATGAGCGTCGGAGGACGCGTCGGCTTCCGCTACGAGGAGAATACCGTGCCGCCCGCCGAGCCCCCTCAGCCTTGAGGAGCTTTGGAAATAAATGGATGTCACATTGTGGGAGGCTTTGCCTCCAACAGAGCGCGCCAAAATAGAGGCGGAGAAGAAGGCCGAGGAAGAGAAGCGCGCCGCAAGGCAAGCTGCCTGGCAGGCCTAGGTCGCGTCCGAGATAGTTAGGCAATTGGCTCGTGCGAGGGCCGTGAGGGTGGCGGAGGATGCCCGTGCCAAAGACCTGAGTGCACTCGAGCCCAAGCACCTCATCTACGCTTGGCGGTACGTGGACCGGGTGCATGCTTCTAGCAAGGAAGAGTACCTATTGGCGCCGGATCACCACACCGGTGAGACCGCGCTCTCCCGCCGACAAGCCGCCAATCAGCACCTCACACCAGGGCACTCGTGGCGCGCTGCAAGCGCTCCTGCGAGCGCCGTGGCTTTAATTAGGAATATAATTTAGTTTCATTAGGTGATCTCATTAGTTTTCAGATGCAAATGATAAATCCCGAACGTTTGGGAATTATTAGCGCCCTTATATAAAGGAAAAGTTTGGAAATCTTGTGTATCCGTACGCATTTTGTAAGTACGTGCATATAGCACAAACTTTACTATATACTATCGCACTACACGTCTCTCTCTATATATGCTTGCGGACTGTGCTACTCCCTTCGTCCAGGTGAATAAGTCATCTTTGGTTGTGCACCATGACCAAGAAGGAGGAAAAAACAAGAGAACTTAATGTTTATTTGCTAGTAATTAATAGCATTGCATGCAATGAACTAACCACTGCATGTCGTGTTTGGTAGTCTCACGTCATTGAAAACATGCACGCTCACATCTCTTATTGGTTGATATGTCAAGAAACAAGAAATGAGGTGGGAGTTAACGCACCACGCCTACGTGTTTTGGGATTATTTGTTTTCCGTAAAGTGACTTATACACCTAGACGGAGGGAGTACTACTATTACTTATGTACGTGCAAATGCACGTTTTAACATTACGATGCGATTTTTGTAAAAGTAGAAAAACAACACTTGTCAAGCTTGTGAAATGATTCAATGCAAAACAAATGCGAAAATGCTCGTTTGATTGTTTACTTTTAGCTTCCTTATTTGTGGTTATTTCTCTATCATACTTTGTACGGAGTATCTCACTGGTCGGGAAGGCATGCAAATTCCCAAACCGCTTCCTACACCCTGTATCGAATATTTTTCCTAACAAGTTGTGCCGTGAAATTGGAATTCCAACTTGAGTACTACTACTAGGAGTACGAGGGGCCAATTCTTTTAGGCTTCTAGATTAGTAATCCCATAACTACTACCTCCGTCCTGGTCTACTGGTCCCCATTTTAATCTCTGTCAAATTTTGACCATATATTTAACTAATGAAATGTTTGTGCATGTCACGTGCACTAACATTTTATGAGTTAAATCTTTGGTCAAAATTTAGCACAAGTTACAATGGTGATGAATAAACCAGGACGGAGGTACTAGTAGTTTAGAAGCCCAAATATATGAGTGAGGCGCCTTAATGTTACTCACCACTGCGACTAGTCTTATGGGAAAAGATGGGGAAGAAATGGCTTATTTTTTAAGCCGCCAAAAGAACAAGCGCTAGGAGTAGTAGCTAGGGATACTTGGAGTAGTAGCTAGGGATCGAGTGTGCCAGATGAACCGAAGAAAGTAAATGCAGAGAGATGAAATGCAAAAAAGACGGAGGGATGTGATGGTTGCTTGTCCATTTATTTTACCAGGCCACTTATTACTAGGAGTGGTGGGGTTTTGTGATAGGACGGCTTTACTGTCGTGCCACGAGCGGGGTGAGACTCCCGGGAAGCGCTGCCCTCTACACTAGTACTACATCGGTCGTGGTTTATTAGTCCCCCATTGAATTTGACTGGAGATTTAACTGAAAAAATGTTAGTGCATGTCAACAAAAACTATGTCGTTGGATTCGTACTTGAACATAGTTTTCAATAATATAATTTTAGGTGACATGCATGAGCATTTATCGTACTATATATAATGTTAGTTACATTTTTGGTCGTACTAATCTATAGTAAGGTGCCCGTGTGTTGCACAGAATAGTGAAATGCATTGATCAGGGGGTTGTTTATTTCGACAAAGGATGTGGGGGCCATCTCATGTGTAACGGGTATCGATAGGTTTCTTCGGATATTATTTCATCTATAGAGCTCAGAAACATCCGTGTGAAATAGATAAAAAGTATCTTTTGCAAACAAAAGCGTTCAACTGTTCAACATGCATCCAGAACTTGTGAAGAAATAACACTTATTATGCTTTGCAATAGATGATATTTAAGAATTAGCTTTTGAGCATCAATTGTTATACATGTTGGCTACAGATGACATGGCACTTTCTTATAGTCAACAGTTGGCTATACTATTAAGTATTAACCATGCTCTTATACACCTAGAGGGAGGGATAAAATCAGGATGACTTGGAAGGGGCAGAGGAGATGTAAGAAATGGTTCATCATAAGTCTTTCACCAGTACCGTAGTAAAAATTCTGAGTTAATCTCATAAATGGCAAGCGAGAACTCTAATGGAGCAAAATCATACATGGAAGATTCTAGACTAAACCATAATTGATAAACTTTTATTCAAGCGCGATACTCTAATAGAGCAAGATCATGCATGGAAGCTTCTATACAATATAAATAATAAGTTTCCACATGCTTACACAGCGGATTACATTGAGCGAAGACTAATGAACATCATTTAACTTGGTAATGCATATGTCCACGTGAACCTCCTTGGAGTCCCCGTGCACCATGTTGGGAGGGGGGCCAAATCATACCATGCATGTTCCATGTCCACGTCGGCGGGAAGGTCCCAGCTCGGCACAGTCCTAGTCAGCGTCATGGAGTTGGTGTGGGTGACCACGTACCTTTGAGGGGCAGTAACAGTGAGCACGCACCCGTACATCGGCCTCATGTCAGTGTCAGCGTGAGCGGCATCGCCCCTAACGCACACTACAGAGATGGGGCGGCGGCCTACGTGGGCCTCTCCGGTGACCATGATCAAGAGGAAGATGTTGTCATCCTCCTCCGAGACTAGTAGGCGGCGGTGATCCTCTAGTGACTCCGGCACGGCGAACGGGTAGCACATCTCGTACTTGACGTGCTTCCCTGCGGGACAGTAGTGATAGATGGACGCTTGCGTTAGGTGATGCACGATGCTCGCCGGCGAGCCCCAAAATGGCAACGGGCACTCATAGTAGTAGACGAAGGGCTCCTTGGAGGCATCGACCAGGCCGTCCATGAAACGGGAGTGGCTGTAGGGGACGTTGCGCCAGTTGAATATATGAGCAAGTTACTATGCGATTTAATCCGAATAAGCACAAAATAAATCATGATGGCTATAACAAAGATTAAACTAATCGCGAGTACTAGCATAGTAGATGAACATATCGAATCTAGGACACAGACTAGAAACATGAATTCTACCATGATTTCGAACAAGAAGGAAAAAATGCATACGGTACAACGGGAGCAGCACCGTTGGCGTTGACGTCATCGCCCATGTCGTTGAGGAAGAGGTTGACGAGGTCTAGGAAGAAGTCGTCGATGCCAGCAGTCGCGCGAGTGTGCTCCCCAAATTTCAACAGCACCCGCCGAATGGAGGGTAGGAGGGAGTGGCTGTAGGGGATGTTGCGGCCGCCGAATGGAGCGCGGGAGTAGCACACGAAGCAGTAGATGGTGCTCCTCCCTCGTCTCTATCTCTACTCTTATCTGTATCTCTACTACTCTTGTTTCTTTTTTATAATACTAGTAGTTGTCAAACCGAATAGTACTGCGCCGCTCGCTGCACGCCCGGCTGAACATGCCTCCTTGCCTCCATTAAATGCCTCCGTTAAACCCGCATGCAAACCGAGAAACCTACTCCGGCCCGCGGGAGGAAATTTGCCAGTTTCCATTGGAGAATAATAGAGTCACATCCAATCCATTTGAGTTAATTGCCTATATGATTCTCCCTCTATAAAAAGTTAATTGCATCCTTAATCTTGTATTCTAAGTACTCTGTGTTCCACTATCAGTACATTGTACATGACTTGCAGGCTGGCTACAGATTCGTACAGAAAGTTAAAAAGAATCAAATCCATCCTTAATCTTGTATTCTAAGTAATCTATGGTTTCCACTACCAGTACGGTAGCGAAAGAAGTATATATTAAAATATATACAAAAAGCTAAAGTTTATGACAGAATTCGAACTCAGTTCATCGTGTTGCGAGCATCCGGCCCAGACCAGTACACCAGGTGTTCGTTGCGGATGATGCAAGAGATAAACCTTTATAGCAATGATCCCGTCCGTTGCAACGGATCCAAAGTAGAATAATACATACACAAATTTGAAAGAAAATAGTTTAGTTTTGATATACATATCCCTAAAAATATCTTATGTTTCACTCCAAATATATTCTTTGGGCTGTTTTGATGAGGTAAGGGAGGAATCTGGTTGGTTTTAAGATACTAAGGGGTTTTGTGTAAACTGGAGCAGAGAAGTGGGAATTGTTGCAAAAGGACATAACTTACATCACAACCGTTAGGTGCAGATCTAATGGTTAGAAATGGCGGATGGCAGACACACCATCATCACCAACTGAGTCTTTTATTGAAGTAGGAATAGAGAAAAAACCGAGTTGGTGATGATGGTGTGCCTGCCATCTTATAATATAGACCATCCGATCTATATCTGCCGGATAGAAAGCAAACTATGACAGTTTTAAAAAAGATACCCGCACCTCTCTCCACATTCACAGATAAGGCCTTGCCTCGTTCATCCATATATTTCATTGTATTTTAACATGACATATTACTAATTTATTTTAAATTTGTTTTAGTGTGGATACTAATTTTTGGATTAAGAATATTTTGTTCCCCAGCAAAATTTGCGAATTTTTAAAATTTTGCATATTTTTTAGTTCAATTTTTCAACCCTGGTACTGACCAGAAAATGGGAAGAATTCTAAAAATGGAAAATGGGATGCAATAAATTCCATATAAATTAGCTAATGAGTAAAAATTATAAAAATAATAGCAAATGGGTTGTACATGCCACAGATTTCGAGGCTGACTTGTTTACGCAAGGCTTTGTCAGTCAACAGATGATTCTAGCAGCGATGACTGTTGGATGTCCATCCAACAGCTGACATGCTTCTTCAATCTCCGATCTTCCTGCTCCATCTGACTAAACCAGCGCCGGCGGGACTTCCTGCTCCCTCCTCTTGCGGCCCGCTATGATGCCGCGCAGGCTTCACCAGCCCACCCTACTCCCTCCGCTGGCCTGGCCGCACGCAATCAACTGCCTCCTCATTACGCGAAAAAATGATTCCTCCCACTGACATCTGGGGTGCACTGGTTCGGAGGCTGACCTGTGGGCCTACTAAGTTGACACGTACGTAGGGCTTTGTCAACTTAGTCAATGAACGATTCTAGCAGTAGTGACAGTTGGATTTGAATCAAACGTTCCTGCTGCTTCTTCAATCGCTGCTCTTCTTGCACCAGCCACCCAAACCAGCGCTGGCGAGACCGCCTGCTCCTGCATCTAGTGGTCGGTTGTGCTGCCGCTGAGGCCTCACCGCCCCCTACTACTCCCACCGCTGGCCAGGCCCTGTGGCGACGGCAACCTCACACTACAGCCGAACCAGTGAACCCTCGCACTCGTCTCCACGTGGGCATCCACTGTCGCGTCTTCACTGGCTTCGCATCGTCCCCGTGCTAGGCCTCGCCGTCGTCCACCACCCTGGTGCTCACTGCATGGCGTGGTCAACATGGTCAACGAACGACATCCATCGGAAGTGGACTATATGTGGAGAGGCAGAAACCTGGGTCCACGGCCGCATACAAGAAAATGCCTCCTTATTATGGGAAAAATAATCATTCCTCCACCTGACAGCTGGGACCCACTTGATGTGCCACCGTATTTCGTGAAAAAACGTTTCCCCCATGACTGCTGGGACCAACCAGCTACAACTTCGCACGCAAGGAAGTGTGTCCATATTACGGGCAAAAAAATGTTTCGCGCCCTAACTGCTGGGACCCACCAGCTACATTTTCACACACAAGGAAGTGCCTCCTTATCCTGCCTGACAGTTGGGACCCACATGGTTGAAGCGTACGTAGCATTGTCATTCTGGTCGCGAACGTGTACGTACATACTGGTCGATCGGTATGTCTGCAGGCTGCAGCGATGAACAGTGGACGAGTAAGGAAGGGCATGTGTCGTAGTAGAGGCGCGCACGTAGCATGTACACGTACATACAACCGGGGTGCAAGAAAGTAAATACGGCAACGTACGTACATACGAGCGGGGTCTCCAATGCCTACTCTTGCATACGTACGGCCAGGGCTCGTGTACATGGTTGGGTTAAAACGGAGAAACTGCGTCGTGGTGTTCATCGGGAGCGAACCGGCTCGAACAGAACAGCCGATCAAAACGAGGCCTGGCGTACCACAGAACGGGGGAAATGGCCTTGTGTTCGACCGACCACGGTCGAAACGGGATACTGTTCATCGGGAGGGGTCTAGCGTACCGCAAAACGTAGGAAACAGACTTCTCTTGGACCTACTACGGTCGAAACAGGGTCCTGTTGATCGGGAGGGGTGTTCTGTACCGCAAAATGGAGGAAACTGACTTGCTTTGGAGCACTACGGTGTTAACTTGGGTCCCTTTCATCGGGAGGGGTGTGGCGTACAGCAAAACGGTACTCCATGGGATACTGTTCTGCTCCGCCGTCGAATGCCTCCACGGGCTACTGTTCATCCACCCTCGACCTCCTTCAGCCTCCACCTGTGACAGTTCATCCACGGCGTCTCCCCTCCTGCCTCCACTAGCCATTGTTCATCCATGGGATCCTGTTCATCCACCTCCACCGCTCCTCCACCGGCTACTGTTCAACCAGCCCTCTCCATGGGTTGCTGTTCAACCACCCCTCCATGGGCTACTGTTCATCCAGCCCTCCATCGGCAATTGTTCGACCAGCCGTCCATGGTGTCCTGTTCATCCAGCCCTCCACGGGGTCCTGTTCATCACCCCAACCTGCTCGATCGGGGTCATTTTCATCCAGCGGCAACGACCTCTACTACCACATGGTCCTATTCATCCACCCCCCACCGGGACTGTTCATCCACCCCCAACAACGCTCACTGTTCATCAAGAGGCAGCATCGATCGGCTTCATTTTGCAGTAGTAATGAAGGAATCACTCGGGTTCAGTTAACAGCAGGGGATCAATCGGGGTTGAGTAACATAGCTAGTGCAATCGCTCGAGTTAGAGCCCAAGGCCTCACCCGGGTTTAGTTAGAGCGCAACGCCTCGCACACACGCACGTACGTGTATGAGAGAAATGCACAAACCTCTGTACATCGCTCGGCCTCGACCACCCACCGTAACCGAGAACTCCCTGATATTTTCCTCACCCTCGCTTCTACCATGTTTTTTTCCGTCATGGACGGCCCAAAGAATGTCATGCACCTACGTCTCCGGCCCGCCGAGGACAAAAAGCCCATTTTCTGTCATGATTTTTTGTCATAGAAGTAGGAGCCCACCACATCTATGATGATACCAGGTCTTGTAACAATTATCGTCATAGCAGTGTCATAAGCATGATAGAAAAAATGTCACGGATGTGTCTTTTTTTTGTAGTGCCTCCCCAAGCTTGAGGCGACACATCCACTCAGGTGGTCCAATTACACCATCACCTTCAGCTCTTCCGACTAGCTCAAGTGTGCGGCAACTATCAGTGCCCTTCCAATGCTCTGCTCGCCTACCATCAGCAACATGGTCGTCACCAAGACACTCATTGATGGCGGTGCGGGGCTCAATGTCCTCTCCGTCGAGACGTTCGACCGCCTCTAGGTGCCCTACGACCAGTTGCAGCCCACCAAGCGTTTCTCAGGAGTGACCGACGGCTCCACCACCCCAATAGGGCAGATCCGCCTCCCTGTCACCTTTGGCACCCGCGACAACTACCGCACTGAGCTCATCGACTTAGACGTCGCCCACATTCGTCTCCTGTACAAAGCCATCCTTGGGTATCCGGCCCTTGCCAAGTTCATGGCAGTGACCCACCATGGCTATAACATCCTCAAGATGCTGGGAAGCAGCGGTATCATCACAGTCCCCTACGAAGAGAAGGATGCGGTGTGCTCTCTTGAGCGCGCCTACCAGGCTGCAGCAGTCGAGGACCCAGACAACGAGGGAGCTGTCTACCCTCCCGAAGTTGTCCCCAAGAAGAAGCAGCTGCTACTTCGCCAAGGACCTTAGGAGGGCGGGGCGCCTGGTGGTGCTGCGTCAAGCTCTGCGCCCACTGACGGGGAGCCTTCCCCTCTCGCATAGGAAGGCATGCCCGGCGCCCCTCTCAGGCTAGACTCGGGGGATCTCCTCTGGAGGGCCTCCGATCTAACCTGTGTCACGAGGGAGGTGTTCGTGCACCATGTGGAGGCATGCCTCAACGCGCGCTTCTATGAAGAAAGCACTGGACGCTAGGCGCAGGCGCTCAGGAGTTCATGACCAAGGAACCGAGGAGCTTCAGGAGGCAAGAGCCACGCGAGGCGACCGTCCCATGGCACCCGGCGCATCTCCCTGCCCCGGCGAGGACAGTGAGTTGCGTTCCTGCGTCAACATCCCTGGGCTCAACAAGGCCGTGTCTTGGGAGCTTTTCTAGCCGTCCCGCATTGGCGGATGCGAGGGCCCACCTCATAGCTATGTCCACATGCTTCTCGGCTTGTTGAACAGAGCTTTCGTGCATCAGGGCCACATGCGGGCGTCCTGGAAGCTCATGAGGCCAGGCGCCTGGTGATCCTATTGGAGATGGCGACAGATCCTCGCGAGCCCCCCGAGGTTCTGGAACTGGGCGGCTCAGGAGGAGCAACTTCGGCAACATGCGTCTTTAGCTACTCTGACATCTCTTCAGCAACGGTGGCAGGTGACATCTTTTGGTTTGGTCAGTTGGGGCCGCCCCTCCGGCTGCATTATCCCCAAGCCGCGTGGGTCTGTCCCTGCGGCATGTATTCTTCTTGCATATATGAGAACTGGCTTTACCTTCTTCCATTAGTTGCTTTATGATTATCATCTGTCTATCTAGTGCTTCATCGCCATGAACGTCATACGCCCTTGCAAGCCCACCATGACGGCCTCATCATTAAGGACTGGCACGACATCTGTGCTCGGATTCGACCCTGCAGCATTGCTAAACCCAAGTGGCTGAGCTCTGGCTCGCGGGACAGCTCCCGTGCACGCCACCTCCCATGATCCTTGGTGAATTGTTTCTCACGTGAGCTAATAGCGGGCGGATGAGTAAGGGCGGGCGACCCGGTGCCTCGTCAGCATAGGAGTCGCACGCCGGTTGTCTTTCCTCAGGACCTTCTCACGAGAAGACTGGGCACGGTGTCTATTCTCGGGTCCGTCCCTACAGTGTTATTAAACCCAACGGCTGAGCTACGTCTAGTGGGCCGGCCCCGTTCATGTCACCTCCTGGGGTCATTGGTGTTTGGCCTTCTCATGTGATAACCTCAGGAGATTCACTCGGCGCAGGTTGCCTAACCATCTCGTAGGATTATCACAAGTGTTCCAAGCCAAATTTAGGTGCTACCCGCCTTGAGGTAGGGCCTCATGAGTCCTGCACTGGCTCACGAGTGCCCATACACACCTCCTCTAGCCCTGTCGTGCAAGCCACATGTCAGGGCGGGGCTGTACATGCCCCGGAGTCTCCCCTCAGAGGGAGCTCCCACCCACGTATCAGTGGAGGCACCAGGCTCCATGCTGGTAGTCGACACGGTTGAGGAGTGGCTATGCCCATGCAAGAGCGGAAGCGCCATGCTCCGCGCTGGTGATAAACAACTAAGGGTGGCCTCACGGCTGCATTAACCTCAAGCGAGCCGCCAGGCTTGGTTCTCAGCCTCACCGCGCCACTTTCCTCTCAGGAGAGTCGCGCGAGGGGGCTAGGCATGGGGGCTATGCTCAGGTCACGCCTGACATAGGCCGCCTTGCCAGGTACCTCAGACTTGGTCTTCGTGCACCCCTCCCGAGCGAGAGCCCGGTGAGGAAAGGTATGGATGTTTGTTCATACGTCAAGGGGGACTCCTGAGCATCGCAACTCAGGAGCCTAACTGGTCACATAGCCCCTCACCCCTTGGTCCCGTCCTAGTGATCCGGACGACCCAACGGCGGTTGAGGTATGCGTGGGGTTGGGCCCTGCCGACGCAGAACGCTAAGACCTACTCTTGCATCTCCTTCCCGCGGGCTCTTTGTACGTTAAGGGGGGCTCCTCAGCATCGCGACTCGGGAGCCTACCTGGTCATGTAGCCCCTCACCCCTTGTTCCTGTCCTGGTGATCCGGTCAATCCAACAGCGGCTGAGGTATGCGCGGGGCCGGGCCCCGTGGACGCAAAACACGAAAAGCAAACAGAAAGGAAATCGTGATACATATCCAACGTATCTATAATTTTTTATTGTTCCATGCTATTATATTATCTATTTTGGATGTTTAATGGGATTTATTATGCTCTTTTATATTATTTTGGGGACTAACCTATTGACCGGAGGCCCAGTGCCAGTTTCTCTTTTTTTGCCTATTTCAGTGTTTTGCATAAAAGGAATATAAAACAGAGTCCAAATGGAACGAAACCTTCACGAGGATGTTTCTTGCAACAAACGCAATCTAGGAGACTTGGAGTGGAAGTGAGAGACACAACAAGGAGGCCACGAGGTTGGAGGGTGCGCCTTGGGGGGTAGGCATGCCCCCACCCTCATGGGCCCCTCGTAGCTCCCCCGACATTCTTATTTCACCTATATATACTCTTATACCCTAAAAACATCCGGAGCAGCCACGAAACCACTTTTCAACCGTCGTAACCTTCTGTACCCGTGAGATTCCATCGGGGGCCTTTTTCGGTGATCTGCCGGAGGGGGATTCGATCATGGAGGGCTTCTTCATCAACACCATAGCCTCTCCGATGATGTGTGAGTAGTTTACCACGGACCTTCGGGTCCATAGTTATTAGCTAGATGGCTTCTTCTCTCTCTTTGTTTCTCAATACAAAGTTCTCCTCGATGTTCTTGGAGATCTATTTGATGTAATACTTTTTGAGGTTTGTTTGCCGAGATCCGATGAATTGTGGATTTATGATAAAGTCATCTATGAACAATATTTGGTTCTTCTCTGAATTCTTATATGCATGATTTGATATCTTTGCAAGTATCTTCGAATTATCGGTTTAGTTTGGCCTACTAGATTGATCTTTCTCGCAATGGGAGAAGTGTTTAGCTTTGGGATCAATCTTGCGGTGTCCTTTCCCAGTGACAGTACGGCAGCAAGGCACGTATTGTATTGTTGCCATCAAGGATAAAAAGATGGGGTTTATATCATATTTCTTGAGTTTATCCCTCTACGTCGTGTCATCTTGCCTCAAGCATTACTCTGTTCTTATGAACTTAATACTCTAGATACATGCTGGATAGCGGTGGATGTGTGGAGTAATAGTAGTAGATGCACAAGCATTTCGGTCTACTTAACACGAATGTGATGCCTATATTTCATAATCATTGCCTAGATAATCTCAGAACTATGCACTCTTCTATCAATTGCTCGGTAGTAATTTGTTCACCCACCATAATACTTGTTATCATGAGAGAAGCCACTAGTGAAACCTATGGCCCCAGGCTCTCTTAATTATTATATTGCATCTCTTTTTATTATCGCATCTCGTTTACTATTTTGCTATCTTTACTTTCCAATATATACAACAAAAACACCAAAAATATTTAACTTACTATCTTTATCAGATCTCACTTTCGCAAGTGACCGTGAAAGGATTGACAACCCCTTTATCGCGTTGGTTGTGAGTTGATTGTTTGTGCAGGTACTAGGTGACTTGCATGTTATCTCCTACTGTATTGATACCTTGGTTCTCAAAAACTGAGGGAAATAGTTACTCTACTTTGCTGCATCACCCTTTGCTCTTCAAGGAAAAACCAACACGTGCTCAAGAGGTAGCAAGAAGGATTTCTGGCGCCATTGCCGGGGAGATCTACGCTCAAGTCAAGACATACAAAGTACCCATCACAAACTCTTCTCCCTCGCATTACATTATTTTCCATTCGCCTCTTATTTTCCTCTCCCCCACTTCAACTTTGCTATTTTATTTGCCCTTCTTCCGTTCGTCCTTCTGTTTGCTCACTTGCTAAATATCTATTGTTATGGATCCTCATTCTCTTGCTAATCTTTTTAAAAGATCCAATTATGATGAAACAATTTCTAGTGAGTTGAGTGCACTAGATTATCTTTATGAGGTTTTGCTTGAAATTCGTGAATCTGAAAACTTTGATGAAGTGTTGAAAGAGGAAAATTATAAAGTGATTCACGATAGCCCCTTGAATGAAAAGCATGATTGCAATGATGCTATTATAAATTATATAGATGTCAATTGTGTTAATTTGAAAAGCATGATTATGAGGTTTTGCTTGGGGATGCTAGTTTTGCTTTGTCCACTACTTGTTGCAATGATCATGATTGGGGTGATTCTTCTTTTGGTCTTGAAAATTTATTTAAGCCCCATGATGAATATGAGATTGATAATAGTGTTTTCAATATTATTGAAAGTGGGTTTGGAACAGTGTCAACTTCAGATCCCACATATTTGGAGAATGTTCAATCTTATGAAATTTTTGATAAAAGTGGGTTTGGAGAGGTCATGACTTTAGTTAATGTTAATCCCACTATTTTGGAAGAGTGTCAACTTTGCATGCATGTGGATCGTGTTGAAATTATTTTATGTGAAGATATTTTGTTGAATTTTCTCATGATCCCACATGTAATTATTATGAGAGAGAAAAATATGGTTGTAGAAATTCTCATGTTACAAAATTACCTCTTGTTATGTTGAGATTGCTATTGTTCCTTTCGTCTTCCTTGCATATCTAGTTTTTGCTTAACTTGATAATTTGTTTGGTTATAAGATACCTATGCATAGGAAGTATGTTAGACTTAACTGTGTTTGTCAAATGTTTTATGATGCTCTCTTTGTACGTAAATTCTTGTCTTTCATGCGAGCATCTTTGAAACCTCAATGCCTAGCTAGGGCGTTAAACGATAGCGCTTGTTGGGAGGCAACCAAATTTTATTTTTGTTCTTTACTTTTTGTTCCTGTTTAGAGATAAATAATTTATCTAGCCTATGTTATGATTGTTTTTTTTTGTTTTAATTAGTGTTTGTGCCAAGTAAAGCCTTTAGGATCTTCTTGGGTGATTGTTGTTTGATGTTGCTGAAAAAACAGAAAGTATGCGCTCACGAAAGTAATTTTCTTTTTTTACTGGAGAGCGATAAAATACCAAATCCAACTTCAATAGATCAATAGAGAAATTATTTAGGTATTCCTAATTTTTCAGAATTTTTGGAGTTGCCGACGTATTCGAAGTATCCAGATTACTACAGATTATTCTGTTTTTGACAGATTCTGTTTTTCGTGTGTTGTTTGCTTATTTTGATGAATCTATGGCTAGTATCGGGGGGTATGAACCATAGAGAAGTTGGAATACAGTAGTATTAACACCAATATAAATAAATAATGAGTTCATTACAATACCTTAAAGTGGTGGTTTGTTTTCTTATACTAACGGAGATCATGAGATTTTCTGTTAAGTTTTGTGTTGTGAAGTTTTCAAGTTTTTGGGTAAAGATTTGATGGATTTTGGAATAAGGAGAAAAAATACCTAAGCTTGGGGTTGCCCGAGGCACCCCAAGGTAAAATTCAAGGAAAACCAAAAGCAAAAGCTTGCGGATGCCCTAGAAGGCATCCCCTCTTTCGTCTTTGTCTATCGGTAACTTTATTTGAGGCTATATTTTTATTCACCACATGATATGTGTTTTTCTTGGAGCGTGTTGTATGATTTGAGTCTTTGCTTTTTAGTTTAACACAATTATCCTTGCTGTACACACCTTTTGGGAGGGACACAAATGAATCTTAATTTACCACAATTGCTCGGCAGTAATTTGTTCACCCACCGTAATACTTGCTATCATGAGAGAATCCACTACTGAAACCTATGGCCCCCAGGTGTCTTACTTATTATATTGCATCTCTTTTTGTTATCGCATCTCGTTTACTATTTTGCTATCTTTACTTTCCAATATATACAGCAAAAATACCAAAAATATTTATCTTACTATCTTTATCAGATCTCACTTTCGCAAGTTACCTTGAAGGGATTGACAACCCCTTTATCGTGTTGGTTGCGAGGTTCTTGATTATTTGTGCAGGTACTAGGTGACATGCGTGTTATCTCCTACTGGATTGATACCTTGGTTCTCAAAAAATGAGGGAAATACTTACGCTACTTTGCTGCATCACCCTTTCCTCTTCAAGGAAAAACCAACGCATGTTCAAGAGGTAGCAAACCGCAGAACCCTAGCAAATTATTACAAAACATATTATTTCTTAAACATACCAAGCACAAGTTGTTAAGCCTCCATGAGGCATGATACATGTTGCAGGACTTGAAAAGAGGGGAGCGCCGCCATCGAGCTTCTTCTTCAGCCTTGGACGCCGCCATTGCCAGCTTGGGGAGCCCCGTCGTCGACGACGTAGCCTCCGTCCTTCCCGTCAGCCGTGGTCACGGGGTCGATGGAGAGGAACATCTGCAGCAGGGCATCCACCTGATCCTTCACGGCCTCGGCAGCGGCGGTATAGGACTCATGGTCCACGAGCTCGAGCAAGGCACCAAGGTCGGAGCCGGTGTCCTAGAGATAGAGGTGGCTGAAGGCGCGTGTCACGGCCGAGGTGGAAAGCGCGCGGGCCTCCCACTGCACCATGGGGCCCACTCCAACGACGAAGCCCTTGAGCGCGGCGATGAGCTTAAGGAGCAGCTCGGCGGGGCCTTCCTCCAGAGTCACCACCGGGTCCTTGTACACGCTCCCGTATAGATCCTACAATGCCTTGTGGGACCTCAACTCAAGGGAGTCAAAGGCGGCGCGTCCCACGACGACCGTCTTCTCAGCAGTGGAGAGGAGCTTCTCCCTGGTCACCAGCCGAGCTTTGTCCTGGGAGACAAGCTTGTCATGGGATGCCTGGGCCACCTCCACCTCCTCCTTCAGCTTATCAAGGCGACCGCGCTCCGTGGCCTGTTCCCCGGCTACCTGCTCCAGCTCGGCATCGAGATCGGCGGCCGCAGCCTCCCGGGCCTTTAGGTCCTCCTCCCACACCTCAAGCTGGCGGACGTAGGTAACCTGCTTATCGCGGGGGGTCCTTAGCTTGGCCTCCACCTCATGGCAGCGCTCTTCGGCGGCCTTGGCATCCTTCATCGCCATGTTGCGGGTAGCTGCGGCTAGGCCGACCACCTTCTGGCCCTGCTCAGATGCTGCCACAGCCTGGGCCCAGGCTTCCCCAACGGATGCGTCGGCCTGGAGCCACCCCGAGACCAGCTCCGGGCGTCCCGACGCCCTGCGCCGGTCAGGGCCCTGAAGATCATCCCGAAGCTAGTCCAGTGTGGAGAAGGCCTCCTCCAGGGGACCGGGCGCGGCAGAAGAACCATGGCCCGTCGGCGTGATGGCTGGGGGAGGAGACGGCACCAGCGTCAAGACCGGCGAAGCAGCAACAACGAGAGGGTTGGGGGCTCCAGATCCCTCGGGTCCTTAGCAGGCGAACTAAGGGCAAGCGCCTCTGGAGTCGGCTTGGCTGTAGGGAGTGTCTTCTCATGAGGCTAGGCCCCCGAGCTTCAAGAGGACAACCCTGCCGCGGGAGCACGTGAGCCGGCCTCGTCCTTCTAAGCCAGAGTCATCAGCCCGACATCAGCCCGACATCAAGAAGGAGATATTGAGTACTGCATCAATATCAAAGAGCGAGGGCGAGGAGATACACTCACTGATCCTCGGCGACATAATCCCTCTTCCTGCCCAGGAGTCCAATACCCCCAAGCTTCCTGAGCACGGGCGTCGTCGCGCTCTCAGGGGCGGACGAGCGTGCGACCGGCTCCTTGGCGGCCTCGGCCGGTGACCAGGTGGAGCCGCTGCCCTGGGGAATCAGCACTGACATATCCTTCCTCGGCATCCCTGCTTCGCCCTCTTCTAGGGGGTGCCCTCGGACCTCGTGGTGACCCCGGTTGAAAGCAGTGATTCCCTAACTGGGTGCTCACCGTCCTCGTCATCATCAGTGAAGGCCCAGAGGAGCTCGCTCTGCCACGGGGAAGATGTCTCTTCCACCTCCTCCAAGGTCGCCTCTGAGTCTGCCTTCTCCTCCTCCACGGACTCACCGGAGGACACCGACACCAGGGAGCCCAGGGGTGGGAAGGCTTCAGTAGCACGACCCCTTGCTCATTGAAGACAGGCATGGCGGTAGCCACCTCCTCCCCATCCTCGCGATCGTACATCGGGATATGGGCTTCTGGGGGCCGCCCATGTCCTTCCTGAGCAAGGTACGCATGAACTTGCTTAGCTCCTCGTCGGACAAGGCGTCCGAGCGCAACCGGAGGTCGCCTTCCGCACCCTTGAAGCTCCACAAGGGGTGCAAGTGAGCCTGGAGTGGAGCCAGGCGCTGCGTCAAAAACTCCTTGACAACCATGGCCCCTGTCAGCTGCTCCGCGTCCAGGTCAGCCATCATCTTCTCCAAAAACTGCTCCGCCTAGGGGTCGGTGAGCTTCTCGTGAGTCCACTGGTCCAACTTCGCCGGGAAGGCGGTCGGTAGATCTAGCCGAGCATGGGAGCGCTTGGCGTCCATGAAGATCCACTTGTTCCAGAAGTCCTCCACATTCTTCCCAGCCCTCGAGATCGAGTTGTTGCCATGAGCCGTGATGAAGCTAGCGCATCCAGAGCACTGGCCGCTGCTTATCTAGAGGTAGAAGAAGTGGCGGAAAAGCGCAACAGAAGGCATTATGCCCATGAATGCCTCGCAGTAGAAGGCGAAGATCGACAGAACAAGGATGGAGTTGGGATCAAGATGGAGGGTGTGGAGCCCATAATGGCGAAGGATGGCGTAGAAGAAACTGGAGAAAGGGGAACCAACCCAGCGAAGTTGTTGTGTAGGAAGAAGGGGTAAAAGGTGTCGCCCAAGGCTTCCGGCTTGGCAGAGCCAACCCGGAGCACGGTCTCTCCCCCCTCATTGACGTCGCCTGCTGTCAGCGGGAGCACGGCAGCGAGGTGCTTCTCTTCAACGATGGTGGACGCGCTCAGGGCTGGCTTGAACCAAGAAGACGGGTTCATAGCCGGGGCCGAAGAGTTAGCCTTGTCAGTGGCCATCGGTCGCGATCTTGGGGAAGAGATTCAGCAGATCTGGAGGTTTTCTAAACAAGGGGAGAAGGGTATCTGGAGCAAGGCAGAGGAAAAGGTGATGAAGGTTCGGCGGCAGGTGCCAGCCTTTTTGTCAGCTGGGGACGATTGCCGAGGATGCGTGGGGAAGCGGAGACACCCACGTCCCATCAATCTCCACGCGTCGACCAAGGCCGCAATCGGTTAGGGCCAATGGCGCTTCGTGCTTACCCTTTGGCTTTGCCTCAAAGCCAAGTTCGGGCCCGCCTTGTGCCTGGTGGCTACCGTCGGCATTCTAGGAATGGGGGTACCCCGAATTTCCTCCCTGCGGCCTTCGACGTGGCTTTGTCGATGGCCTAGTATGGCCCAGCTTCAACATCAACTACTCAAGATCCTCGTGAGGGGCCAAGCCTCGCGAGGCGGACAACACCTAGACCTCCACAAGGAGCGGCCTCCTCAGGCTGGCTCCTGAGAAGCGGAGATTCCTATGAAAGACCCACCTCGTGAGGTTCGGATGACGTGAGCCATGACGACCAAGGCTAGGTGGGCGCCAGCGGGCGCAGTGTACCAGTTTCTCTTTGGTGCTAAGAAGGCAAGCGCAGGCGTGGAGTCCCGAGGAATCAACCAAAGGTTTCCATTCTAGTGCAACAAGACCAAGACCACCAGGACGGTAGGACGGAGGTCATCGTCGAGCCCATCATGTCATCATGACCCGAGCCTTTTGCAGGCGAAGACTAGTTTTGTCAGGATAGCATGTACTAGTTGTCTCCCTTAGAATTTGGCCGTCGTGGGAACCCTTCCCGCCTTCATTTTGGGAAGAGGACCAAGGCCACTATAAATAGGACTTAGCCGCCACCATAGAGGAGACACCGGATCGGATCCATTCCATCCTCACACTCACCAGCTCACTCATGCCCAAGAACACTCCTCCTCCTGAGGTTATTCTCCCATCGTACTAGTTCATCATCAGCCCCTTGTGTCCAATCCACCACAAAGCAGGAGTAGGGTTTTACATCGCAAGGTGGCCCGAACCTGGCTAAACTGGAGTGTCTCGTTTCCTTCTTATTCATCGATCTAGGCCGTGAGATTGGCGAGTAGGTAGACTGGGGAGGTTGAGTTCTTCGCACGAGCCACAGAGTTCGAACCTCTCATGGTTATGCGAAATCCGACAATGTCCATGTATCAATATAACATCAAGTTTCAGAATCTTGATCGCTATGCAAGGCAAGAAGTTCCAGATGAGAAGAGTATGATCTACTACTTCAAGGGTGGCCTCAGAGAGGACCTTTAGCTAGCTCTCGTTCTTGTGGAGCCTACTCAGTTCGATCAGTTCTATAACATGGCTCTAAAACAAGAAGCGGCTTAGCTCAAATGTGAAGCTCCCAAGAAAAGGCTCAGGGATGTAGTCCACTCGTCCTCTTCCTCGCAAGTGGTCTCAAAGTAGTAGAAGTTCTGGCTTCCTCCACCTCCAACGTTTCGTCCACCCTATCAGTAGAAGCAGTCAGGTGGTCGTGGATCTTCCCACCCACCCAACCCAAGCCATCAGAACAAGTCTCAGTCTCAAGATCCAAGTGTTGTATGAAAGGAATAACTAGTGCTTCAACCAAAGGCGCCATCTGCCTCCTCCTCCGGTCAGGTCAACAAGCAATGCAGTTGTCAAGCACAATACCATGTATGCAAAAGTGAACATCATGAATTCAGCTCAAGCAGAGGATTCATCTGAAGTGATCATCGGTAATCTCCCAGTTAATGATATTCCTGCAAAAGTTTCATTTGATACTGGTGCATTGCATTGTTTCATCTCAAAACCTTTTGCATCAAAGCATGAGTTTTTGTTCCAAGAGTTTCCTAGGTCTTTAACTGTAGTTTCACCGGGATTGCAAATGAATTCTCGCTACATGGTTCCAGATGTCACCATCAAGATGAACCATTATTCTTTTCTGGATTCTCCTACTATTCTCGGTGATTCCGATATTGATCTTATGCTCGACATGGATTGGCTTTCTAAGCATAAGGCTTTTATTGACTGTGTTGAAAAGGAGATTAAATTGACTCATCCTTCTGAAGATGTGATTACCTTTGCGGCTTGTGATGACACCATTTAGTTGTTCTCTCTTAATGAGAAAGTCGAGATCATGCTATTTCTCATATTCCACTTGTTTGTGAGTATCAATATGTCTTTCCTGAAGAGCTTCCGGGTATGCCTCCTCACCGGCCAGTCGAGTTTGTTATTGACCTTGAACCCGTGACAGAACCCGTTTGCAAGCGGCCCTACAAGCTTGGGCCAGAAGAGCTGAAAGAATTGAAGAAACAGCTCGATGAGCAAGAGTGTCTAGGTCTAATCAAACCAAGTTCGTCACAATGGGGATGTGGTGTTCTCTTTGTCCAGAAGTAAGATGGCACAGAACAACTTTGCGTCGATTACCATCCATTGAATAAGAAGACAATCAAGAACAAGTAACCCCTTCCCAATATCAATGATTTATTCGAGCAACTCAAAGGCGCAAAGGTGTTTTCCAAGCTTGACCTCCGTATAGGGTATCACTAGATTCACATTCGTGAAGAAGATATCCCAAAGACAGCTTTTAGAATGAGCTTTGGTTCTGATGCATATACTGTCATGTCTTTGGGGCTTGCAGATGCCCCTCCAAACTTCTCTAGGATGATGAACTTCATCTTCAACCCCTACACCAATGAATTCGTCCTGGTGTACCTCGATGATATCCTGGTGTTCTGCAAGAATAAAAAGGATCATGCCAAGCATTTGCGATTGGTGATCAACAAGCTCAGAGAGTATCAATTCTATGTAAAGTTCTCTAAATGCGAATTTTGTCTTGATGAATTTCTTTATCTTGGTCACATAATCTCTGCCAAGGGAATTTCTGTCAGTCCGGAAAAGGTTTCTGCAATTGTCAACTGGGAGCCTCCTCAGAACGTCAAGCAGCTCCGCAGTTTGCCTAGGCATGCAAGCTATTGTAGAAGGTTTGTGGAAAACTTCTCCAAAATTGTTAAGCCTCTCTCCAACCTCCTCCGGAAGAATGTCAAATACTCTCAAAGAGAAACTCATCACAGCTCCGGTCTTAACTCCTCCTAATGAGTCCAAGCTCTACAAAGTCTCGGTGTTGTGCTGATGCAAGAAAGAAAAGTTGTGGCCTATACTTCTCGGCAATTGAAGCCAAACGAGAGGAACTTGGGACTCCTTCCAAAAGGCCATGGGAACCAACATTCGTTTCAGCATGGCCTTTCATCCTCAAATAAGTGGCCAAGTTGAAAGAGTCAATCAAATCGTTGAAGACATGCTAAGAGCATGTGTTATCTCTTTCGGCATGAAGTGGTAAGATTGCCTCCCATATGTTGAGTTCTCATTCAACAACGGCTACTAAGAAAGTTCGGGCAAGGCCCCCTTCAAAATTCTATATGACAGAAAGTGTGGTACTCCTCTCAACTGGTCCGAAACCGGTGAGCACCAACTCCTTGGAAATGACTTGACCACAGAATCTGAAGATATGTGTAAAGTCATCCGTGAAAATCTCAAAGCCGCGTAATCACGCCAGAAAGAGTTACTATGATAGCAAGCACCATGACTTGGCTTTCAAGATTGGAGACCATGTCTATCTCCGAGTCTCTCCAAGGAAAAGCACTCAACACTTCGGTATCAAAGGGAAGCTCTCCCCAAGATATGTGGGTCCTTTCAAGATTGTTGGCAAAAAAACCGACCTTGCCTATCAACTTGGGCTCCCTTCCAACTTCTCAAATGTGCACGATGTGTTGCACGTGTGACAACTTTGCAAGTGCTTCAAGACGCCCAAGTGTACTATCAACCTCTAAGAAATTGACCTCCAAGAGGACCTGTATTATCATGAACATCCCGTTGCCATTCTTGAAGAAACCAAGCGCAAAACTCGCAACAAGTCGATCAAGTTTATGAAAGTTACGTGCTCTCACCATTTCGACTAAGAAGCTACTTGGGAGCATGAGGATCACCTCCGTACCGAATAACCGGAGTTCTTTTAGTCCTAGATCTCGGGACGAGATCCTCTTGAACTGGAGGAGAGTTGTAATGTCCCGGATGTAACATTCCATATTTGAACCTCCAACTCTTGCCATTTTCGGCATTGCTATATTAAATTATCCATGGTTGGGTTTTTCTTGTTTTGCATTTTGTTCATATCATGTATTTCATCTCATGTCATCATTTGCATTGCATCGCATTTGTGTTCAGCACTTGCATCTGGTCATGTTCAGCATTTTCTCTGTTGCCCATTTTGGATTCCGACACTTACACACGCACCCGCCGTACCTCTGAAATATTGTTTTATGAGCGGGAGAAAAATGTTCTCGGTATGGGCCGAGAGTTGACGATCTGTCTTGGTATATCACTAGTAGACGCCTGTCAATTTTTTCCATTTGGAGGTTGTTTCATGCCCCAACGTTTAACCGCGTTAACCGCCGGATGTTTCGGTACTCCGAGACGAACCGGACTAAAGCCCTCCTTTTCTTTGCAGCCCAACACCTGTACACAACAGCCGACTAGCCCATCAAACTCCCCTCCATGCCTTCGCCGTCGGATCACGATCGTGTGGGCGAAAAACACACTGAAAAACTCATCTCCTAGCTCCCGTTATCTGTATAAACACCCTCACCCCGAAATCTGAGGAAACCCTAATCTCGCTTAAAAATCCATGCCAAACATAGCTCCTCCCACCTCTAGCCGCCATGGCCCACAGAGCCCAGATCGGGCCCGCCTCAGGCCATGCCGGGCCCCAGGGATCCCAGACCTCACCAGCCACCACCACCGCCACGTCGTCCACGCCCGCGCCCGCGCCAACGCGTCGCCGAGCGCCGCCCATGCCACCGCCTTCCACGCCCGCGCTGCCGCTGACCGCCGCTGCCCCGCACCGCTCGGATCACCACCACGCCCAACCTTGCCATCGCACCACGGCCACCACCGTGTCACACCTTGCCGCTAAGCCACCGCCGCCTTCGTGTTGCGTCGCGCTGTCTTGCCACCGTCACCGCCACTTTTCCGGAGACGTCGCCGGAACTCCCCCCGCCCTGATCCACCTCGGGTGGATGAGATCCACCAGTTCCCCGAACCAAACACCGTGCCCCGTCCTGGGTCCCCCTCATCCCTTTTTTGCGAGGGTATATTACAAGTCCGTAGATCTGCTACTTCATGTGTGCATGTTTGACGGGTCATAACTTTGGGCACGTTGCTCCGATTGGAGTGTATGATATGTCAAAGTGTTCATCCCTTAATGCTCTACAATACGGTTGTGTTTGCATTCATGTTATTTTTCATATTGATGCCATAATCATCGTTGCAAAACTTCTAAGTGATATAAACTCCTAAAAACTGCTGTAACATGTCATTTTGTCTTTCTCATAGCATTTTGTGTGATTTTATTTTGGGTAACATGCCAACAGGTTTTAGGAGCATAATAATGCCATCTTTGCAGCGGTGCAGTCCATTTATCATGATATGCCCTGTGGTGACAAGAACAAGCTTGCAAAGTGGGCTACTTGTTGTTTTTGTTTTCTGTTAAGTCGGAAACTGCTACATTATGATGCCATGTTTTCTTGATGCTACCATCAAAGCTATGCATATTTTGGAGAAGTCCAGTAAGCATGTTTTGAGGTCCTTGTTATGCTTTATCAATCCATGCCAATGTTTGCAATTATGGTCTACTGTAGCTTGTTATGATCATGCTCTGAATTTGCTTAAAAATATATATGTCAGCCTATTAACATCAAGTTCATTTTTGCAAAGAGCTTAGATAATGTTCTATGCCTCCTATGACCATATTATTGACATGAGTCATTGCAAAAACATGTCGTCTTACTATTGGTTGCATTTGCATGCCATGATATGCTTTGTGGTGAGTTGCACGAGCTTGTAAACATGCCTACTTAAGTCTGAAAATCTGTTACCATTTTCTATCTTGCCATGATGTGTTGAGCATGTTCTATTGGTTTCTAGCAGTAGCTCAGTAATCTTGTTTTGTAGTGATCCACAAGTACTTCACTGCCATGCCATTTGATTTCATGTTGGAGCAATGTAGCATATTTAGATGTTGCATCTTATGTGCCATGTTGCTGTTAATGTCAGTTTTGCATTGTTATTGTTTTGCTCACCGTTTGAGTTGTGTGCATCCGTTCCTCATGTTCTTTATATCGATTTCAACCGATATCTCTCGAACAATCTAGTTGCATGCTTGGACTACCAAGATAGTGCCATGCTCATCGTTTCTCCTTCCATCTTGTTGGAACCCCTTCTGAGGCATCCCATATGCATTTCATGTCATATCTTGCATTTCATGACATGTCTTGCATCATGTTGCTTGCGCATTGCATCATGATTGATTGTTGTTCTGTTGTTGTTTTCTTGCTTTGGGTAGAGCCGGGAGATGAGTTCGTGAACGAGCACCCTGTCGAGTACGTTCACGAGGAGCAAGTTTTCGTTCCCACTAAGGACACTTTAGGCAAGATGATCATTACCCCCGATATCACTTCTATGTTTGCTTGCTAGTTGTTCGTTCTATCGCTATGTCGCGCTACCTACCACTTGTTATATAACCTTTCAGATTGCCATGTTAAGCCTGTAACTCACCTTCCTAGCAAACCGTTGTTTGGCTAGTTGCAGGTGGAGTGCAGGTTGTTCCATGTTGGGACATGGATATGATGGGATATCACAATAT
This sequence comes from Triticum urartu, assembly GCF_056163025.1. Lineage (NCBI taxonomy): Eukaryota > Viridiplantae > Streptophyta > Magnoliopsida > Poales > Poaceae > Triticum > Triticum urartu. Next base: position 292,918,178 of record NC_141876.1, on the reverse strand, counting down.
CTCTTATTATTTAATTAATGCATCTATATACTTGGCAAAGGGTGGAAGGCTTGGCCTTTTTCTCGGTGATTTGTTCCACTCTTGCCGCCTTAGTTTCCGTCATACTGATGTTATGTTCCTTGAATTTTGCGTTCCTAACGCGGTCGGGGTTTATGGGCCCCCACTTGACAATTCACTTTGAATAAAACTCTTCCAGCAAGGCCCAACTTTGGTTTTACCATTTTCCAAATAACAACTAAAAATTTGCGTAGGGAGTAATTAACCCGAGGATTCCTAATCAACAACCCGGGCTAGTGCTCCTCATGAGTGTTGGTCCAAACCTGTCAACCGCCGGTGGCCACCAGGGGGAACTCTGGATTGGCCTACTAGAAGTTTGGACAATCCGATCATGGCCTGAGACGAGATACATGCGGCTACTATCAGGGTGCCGACACGTCAGGAGATCTTGCTGGTTTTCTTTTACCATTGTCGCAATGTCTTTTGAACCGGGATTCTGAGCTTGATCGGGTTGTTCCGGGAGGAGGATTTTCCTCCGTTAATCGTCAGAGCTTATCATGGGGTAACTTTGGACACCCCTCCAGGGCTTAAACTTTCAAGAGTCAAGCCCGCGGTTATGTGGCAGATGGGAGTTTCTAATATCCGGTTGTAGTGGACTTGAAGCTAATCTCATTAAAATACACCAACCGCGTGTGTAACCATGACGGTCTCTTTTTGATGTGGTTCGGGAAGAGAACACGGAGGGTTATATTTGAACGTAAGTAGTTCAAGATCACTTCTTGATCATTACTAGATTATGACCATTTGCGTAGCTTCTCATCATATTCTTGTATTTGTAAGTTAGCCACCATACAAAAGCTTAGTGCTTGCTACAACTCCACCACTTAACCATGCCATACCTATTTAAGCTTTGATAGTCTTGCTACCGAGGGTGATATGATTGCTGAGTCCCAGTGGCTCATAGTATACTACAAACACAATTGCAGGTATTGTTGACACTGATGCAGGAGATGCCACTGAGCTCCAGTGGGAGTTTGATGAAGATCGTGGTCGTTTCTATGTTACTTATCCGGACGATCCATAGAAGACCTAGTCAGAGTATCCGGGGATAGTAGCAGGGTGGTGTTTTCTTTTTATCTAGTTGTAGTCGGACTCTTCTATATGTATGGATGATTGTATGATATTCATGCTACTCTAGGGAAAGTGTTGCCTAGGTCTCGTATTCTATCTATTAACTCGGTTGTATGTATTTGTATGCCACCTTGCTATGCATCCGAAATGCGATTGTGCCCCAATCATGAGTTCATCACCTGATTGGGATAGAATTACATCTTAGGCATTACACCTGGGCATCGCCGAGGCTGTAGGCGATCGCATGAGGTTCTTGGAATCCCCCAGACCCATCGCCCTGATGGTTGTCGTCGTCCCTTCTTGGTGGTGGCGGTAGTGGTGGGAGGCCGGCAATGCCCCGAAGACAAGCCCCACGAGGCTGAACACATGAGGGGCTATCGTGAGGCTGATTGTGCCAACCATCCCCTCGAGGCTCGTCGCGCTAGCCCTGTTGAGGGTTGCAGTTGTCCCAGCGGCCTCGTCCATGGTCGAAGCCTTGGTCGCCACGCTCGGGGCGGCGGCTTAGGTGCTCGCCCCGGAGCGCCCTAAGCTCCTGATAGTCGTTGGTGTTGTGGGTGTGAAGGTTGTGGAAGATGCACAATGGGCGGTTATCCTTGACTAGCTCATCGTGGTCGTGGCCGCGCATCAACTCAGGTTTTGCTGCCAGCATGGTGGGGGCCTTGCTCTTCACCTCCTTGGCCTTGGCCTTGTTGTCTTCAGGATCGATGTTAGGGTGCTGGAGGAGAGAGAGGCGGCCTTCTTCCGCCCTGGCGTATCTGTCCACTAGATTGAACATCTCCAGGGCTGAGCACAGGTCATCGTGTATGGCGAGCTCCTCGCTCATCTTGACATCTATGATGCCCTTAGTGAATGCTGAGATGATGGCTTCATCTGGGGCTTTCGAGATCTTGAGGCGAACATTGGTGAAGCGTTGAATGTACTTGACGGTGAGGGCGCGGTCATGGGTGCCCGGGAAGTTGGCGACGAAATGCTCGCGAAGCTCATCCCAAGAGGAGACTAGCCCCTCCAGGAAGTGCAGTAGCCAGGAGCGCGTGTCGTCCTTGAGACCCATGGGCAACCAGTTCACCATGACCTTGTCAATGCTGTTTGCCGCCTCGATGCTCAACGAGTAGAGATGGAGGAACTCCGTAGGGTCGAGGGTGCCCTCGTAGCGCGAGGGCGTGTCTGGCTTGAACTTGCTAGGCCAAACAACGCGGCGCGGCTCATGCGTGAAGGCACGGCAGCCTGCCGCTCTCACATGCACGACTCGCATGGGGGGAGCATGGTCTAGACGTCCATGCGCTGCAGCCTCCAGAGCTGCCCAGTCTTGGTGCTAGCGTGGCAGTACGGGGAGCGCACGTGCGTCGTTCGTTGGCTGCTGCACCACTTGGCAACTGACCTCATCTCGTGCCGGCGCTGGTGCTCCGCACAGTGGGTCGAGGAGGTGGAGGTGCGCCATGAGCCACGTAGCCTACGCAGGAGGGCAGGGGATGGAGCCAGTGGGACGGCGCCGGGGCCTCGCCGGCGGCGTTGACGAGGTCGGTGATGCGACCAAGCCAGGCGTTGTAGCCTTCGTTGGTAGGGCGGTAGCGCAGAAACTCGCATGCCATGCAGCGCAGCCTGCACTTTGGCCGGCCCGCGACGAGCGTGGGAGGACGACACCGGGGTGGGAGTGAGGGAAGGAGTGGCGGTGCATCCATCACACTGCACGGATGGCGCCGTCGAAGAGTCCCGCTGCTCATGAGCAGCGCGGTCGGTGGCAGCATTAGCTGTAGGAGAAGCGGAGCATCAAGGAACGTCAGGCTCACGGGCGCTATCTAGGCGACGCTCATAGCTAACGCTCGGCGTGAACTTGGCGGGCGTCAGCCATGGGAGCGATGGAGCAGATACAAAGCGAAGATGGAAGAAGGATCTCGACACACCACTACCTGGCACACTGTCATGGTTCTAAGTCTGACAGTAGAAAGGGGGGTACGTAGGAGGAGGCAAGATCCTAGCTACGGCGAGATTGTGCACGCAAGATTTACGAGTTCACGCACTTCTCGGAGGAAGTAATAGCCCTACGTCTCGGTGCCCTGAGGCGGTCGACTAGATTATGCGTGAAGTTATAGGGGGTGCGAACCCTTGTGCCAAAGGAGGGGGTGGCTTATATAGAGTGCGCCAGGATCCCAGCCGTCCCACGTTACATAGGGTTCAATGTACATTAAGGTGAGACGTTACTTGTAACACCAGCAATAAAGACATATAAATGATCATTAACACTACAGAGTGAACGCCTGACCATTGCCATCCTGAGTGACTTTAGATCTTCTGTACTCCGAGTGGTTTCTTGTTCGATCGAGTGATGATATATTGGTCGAATTGAATTGGGTTATCCGAGTGGAGTTGTTGGTCGAGTGGGTTGCACTCTGAGGTGATTCCAGTCGGTGGAAACTGTTGTGGTTTGAATGCTGTTGATCTTAGGGTAGTGTCCTTGGGGAGGGCGTCTAGGTCTAGCATATTACCCTACCCTAGGTACATGTCCTCGTCATTCACCCCCGAATGGATCAAGGTCCGAGGGGAGAAGAGGGTGAAGATGGTTCCGACCCAGTTCTCATGCTTCAGGGGCATCTCACCTGTGTTGGTGAACCACGCTGGACCTTCAACTTTATTTTCAATCGTCTTGATCCATTCAGAATTTTTCGAGTGAAATTATCCTGGTATGCTTCGAGTGTTGGAGGGGTTTGAAATCCTGGGCATGACTGGTTGCGCTACCATTTGGGGAAGCGCGCGGGGCGGAGAGTATCGAAGTAATCAGGACGGATTAGGCAGGGGCGCCTCAATCTCTGCGCCACCTTTTTCTCCGTGTACCGAGCACATGGCTATTCTGGGATTTGACAGGATTTCTCGGGCCCGCATGTCAGCCTCTCGGAAACGGGCAAATAAAAGGCTCCGCGGTCGGTGCGTCTGCACAACGCATCCCATTCTCCTTCTCCTTCTCCTTCATCTATTTCTTCACCTCGTCCACCACCACTCTTGAGACCTCCGCACCACCCATGAGCAGCCCGCGGTGATGGGGTAGGACAAGACGGTGGCTCTGGTGCATGCTAAGAAGGCGATGACAACGGCGGCAGGGAAGCCGACGGGCAAGAAGACGAGTCAGAGGGGATCTTCCTCGTGGTCCGGCCTGCCGCCCTGCTGGATCCAGGGCGACAGGATTCGGTCCACGATTCAGCTGGAGGATGTAGAGGATCTGGCCGCAGGGGGCTTAATTACCCACGAATCTTGGAGGCTGCCTGGCAACGAGATCGAGATGCAGCCGCAGCAGGGTGAGTGCGTCCTCCTCGTGACTCACGTTGACCGTGGTTTCTCTCTACCCCCATCCTTTCTTCCGGGGTTTTCTGAACTTCTTTGGAGACCAACTTCATCACTTTACCCCAACACCATCATGTACCTCGCTACATTCATTTCTATGTGTGAAAATTTCTTGGGCTGTCGACAACATTGGGGTCTCTTCAAACACATCTTCAATTGTCGCTCTCAGTCTGTGAAAAAGGCTAATCCGAATGATGAGAAGACGCATGTGATCCAGATGTGTTGAGGTCTAGGTATTCAGATGAGAAGCAAAGGTACATTTCTAGCTGTGATTCTTCCCGAGTCAGTTAGAGGGTGGCAGTCGACCTGGTTTTACTGCAAGGACCAACCGACTCCTGACCAGTCGACCGGTCTCCCTCCCTTCTCCTTGGAGCGAGACCAGCAGCCCACTTCTTTGAAAGTAACTTCAGCAGAGATGAACATGCTGATGGAGCGAGTAGTCCAATTAGTCCGAGACGGCGTGACTGGTGTGGACTTGCCGGAAGTGTTTCTCAGTCGATGCGTCCAGTCACTCCAAGCCCGCGATCACCCTATGTGGATGTACTCGGGCATTGAGGACACCACTTGGATCCACCCGGAGGAGGTCACCGAAGAGACGGTGGGGCTGTGGTTGCAGGGCATCACTAGAAACAAAGATAACCCCCGGGGGTCCAGAAGAGTCCAACCATTCTGCGCTAGCCATGAACCGGAAAAGGTCTGTCCTTTACTGTCGATTGTTTCTTCATTCTGATTCGCAACTGTCTTCGCGTCCTACAGATGTCTATGTTATTCTTTGCCTTGCAGATTTACACTGATACATACTCGATGCCCAATGGAAAGCAGGGACAGGAAGGAGAGGTGAGTGGAGGCAAAAGTGGCGACTGGAAATCCAATGACGAGGACGAGGAGGAGAGTGAGGACTCAAGCGACGGCTAGGAGGTCGACTCCCCACCCCGCACTGAAAGGCATTCCAAGCAGACCCATGACCCCGCGAGCATCCGTGGCAAGGCAGTCGCACAGACCTCGAAGTGCACTCGGACTTCCTCCCCCGTTCTGACTGAGAAGGCACCGAAACAACCCTAGATTGCGGCTCCCAAGCATCGGAAGACCCTGCCTAAGATCAAGATTGACGTTCCCATTGCCTCCGAGTAAGCGTTTTGTTTTCTCTCTTTATTCAAGAACTTCTTAAGTAGCCGTCGACTCGCTTTCTTGCTTGACCGGGTGAGTTCGGGAACTTGCAGTGCTGCTACTTCTGGGACTTCCGTGGATAATTACAGGAATGAGGATGATGCGGAAATGGAAGATGCGGCCACCTCCAAAGCAGGTGTGACTCTGCCATATTGCCTCCAGTTTGTCAATTGATTTGCAGGTCGACTAATACATTACGGTCGAATCTTTTGCAGCGCCGCAACATGTGATTGAACTTCCAGACGACGATGAAGATGTGCCTCTAAGGCCTATGGGAAGGAGAGGCAGGAGCTCGGGCAGGAAGGCGCCGACCAGTAAGACAGCTCAGATGACATCAGTGCCCGAACAGGTGATCCAGCAGACTGGAGACCTCAATCAGGCCTCTGTCACATTTGCTGATCATGTGTCTACTGAACGTCCATCATCGTCGATTACCCAAGATCCTGCTTCATCTTTCAACTCCATACTTCAGACCCTCAGATTGCTACGACTGTTTCACCATCTCCGCTGTTCATCACACATCATGTCCCGGAGGATCTGGCGAGTGTTGCGAAAGAAGTGATACTCCAAGCAGGCCATATGATGGAACGGATGAAGACTATGAGTTAGACCATCCAAGCCGCCTATGGCGCCAGTGCAGCTCTCTGAGCCAATGTCCAGGTTAGTTGATTTCCGACTGATCTTCTAACTTTATACTTGAGAACTGCTGCTTTATTACTCATAAGATGTCCATGGATGAGCGTTTTCAAACTTTTTCAAACTTCATGTGCATCTGTTCACCCACTGGGTGCATTATTTTACTTTGCAATCTTCTTCAGTTCAGTCGATGTCGAGTGAACTTTAGAACCAGTGGGGGCACGTAGAGTGCACCCACTGGGTGTAGTCCCCGAGACCGTCATAGAATGTTTGATTCGACGGGGGTCTTAGATCTTTGTTGATAATAAATCCACTCAGTCTCGAATGGATCTTGTCGAGTGAACTCTTAAACCAGTGGGGGCATGCCAAGTGCACCCACTGTGTGTAGTCCCCGAGACCGCGGTCGACTGCGGGCAGTCGGCGGTGTTCTGAGAACCAATATAGTTGTTGCTTTTCTCTCATTTTTTTGGGTGACTGGACTGATCAAGTCGAGTACCGAACCAAAGTAGTGGGGCACGCCAAGTGTACCCACTAGGTGTAGTCCCCGAGACTTCTGTTGAATGTTTGATTCTGCAGTCGTCTTAGAACTCTTTTTGTCATAATATCCTGAATTTATACTTCATCACTCGGGAGCAAATAATCTTCGATTCTGTCAACTGATATATCTTATTTGTACTTCAGAAATCCTGTGAGGTCATATCCCAATTTGTTGAATTCGAGAGGAAGCAGATCCAGCTCAGTCTTTACCTGGACTTGGCCAAGCATAACTTGCAGAAGCCCAAGGATGAAACAGCTGGTATGGAAGGGAAAAACTTGCCGACTGTGAGATTGGACTGTCTCCCGAGTCATCTTTCAGTTCTTCTTTCTGAACCAAGTGTTGTTTATTATTTTTTAGAGAAAATAAGGCAGGCTCTGGCATAGAAGGACCTTGATATTGCAGCGGCACAGAAAGAGGCTCAAGAGAAAACAACACTTGTCGACGAGAAATTGGCTTCAGTCGGGACGTTAGAGGAAGACAACGCCAAGCTGAAGACTGCTCTTGCCGAAGCTAACAAGGAAGTGACACGTCTAAAGAAGGACAAGGTAGCCCGGAACGACAAGATTGAAGGTCTCTCTCGGAAGAGGAATGATCTGGAGGCTTATCTGGGGGGGACTTGCCAAGAAGTTATTCCTCATGCTTGAATGTATTTTCTCCTAGTTGACTGGTTTCTCTTGATAGTTGTTGATTCTTCAGACGGCTCTTCGACTCATTATTTTGCTGTGTTGTGCAGAATTTTGCCAAAACTTCAAAGAAGAGACTGGGTGGATCGAAACAAACTTGGAGCCCACCAACTCTCGTGTTAAGGATGAAGCTGCCATGAACGTACTCCGACTTGAATCTCGTCTTCCTAGCGTCATGGAATATCTGGCTCGATTGAAGGTAGCGGTTCCTCCTAAGTTTCTAAAACATCGAGTCTTTGATGACTCGACTCAATGAGATCACTAGCCGACTGCAAGCATGGAAGAAGTCCTCTGCCCTATGTGGTGCTGATGTGGCTCTGTGTCTGGTTCGTGTCCACTGCAAAGAGGCCAAGAAAGAGAGGCTAGTAGCACTCAAGGTCGCCAACACCAAACATCGCCATTTCCAGTCCTTCATGGAGACCTTCATTGAAGCAGCGACTCGCATTGCGGACGGAGTTGACCTGGATGAGTTCGTCGAGCCAGTCAGTCCTCCTCCAGACGAGTGAGAAACTTTAAGCCTTAATTAAATTTGCCTCGGAATGCCGAGTGATTTTGTAACCGTTAAAACTCCTTCGGGCCTGATGCCCGAGCACTTTTATCTGCGGTTCTGAACCCTGCGAGGTTTATCTAAACTTTGTTTTTCTTTGAATATGTTTGTCTTCATCTTTGATGCTTTTCAATCTCTTGACTCCAAGTGAAACTTGATTCTTCAGTCGGAATTGTCATTGACTTTGTGATGCAGCTCTGTCGAGTGGATCATGGACAAGGGCACTTTGTGTTGTGCATGACTTGCACTTCGTCGTCCTTGCGGATCGGGATGGAGCGGACATTGTACTTGCGGTGCAGCTCCATTGAGTGGGTCATGGACAAGAACACTAGGTGTTGTGCACGACCTGCACTTCGTCGTCCTTGCGGATCGAGATGTAGCGGATGTTGTACTTGTGCCGCAGCTCCGTCGAGTGGGTAATGGACAAGGACACTAGGTGTTGTGCATGACCTGCACTTCGTCGTCCTTGCGGATCGGGATGGAGCGGACATTGTACTTGTGGCGCAGCTCCGTTGAGTGTGTCATGGACAAGAGCACTAGGTGTTGTGCATGACCTGCACTTCGCTGTCCTTGCAGACGAGGATGTTTTTAACTTACGCGAGTACGAGACTGCAGCTCAGCCTCCGAGTGGGAGGGTTGCTCTCCACTCGGTAGGATTTTATAAACTTAGGCGAGTACGTGACTGCAGCTAAGCCCCCGAGTGGAAGGATTGCTCTCCACATGGCAGGATTTTAGAAACTTAGGCGAGTACGTGACTGCAGCTAAGCCCCCGAGTGGGAAGATTGCTCTCCACTCGGTAGGATTTTAGAAACTTAGGCGAGTACGTGACTGCAGCTAAGCCCTCGAGTGGGAGGATTGCTCTCCACTCGGTAGGATTTAGAAACTAAGGCGAGTACGTGACTGCAGCTAAGCCACCGACTGGGTGGATTGCACTCCATGGTAGGATTTTAGAAACTTAGGCGAGTACGTGACTGCAACTAAGCCCCCGAGTGGGAGGATTGCTCTCCTCTCGGTAGGATTTTAGAAACTTAGGCGAGTATGTGACTACAGCTAAGCCCCCTAGTGGATGGATTGCTCTCCACTCGGTTGGATTTTAGAAACTTAGGCTAGTACGAGACTGTAGCTAAGCTCCCGAGTGGGGGGGGGTGGCTCTCCACTCGGTAGGATTTCCGAAACTTAGGCGAGTATAGGACTGCAGCTAAGCCCCCGAGTGGGAGGATTGCTCTCCACCCAGTAGGATTTTAGAAACTTAGGCAAACCAGGTTCACAGCTAAGCCCCCGAGTGATAGGATTGCTCTCAACTCGGAGTAGTTTTTGGAACTTAGGTGAATCAGGTTCGCAAGCCACCCACTGGCGAATTTGAACATATAACTTGACAGGATAACAATTATTAAGGCACTACAAAAATCATGTCTTTGATAAGCAAACTAAACGATTCTTATTACAACTCGTCGGCCCGAGTGCCTAAGTGTTAAAATGGCGGAGCAGATCCGTGTTCCAAGCGCGTGGCTCGTCTTTCTTGTGTTCCACATTGTAAAGGTGATATGCTCCATTGTGGAGCACCTTGGTGATGATGAAGGGACCTTCCCAAGCAGGAGCCATCTTGTGAGGTTGTTGTTGATCCACTCGGTGCACCAGGTCTCCTTCCTGAAATGCCCGACCTCTCATGTTTCTGGCATGGAATCGATGGAGGTCTTGCTGATAAATGGTCGATCGGATCAAGGCCATCTCTCTCTTCTTCCAGGAGGTCAACAACATCTTGCCGAGCCTTCTCTGCTTCAGCCTCTGAGAAAAGTTCCACTCGGGGCGCGTTGTGAAGCAAATCACTTGGCAGGACGGCTTCAACCCCATAGACCATGAAGAACGGAGTCCGACCAGTCGACCGATTTGGCATTGTTCTCAACCGCCAAAGGACAGATGGCAACTCATCTACCCAAGTGCCTGCTGCATGCTTGAGGTCATGCATGAACCGGGGTTTTAGCCCTTGGAGGATCCAACCATTTGCTCTCTCTACCTGCCCATTCGACTGCGGATGCGTGATAGACACGTAGTCGACCCGAGTTCCTTGGGAGGCGCAGAATGCTCTGAACTCATTAGAATCGAAGTTGAAGCCATTATCTGTGATAATATTGTGAGGGACTCCATATCTGAATGTCAGCTCTCTGATGAAACTGGTGGCAATGCTTGAATCGAGACTCTTGATAGGCTTGGCTTCGATCCATTTAGTGAACTTGTCGACTGCTACAAGAAAATGAGTGAAACCACATCTGCCGGTCCTCAGGGGTCCAACCATATCCAATCCCTAGACAGCAAATGGCCAGATGAGTGGAATGGTCTTCAGGGCGGAAGCAGGTTTGTGGGACATGTTGGAGTAGAACTGGCAGCCCTCACACTTGTTGACTATTTCCTTTACCATTTCATTTGCTCGTGGCTTGTCAAAACCTGCTCGGTATGCTTTGGCCACGATTGTCCGAGAGGACGCATGGCGACCACAGGTCCCCGAGTGGATATCATTGAGAACCATTCGACCTTCTTCTAGTGTAATGCATCGTTGAGCAACTCCAGTCACACTCTCTCTGTACAATCGCCCACCTATCACGGTGAAGGCTTTGGATCGACGGACGATCTGACGGGCCTCATCCTCATCTTCTAGGAACTCTTTCCTGAGTATGTATGCAACATATGGCACCATCCAATCAGGGGTGATGACCAAAACCTCCATGATCAGGTCGACCATGGCTGGGATTTAAATTTCAGCTGAGTCGGTGGAACTTTTCGGTTGTGGGAGCTCCTCTCAGAAAGGATCCTCTTGAACTAACAAAGTGTGGAGATGCTCTAGAAACACATTGCTGGGAATAGGCTCGCGCTTCGAGCCTATCTTTTCCATATCATCAACTGCTTGATTCTTGACTCGGGGTATGTGGTGGAGTTCTAACCCCTCAAACTTCTTTTCCAACTTCCTCACTGCATTGCAATAGCCAGTCATAGCTGGGCTCCTGATATCACATTCCTTCATTACTTGACTGACCACCAAATCTGAGTCACCGTAAACCATTAGGCGACGGACGCCGAGTGAAATGGCCATACACAACCCCTACAGAAGTGCCTCATATTCAACCTCATTGTTGGAGGAATCAAAGTGAATCTGGAGAACATAACTAAGCTTGTCGCCTCGCGGGGTTACCAGGACTACACCAGCACTAGAACCATTCAGCATCTTGGACCCATCAAAGAACATAGTCCAATGTTCCGAGTGAACCTGAGTCGGTTGTTGCTGCTCACTCCACTCGGCGAGGGAATCTGCTATTGCTTGGGACTTGATTGCTTTATTTGCCTCAAACTTGATATCTAACGGAAGGAGTTAAATCGTCCACTTCGCCACTTGACCAGTTTGTATCTCTGTTGTTAAGAATTTCTGATAATGGAGCATCACTGACAACTGAAACCGAGTGATTTCAGAAGTAATCTGCAACTTTCTTTGTCGTCAAATAAATTCCATAAACCAACTTCTGATAATGAGGATATCTCTGCTTGGACGGAGTTAAGACTTCAGAAATATAATACAATGGAAGCTGAACTTTGTAGGCTTTGCCTTCTTCTTCCCGCTCGACCGTGACCACTGTACTGACAACTTCTCCAGTGGATGTGATATAAAGAAGTAAAGGCTCTTTGCTAATTGGAGCAACAAGCACCGGCTGGGTGGAAAGCAGGGTTTTGAGCTCTACAAATGCTGCGTCAGCTTCAGGAGTCCACTCAAACTTGTCAGATTTCTTCATCAGTCGGTAAAGAGGCAATGCCTTTTCACCGAGACGAGAAATGAATCGGCTGAATGTAGCCAGGCAACCAGTAAGCTTCTGGACATCATGCACATGCACTGGGCGTTTCATTCGGAGGATTGCACCAGCTTTTTCTGGGTTTGCATCGATCCCTCGTTCGGAAACGAGACAACCGAGTAACTTTCCTCCTAGGACTCCGAATGTGCACTTTGATGGATTAAGCTTGATATCATATCTTCTCAGATTGGCAAAGGTTTCGGCGAGGTCAGTTAGTAGGTCGGAACCTTTACGTGACTTGACCACGATGTCATCCATGTATGCTTCCACATTCCGACTGATTTGAGTGAGCGGGTATTTCTGAATCATGTGCATGAATGTGGCACCAACATTCTTGAGACCAAAGGGCGTGGTAACATAGTAAAAGCACCCGAATGGGGTGATAAAAGCTGTTCTTATTTTGTCAGGTCCATACAGTCGGATCTGATGGTACCCAGAATAAGCGTCCAAAAAGGACAAACGCTCGCATCCCGTAGTCGAGTCAACAATTTGATCGATGTGGGCAGAGGGAAGTGATCTTTCGGGCAGGCCTGATTGATATGCTTGAAGTCGATGCACATGCGAAGTGAATCGTCTTTCTTGGGGACCATGACGACATTGGCGAGCCACTCGGAGTGGTATATCTCGTGGATGAACTCAGCAGCCAGAAGCCAATCCACCTCCTCGCCAATTGCCTTCCTATTCTCCATGGCGGACCGATGGAGATTCTCTTTGATAGGTTTTGCTTTCGGGTTGACTCACAAACGGTGCTCATCCAGTCCCCTGGGTACACCTGGCATGTCAGAAGGCTTCCAAGAAAAGATCTCCCAGTTCTCACGGAGGCACTGGATGAGCGCTTCTTCCTATTTGTTGTCGAGTGTTTTTGAGATATGAGTCGGAGCAGCATTAAGATCGGTCGGGTGAACATGAACTTGCTTTGTCTCATCAGACGACTGAAATGAACATTCTGAAGCAGGTTTCTTGGCACATAGCAAATCACTCGGATCTGCGTTCTTCTGGTACTCTTGCATTTCCACTGCTGCCATCTATTCATCGGCAATCTTTGAGCCCTTCTGGAAACACTCCTCCGCTCTCTGCCAATTACCAGTGATCGTGATCAAACCTTTGGGACCAGGCATCTTCAGCTTGAGGTATACATAACATGGTCGAGCAATGAAGCGGGCATACGCAGGCCTGCCCAGAATAGCATGATAAGCACTGTGAAAATCCACAACTTCAAATGTCAACTTTTCCTTGACATAATTCTTCGAATTGCCGAAAACCACGTCAAGAGTGATCTGGCCGAGTGAATCAGCTTTCTTCCTAGGGATGACACCGTGGAAGCGCATATTGCTTTCACTGAGCTTGGACATCGGGATGCCCATCTCTCGGAGAGTCTCATCATACAAAATGTTCAAGCCACTGCCACCATCCATCAGGACTTTGGTCAATCGAGTGCCCCCAACGACTGGGTCGAGCACCAATGCTGCCGCCCTGGGGTAGCAACACAAGCCGAATGGTCAGATTGGTCGAATGTAATGGGAGTCTTAGACCACTTCAAATACGTTCGCATTGCCGGGGCAACCATGTTTAGTTCTCTATTAATGACTATCATTCGGCTTTTGCTCTCAACGTCAGCAAAAATCATCAAAGTGGCATTGATATTGGGGAAACTATCATCCTCCTCTTTGTCTTCATCCATATCAGATTCCTTCTCTTTCTCGTTGGGCTAGCCCTCTCAGAATTGCTGGATGAGGAGTCGACACTGTCAAGTGGTATGCTTGGGATAAATCAGGCTTCCCTCTTCATCCACCTTGGTGTGTATATGGCACGGTAAATATAGCACATCATTTCTTGCTGAGTCTTCCACCTTTTTGGGGACCCATGGTCCTTTAGGTTTTCCCTTGAATTTTCCCTGAGTCACCACTGCAGTTTCACCACGAGCGGCAGGTTCGGCCTTGCGCTTTTGTTTCCGATTGGTATTACCCCCTCCGGCGTCTTAGGCGACTGGTTTATTCTTGCCACTGAAGAGTCGGTCGTCTTCCTCACCGTTAGCATACTGAGTGGATATTTCTATCATTCGGGTCAGAGTCATATCTCCTGTCCAACCAAATTTTAGGTTAAGCTCTTTGTACCGAACGCCCTCCTTGAAGGCGCAAACTTCTTGGTGTGGTGACACGTTTTCCACTGTGTGGTGTAAAGTGTTCAACCTCTAGATGTAATCCCTCAAAGTTTCATTCGGTTTCTGAACACAATGTTGCAATTCTGTCAGCCCCGCAGGCCGCTTGCAAGTGCCCTCAAACATCCTAACAAACACTCGGGCCAATTCTTCCCAACTGAATATGCTGCCAGGAGCCAACTAACTCAACCAAGCTCTGGATGACCCTTCCAACAACCTAGGAAGATGTTTCATGGCTACCGCATCATTACCGCCACCAATATGTACAGCCACTCGGTAATCCTCTAGACAAGTGTCAGGTTTGGATTCACCGGTAAACTTACTTACCCCAGTCGCCAACCTGAAGTTGGGAGGGATTTCTGCGGCCCTGATGGCACTGCTGAAACACTCAGCTCCTGATACATGTACTCGACTCCTCGTTGGTCGATCTCTGTCCTGTCTTTCTCTGCGAGCTCTTTCGGTCGACCAGACCTTGTACCAAAATTGACCTTGGATCAAATCCGGGTTCTCTGGGGTCGACTGGATATCATCACTCATCACCATACGGACGCCTGTCATCGGGTTGCCGAGGTGCATACGATCCGCCCCTCGGAGGGGGTGTGGGAACTTGACGGCGGTCCTCCCGGCCGAACCGATGATCATATTGCTCGTGGTTCTTGACCGTGCCCTCGGCCCTCACGCCGCAGAGGCGATATTGGGCTGTGGGCCGACTGGACAGTGTTTGCTACCATAGATCTGCTATGGATCCTATTGTGTGACTGGAAAACTGTTGTGCTCTGCTCTCCCGCTGCTCTGAGCAGCGCTCGAATCTGCAACAAACCCCTTCCAGCCTCTGATTGGGACGGCTAGATTGATTCTACTATGCGAGCCGCAGCAGTAAGATTCTGAATTGGAGTACGGTATACCTGATGTTCGGGGGGGGGGGGGAACAACTGCCGCTATTGTCAACTGGATTCAGGGACCAGTCGTCGAGCGTGTTCGTCGAGTTAATGCTGAAGGTTCTCGAGCTGCGCGCGCTTAGCCAACGTGTCCAGGCGTCCGGCCTCCAAGGCTTGAGCCTCAGAGGTCTCCCCAATGATGGGAGTGTGGATTGCCTCCGTATTGCGATGATGCAGCTCATCTCGCTGATGCGAAGTAAGGGCTTGAGGACGATATTCCTTGTGAACATGCAACAGATCACCGCCACCATCGCCGCTGTCGTTGTGGCGGAAACCAGGCGGGCTGCGCGGCGTGTCGACCATCAGGACTTCTGTCGCAGGGTCGCTGCTGTCACACTCGGACAGAGTCTTGACGGAGCCAATCGACAGATCGAACAACCTGTAGAGAGATTCATCGGGCTCGATTACCGCGACTTAAGGGGTGGCCGACTGGCGAGCCACCGCATGCTTAATCCACCGCTGAAGCCGCGATCGACCGGATCGCTTGCAGTGACGAGTAGCGGGGAGCGAAGACGTTGTGGGATCCGACCGATACTAGGTCGACGGTTGCCGCAGAAGAACGCCGCAGATGCACGCCCAAAAGTGGGTCGCCTCGCGGACGGGGAGCGCCTCGACGTCGAAGGGAGCTTCTTAAAGCCAAGCGGAGTCATCAGCGATGAAAACAAGCGCGCCAAGACGGATCTCATGACCCTCGGCCAAACCTCCACCGGAAACCATGATGATGGGAATCGGAAAAATCGCAACCTCACCGGAAGTCGCTAAGACACCTGCCCCACGGTGGGCGCCAACTGTCGTGGTTCTAAGTCAGACAGTAGAAAGGGGGGTACGTAGGAGGAGGCAAGATCCTAGCTACAGCGAGATTGTGCACGCAAGCACAGGGTTCAATGTACATTAAGTTGAGACGTTACCAGTAACGTCTCACCTTAATGTACATTGAACCCAGTGTAACATGGGACGGCTGGGGTCTTGGCGCACTCTATATAAGCCATCCCCTCCTCTGGCAGAAGGGTTCACACCCCCTGTGACTTCTCGCATAATCCAGTTGACCGCCTCAGGGCACAGAGACGTAGGGCTATTAGTTCCTACAAGAAGGGCCTGAACTAATAAATCTTGCATGCACAACCTCGTCGTAGCTAGGATCTTGCCTCCTCTTACGTACCCCCTTTCTACTATCAGACATAGAACCACGACACACACCAAATGTCAGAATCGGGCTCCGTGGACTCTGGGGCGTGTGTGAAGATCTAACCTAGCTGCGGCCTCAAGCTCATCGCCTCATGGCTTCGCCTCATCGAGTTCTTCCGAGCTGGGAAAGGGATGAACATGGAGATTTACCCAGGTTCGGGCCACCTTGCGGTATAAACCCCTACTCCTGCTTTGTGGTGGATTGGCCTCACGAGGAGGTTGAGGATGAACTAGTATAGTGGGTGAGCAGCCTGGTGAGGACTCAGAGGATGAGAATGAATCGGGTTCCCCTGTCCCCCCTATATGGTGGAGACTAGCCTATATTCATACTAGGCCCAGTTCTCTTCCGTCATAAATTAGGCGGGAAGGAATACCATAGTGGCCAATTTTGAAACGGTACAAGTGTATATCATATCCTGACGAAAGGTGGTCTTCGCCTGCAAAGCTCCTGGTCATGACGAAGTGGTGGGCTCGACGATGACATCTGTCCTACCGAGCTTGTGGTCTTGGTCTTGTTGCACTAGAATGGAAACCTTTGGGGGATCCCTTGGGAACCTGCATACGTCCTTGTCTCCTTAGCAGGAAAGATGAACTATCATGGACTGCCCCACTCATGTCCGCCTGGCCCTGGTCGTCATGGCTTACGTGATCGTGCACCTCGTGAGGCAGGGGCTTGTATAGAGATCTCTGCTCCTCCGGAGACAGGCTCGGGAAGCTACTCCTCGGGAGGTCTTAGTGTTGTTCACCTCGCGAAGCCAGGGGCCCTCGTGAGGGCCTTGTCCTTGGGGTCTTGTAGCTGGGCGGTACGAGCCTCGGACGGAGCCACACGCTGGGCCTCAAGCAAGTAGGTATGGGTACTCCCGATCCCAGGATGCCAACATGGTGCTCGTCTTGGGTGCTGTGTGGAAAGCTCTTGTGATGACGAAAGTTCCTCCTTGAGCGACAGTGATGAGGAGGACACCGATGGGGGGGATGATGGCGGCATGTAGCCGATCATCAAGTCCGAAGACATCGACTCGTACTCCGATTGAGCACCAGGAGCACCGTCATCACCAACTAGGCGTCGGAAGCACCATCATCTACAGCTGGACCCCGACAGAGCGATTTGCCTGGGGTGCTTGGCTTGGACGTTACCGTCACCTCCATCTGGACTCCGGCATGCTCGTGGACTCCGGCTTCATCTTTCCTGCTGGAGTTCCCGTCAAGCCGTGTCCCTCTGGTCCTGACGGGGGTGACTAGGGCATCGCCTAGATACTCTCTCCATCCCTGGCTTCATCTTAACTGCCGAGGAGGCGCTCTCCCGATCTTATTGGGCTGCGTCCTTATGGTCCTGGCAGGGGTGACCAGGTTATCGCCCAGGCGCTCCTTTTTCCTTCCTTGCTCTTAATGTAAACCCTATGAGGAGAGGGACAAGAAAGGCATTACAGAGCACTTCACTTTTTCACTAAAAAATATGTATGTTGCTGTTGTGTTTGAAATAAATATAAATAATTCCCATCCATATTCACATATGTATGATTTGTACTTGTCATATGCAATTTTGGAGAAAGAAACTTGTCGGAGATGCGTGCTTGCCTTAGATGTCGTATTTTGCAAGTCCGATATCCGGCAAAGCCTCTTGCCGGTCTCAAACGCGGCATCAACTAATCCTGTCTAGCAAACTCGAGGCAAGGATAGGAGTGCGAATGGAGGTTGGCCTCCTGTCGGATTTAAACACAGCTGCAACTATCCTGTCGAGTAGACCCGACCCGAGGCGCGGACAGGAGCGCGAATGAAAGACATGGCAAGGTCTCCTCGTGTGCAAGTTTCTCATACGTCGATGCAATATGGGATGATGCGAAATGTTAAATGAAACAAACTTCTGACTTATCTTTCATTGATGTGCTTATTATCGTCTGGATAAAAAGATGCCGCCATAGTTTACAAGCATGTGTACCACCATCCTTCCTCCGAGAAAGATGCTCGCGAGGAACACTTCTGCCTTTGGCACAAAACAAAAAGAAGGAAAAAGATGGTAGAGGGCCCTTAATAGCACATTTGTCATCTTACTTAAACAAGTGTTACCACATGTCATTCTTGCTGTAGCATATGGATAAAACATGCATGCATGTTTTGGAAAACACCTGGTTTTATTCAGATATGCACAGCTCTACACCTGGCTTTGTACAAAGGGTTACAAGCTTGTAAACTATACTTGTACAAAACGAATTTCTAGGGCAAGGCCCGACAACCGTGCCTTATGGGCAGAACTTGCAAAGATGCTCAATATCCCATGAGTTTTGCACCCGAATGCCATCTTCGGTCACTAGATGGACTGCGCTAGGTCTGGTGACTCGTACTACCCTATAAGGGCCTTCCCACTTCAGCCTCAACTTGTTTGTATCCTTGATAGACTGAACATGCCGAAGGACAAGGTCGCCCTCCTCAAGGCTCCGGGCATGTACCTTGCAGCTATGGTAGCAACACAAGGCTTGCTGGTAGCATGCAGCACGCATAGTAGCACGAAGACGATCTTCCTTGAGGAGCACGACATTGTCATGTTGGAGCTGCTGTTGCGCTACTTCATCGTAAGCAAGTACTTGAGGTGAACCATATATGAGTACTGTTGGGAGCACTGCTTCTGCACCATAGACTATGGAGAAGGGTGTCTGGCCAGCAGCTCGATTTGGTGTCATTCTGAGTGACCAAAGAACCACCGGCAACTCATCAATCCAGTGCCTCCCGCACTTGTGCAGCCTGTCAAAAGTTCTTGTTTTGAGCCCACGCAATACTTCACCATTTGTTCTTTCTGCTTGTCCGTTGCTCCTTGGGTGAGGAATGGATGCAAAACAGACCTTGCTCCCAATTATCTGAATGTATTGCATGAAGGCGTTGCTCGTGAATTGTGTGTCATTGTCAGTGATGACCCTGTTTGAGACTCCAAACTGGCATAGTATTCCTTTGAAGAACTTGAGGGCTGATTGTGCAGTTACCTTTCTCACCGGCTCTACATTAGGTCACCTTATGAACTTATCGATGGCGACGTACAAGAACTCAAAGCCCCCTGTAGCACGAGGCAAGGAGCCCAAACTAGCGAGCCCCCAGACTGAGAAGGGACATGATAAAGGAATTGTTTGGATGGGTTGTGTTGGTTGGTGTATGTTCTTGGAATGGAGCGGACATGCTTCACATCTTGTCACTAGCTCAGCTGCATTCTAGAGGGTAGTGGGCCAATAAAACCATTGCCGGAAATCCTTCCCGACAAGCGTTCTTGCTCCTATCTGAGAACCACACATGCCTCCATGTATCTCTGCCAACAACATAAGTCCATCTTCCCGGGTAATGCATTTCAACTCACTCCATTTGGTCTCTTTGTGCACAGGATGTTATCCACATACTGGTACATACTCGACTGACGGGCTACTTTCTCAGCTTGCTATTATTCATCGGGAAGTTCTCCTGTTTGGAGGTATTGAACTATCTGTTATGCCCGTGTTGGAGCTTGGCGCTCGACAACAAGGACTAAAGGAATCTCTTCGGCCACAGGAGCGCTGGTCTCATTAGGAAGAATCGGGGATTCTTCGTGAGGCCGCTTCTCACCGGCAGGTGCGTGACTGCTTCCAACAACTGCTTGACCGATGGCTTCTGGGAGCTCTACCGGAAAGTTTTTACCGGTGCATATCTTTCTTCTTTCCACGGCTCTTGTTTACGGGGTAATCGTGGGTCGAGTCAAACGGAGCACAAAAGTCCCTGGTTCCACAAGTTGCTTTTGGGCAGCACACTTTGACAGCTGATCAGCAATGCTGTTTTCCGAATGAGGGGCATGCTCTGTTTGCAAGCCATCAAAGTGTTCTTCCAACTTTCTCATTTCATCCACATACGCCTCCATCAAGAGGCTCTGATAATCCTTCTTTACATGCTATACCACAAGCTGTGAATCTTCGTGAAGGACTAACTTTTTGATTCCCAACTCTACCGCAATTCTTAGGCCGGCAAGCAATCCCTCATACTCCGCAGTATTGTTGGTAGTTTCCTCATGGGGGAAATGCATTTGAACCACGTGCTTGAGATGCTCTCCGATGGGAGCAATAAGCAGCACCCCGGCACCAGCGCCTTGCAACGAGAAAGCAACATCAAAGTACATGATCCAATTCTTGTCAGTCTCCTTACGTGGGAGTGCTGATTCCTAGATCTCATCATCTGGCGTTGGTGTCCATTCTGCAAAGAATTCAGCCAAGGCTCTTCTCTGGGAAAAAAACTGATAAGAGTGACGGGTACTAGGAGAGGCGACTAGGAGAGCTCCGCGCTGGTGGCCACTCTGGCCCCGGCAGCCACCCTTCCCTTGCCGGAGTCCATTCCGAAGCCGGCGCCCACCTCCCTCACGTCGGTGGCCACTACGGCACTGGCATCCACTGCACTCTCTCTTAGTGCCATGGTTGCTTCGGGCGGTTCTTCTGCTCCCTTGGGTGGTGGCGTCGCCGGGTCGTGGACCATGGCACCAATCAACCTTAACTTCAACCATGGCAAGGATTTTCAGGCAAGTGTTCGTTCCAAGTTTGGCCATCTGGTGGTGTTCTCACCAGGCTTTCGACAAAAAGAGTCTATTTTGGTGGTTTTGTTTAGCCCTGCTTCTTTCAAATTGGATATTCATACGGTTAGTGTGGCTCTTCATGCCACTTTTGGAGGCTATACCCAAGGTTTTCGAGTTTCTCTTCTCAAGGATAGATCATTCAAGTTCTCCGTTGCTTCTAAGTCTGTTGGTTTCCAAATTTACAATGGTGGTAAAGTGTCTGAAAAAGATTTCGAGATGGTTTTCATCCTTTGGGGTAATGGTGGACCGCATTGGATTAGAGAAGAACAGTTATTTTACAAAGAAGAGGAGGATGAGTGGACTCTGATTGGCCGTAATGGTAGACCAGTTGTTGTTTCCTCCGGCGATCGCCGGAGCAGGTCACTGGGGCAAGGAACACATTTAGTTTTCCAACGTCTTTGAGGCAGCATTCAAGGAGGGCGTGATTCTAGCGTGCTGCAAATTACTCAAGGTCTTACGGGGCAATCTAATGACCCAGATTCCACGCTGCATGGACCGGTCAATAACGTGCATGAGCGCATTTATGACCCACGTATGTGTTTTACGTGTGGCGAAGTTGGCCATATTTCTAGGTTTTGTCCCCGACCCCGCTCTATGTGCACTGGGCTATGGCCTATTATTCGGTTTGATCCTTTTCCAAGCCCACCAGCTGAGGCATGGGCTCCAGGGGAGGTGGAGTCTTGGTTTACCCAACACGGGCCCGTTATCCAATTCAGGCAAGCGACATCATTCAAAGAGCTGGTCACGGGACATTTCTCTAATTTCCAACCGAGACCAATGCCAGACTCCTTGCATTCCTCTGCTCTCTCCTTTTGTGCCGCTCCATCGACTTGTTCGCCACCTACCTCTGACACCTCTCCACCATGCAGTGAGCTCCGCCGGTGCTCTGCTCCTTCAATGGCGAACATCCCCATAGACCCGCAGCCTTTCGTCCCACAAGGATTCCAGATTCAGCACATCAAAGGCCGTACAGGGGTTTCTCGGGTGGTGCTTCCGCATCGAGCTCGCCGCCATGAGGATTGGGCGATTGCTACTATCCAGCCTCTGCCAGATGAGGTACTATTTCCTAATGTCAGAGCAGTTCTAGAGGATTTCCTGCAGCATGATCATGTGGCTCAAGTGGGGGTCAGAGACATCTAGCCATGCCCATTTGGGGAGGCTTATGTTCAGTTCCGGCATGTGCGGGGCAGAGATAGGATGGTTAGGGATAGCCCGCATGCTTTTGGGGATGTGTTTATTTCCTTCTCTAGGCACAATGAGGGCCGCAACTTGAGGAGAGTCAATTTCAATAGGGTTTGTTGGTTGTTGATCGTGGGTATTCCTTTTGATAACTGCAACACTGAAGATGTTGCTGCAGCAATTGCGAGATTTGCGAAGATTATTAGTTGGGAAAAAGAGGATGCTCTGAAAGGGAAGGTTCTTGTTAAGGCTAGAGTTACTGACTTTCTTGAAATTCCTCAAAGTTTAAGGTGGACTGAGGGCGAGATGTTTGAGGCTGAATCTCACACAAGTTCAATTGAAGTGCTCATGGAGGAAATGTTGGGATGAGGCCCACCTGACGAAGACCCTATCCCACCTCCTGGAGTTGATCCACACCCCATTCCCCTTAATGCAAATGATTTTCCTGGTTTTCATCATGCACAGATCAATAATGTGCAAGAGAATGAGGAAGAGTGGGATGATTGGGAGGAGCAGGGGCATTGGGCTTTCCCTTAACCTATGCAAGAGCCTATGAATGTACAGCAAGAAGAAGTTATGGTGGATGAGAATGAGGTAGTGCCCAATAGTAGCATCACTACTACAGTATCTCTGTCAGATGGGATTCTGTCACACAATGTTTTGGGAGGGTTAAACCATAGTGATGAAGTTAATCAAGTTGCTGTCGGAGATGTTGCTCCCCAATTGGGTGTTGGTCTGCAGAATTTGCTGCAGGGCTACCCACCTGACTTGGAGGAGCAGAATGATTTTTTCATTCTAGTCCAAGCTGTTGCTCAGGAGAATGACATTCAGTAGTTAGTTGAACCACTACAGGTCTTGATTCCTATGGATATTCCTACTGCTACTACTCCACTTGCACCTGCTGAGGTTTCTCAACCTAATCTTGAGGATTCTGCTCGGGTTGCTCAAGATGTTGACCACCTGCCTGTCCCGTTGCTGCAGTCTGTCCCTTCTGTTACAGTTCAATAGGAGACCACACAGGCAACCACAGGTCCTGCTGCTCCTGAGATATTTAAAGAAAATCTGGTGATCAGTCAGGGTACATTGCTCAGGAACAAGTCAATGATTCTGATATGGCCTTGGGTGCATCCCAACACAATACTGTCATTCCAGGTACATCTAAAGGTAATACCCAAAAGGTTCACTCACTTTCTTCCTTTGACTATTGCAACCTAGTGCAAGCTCATGCTATGTCAGTTATTAATGGAGATCACTTAATTCTGAAGAAGGTTTGGATCTATGGGTTAAGCATTTTGCTCCAACTTCCCAGGAGGGGAATAATTCTATGATAGCTAAAATACCTGTAAGTTGGTTCAACTTCATTCTGAACCTGCTACTTACACCTGATAGATTTGACTGGGCTGTGAAGCTGCTCAAGTCTTCTTTATGGCACACTTTAACTGATAATTGTAATCAGGAAGACACTATGACATTCTTAATTCCTGATACTTGTGCTGTGAACCAGGCTCCTGTTTGCCAGAACATTATTTCTGCAAGTCAAGATAAAGAGAATGATGGAGTTAGCCCAGCAGCTCACTCTTCCTCTGAGGCCAGCAGTCCCCTCAAGAGAATCTCCCCAAACAACATAATTCTGCTACCTGCTCGTGAGGCCATCTCCAGGAAAAGAAGAGGAAAGGGGCCCTTAGTGGAAACCCAGGTAAGAAGAAGTGGTAGAATTAGGGAGGAGAATAATGGGTTCAAAAGAAATTCATGTGCTAGAAAGGATTGTTTACCATGCAATGATGGTCCCCCAATCATTCAGAATAAGATTGTTAAGAACCTTACCAAATCTTTTTGCAAGGTTGCTGACGAGGAGCTCCAGGAGAAGTTGGCTAAAAGGCCAAAGAACAAGGAGATGGAAAAGGAAGAATTGGCCATGGTTTCCAAGGCCAAGGAGGACAACAAAGGAGATAGTTCTTAATGATTAGTTCTTTTAGCCCTAGGAGTGCACCTGTGGTGTCTGCAGCTTTTGCTCTGTTTCTGGTACTTGTATGGGTCTGTCAGACTGTATTGCTTTGGGTCTGTAATTCCCTTATTTTGGGCATCTGTCACTGTTGGATTATGATGTCACTTAATGCTCCCTACTATATTGAGGCCCCTGCTATGCCTGCCATGATTCTGATGTGTGTTAGGTTCTGGTTCTCTGGTTGTGTGGATTGGCTCATACATGTTTTGCTGTCTGCATGTGAGGGCCTCACTTGGTGGGCAACTGCACAGTTTCTAACCAGGGGTCTTTTTCTCAGCAGTTCCTGGCCTTATATAGTTATTTGTCTCAAGGGCTGGACCTTGAGTGTTGCTCAAAAGCCTTCAGTTTTCAATCATGAATAACAACAGATTTTGGAGTATTTTAAATTGGAACATCAGGGGTATTAACTCAGATCATAAATGGCTGGCTATTAAGCAAAAAATTGAAGAGAGTGTTGCTAGTATCCTTTGTTTACAAGAAACAAAGAGAGAAAATTGAAGAGAGTGCTTCTGGAGGGATTCTGATTGCTTGGAATGCTGGTATTTTCAAAGGGGAGCTGATGTTTACAAACATATTCTCTTTATCTGTTAAGTTCACATGTAACAGTTCTGCTCAAACATGGATCTTGACAAACATTTATGGACCCTGTGAGCAAGTTGACAAAGTGGAATTCTTTAACTGGTTTAGTAATATTGAAATGCCTCCTGAAGAGGACTGGATTATTATGGGTGATTTTAATTTCATCAGATCTCCTTCTGACAGAAATAAACATGTGGGTGACATCAATCAAATGCTCCTCTTTAATGAAGCTATTAGCAATTTGGGGCTAGTTGAACTACCATTAAAAGGCAGACAGTACAGTTGGAGTAATATGCAAGAGAACCCTTTACTTGGAAAGTTGGACTGGTTCTTCACCTCTGCTGCTTGGATGACTTCCTATCCTGACACTACAGCCCTGCCTCTTGCTAGGCCAATCTCTGACCACCTCCCTTGTATTATCAAAGTGGGGACTACAATCCCAAGATCAAAAGTATTCAGGTTTGAAAATTACTGGTTAAAGCATTCATCTTTCAAGGATCTTGTTAAAAATGCTCGGGACATTCCTGTGGGGTTTACTGAACCTGCAAAAATCATAAATGCTAAGTTGAAGCACCTCAGAAGGAGTATCAAACTATGGATCAAGGACCAGCCCTGTATGAGAAAACAAATTGCTGAAATTAATGAATGCATTTACCTCCTTGATTTCTTTGAGGAATTCAGAGTGCTCAGCACATTTGAGTGGAATTGCAGAAACATGCTGAAGGATCACTTATTGACCATTCTCAACAATCAAAAGATTTACTAGAAACAAAGAGGAAAGATTAAGGGAGTTAAGTTTGGAGATGAGAACACAAAGTTCTTCTACACAAAAGCCTCAATCAACTTCAGACATAATAAAATTGCAATTCTGAGAAATGAGGACAATGTAGAAATCTTAGACCATGCTGGCAAAGCTGGAATTCTTTGGGAAGCTTTTAAAAAAAGGTTGGTAAATCAGAGGGACACACCATGCATTTTGACCTTCACAACTTATTGAGTCAGCAAAACAATCTTGAAATTTTCCAAGATTTAGAAAAACCTTTCTTTGATGAGGAGATCAACCAGATTGTGAAAGAGTTGCCATAGGACAAGTCTCCTGGCCCAGATGGTTTAAATAATGAATTCATTAAGTCTTGTTGGGATATCATAGGGCAAGATGTCATGAATCTCATCCATGCTTTTCATGCTGGTAATATTTCTCTTGAAAGCATTAACACTTCTTACATCACATTGGTTCCAAAAAAAAGAGGTGCCTATGAATCCAAATGACTTCAGACCTATTTCTTTACTTAATGGTGTGTTCAAGATCATCACAAAATTGCAGGCAAACAGGCTACAAAAAATTATTCTGCAACTGATTCACATAAACCAGTATGGGTTTTTAAAAGACAGTGTGATTCAGGATTGTCTAGGATGGTCATATGAGTATTTGCATCAGTGTTACAAGTCAACAAAGGAGCTTCTAGTTCTCAAGTTGGATTTTGAAAAGGCATTTGATACTATTGAACACCAAGCCATAATAGACATTTTGAGAGCAACAGGATTTGGGGAGAGATGGATCTCTTGGATACAAATGCTGTTTAACTCTGCTTCTTCTGCTGTCATGCTAAATGGAGTTCCTGGCAAGAGATTTTACTGCAAAAGGGGAGTCAGGCAAGGAGACCCTCTGTCACCACTGCTATTTGTCCTAGCTGCAGATTTACTCCAATCTATCTTATATAAAGCAAGGGACCTTGGGCTTCTTACTACTCCTCTACAAATAAATTCATGCCCTGATTTTCCAATAGTACAATATGCTGATGCTACTTTACTGGTTATGAAAGCTGATGCCAGAGAACTCTTTTGTCTTAAAGCTCTCCTGAATACCTTTGCCACAGCCACTGGGCTTAAGGTGAACTACCAGAAATCCATCATGGTTCCAATTAACATCAATGAGGAAAGGGTGGAGATTTTTACTAATACTTTAAACTGCCAAAGAGGAGTATGCCAATGGTTCAAAGAATTGCAAAAAGACTGGCAGGCTTGGCCACTTTCATGACAAGTGCTGGAAGATTTTTACTGGTAAAGTCTGTGCTGGCTTCTCTACCAATTTTTTTCATGGCTTGTCTAGATGTTCCAGTTACAATCAGACTTCAAGTGATCAAATACCTGAGGCGTTGTCTATGGAGAGGTTCTGACATGGAAGATCATAGACCTGCTTCTGTAGCTTGGACTACAGTTTGCAGACCAAAGAACCAAGGAGGTTTGGGAGTTATGGAATTTTTTTCTTAGAATAAAGCTCTGCTAATGAAAAATCTGCATAAATTCTACAACAGACATGATATTCCTTGGGTTAACGTCATTTGGGAAACACATTACCAAGACAATAAACTTCCAGGTCAAAATTTGGTAGGGTCTTTCTGGTGGAAATCTATACTTCAACTTATTGATCAATACAAAGCCATGGCCAGGTGCCACATAGGAGATGGAAGAACTGCTCTTTTTTGGACTGATTTGTGGAGCAATGTGGTATTACAGCAAGAATATCCTCACCTGTTCTCCTTTGTGCAAGACTCCACTATGACTATGCAACAAGTGGTCAACACAGAATACCTTGAAGATTTGTTCCACTTAACTCTATCTATTCAAGCCCATCAACAGTTTCTCCAACTAGAGGACAAATGTCATGTACTAAGACAGTCAGATTTTCAAGGTATGACTGACACTTGGAGTTACATTTGGGGAAGTAGTACCTTCACTACCTCAAAAGCATACAATGTGATCATAGGAGTCAAACAAGTTCCACCTCATTTTTCTTGGGTTTGGAAATCTTCATGCCAACCTAAGCACAAAATGTTTTTCTGGATGCTCCTACATGATAGAGTGAACACAAGAAACTTGCTGAGAAGGAAAAGTTTTGTTTTGGAGGAATACAACTGTGATGTGTTGAGCTGCCAGCAAGAAGAGACACTACATCATTTATTTTGGGGATGTCAGTTTTCAAGGAATTGCTGGGATTTCATATGTCCACAAAGATCTCCATATCTGTCTGTTCTGGAAGCTTTCCAAGATTTAAAGGATAAGTTGAGAGTACCCTTCTTCATGGAAATTATCATTCTGGGTTCTTGGGCTATTTGGATTGTCAGAAACAACAAGATTTTTGAGAACATTCAACCTTCGTTTCAATAATGGAAGCACATTTATTTTGAGGAATTGAAGCTGCTATCCCACAGAATTAAGAATAAGTATGCCAGTGATTTCAACTCTTGGCTGGAAATCTTGATTTCCTCTTGAAGATAGCTCTTCTCTATTTTTGTTTCTTTGTTATTTTAGTTCTTTTTTAGGGGCTCACCTCAAGCCCTCTTTTCTTATTCTTTTAGCTAGCCTAGCTTAGCTTTTAGTTGTTTTTTCTTTTCTTTGGCTCCTTTTGTACAGTACTTCCTGTTCTTTGTTTCATAATATAAAATTGCAGTGGGCTTTTCCCCTACTATTCATAGTCAAAAAGGCTCTTCTCTGGATGGTTGGCGTGCTCTCAAACTTGGGCGCAAAGCTCGTCAGCTCCAGTTCCCACTCCACTATCTTGTCGGTTGCCTTTGGATTCCTTAGAATGCATTGCAAGGGAAAGTGGGTGACCACCGTAATGTCATGTGCTTGAAAATAGTGGCGCAGATTCCTGGAAGCCATGAGCAGGCCAACAAGCAACTTCTGCATGCCTGAATACCTTGACCTAGCCCCCTATAGAAGGGAACTAACAAAGTAGACTGGTCACCGCACCACTTTCTTCTTTGATGTAAATTCCTCCTTAGTTGTTTCTCCTTGCACCATTTTGTCTTTCTCAGCATCTAGCCTTGCCATAGAAGTTGCTACCTTGTCGACGGAGGGCATTGCCGCCGGCGCTTCCTCATTATCAGCTTCCCTCTACGCAACTAGTGCATCACTGACAACTTGATTCGTTACCGCTAAATATAGCAACAATGGCTCTTGTGGTTTAGGCGCGACTAGAACTAGCGCCGAGGACAAGTATCTTTTCAGGTATTGTAGCGCACCATCCGCTTTCGAAGTCCAGTTTACCGGACCTGCCTTTTTCAAGATCTCGAAAAATGGCAGGGCGCGCTCAACAGACCTTGAAATGATCCTGCTCAGAGATGCGACACAACTGGAAGACGCCTCACATCCTTGACGGACTTGGGTGTTGGATCTGCTCGATGACCTTAATCTTGTGGGGGTTCGCTTTGATCCCTCACTGTGATATAAAGAATCCAAGGAGCTGGCCGAAGGGGACTCCAAACACACACTTCTCGGGGTTGAGCTGCATGTTGATCTTCCGCAAGTTGGAGAAGGTTTTCTCCAGATCCTGGATGATTGTGGATTTATCCTTGGTTTTGACCATGATATCATCCATATAGGCTTCTATGTTCCTGTGCAATTGTGGCTCAAAACTGATCTGAACTGCCCTTGCAAACGTTGAACCAACACTCTTCAAACCGAAAAGCATCTGCACAATGTAGTACATGCCACATGGAGTAATGAATGCACTTTTCTCTTCATCTTCTTTGGACATGAATATCTGGTGATACCTGGAGTAGGCATCAAGAAACAAGAGTAGATCACAGTCGGCAGTGGAGTCCACAATCTGGTCGACACGCGGCAAGGGAAAGGGATCTTTTGGGCATGCCTTGTTGTAGTCAGTATAATCAATACAAAGCCTCTATTTCCCATTTGCCTTGCGCACGACGACCAGATTTGCCAACCAAGTTGGATGTGGCACTGCTCTAACCAGGCCAGCTCCCTCGAGTTTCTTGATCTCTTGTGCTATGAATTGTTGTCATTCCAATGCTTGCTTCCTGACCTTTAGCTTGATGGCCCGAGCGTGAGGGCAAACAACAAGGTGGTGCTCAGTGACCTCCCTAGGAACACCAGGGATGTTAGATGGTTGCCATGCTAACATGTCGCCGCAGCCCCTTTGCTGGTTCGGTAGGGGGTCATTTGACGTGAAGAGCAAGCACAACAGGAGACGCCGTGATCTTACCCAAGTTCAGGCCGCTGAGAAGCTGTAGCACCTAGAATGCGATTCTATCCCAATCACGTGAGGAACTCATGATTGGGGGACAACCGCATTTCAATCGCATATCATGGTGGATATCATTACAACATACCATGTACCAAATAGATAGAATACAAGATAAAGTCTTACACTCGCCACAAGCTACAACATGAATACAACAGTTCATCAATACATAGCCATAATCATACAGAATAGCAGGATCCAACTATAGATGAAATCAAAAGAAAAAGAAGAACGACATCCACCCTGCTAATCCCAGGCTCGCGATCCGGACCCTTTCCCTTGATCGAAGAAGAAGAAGTAGAAGAAGAAGAACTCCAAACAAGAAAGCATCGTTGTCATGCCATATCATCGCATTACCTATACCTGGAACTGTTGTTGTAGTAATCTGTGAGCCATGAGGACTCAGCAATCCCATTACCATGGGTATCAAGTCTGGCAAAGCTTAATGGGTATGGAATGGATTAGTGGTGAGGTTGTAGCAGCAATAAGCATTGTATGGTGGCTAACTTATGAGTACAAGAAGAAGATGAGAAACTATACAAACGGTCGCAATCTAGCAATTATCAAGAAGTGATCCTGAACTACTTATGTTCAAACATAACCCAATCGTGTTCTCTTCTCGAACTCACTCGAAAAGAGACAGTCACGGTTACACATGCGGTTTGTGTATTTTAATTCGGATCTGGTGTCAAGTTCTCTACAACCGGATGTTAAAAAATTCCAAACTGCCACATAACAACGGGCATGGCTCTTGAAAGTTTAAACCCTGCAGGGGTGTCCCAATTTAGTCCATCACAAACTCTCATGATCAATGGAGGAAAATCCTTCTCTCGCAACGACCCGATCATGCTTAGAATCACGGTTCACAAGACATTTAGACAATGATAAAACAAAAATAGCAAGATCACCCGATGTGCCGACAAATCCCGATAGGAGCCACACGTATCTCGTTCTCAGGGCACACCGGATGGTGTCGAGGTATGTGCGCAGCCACCTATGGGATCGGGCGGCCCCTTACTGGTTCGGTAGGGGGACATCGCATTGCACAAAGAGAAGACCAGTGTATGGCAGCGCGACGGAGAGCACACAAGCAATTTACCCAAGTTTGGGCCGCCGCGAGGCATAGGACCCTACTCCTGCTTTGGTGGATTGATGGTGGAGTGAATGTGGTGATGCATAGTACACTTGCCCGACAGGGTTCGCCTCGGGGCCGCAGCGACTACGCGCGTATGGTGGCTTGGGTTCATCAACTTTCCCACCTTCTAACCCCTCCTACAGGTGTTGTCGGATCACGGGTTCCAGCAGACCCTTGGGGTTCGAACTTTGGGGTGCGCGCGAAGTTCTTTCCCTCCTACCGATCTACACCCTAGCTCGCTAAGGTCTTACAGACGAACTCGACGCACTCGCAACACAAAGACACAAGGTTTATACTGGTTCGGGCCACCGATGTGGTGTAATACCATACTCCAGTGCGGTGGTGGTGGATTGCCTCTTGGGCTGATGATGAACAGTACAAGGGGAAGAACAGCCTCCTGAGGTTGAGGTGTTCTTGTGCTTGGTGGGCTAAGGGTTGGCCTTTGATCAGATCGGCCGAGATCTCTCAATCTCTCTCTCTCTCTCTCCCCCCTCCCTCCCCGCCTCTCTTGGGGGTGGCTAGTTCTACTTATATAGGCCCTGGTCCTCTCCCCAAATATTGAGCGGGAACGGAGCCAACAACGGCGGCCAATTTGAAAGGGGACAGCTAGTACAAACTATCGTTACAAAAGGTGGTCTTCGCCTGCCAAAGGTTCGGGCGGTGACGCCATCCTGGGCTCCATGGTGACCTCCGTCTTGCCGTCCTTCTGGTCTTGGTCCTGTTGCACCGATATGGAAATCTTTGCCTGATGCCTCGGTACTCCGTGCCTGCGCTTTCCTCCTTAGCACCAAAGAGGAAACAAGGACGCTGCGCCGCGCTGGCGCTCGCCTGGTGTCGATCGTCGTGGCCCACGTCACGAGAGCCTCGCGAGGTTTGCCCCGCCTTGATATCTCCACTCCCCGTGAGGCAGCTTGATGAGGTCGCTCCTGAGGAGGTCTTGCGTCATCCGCCTCGCGAGGCTTGCCCCCTCGCGAGGGTGTTGAATGCCTTTGTTGATGATGATGGGCCGTACAGACCTGCCAGCACAGCCACGCCATGGGCCGCAGGCAGGCAAGTCTGGGGACCCCCGTTCCCAGAACGTCGACAGGTGCCATGGGCCTTCTTTTATAGATTAAGGGGTCACCACAATGGCAACACAGTCATTATCCACTGATATCATAGTGAACAGTGCTATCATACCTAACTTTGCGGGCTGACAGGGTGCATTAAATGTGCCGCTTGGTGTCACATCATTGGTCGCCCGGCAAGGCTTGTCGGGCTATCTTACCAGCTCCGCACCTGTCTCCTTGACACGTCGCAGGAGGGGTGTCATCTGTAGGCTTCTTCTGTAGGAAATAGCTGTCATGTGGCGAACGGCTGCCAGTTAATCATCTTGCGGCTTGATACCGCACTGATTGACGACGTGGGTCGCGCTTGATTGGTTGGTGGGGTGGTTCGGCCCCCGTGAGCCTAGGCAGACCTTGCTGGGATGCCTCGGTCGCCTGCTCCTTCTGGTGGCCTTGCCCCTTGCCGAGCTCACCTGCCCGGCAAGGGAGGCCCTTCTCTTGCCGATATCTTGCTCTTCTGGCTCGATCTCGGTCTTTTCGAACTACATGTTGGTTCCTCAAATCTCTTGGTCCTTCAATCTATGACTTGGGTTGGTGCTTCAATCTTGATCTCGTGCCTGTGCACAGTCTGGGCAATAGACCCAGGGTTTTCTGAACCGACAGAAGCCCCCGGGCCTGCCCTGAATGTGCTGTTGAGCATCGTCAGGGTAGGGCCTAATAAGTGCACAGGCAAGGTTATTGAAGGGGTTGGCCCCTTGAGTTTTCCGTTGCTGCTTCATCAGCCTTGATTCCGGGCCAGTTTCCGGTTTCCCCATGCGTGTTGTAAAGCCAATAGTGGTGGGGCCGCGCTAGTTATGGCCCGTCAGTGACTTTAATGCATGGGGTAAAAACTGCCACTTTACTCTTCCCACAACATGCTCTTATCCATAGCCAGGTATGCAACATGCATCGCGCGGGGTAGGTAATGGAGTCGCGTGGCGTGGGAGAGTACTTTGGAAAGTGCCCGCCCATCTCAAATTGGTGGAGGAGGGCGGTGGTCACCCGTGGATGGAGCAGCTGCCCCTCCCCGCCCGGCCTAAAAAGGGAGGGGCGGAGGAGGGCGGAGTCACCCACCTTCGTGGTCCTCCTCTCCTCATCTTCTATTTCTACTGGTCATGTTTGAGAAGGAAGCCTGGGGCTAGCCCCCAGGCTTTGGCTCGGGGCTTTTCTTGCCTCATGCCGGTGCGAATGCTTGGGGAGTGAGCCTGGTCCTTGGCATGGCGAGTCTTTTGGTATCTCTGATGCTTGTCCGGGAGGAGGGGTTGGAGAACGTTGGTAATTCCAGAACTTCCCCTCCCGGAGGTCTGAGGACCGACATCGACGAGAGGCGCGCTTTCCTGCCCACCAAGGTGGGGCGCGGCGCACCTCGAGCCCCCTGGCCATTCCGGTTGCTTACTATTGCTCCACTGCAGGCTTACCAGAGTCTTGGCGCTTCCCGGGAGTAGCGGTGGTGAGGAGAAAGCGGGGCAAGACGGAGAAGGCGGGTGGCATGGGGTCAGGTCGGAGTACGATGGTGTGGATGCCTTCGCCTTCGACCATCGTCCTTCCGCCTTATCTTCCTGCTCTACCCCTCCCACCCAGGCACTGCCATCACTAGCCTCTTAGGGTGATAGCCGGGGAGGGATGTCCTCTTGGTGCCTTCTCCTCGCCTCCAGCAGTCTTCCGGTTGAGCTTTGGTGGATGACTCCACCGGCGCCCAAGCCAGCGCTTCTTGTTGGTTCCAGAGCTGGTGACCAGAAGGTGCCGCCCCGTCCCCCGCACTCCTCCTTCGCAGCCTCGCCACTCCCGGTCTTGTCAGGCCGTGCCCAATGGGCCCTGATAAGACCGGGGTGGGCTCCTGCTTGGGTGCTCCTTTTCTTGTCTTTCCTCCTTCTGCCACAATGCCTGAAGGAGGGAAAACGAAAAGAGGGGATCACGGGGCATTTATCTTTTTTTAATCTTAATCTTGTAGGCAATCGCCAAATTTTAATTCAAATAATGTAATCCTTTCATCCATGTTTGTGTTCTGTAATGCTTGTACTTCTATCTGCATGTCAATGAAAGAGATAAACATTGCCAAGAACCCGTGCATGTATATGTCTATGCAGAGGTGGAGTGCCTCTTTACTGTAATTAAACGAGCTTTCCCTGGCAGTATCCTGCCGGCACCCTTTTCGTCTTCCGGAGAACCATGTTTGCCGGGGAACAGACTGAGGTGCCAGCCCCTCGCCCACTCCCTTTTTACCAAGGGCCACTGTGACCATCCAGGCTGAAGCAGCATTCGAGCCAAGGATGGGAGCACCCTGGTTCCAAGAGAGCGGCGAGGTTTCTCTATGCACAAATTATAGCTTACAGAACACTAATGGACAAGAGGTAAACTTATCTGTTTGGCTTGCCGGGGATCACTGTGCTGTGCAATCTTCTTGTCCCTTATTGAAGTCAAGTTCACGGCAGGAACCTGCAACTTCATGTAGGTGAGAATGAATGCAGGATGCAATCCTATCTATATGCATATGCAAATGCTCAGGAAATGCTTATGCAGTGTTCTGGGTGTGCTCGTGCATGCATGCGATCTTGATCGGCCCCCCCACAGCGCTTCTTTATTTTCTCTGACAAGGGGTCATCACCCCGGCTTTGTACAAGGGGTTACATGCAACTAAGGCATGGCCTATACAAAAGGGTGCCTAGCAGCCTCGCACCTTATGGGTAGTACTTACGGAGATGCTCAATATTCCATGAGTTTTGCAGCTATGTGCCATCCCCAATCTCTAGACGGACTGTTCCAGGTCTGGTGACTCGTACCACCCGGTAAGGGCCTTCCCACTTCGGTGAGAGCTTGTTTGTACCCTTGGCGGACTGAACGCACCTAAGGACAAGGTCACCTTCATCAAAACACCGGGCATGACCCTGCGGCTATGATAGCGATGCAGGGCCTCCTAGTAGCGTGCAACACGCGTAGTAGCCCGGAGACAGTTTTCCTCGAGTAGCACAGCATCGCCACATCGGTGCTGATATTGTGGTACTTCATCATAGGCAAGCACTCAGGGGGACCCGTAAATGAATTCCATTGAGATAACTGCTTCTGCCCCATAGACCGGGGAGAAGGGAGTATGCCTGGTAGCTCGGTTAGGTGTCATTCTGAAGGAGCAGAGAACTACGAGCAGCTCCTCGATCCACCGCCTGTCGTGCTTTCGCGACGTATAAAAAGTTCGTGTCTTGAGTCCACGAAGCACTTCGGCATTCGCCCTTTTAGCTTGTCCATTGCTCTAGGGGTGTGCTACAGAAGCGAATGAAATTTTGCATCCGAGGGTATGAACATATTTCATGAATGCGTGGCTCGTGAACTGGGTGCCGTTGTCAGTGATGATCCTTGCTGGAATTCCTGAACAACACACCAATTCTTTCAAGAACTTGATAGCTGACTGAGCAGTCACCTTTCTCACGGAAGTCACTTCCGGCCACTTTGTAAACTTGTCAATGGCAACAAACAAGAATTCAAAGCCCCCGGTTGTGTGGCGGAATGGGCCGAGGATATCGAGCCCCCAGACTGAAAATGGCCATGATAGAGGGATTGTTTGAAGAGCTTGGGAAGGTAGGTGTATTTTCTTGGAATGGAACTGGCAGGCTTCACATTTTGTGACTAACTAAACCGCATCTTGGAGGGCTGTGGGCTAATAGAATCCTTGGTGGAATGCTTTCCCAACTAATTCCCTTGATCCAATGCGGGAGTCGCACATTTCTTTGTGAATCTCGGCCAACAGTTCCTTTCCATCCTCCCGGTAAAGACACCTCAATTTTACACCATTGGGCCTTCTTCTGTATAGATTGCCATCGACAAACTGGTACATACTGGCCCTCCGGGCTACTCTTTCAGCTTCATCTTGGTTGCGAGGGAGTTCTCCGGTTTTGACGAAGTGGACAATGTGCCTTGCCCAAGTTCGAGCCTGGGGCTTGGCAACAAGGACTAGCGTCGCCTCCTCTGCTGCAGGAGCACCAACCTCGTTCGTGGGGTCCATAGGCCCGGCTGGAGGGGGTGGTCCGGTAGGCTGTGAGGTGTTGTTTCTGGCAGGGTCTCTGCCGGGAGTGGATGGCTCTGCCGGGAGAGGCTTACTGTAGTCCAACTTTTTCCTCTTCCGGGCCATTGTGGCTGGTGATACGGAGGGTTGAGATAGATGGAGACCAAAATTTCCTGGTTCCACAGGAAGCTTCTGCGCATCACACTTTGACAGGTGATCATCTATGCTGTTTTCCGCACGGGGTACGTGTCTGTTTGCAACCCGTCAAAGTGCTCCTCCAATCTCCTTACTTCGTCGACATATGCTTCAATCAATGGGCTTTGGTAATCCTTGTTACTTGTCTCACCATAAGTTGTGAATCTCCTCGAATGATCAGCTTCTTAATTCCCAATTCTGCTGCAATCCTGAGCCCAGCAAGGAGCCCTTCATACTTTGTTGTTTGGTTGGTGTCTTCCCGCGAAAAGTGCATCTGGTCGACGTACTTCAATGCTCCCCGGAGGGGGCAGCAAGAAGCATGCCAGCCCCTGCACCTTGTAGAGAAAAAGCACCATCAAAATACATGATCCATTCTTGGGGTGATTCCTTCCGGGGATGAATGTCTTTGTCCTTTCCTCATCAGGGGTTGGCGTCCATTCCGCAATAAACTCTACCAATGCCCTTCTCTGAATAGTTGAAGTGCTCTCAAACTTCAAACCAAAGTTGGATAACTCCAAAGCCCATTCCACTATTCTGCCAGTTGCCTCAGGGTTTCGGAGAATCCTTTCTAAGGGAAAACGTGTAACAACCGTGATCTCATTGGTTTGGAAGTAGTAAACCAGTTTCCTTGAGGCCATAACGAGACCAAAGATCAACTTTTTCACACTAGAGTACCTCGATCTAGACCCTATAACAAGGAGCTGATGAAGCACACTGGGCGTTGCACCACATTCTTCCTTGTCGTGTCCCCGGGGTTGTTTTCGTTGTCATGCTCACTGGTGTCCTAATCCTTCTCTGACTCTGTTGTTTTCTGTTCAGTTTCTGTTTCATCCACCTCTCGCTATGCTACCAAAGCCGCATTGACCACCTGGTTGTTTGCCGCTAATTATAGCAACAATGGTTCTTGGGGTTTGGGCGCAACCAAGGTGGGTATGGACGACATGTAGGCTTTTAACTCTTGCAGAGCTGCATCTGCTTCTGGGGTCCACGTCATAGGCCATGCCTTCTTCAAAACCTTGAAGAACGACAGGGCACGCTCAACATACCTGGAGATGAATCTGCTTAGCGCGGCAACGCATCCCATCAAGCGCCTCACATCCATAACTGCCTTTGGCTTTTGGATCTGCTCAATGGCCTTGATCTTGTCGGGGTTTGCTTCGATGCCCCGATGGGACATGAAGAACCCAACTAGCTTGACGGAGGGAACACCGAATACACACTTCTCGAGATTAAGCTTCAGATTGATCTTACGCAGATAAGCAAATGTTTCTTCCAAATCCTGGATAAGGGTGGCCTTATCCTTGGTTTTGACCACGATATCATCCATATAGGCTTCTATATTTCTGTCTAACTGTGGCTCAAAACTGATCTGGACTGCCCTTGCAAAAGTGGACCCAGTACTCTTTAATCTGAATGGCATGCGGACAAAGTAGTACGTACCACATAGAGTGATCAATAATGTCTTCTCTTCATCTTCCTTGGACATGAAGATTTGATGATATCCAGAGTATGCGTCTAGAAAGCAGAGCAAATCACATCCCGAAGTAGAATCCACTATTTGGTCGATGAGTGGCAAGGGAAATGGGTCCTTCGGGCAAACCTTTTTGAGGTTTGTGAAATCAATGCAAAACCACCAGTTCCCATTAGCCTTCCGGACCACTACTGGATTTGCTAACCATGTAGGATGCAGTACTCCTCTAACCACACTAGTCGCCTCCATTCTTGATCTCTTCGGCAATGAACTGCTGCCTCTCCAAGGCCTGCTTTCCATACTTTCTGCTCAACGGGTCGGGCATGTGGGCAGACAACAAGGTGGTTCTCAATTACCTCCCTGGGAACACCGGGGATATCAGTTGGTTTCCAAGCAAACACATCGATATTCGCCTGCAGGAAGGCAACGAGCATGCTTTCCTATTTGTCATCGAGGGTGGCGCTGATAGTGAAAGTACCATCAATGCCAGCTAACCCTACCGGGACCTTCTTCACATGGGGTGCAGTAACCTTGGATCTCTCGATGTTGGAACACTCCGGCACGTCGTCAATGGGTGCCGTGCACTCGGAGGGGGCACGCTTCCCAGACTCCTTGCCGGAGGTCCTACAATCCCTCTTATTTCCTTTGCTTTCATTTGCAGGAGTGGTCGTTGCTGCCGCTTCCGCTGCAACTGCATCCCGATACATCTTGTCCACAGAGATAATGGCATCCTTCTCATCAGATGGGATAGTGTAGACCCCAGTGGCCCAGGCATTTTCAAGGTGTTATAAGCATAGTGGGATGCTGCCATGAACTTGTCCAGGGCTGGTTGTCCAAGAATCCCATTGTACAACAGGGGGAGATCAACCACATCAAACACAATCTTCTTAGTCCGATAGTTCAGCTCTCCCCCAAATGTCACCGGCAACATAAT
Organism: Triticum urartu; assembly: GCF_056163025.1. Taxonomy (NCBI): domain Eukaryota; kingdom Viridiplantae; phylum Streptophyta; class Magnoliopsida; order Poales; family Poaceae; genus Triticum; species Triticum urartu. The sequence goes on along the minus strand of NC_141876.1, from coordinate 292,879,838 downwards.
CTTCCACTTAGGATGACTCCTGTCATGATTACCTCGTTGAAACGTGCCAGTGACCTCTAGCTCTTCTTCTCCTATATGAAGTTTCCCGATAATTGCTGGGGAAATCAGATTCAACCCGGCCCCGCCGTCCACTAGCATCTCTATAACCTTGAGGTTGCGACTTGTAGGGGAGACCAACAACGGCAAACACCCTACCACAATAGTGTGATCAGGGTGATTCTCTTCGTCGAAGATGATGGGTGTGCGGGACCATTTGAGCGGTTTCCGGGCCTCTGGCGCTGGTTCCACAACATTGACCTCTCGTTCCCATCGCTTGAGTTGGCGATGAGAGGAGTGGAAAGATGCACCCCCATCAATGCATAGGGCGTCAGTGGCCTTCTGGAATTCCTGCTCACTAGTTTCCTCTTCATCCCCTCTATCATTGGCATCATCACATGTTTCGTTCTCTTGGCCCCTGGTGGGCTTTCCATGGTTCCGAAAGGATCTACCGAGGTAATTTGCTTCACCACCCCAGCCCTTACCGCCAGCAGCATTCTGACCATTTTCCTTGTCACACTTATCATACTTTGCCCTCTGCTTCTTGAGGAGCTCCTCAACATGATAACACTCCTGAAGGTCATGGCCTTCGGTCTGGTGGATCTTGCAGTATGGCACATCGCCTTTCCCAACTTTTTCGGCGGCAGCGGCTTCCCGACAGGCAGTGCACACGGCACCTTCCTTGCTGGGGGCCTCAACCTTGGCCTTCTTGCCGGTACTAGGCGTGCCCGATCCTTCCACAACCTTTACTTCCTTACCCATCGGCTTCTTATAGCGCTTCTTGCCCTTCTTCTGACTAGTTGATTCATCTTCACCTTCTAAATCAACATTAATGCAATCTTCTTCTCCAGGCAACTTCCTTCCTTCTTCCATTCGGGCGCATGTATCCACCAGCGTATATAGTTCTTTCACAGTCTTGGGCAACCGCACATTCATTTTGGAACGAATGCGGCGGTTATGCACATTGGACTTGAAAGGTGCTATAACAGCTGCCGGATGGATATTTGGAATATTTATATGAACTTTACTGAATCTCTGCAAATACTTACGAAGGGTTTCTCCTTCCTTGTGCTGGAGAAGCTGCAGGTCGCTGGACCTGCCGAGCTCTTGGTGGCCACCGATGAACTCACCGATGAACTCGTGGCACAGGTCTGCCCATGATGAAATGGAGTTCTCCGGAAGATGCATCAGCCAAGACCTCACATTGGACTTGAGGGCCAAAGGGAAGTAGTTGGCGAACACCTTCTCATCTCTTCCCCCGACAGCCTGAAAAACGATGGTGTAGATGCTCAGAAACTCTGTCGGGTTCAGCCTCTCGTCTTACTTCTCAGGTATCTCTGGCTTGAACGTGTGAACGGACAGCCAACGGACTTGCCGCAACTCTCGTGTAAAGGCAGGGCAGCCGACATCAAAAGGTAGGCACCCACCAACACCGAGCGCAGACTGATCGATGTTGAGGCCGTCGCACCCGTCGGTCTGGCGGGGGTCGTTGCGGCGCCGTTCGGCAACGACGCGCGCATCTCCCCACCGCCTGTCTTTCGGGGTTCAACGCTGTCCTAGACGTGCTCGAGGGTCAAAAGAAGCACTCGAGACGTCCTCGGGATCCTGATTCTGCTGCGCCCTCGCTGGCTGCTGTGGTGGGGACTGAACCATGGGGACCGCCCCCTCCATACGGCCGGCAGTGCGGGCGGAGGCTGTCGCTTGGAGCTTGCGGTGGGCAAGCTTGTCGTGAGCCCCCAACTTTGGCGAAACCGAGCAGGCTTTGGATGGTGGCACGCCATTCATCCATCTGCTCGGTTGCTGGCGGGAACCTCAACAGTAGCTGACCTCGCGCCATGGCTCTCTGGCTATGCTTGTGCAGGATTTGATGATTTTTTGGCCGTACCTTTTGTTTCTTGATGTACCTTTGTTGTTTAAAGTGGGAGGGGAATGATTATTTATGGGATCTTGCAACATTTTTGCACGGATCTATTTAAATTTACTTGTTGTAAGTCCCATTCGTCCATGATATCTAGTGAGGTGTATGAAGATATTTACAAGGAACTTGATGCATTACTTTTTGGCTATATCTTTCACCCTTTTCCAGTCATAACATGTGACATTTGTCTCTAGGTAAGTCCAGAGTTTACGCATTTGTAACTTTATTATCCTAAAATTCTAGACTGAACAAAAACACACAGAGTTCAGTTTTGTTGATAGCTGTTCCAACTGCGTGGGGAGTTTAATTGAATGAGAAAATATACAAGTGATTTAGTTTTCTCCGTGTAATGCGATAGACACATTGTAAAACTACATGTAGATTTCCAATTAAATAAACAATAGGTCATTGATGTGCAGCCATCACCAACAGTCTTATCAAATTTGTGATGTCTTCAATAGTGAGCGGGAAATGGAACCACAAAGTAAAGTACTGCATATTGAAAGCAGAGTACATAGAGTATTCCTTCAGTAGTTGAGGTAGATTAACTGGCTCGAGTCATCAGTTCATTTTGTGACATCTTTACAAGGAATTTTACTTAATGTATGACTATCTTTCACGTCAGGTGGTCCGTGGAAACACTTAAGTTTGTACCTCTTGAGTGGTTGAACCATGCACGTGTTTGTATGAATCTTGTATACAAATCCTAGTTGATGGAGAAGAGAGGTAGTGATTGGCAGGGAAGAAAGCATGTGTAGTGACAGAACAAGTGGCATCAGGAAATCTGAGAGTGACAAAACAAAGTGGCCATGGAGCCACCTATAGACAATCCATTGAGAATGGGATGCATTGGGAATTGGAGTTGGAGAACAAGCATTGGGAATTGGCTCCTGATGGTGCCAGTAGCATCGGCGGTAGCTACGCCGCGCCCACGCTACTGTGGGATGACCACCGGTGCAGCGGGGTCATGCGGTGGTGGTGCTCGAAGATCAGTGGCTCCGTTGAGTGCAGCGGTCTTGTTGGCTCGTTTAGGAGGAGGCGCATGCGCTGCAGTCGCTCCCATGGTGGCGGCGACCAGAGGGCGATGGCTCGCCCCGTACCGAGCGCCGTTGTTGCGGCAGTGCTCGTCGAAGAGAGGAGGGTGCGCGGACGGAGTGACCCCCTTGCCCGTACCTTGTAGAGCCTAACCGTTGAGACGTTGTTGATGTTGTTCTCTTCTGGTAGATCCGGCCCCTGGGTCGGCCACGAGGGAGGTGCTAATGGCGCCACCTACTCCAACCACGTCCCAGAAGCATCCACGTCCTCGCGCGCCCCTGTGTCCCCCGCGGCATTAGAGGCCACGGGCGGTGGAGTCTTCGAGGTGGATGGATGAGCTGAGGCACCAGATTTCTTCTTGGGCGCCATTGTCGATGGCACTATCGAGGATGAAGATGGTGATGAAGATGATGCGCTGCACACACTTTCAAGTTCGCGCAAGCAAGCCCCCTACCTGGTGCACCAAACATGTTGCGGGATGTCCGCGGCTACCTATGGGACCGGGCGGGCCGTTGCTAGTTCGGCAGGGGGACGTCGCGTTGCACAAGGAGCAGGCCAGCGTATGGCAGCACCGCGGAGAGTACACAAGAAATTTACCCAGGTTTGGGCCGCCGCGAGGTGTAAGACCTTACTCCTACTTTGGTGGATTGATGGTGGAGTGAATGTGGTGATGCGTAGTACACTTGCCCGGCATGGTTCGCCTCTGGGCCGCAGTGACTACGCGCGTATGGTGGCTTGGGTTCATCAATTTTCCGACCTTCTAACCCCTCCTACGGGTGCCATGAGCCTCCTTTAATAGATTAAGGGGTCACCACAATGGCAAAGTAGTCATTATCCACTAATATGATAGCAAACAGTGCTATCATACCAAAATCTGCAGGCTGACAGGGTGCATTAAATGTTGTCGCTTAGTGTCACATCACAGGTCGCTCGACAAGGCTTGCCGGGCTATCTTGCCATCTTTGCGCCCGTCTCCTTGACACGTCATAGGACGGGTGTCATATGTAGGCTTCTACTATAGGAAATGGATGCCATGTGGTGAACGACTGCCACTTAATCATCTTGCGGCTTGACACGGCACTTATTGATGACGTGGGTCGCGCTTGAGTGGTTGGTGGGGTGTTTCTGCCCCCCACGAGCCTCGGTGGACCTTGCCGGGACGCCTCGGTTGCCTGCTCCGTGCGGTGGCCTTGCCCCTTGCCAGGCTCGCCTGCCCGGCAAGGGGGGCCCTTCTCTTGCCGATACCTTGCGCTTATGGCTCGATCTCGGTCTTTCCGAACTACATGTTGGTTCCTCAAATGAATTGGTCCTTCAATCTCTGACTTGGGTTGGTGCTTCAATCTTGATCTCGTGCCTATGCACATTCTAGGAAAATAGACCCAGGGTTTGTTGCACCGACAGATGGGCAAGACGTCACGTTGGCTGAGACCCTGGTTGCCCAGGGGGCGCCGGACATGGCCCAATTTGGACCAGAACCAACAGCACCGACCCCCTGTATTATGTTGAATTAAGAATCCTCGGGGATGCTACCCCCTATGCCAATTAATTAATTATCAGCATTATCATGTTGGCAAATGTTAAAACCAAAGTTGGGCCTTGTTGGAAGAGTTTTATTCAAAGCAAACTATCAAGGGGGGCCCATATACCACGACCATGTTAGGAACGCAAAATCAAGGAACCTAACACCGGTATGACGGAAACTAGGGCGGCAAGATGGAACAACAAATCACCAAGCGAAAGGTTAAGCCTTCCACCCTCTACGAAGTATATAGATGCATTAATTAAATAAGAGATCTTGTGATATCCCATGATATCCATGTCCCAACATGGAACATCTTGCAACTACACCAGCAACTAGCAGTGCTATAAGAGGGGCTTAGCAAAGAGGTAACATAGCCAAACAATGATTTGCTGGGATGGTGGAAAAGGTTAGAGGCTTATCATGGCAATTTGGGTGGCTTGATAACAAGTGGTAGCTAGCACGACATAGCGATAGCATCGAGACAACTAGCAAAGCAAAGATAGTAGTGGTATCCAGGGTAACGGTCATCTTGTCTAAGATCCTGCTAGGAAGAATACCGAGTCCATAAAGTAGTCGAACGAATCCTCATGATCGCAATGTAACCGGAACTATCAAGAAGAAGCAACACCGGAAAGAAGCAAAGAACATGGTAAGCAATCAATCATATCGATGGCATGATGCACAATCAAGCATGATGCATGTCTGGTTTAATGATTCATGTCATGGCAAGGTGCAACAAACAATTCCACAAATTAAGTGGAGCTCAATATGCAATGAGTTGCATATTGACGAAACACCACATTTGATTATTTAGTTCACTCTCGTTTTTGTACCCAGCAATATTAAATGTTGTAAACATGACAAGAAGTGATGCATAAGCAAACTACACATTTAGGCAAGTTCAAATGAGGCCGGAACAACAAACAACAATTTTAGAAAATCCACATGTGCATATTTTGGGTATGGTACTGTTCTACATAAAACCATATTTTATTGTTGGTAAACAGAAAAATAAAGTGCACCATGTTAAACTATGCATTTTTCTTCCCCATTTACATGTGAAATTTATTTAATAGGGAGCTACGGTTATTTAGTTATTAAATAAATCATTTTAACATGGCATATATGCAAAATAATGCCAAAAGCAAGTTTAAACATTTTTAACATGGATGAAAATTGGATATTATGAAACTAGATGAAATTCTAAGCTCACATTGGGCCAACAGGCCGGCGGGGAAGCAGAGGCCCACGAGCTAGTGAGGCATGAGGTCGCTGACCTTGGGGTCACGATCAACGTGTGGCTCAACCGAGTGAGCTGTTGCTACTCGTTACTGAAGAACGAAGAACAAATGCAGCAGCAGGTTCATCGCGATGCAGAGGACGGCCCCAGGGGAGGTTATGGTGACGGGGTCGGCGGGAACCGGCCGGAACGGGCGGATCCATGCGCGGGAAGACGGATCCGGCCGGTCTTGGGGAAGATCGAGGCGCGGAATACAGCGCGAAGCAGAGGGCGATGGTGGCAGCCCGAGTTTCTGTAGAAAGAACGCGAAACAGAGTTTCAGCGTAGAGAGGACGGAAGGTGGGTAGAATAAAGAAGGACCCAACTGGTGCTGCTCACCGGCAGAAGAGGAGTGATACGGGGGAGGTAGACGAGGTCCCGTACAGGCAACTTCGTGGCTCCGACGGGGACGAATGGGCGAGGGCTTCGCGGGACCCACGCTGGCGACCTTGAGGAGGAGCAGCAGGTCAACATAGGGCAGCGGCTCGCTGTAAAGCAGGGGTGACGTGGCGCTGTAGTTGGTGTGAACTCCGGTGTGGGCCGAGGAGTCCTAGGCGGCAACAAGAAGAAGTACGGCGGGGACGAGGTGGCGGCGCCATGGTGGCTCAGTTCCCTATGAATAAGAGAACAAGCGGAGAGCTTGAATGCATAAGGGAGAGAGAAAGAAGGAAGGGAATGGAGCAGGGGAGCTGGTCTCCAGCGAGATCGAGGCACAAGGGAGGATGCGCACGGTTGCGGTCATGTGGGACGATGAGCTCGAGAACGGAAGCTCTCTATGGTGTGGAGCGCGGGGATGGCTCTGAAGGAAACATGCCCTAGAGGCAATAATAAAGTTGTTATTTATTTTTCCTTATATCACGATAATGTTTATTATTCATGCTAGAATTGTATTAACCGGAAACTTGATATATGTGTGGATACATAGACAAAACAAAGTGTCCCTAGTATGCCTCTACTTGACTAGCTCGTTAATCAAAGATGGTTAAGTTTACTGACCATAGACATGTGTTGTCATTTGATGAACGGGATCACATCATTAGGAGAATAATGTGATGGACAAGAGCCATCTTTTAGCTTAGCATAATGATCATTATGTTTTATTGCTATTGCTTTCTTCACGACTTATAGATATTCCTCTGACTATGAGATTATGCAACTCCCGAATACCGGTGGAACACCTTGTGTGCTAGCAAACGTCACAATGTAACTCGGTGATTATAAAGATGCTCTACAGGTGTCTCTGAATGTGTTTGTTGGGTTGGCATAGATCAAGATTAGGATTTTTCACTCCGAGTATCGAAGAGGTATCTTTGGGCCCTCTCGGTAATGCACATCACTATAAACCTTGGAAGCAATGTGACTAAAGAGTTAGTTACAGGTTGATGCATTATGAAATGAATAAAGAGTCTTGCTGGTAACGAGATTGAACTAGGTAAGATGATACCGACGATCGAATCTCGGGCAAGTAACATACCGATGACAAAGGGAATGATGTATGTTGTTATGCGGTTTGATCGATAAAGATCTTTATAGAATATGTAGGAACCAATATGAGCATGTAGGTTCCGCTATTGGTTATTGACCGGAGATATGTCTCGGTCATGTCTACACAGTCTCGAAGCCGTAGGGTCCGCACGCTTAATGTTCGATGATGATTTGTATTATGAGTTATGTGATTTGATGACCGAAGATTGTTTGGAGTCCTGGATGAGATCACCGACATGACGAGGAGTCTCGAAATGGTTGAGAGGTAAAGATTCATATATTGGAAGGTTATATTCAGACATCAGAATGGTTCCGAGTGAATCAGATATTTTACCGGAGTATCGAGGGGTTACCGGAACCCCCCGGGGGAAGTATTGGGCCTATTGGGCCATATTGGAGGAGAGGAGGATGGCCACGTGAGGAGGGGCACACCCCCCTCGCCCGAACCGAATTGGACTAGGGGAGGGGGGCGGCCCCCCTCTTTCCTTCTCCCTCCCTCTCCCTTACTTTTCCTCTCCGGTGGAAGGAAGGAGGGGGGCCAAATCCTACTTGGACTATGAGTCCAAGTAGGACTCCCCCCCCATGACGCGCCCCCTTGGCCGGCTACCTCCTCCTTCCCCTTTATATACGGAGGCGGGGGGGGGGGGGGAGGGCACCCCAAAGGCCCAACAGACAATCACTTAGCCGTGTGCGGTTCCCCCATCCACAGTTTGTTAACACCTCAGACATATCATCGTAGTGCTTAGGTGAAGCCCTACGCCGGTAACTTCATCATCACGGTCGCCACACCGTCATGCTGATGGAACTCTCCCTCGTCCTCAGCTGTATCAAGAGCTCGAGGGATGTCATCATGCTGAACGTGTGCTGAACACGAAGGTGCAGTACGTTTGGTACTTGGATTGGTTGGATCGTGAAGACGTCAGACTACATCAACCGCGTTACTAAACGCTTCCTCTTTCGGTCTATGAGGGTACATGGACACACTATCCCCTCTCATTGCTATGCATCTCCTAGTTAGATCTTGTGTGATCGTAGGAAATTTTTGAATTACTATGTTCCCCAACAGTGGCATCCGAGCCAGGTCTCTGCATAGATGTTATATTCACGAGTAGAACACAAAGAGTTTTGGGCGATAATAGTCATACTTCTTACCACCAACGTCTTACTTTGATTCGGCAGTATTGTTGGATGAAGCGGCCCGGACCAACATTACATGACCACGTTCATGAGACTGGTTCTACCAACATGCTTCGCACACAGGTGGCTGGCGGGTGTCTGTTTCTCCAACTTTAGTTGAATCTAGTTTGACTACGGCCGGTCCTTGTTGAAGGTTAAAACAACACACTTGACTAAAAATCGTTGTGCTTTTGATGCGTAGGTAAGAACGGTTCCTGCTAGAAGCCCGTAGCAGCCACGTAAAACTTGCAACAACAAAGTAGAGGACGTCTAACTTGTTTTTGCAGGGCATGTTGTGATGTGATATGGTCAAGACATGATGAGATATAAATTGTTATATGAGATGATCATGTTTTGTTAAAGTTATGGGCAACTAGAAGGAGCCTTATGGTTGTCTCTTTATTGCTTAAGATGCAAGCGCCATATAATTGCTTTACGTTATCCCTATGCGATAGCAATAGTTGCAAAAGCAATAGTTGGCGAGACGACCATGTGATGGCACATTGATAGAGATCAAGATGATGGACATCATGGTGTCATGCCGGTAACGATGGAGATCATGACGGTGCATTGGAGATGGAGATCAAAGGCACAAGATGATGATGCCCATATCATGTCACATATTTTGATTGCATGTTATATTTATCCTTTATGCATCTTATTTTTCTTAGTACGACGGTAGCATTATAAGATGATCCCTCACTAAATTTCAAGGTATAAGTGTTCTCCCTGAGTATGCACCGTTGCTACAGTTCGTCGTGCCGAGACACCACGTGATGATCGGGCCTGATAAGCTCTACCTTCACATACAACGGGTGCAAGCCAGTTTTGCACACGCAGAATATTCAGGTTAAACTTGACGAGCCTAGCATATGCAGATGTGGCCTTGGAACACTAAGACTGAAAGGTCGAACGTGAATCATATAGTAGATATGATCAACATAGAGATGTTCACCATTAAAAATTACTCCATCTCACATGATGATCGGACATGGTTCAGTTGATGTGGATCGCGTGATCATTTAGATGACTAGAGGGATGTCTATCTAAGTGGGAGTTCTTAAGTAATATGATTAATTGAACTTTAATTTATAATGAACTTAGTCTTGATAATATTTGCAAATTATGTTGTAGATCAATAGCTCACGTTAAAGCTCCCCCGTTTATTTTTGATATGTTCCTAGAGAAAAATAAGTTGAAAGATGATAGTAGCAATGATGTGGACTGGATCCGTGATCTAAGGATTATCCTCATTGCTGCACAGAAGAATTATGTCCTTGACGCACCGCTAGGTAACAGACCTATTGCAGGAGCAGATGCAGACGTTATGAACTTTTGGCAAGCTCGGTGTCATGGATTTGTCACGGCAGATGTCCCCGTTGAAAGGACTTAGTCGTGAGTCAACACATCTATGTAGTAGCTTGAGAGGGGTTGAGCGGGATGAGAGACGCAAGGTTTTACCCAGGTTTGGCCCCTCACGGTGGAGGTAAAAGCCGACATCCTGCTTCATTGATATTGATGATGATGATCATGATTACAATGGTGCTCTATCTCGAGAGCTATTGACTTGTCTATCTAAACCTAACTTGTGAAACTTGTCCCTCTTGGGGTGCCCCGCACCTCCTTATATAAGTCGGAGGGGCGGCTTACATGACTAGTCCTATTAGGATTAGGATTACTCTATTACAAGTGGAGTCTTAGTCTTGCTTCCTTTGTAAGGGAATATTCCTTATGCTTTCCTCTTAAGCCGACACCATAGCTTGAGCTGATTTCCGTGAACCGCCTTCTGGGCCACCGGGTCTTGTCATTCCCTGACCCTTCTTCCGGTTCACCAATGAGTCACCTGACTCATCCGGGTCATCAGTGAGTGGAGAGATCCGGGCGGGTCACTTAGTGAGTCGCCAAGTCAGGGTAGGTCACCAGTGAGTCACCAAGTCTGACCGGGTCATACTTCCGACTGGTCATACCGTGGGGTCTATCCCCAACATTAACCCCCAATTTAATTTGTATTTATCCATGTTAAATTAATCCTGCAAAATAAACACACGAACAACTTTGACAGGTTGTGCTCCAGGTTAAAAGTTTTTCTGAACCGATACCTAATCATCCTTAAGTCCTTGTCATTTCCTTCTTCTCGAAAGTCCGGGTCAATAGGCCAACTTCATAATGAATTTTCTGACAGTGGTTTCTCACAGAAATATTGTGAAGAATAATTCATTTGACTCCGCTCCCAATTCTTAATAAAAATATTGGTCTTTGAAATACTCATCTGATCTTCAGCTGGCTTGAAGATGGAAAACATGCCGGTTTATCATTGCCAAAATTTTCTACTTGTAAATATTGATGGAACCGGGTCATAATTGTTGTTAACATCAAGCTTGAAAATGTACCTCCCTTATATGCATATCACTTGTAGCCCCCAAGTCTTAAGAAAGGAGCGTAGTAACAGCTTAAGACTTGCTTCAATATAAATGTAACAACCTTGATGAAATCCAGGTTATTCATCTCAATCACTAGTCAAAATTGAATATTCCACATATGTAGCCCCCCAGGTGTCGGGTTGTCATGCTTGCAGCAACCTGGGACATGTAATTGCCTTATGCTCATAAACACTTTCTACCAGTGTCGCCCCCAAGGGCCGGGTCATTATTCAATAATGATCAGGGACTTTGTATATTCTTCAATGAAAATATGATCATATGATGTAACCCCCACCATGGGGCCCGAACCCACGTCCATAAGGTTAAGAGCCTTGTACTCTACCAGCTAAGCAATAAACCTTTCAATATAATGGATTAAGGCTTGTGTACCTTAAATTTTTTGACAGGAGCGACCAATAGCCCCCAAGGGCCGGCTCATTACGATGTGATGAGTCGGGTTTTCAATAAGTTGAGCAAAAATTACTTTGCATTAGCCCCCAAGTGCCATGGTGCATGCTGGCAGTGACACGGGACTTGCATATTTGAGGTAATCTCAACTTGAATAATGAGCCCTCAAGTGCCGGGTCGTAAGCCTGCAGCGACTCGGGACTATTCCTTCCATTGTAGAATAAATCATATCCATTGATAAAATAATAGCTATTGCGCTGAAGCGGCTTTGAAAACCTCAATTATAATACTTGTTATTGATAACCATAATAAAAATCCAGCCATGTTGGCTATTCAAGATTTGAATAATACAATCTGGTATGAAAACCTCAATCATTCAATATCATAATGAAAATTCGGCCATGTTTGGCTATTAAAGATTTTAATACTTTGTCTGTTGACAAGTAAATCCGGAGTTAAATACCCGGCGTCTCTTGGCCAATGGCAACTTAATGCGCATCTATCGTAATCCAGGATTTTTGTAACCTGGTGGCTTATAGCCTTTGTGAAAATCAATAATTGATAACCCTTTTGAAACACCAATTTCAATTTTTGATGATGGGCTTGAACTTAATCATTTATATAAGTCATAGCTCTGCAAATCCTGCATAGACTTTAAACAACATATGCCCTGGCGACTTAACGTAAAAGCCAGGGCAGGTAACAACCCAAACATAATATAGTCTTATGCATTTATAGAAAAAGACTAAAATTAAGGCCATTCAAGCCAAAATGTATGGGCGACTTAAAGTCCAAAGACCAGGCGGGTTATTAAACCTCGCATATTCATACCATTATTGAAAAACATACCTGGAGATTGACATCATAGCGATACCTCAATAATTATAGTCTATCGCATGTATTGACCCGTAGGCATGCAATATCATGATTTTGATTGCACAAGGCAAAGATATCCTGGCGACTTAACGTCGATTTTATGCTTATGATAACGTTGATTTATGAAGATGAGATGTATTATTACCCTGCACATAAGTAAATCACAAGCGCCCTGGCGGTTTACCGCAGGACGGGTCATAATACCCATATAAAACCACTAGTGACTCAAATAGTTCACAAGCAGGGTCAGTTTAATCATAATTAGACATAATCAAAGATATCATACCTGTGACATGTGATTAAACTGCCGGCTTACCGTACCAAAGTAGTTAGGGTGATAACCCAAAACTTAGAAGACAATACTTCCAAGTACTTAATATCATCATATGCTGCTAGTTCATCATATACCTATGTTTGAGTTGTGATGTGCAACATACTCTCTTTGGTCTTTGTAACGCGGTCATTAAACCTCCAAATAAGTCAGAGCTATACTCATATGATGTTATAATACTGGCTTGATAGCTGACATCCCAAGGTAATCAAAGTTGTGCTCTTATGAAGTTATCATATTGGCTTGGTAGCTGAATTACCAAGGCAATCAGAGTTGTGCTCTTATGAAATTATCATATTGGCTTGATAGCCGAATTACAAAGGCAAGCAGAGCTGCGCTCTTATGAAATTATCATATTGGCTTGATAGCTGAATTACCAAGGTAATCAGAGCTGTGCTCTTATGTAATTATCATATTGGCATGATAGCCAAATTGCCAACGTAATCAGAGCTGTGCTCTTATGAAATTATCATATTGGCTTGATAGCCGGATCACGAGGGTAGTAACGCTATGTTCACTTTGGTGAATACACCAATGTTTGAACATGAAGCCCCCAAGTGACATATTTGGTCAAGAGGGTAGTAACGCTATGTTCTCTTTGGTGAATACACCTATGTTTGAACAGGAAGCCCCCAAGTCATTTGTAAGAACGGTGTTGCACATGATCAAGAGAGATATTCACAGTTATGCTCAATGAGCAGGAAGCCCCCAAGTGACCATAAGTGTGGCACTGCGCTGATCAAGAGGGATATTCACAGCTATGCTTCAAATACGAGGAGGAAGCCCCCAAGTGACCAGCTATAAGATGAGCCCATAAAGCAGGATATCCATGTCTGAACCGTGCATTATGGAAACAAGTTCTCTTTGGCAACCTTTAATTTTTCTGAGAACTCAAACTTTGCGAGAGATGACTTTTTTGAACCGGAATTTTAAACCGGATATTTGAGAGCTTCAAAGATTTGCGAGAAAACATATTTCCCTTGAGCTGGATTTTGAACCGAAATCTTCTCATGATAACCCGGAGCTCTTCCATTGAGCCGGAACTTTATAATTGTCAGGCCATTTTATAAGCCAGAAATCTTCTGACGGCCTTTAAATTTTTCACCAATAGGCAGTAGCCTCCGGGGCTGGGTTAATTTCCCTCAAATGACCCGGAGTTCTTGAATTCACTAAAACTGGCCAATTTTGCCAGTCATATCATGGTATCCCCCGAGTCTTTAGATGACTCGAGGAGTTGTCTTGAGATTCTCCATATTTGACCGTGACGTAAATCGTATGAGTCATTCAACATTTCAGTGATATAACAATCCCTTTTGCAGTAGACAACTTGTTCTGCATTAGAGAACTTACAAGCAAGAGTAATTGCTCTTTTTAAAGAAAGCAATATGTAATATAAAAATATACTGGACGGATTTCACATGATATGTTAGGCCAGAAATTAACCACCATGGAGTTGATGATCACCACGGTGAAGCTGAAATCAATCATGGGCGAGTCGGCGGTAGGAGCAGACAGATGTGTCAGCAGCGGTGTTGTAAGCCGGTGCAGACGGGCGAGTCAATCACAGGCGCGGTAAGCCGCGTGGACGGGCGAGTCAGTTGCGTCGTGTTGATGTAAATCAAGCTGCATAGACGGCAGCTTGCACACACCCATTTAACAACAAGCGGGCCTAGACGCAAGTGCATGATGATGCTACGCTTACCCTATAGGCATGGCACCACCTTTATAATGAATCATTGTCCTGCACATAAAAATGTACATACCAAAGTGATTGTTCTTTGATTAAAAAATATATACTAAAGGTAGATAGAAATAATAGCACCTGACATTTTTGTCAGATGTACATGGACGTTGGCATTAGATAACACTGGACAGCGACAGAGGATCGCCTAGACATAGGTATGATAAAGCAGTAGCACCCACGTGGCATGACGCATCTGCTAAATATGACTAGCAGGCAAACTTCTCAGTGCTGCAACGACCATGTCTCCGTCTCAGTACATGTTTTGATGCACAGTGTCATCTGATTTTTGATGTGATGGCTTGTCCCTTATGACCACGTGAGAGCTTCCATGGAGGTCTCGCTAGCAACATACTGTCAGTAGATGAGCGGCGAAACAATGGACGTGGAGCCAACTGGCCGTAGGCAGCGACTCAGAGGTGGCCAGGGACTCAACGGAGGCGGCTCAGCGCATGGCACGGGAGCTAGCCAGCGCGCCCGCAAAAGTGACTTGCAGGAGGCGACTAAAGGAGAGTTGGGCACAGCAGCGACCGACGAACGCAGCTTGTCAGCGGAGGCGCGCCGGCAGAAGCGCGTAGCTCGACGCGAGGTCCGTGCAGGGGCGGCTCGGAACGTGTCCACGGCAGCCACATCAGGCGGCTTTGCGAGGCTCGAAGGCTACGCACGCTGCAGGAACTCAAGGACTAGGCAGCTGGTGGCTCGAGGTGACTCGGGACCAGTTCGAAATTGCGACAACGACTCGGAGTTGAGGCCCGGATCGAAAACGGTTTCGAAATAGAGCAAGGTTGTCCTAGCGGCAAAATAGACGAGTCCGCGACGGCGAAACCACACCAGCGGGGACTGCTCAAAAGCACAGGCGGCTTAGGCGACTCCAGTCATGGTGTGAGGTGAGGCGGCGACGGCTAGTAGGTACGGCGGTGCAAGGCTGCTCGCAACGGAGGCGAAGTGGAGGACAGGATCACAATGGTGGCGATGGCTCGGAGTGGAGTTGACCCGGCGAGGCGGCTTCAAAAGCGCCGGCACAGCGGGGTTGCGGTCGAGCGACAGTCGAAGGTCGGGCCATAGGGGTGGAGATCCCTTCCCACTCCCGAGTTGTTTACTTCCCTTTATCTTTTCTTTTCTATGATTGATGAATAGACTACTTCATCTGACACAATAACTAGCACTGTAGTACTACATGCAACCCCATGGCAGACCGTCTCGGATTTTCTTCATGCAAGTAGTAACAAGAGTGATCTATCAAATCCCCCGTCAATTTCTGGGTTGCTATTGCTTCAAAACTTCAGCTAGTGAAAGTTTGCATGACAGTGTAACCGGACAGGTCTCAAACTTTTTTGCTCTGGGAAAAATAATAATATTCGGCGACCCATATAGATTGCCTGGCCATGTGCGGCAACAAAACAACATAAAGTTGAATTCAACGGATCATCTAGCGACGCATGCGGCGGCGCCTGCAACCCTAATCTCTCAATCTTCAAACTTGCATGTGGCAACTTCAAAATTAATCATAATTCTAAACAAAAACCAATGGACATGCCAACTCTGTCCAAGGCTATCTCACGCCATGTTATCCTGCGTGCTTTCCATGCTGGCGCTTTTTCATCTAACATACCATGGGCTTCTCAATCCCTGAAAAGATCCCTCCAAGAGCTCAACACCAGCATGCGCAAGCCCCACGGTGGGCGCCAACTGTCGTGGATTTGTCACGGCAGATGTCTTCATTGAAAGGACTTAGTCGTGAGGCCAACACATCTATGTAGTAGCTTGAGAGGGGTTGAGCGGGACGAGAGACGCGAGGTTTTACCCAGGTTCGGCCCCTCACGGTGGAGGTAAAAGCCTGCATCCTGCTTCATTGATATTGATGATGATGATTACGATTATAATGGTGCTCTATTTCGAGACCTATTGACTTGTCTGTCTAAACCTAACATGTGAAACTTGTCCCTCTTGGTGTGCCCTGCCCCTCCTTATATAAGTTGGAGGGGAGGCTTACATGACTAGTCCTATTAGGATTAGGATTACTCTATTACAGGTGGAGTCCTGGTCTTGCTTCCTTTGTAAGGGAATATTCCTTATGCTTTCCTCTTAAGCCGGCCCACCATAGCGTGTGCCTGATTTCCATGAACCGCCTTTTGGGCCACCGAGTCTTGTCGCTCCTCTAACCCGCCTGCCGGTTCACCAATGAGTCACCTGACTCGGCCGGGTCATCAGTGAGTGGAGAGATCCGGACAGGTCACTTAGTGAGTCGCCAAGTTAGGGCGGGTCACCAGTGACTCGCCAAGTCCGGCCGGGTCATACCGTGGGGTATCCCCGATACTCGGTATGATGACAACTTGATAGTTTAGTGCGCCATGCTTTATAGCTTAGAACCGGGACTTCAAAAACATTTTGAATGCCACGGGGCATATAAGGTGTTCCAAGAGCTGAAATTGGTATTTCAGACTCATGCCTGAGTCGAGAGGTATGAGACCTCTGACAAGTACTTTGCCTACAAGATGGACAAAAATAGCTCAAGCAGTGAGCATGTGCTCATAATGTCTGAGGACTACAATCGCTTGAATCAAGTGGGAGTTAATCTTCCAGATACTATAGTGATTGATAGAATTCTCTAGTCACTATCACCAAGTTACTTGAATTTGGTGATGAACTATAATATGCAAGGGATGACGAAAATGATTCCCAAGCTCTTCACGATGCTAAAATCGGCGAAGGTAGAAATCAAGAAAGAACATCAAGTGTTGATGGTTAACAAGACCACTAGTTTCAAGAAAAGGGGCAAAGGAAAAGAAAGGGAACTTCAAGAAACAATGGCAAGAAAGTTGCCACTCTCGTGAAGATACCCAAAGCTAGACCCTAGCCTGAAACTGAGTGCTTCTACTGTAATGGAATGGTCACTGGAAGCGGAACTACCCCAAATACTTGGAGGATAAGAAGGATGGCAAAGTGAAAGGTATATTTGATATACATGTTATTGATATGTACTTTACTAGTGTTCATAGTAACCCTAGGGTATTTGATACCAGTTCAGTTGCTAAGATTGTAACTCGAAACATGAG
Source organism: Triticum urartu (assembly GCF_056163025.1). Lineage (NCBI taxonomy): Eukaryota > Viridiplantae > Streptophyta > Magnoliopsida > Poales > Poaceae > Triticum > Triticum urartu. The sequence continues at coordinate 292,862,555 of NC_141876.1, read as the reverse complement.
TTGCAAAATGAACAAACACAAGTTAAGGGCGAGGTGACGATGTGTATTGGAAGTTATTCCATTGTTGATAAGATCACCATCGCACACTCCCTCTATCTTCGAGATTAGTGTTGGACCTAAATAAATGTTATTTGGTGTTTGCGTTGAGCATGAATATGATTGGATCATGTTTATTGCGATACGGTTATTCATTTAAGTCAGAGAATAATTGTTGTTCTGTTTACATGAATAAAACCTTCTATGTTCATACACCCGATGTAAATGGTTTATTGAATCTTGATTTTAGTGATACACATATTCATAGTATTGATGCCAAAAGATGCAAAGTTGATAATGATAGTGCAACATATTTGTAGCACTGCAGTTTTTGATCATATTGGTGTAAAGCGTATGAAGAAACTCCATGCAGATGGGCTTTTGGAATCACTTGATTATGAATCATTTGATATGTGCGAACCATGCCTCATGGGCAAGATGACTAAAACTCCATTCTCCAGAACAATGGAGCGATCCACTGACTTATTGGAAATAATACATACCGATGTATGCAGTCCGATGAGTGTTGAGGCTCGTGGCGGGTATCATTATTTTCTGACATTCAAAGATGACTTGAGCAAATATGAGTATATCTATTTAACAAAACATAAGTCTGAAATATTTGAAAAGTTCAAAGAATTTCAGAGTGAAGTGGAAAATCATTGTAACAAGAAAATAAAGTTTCTACGATCTGATTGTGGAGGTGAATATTTGAGTTATGAGTTTGGTCTTCATTTGAAACAATGTGGAATAGTTTCGCAACTCACGCCACCTGGAACACCACAGCATAATGGTGTGTTTGAATGTCATAACCGTACTTTATTAGATATGGTGCGATCTATGATGTCTCTTACCGATTTACGGTTATCGTTTTGGGGTTATGCTTTAGAGACGGCTGCATTCACATTAAATAGGGCACCATCTAAATCCATTGAGACAACACCATATGAACTGTGGTTTGGCAAGAAACCTAAGCTATCGTTTCTTAAAGTTTAGAGTTGCGATGCTCATGTGAAAAAGCTTCAACCTGATAAGATCGAACCCAAATCGGAGAAATGTGTCTTCATAGGATACCCAAAGGAGACTGTTGGGTACACCTTCTATCACAGATCTGAAGGCAAGATTTTCGTTGCTAAGAATGGATCCTTTCAAGAGAAGAAGTTTCTATCGAAAGAAGTGAGTTGGAGGAAAGTAGAACCACATGAGTTAATTGTACCTTCTCCTGAATTGGAAAGTAGTTCATCACAGAAATCAGTTCCAGTCACTATAAAAAAATACACTTCCGTGATGATACGTGTTTGTCACAGTTGGTCACATTTTTTGTCATGCATATACATCCATGACGATTTAATGATAGAATCAAGATAGTCATACATGTGCTGTCGTAGAAGTGTTCCATGACATTACCAAAATTATCATCACAGAAGTGTCCACTTCCATGATGATAAATCATGCGTCATAGAAGTGCTTTCGTCGAGGGTGACCGACACGTGGCATCCACCGTAACGGCTCGCCGTTAAGCTATCGGGTCTGGTTTTGGATCCGATAACCCGTTAACAGCCCCGACGAATGGTGATCTTCCACGTGTAAAATTCTCATAGGTTGGAGGAAACACGTGTTTGCTCCTCGGTGGGCCAGATGTCGCCCATCCATTTGAGGATACATGCCTATGATATGTCGACACATGGCAGGGCCCAACAGAGGCCCATATAGATTAAATGGGTCGGCCCAACTAAAGGCGCACAAGATTTTGTGGACCAAATGGGCTGGCCCAACTAAAGGCCCACAAGATTTTGCGGACCATAATGGGCCGGCCCAGCTAAAGGCCGAAAAGGTTTTGCAGACCATAATGGGACGGCCCGGCTAAAGGCCCACAAGATTTTGCCAACCATAATGGGCCGGCCCAGCTAAAGGCCCAGAAGATTTTGAGGACACTAGTGGGCCTGCCCATTCACAGGCTGTCATGTTTTGGGCCAAATGCCGGCCCATATTTGATTCGGTCCATTAACAGCCTGCCACGTTCCGAGCCTAACAAAGGCGATATGAGATCCGACTCGTTAAAATACTACCACATTCTGGGCCAAATTACGGCCCAAATAAGATCCGGCCCTTTAAGAGGCTTTGGGCCAAATTATGGCCCATATCAGATTTGGCTCGTCAACTGGACGCTATACTTTTGGGCCTACTTGCTAAAGGCCCATTTAGTAATTAGGCCTGATATTAGTTTCAGCCTGTTAAAGGCATGTTTAACATTTCAGCCCTATATTTATTTCGGCAAGTTAAAAGCCCGTCATATAGTTGGGCCTAAATACGGCCCGGTTTGCATCTGGCCTGCTCACAACCGATAATCTGATTGGGCCAAACAAGAACCAAGACAATTTTGGCCTGTTAATGGCCCGTGATGTGATTGGCACAATCATGGGCCAGGGTCTATTTCGGCTTGCTGCCGGCTCGTGAGCTGTTCGGCATGTTTCAGGCCCAACCTACTTTTCAGCCTCCTAAAAGCCCATTGAGTTTTCTGGCGAAAATAGGGCCGACTGTTTACTCGGCCTATTAAAGGCACGAATCTACTTGTGGGCTAGTTTACATTTAGGCCTGTTAATGGACCAAGATGACTGGGCCCATGATGCGGATCATACATAGTGATTTGCATGACGACCCGATTATGTAGCGTAATTTTACTGTTTGGCCGGTTTACTGCGAAGACAGGATATATATACAGTAAAGTAACTGCAGCATCGTGAATAAGAAAAAACCTAGACTATACAATAAAGAAATTACGGCATATTACATCCACTAGGCATCAAAGTTTGCCACTATGATAATAAAGCACAAGCAGACAGCAGATTACATACATTGGGCATCAAAGATCGCCACCAGTGCAAATAAACACACCGACAAAATAATATACAAAACCATAGGCACTTCAATAGAGTTCAAGAAAGGTCATCCCTGCTCGGGAGTTGCAGCGCAAGCAACTGAGTAAGCTGATGAGACTGCACTTGTTTGACACTTATATCCTCCTCACTCTGAAAGATAAACAAGCAGACAGATGACAGGTTTTACACATATAAGTATGAGTGCTGACAATTCATCACATTTCTTACTGACGAATAAAGTGACACAGTTTAAAATAGCATTAACACAATATGGTATTATTCAGGTCAAGACATGTCAGGAAATGAGATTGTGAAGGAGTTGGTAGCTACATGACACCACTGGATTACAGATCAAGAGCTCATAAGTATCATTGGTTAGTGAGCTGTCAATTTATCCCATTTCAGATTGGCAAATAAAGAGACGGTTTAAATAATAGTAGAATGATATGACATTGTTCATAGTTAAGACATTGCAGAATATGACATTGTGCTATAGTGGGTAGGTTCATGACACCACTAGATTACGGATCAAGAACAGAAGCATACATGCAGTGCAAAAGAAGATCACTTGCTCTGTATAGTTTAGTTTACATGGTATTAAGAAGGAACTTGGTTGTACAACTGAAAACTTAAATTGAGAAGGACAAACTTTTGTTTATGAACTACATAATAAATTTTAAGCATGCAATTTGATGGAAACACCAAAAATAAACAGCTGTTGCAGTCATGCCTAACCAAATATACACAACAAAGTTTGAAGGCTTGAGAAGGACAAACTTACAGTAAATAGAGATGTGATAAGCATTGCCTTTATTCTAGATTTTGTTAAGAGTAAATAGAGATGTGATAATATAAGAAAAAATGGACAATATTTAAGATAAGATGAAGAGTAATGTTACATAACAAAGTAGCTATACATGTAAGTACATCGATACAGGCAAAAGGTACAGCCAAGAGCAATGTAGATCTAAACTTCTTCAGTACCATCGGTGTTATACAACCTTATGGTAAGAGTAAACATAGATCTGATGTGTAGAAAATGGAGGGAAAAGGAAAATAAGCTACAGAGTTATGGTACATGTACAACTAGCTGTCAATATAAGTACACTGATAAAGGACAGTAGGTACTTACAAGAACAATGCAGAGCTAAAAAATTTCATTGGGTTTGGATATATTCTACACTAACGTAACCATTCATACAGATCAGATAATTTGGAACGAGCAATTGATAAGCAAGCTGTCACATAATTAACCAGGTATGTATGCAAGTACAGTGATACATGACAACAGGTACTAACAAGATCAAAGCAGCGGGCAGCATATTTGCGATATCCTATCGTCCTTTTCAAACCAGAATTCTTCTTCGAGCAGATTTCCTGCAAAAAAAGATCTGTAAGGCACATGCGAAAAAGTAGAAGTTCAAATTTTCATGTGATATGATAGACAGTACCTCATCCTGGGAATGAGACCAGTGCATAACAAGGTTTTTCCATTCAATGTCCTCAAAAGTTAGCACAGGAGACTTCACCGGAAATTCATTTATAGACTTGCCTTCAAAGTGTGACTTCCTCAGGTAACATCGATACTCCTGTAATGCTTCCTAGAAAAGCGCAAGCAAGCTTTGCTCGTCATGACTATCCAGATTGACCCTCACCTACTTACAACAATGTAATGTAAATCATTGATGTGTTCAATCAGTAGAAAACAAGAAAATAATCACCATGAATAATAGCACTTACACGTAAGTGGGACAGGAAGATGTGAAAATGGTGTTTGTCTTCACTATAATCTTCCCATGATGGGAATATATGCAGGTAGTCCCTAACAACATTGAAAGCATTGTCTTTTAAAATTGGAATAACTGGAATGGGGTTCCAATCTGCAGGAATTGGCCATCTCTGTAGTTGGGATAGGTCTTTGGCCGGTGGACTTGTTGTACTTTTTGGTTGAGTGGGATTTTTCTATGGTGCGACTGGTGCTATGGCAACTGAAATCGGCATACCTTTTGTTGGAGTTCAGTCCTGTGTGGTGGGGCTAGTGGTGTGGCTAGTGAAGTATGGGTATAGTCTGCTAGAGTCGGTCCTACATTTTATGTCACTGGTTGTAGAGCCGATATAAGTGGGGTGCTGTCTGATTTCTCCGCCCCCACCATGTTTTTCAAGGACTTTGCTGGTGCTCCTTCAGGTTCGCCAACCACCCTCTTCCTTTCTGATGTCTGATCCACAAGAACGACATTTGAGTGGAAAAACATGGTATGCCGACAGATGGAATATGTATTGATAATGGATGGGCATGGCTTCTTGACATCTATGATGAGTAAACTAAGCAAATGGCGGTGCTACAAAGTAGAATAAATCCAAGACAACTTATGCAATATACGCGCAATTAATAAAACCATGCCAAATTAGAACAGGCACCTTGATGGGTGAACAAGACAGGCCATCTGCCTTTGACTCCTCGAGGTCAGAATAGTCATTAGGATCATATTCTGAACAAGAATCTACAGGTGGGGAGTGTATGAGTTTCATTGCATCCAGAATGGCACTCAATGCCTTGGTGCCAATTTTGTAAGTCGTTGGAGTGTTCCACAATATTCTTCTGATGCGCGGATTGTGATATTCGCTGTGATTATGTATAATATCTGAGAAGCATGAAAACATAAATAGTAGTGAGATTATCTTTGTATGCAAAGGATATTCTAATATAGGGGCGCCCCTGTAAACCCATGTGTGCTATCACTGGATTCTGATGAGAGAGCCCATGTGTGCTATAATATGGTGTGTGCATTAAAATAATCTGGCACAAGTACACAAAAAAATAGGTTCCAGAAGTAAGGATAGTTGGCAGATGATAGGTTCATAATATACTTTATAGAGAGTTTATTGCCAAACCATGATAACAAGAGAACACAACAACAAGGCAGATTATAGTTTACATAAAAGGGGTACACCATAACCAGGATATATAAATCGGGAAAGTGGAACTAGCAGGAAATTACGGTGTTGTATTGCCGCTACTATTTGAAAGCATGTCGATCACGTACAGGCCAGCTCTATCACCTGTTGACTGCAGATGTCCCTGCTCCCCTTCCTAACAAGGAACATACTCTACATACTAAATACAGAATAACAAAAGAGTAACATTTTAAAGAACAAAAGAGGAAGCATATTCTTGAGGTTCCGCTTCATTGCATACAGTGTTGGTTGCCCACTCATGATGAATCACAGCGCCCAAAGAAATGTAATTCCATGCTGTCTCTCTATATGTGGCAACATGCATTTGGAAAATCAACTGGGAGCATTACCAGACCAATTAAATGTGTGTCTGTTAACTAATATCAGTATCATATCACAATTCGTATTTGAAGAAGTAAGCTTTGGACTTATGGTTGGTGTGTTGTTTAGCTTCAAGAGTGGACTGCTGCTAGTGCGACACAAAGCAGCTGCGCAGATCATAGTGTAGATATAACGGGAAAACCGTAAGCATCACAAGTAAAATCAGCAAAGTGGAACTTGCTGGAATATACGTGCTAGTATTGCCGGTACGGCTAGAAAGGCTTCGGATACCAGCTCTCTTCAACTGAAGGTGCAGTACTATTAATATCCGTGTAACTCTCAAAGGCAACATAGCTCCCTGCATTTCCTTGCTAATCTTATAGGATTCAAGTGGGCAGGCCACTACAATTCCTATTCCTATGTTTACAAAATCCTACGAATCAAAGAGGCTTGAAGATTTCAAAGTGTCCATCACAACCGACCGTATAGACCTCTACACTACAAATGTCCCTGCCCATCTTCACTACAAGGAACATATTGTACTACTATAATACTCCCTCCGTTCCAAAATATAAGTCTTTGTAGAGATTTCCACTATGGATCACATACAGATGTATACAGATACATTTTATAGTGTAGATTCACTCATTTTTCTCCATATGTAGTCCATGGTGTAATCTATACAAAGACTTGTATTTAGGAATGGAGAGAGTACTTATTAAAGAAGAACGAAAGAGGAACATGCTAAAGAAGAGCAAGAAGATTTTGGATAATAAAATGCTCTTTGCACAGTGCCCACACATGATGAACCAGAGCGCATTAAGAATGCAACTCCCTATTGTCTCTCTATATGTGGTGCACGTGCTTTTCAAAAGTAAAGTAGGAACATTAGCTGACCAATTAAATGTTAACTGCTTTAGTAATATCAGCATCATATCAGATTCGTATTTGAGCAACAAGTTTGGAATTATGAATGGCACATTATTTAGCTTGGTGGATTCAGGAGCAGTGCTAAGCAGGTACGATGATGGTACCGAATCTAAAGGCATGTTTGCATGCAAGTCGCGTGACTTTTGTCATTTGAGTCAGTCGACCATTTCAGGCGGCTGGATGAAGATCCTATGTCTCCTAACCCTTCTTCTTCCTCATCTTTGATTCTTCCCATATAGAACACCGCACGGGACGCCGGCCGAACAACTGGCCCCCACCGCATGTGTTCCTCTGCCACCACCACCCACACCACACCCCCACCCGCTTTGAGTTTTCTTCGTTCAGCGAGGCCCGACCACCGCCCCCACAACCACCGTCCCCACCCGAGCCCCTTACTCATACCGGCGAACTCCGGCGAGCTCTCAAAAATCGACTGACCCAATTTTGAAATTTAGTCTACTGTCATTTAACTAGTTTGGAATATAAAAGGGGAAAACCATAAGCATTGCGAGTATAGTGTTGAGCGTGCCATGGCGGATCTGAAGGTGCAAACCGGACAAAGGCAACTTCGCAACCAATGTTTCCTTTCAACTAACAAGTAAGTGATGGACAAGAAATCAGAGTAAAGCAGTGGCGATCTATTTTCTAGCTGTGGTAAATAAGTTGAGCAGTTACGAAAGAGTACCACCTCTGGTGTAGCGCCGTGTATGCATCTGCTGAGCATTTGACAGTGATGTGGTAGCGATGGCTATTAGTGGCGTGGAGGTAGATCAAGGAAGGTAGACGGTGGTGGCGGGGCACGGTGGATGCGACGGTCGTGGGAGCAGCACCGGCAAGGTGGATGACAGCGGGGATGAAGCAAGAGGATGGGATGCAAGTATCCCGGTCTGAAGCCGTGGATGAGAGAGGTCGATCTCTTGTAATGGCCAATGGCGTAGGGGCATCAGCTCCGACATGGTGGAGAAGGACAGCGGTGGATGGGGTGGCAGACGGAGGAGGCTGGGGTGGAGAGGGTGTTTTGGCGCCCACGGAGTACGAATGGGGAAATGGAGGGAGAGAGGAAGGGGGGAACCATGTCTTCAGGGGGCACTTGTCTCAAATGCAAGGAAATTTACAAACGTAGCGCCCGTTTAAAATTTCCTACATCACAACAATATTAGTCGGTTCGGGATAGGACGGTAATCTCGCATACACCGAATATTTGCCAACGAGATTTTGTTTTTGGGGCCCACCGTGTATGAATCGGGGAGGGAGTCGATTTCGGCCGAGGAGACACTGTGTTTTGGTGCCCACCGTGTATGTATCCGGGTGAGAGGCGGTTATGTCACGGTTGAGTGAAATTACAAACCTACCCCTATCAAAACCTATAGAAATCGAGTCGATAGGCTTTGCGTGGGAGGGATAGGCAGTACTTTCCATCTTGCTGATTTTGGTTTCGGGCAGTTACTGCGACTTTCCCCGCTTTGTTCAAATTTTTGCAGAGCAAGAGTGCATGTTTACCATGCCAACTCAATTCGAATCTAGTTTGTATTCTATTTTGTTCGGGCAGGATCCATTTTTGATTGGAATAAAATTATATATACATCATTTTATATATATATACTTTCAAAAGCACAACAAATAATTCTGCTCCTTTATATGTATAATATGATTTACAAATACAATGATCTCAAAATCATAAGGTTGAATTCAAAAAATTTAAACCAAATTATGTTCTACTAAAATGTATGGATCCGTAATATCTACGTATTAAATAACATAGATGCACGTGAATTCATATGAGTATGCATGTTTGATATATCAATTTTGGTTCGAGTATGAATTACATGTATCATCATCTCGAATTCAAATATTTGAATCCCTTTTATGTTGACTCCTTTCACGCCCATCTCTCTCGCATGCATGCTCCTTCATGTAGCTATCATGCCCATCTCTTTTCTCCAGCTGACCCGCATGCTCACTTCATATTTCTCCTATCTTCGCAAACATGGTCCCTCGACATCTCCCTTGAGAAGTGTCACACTCTCCCTATCATTATACATTACACGGTTTTCACTATCTCTCACGTCTACCATTCTTTGGTATCACTAGGTACCTAAGCTTTCTTTTTCACTGCCACACACACAGTCTCACTCGTCTTTCACTTTGTCTTTCTCTCTATGGGGTTCTCTCACACACCCTATATGTCTCTAGATATGACCCATACCACTAAAATTACTCTCTCCTACAGACACAACATTTGTTGCGGTCTCCTTTCCGTCTCCATCCCAGTTATAAAACTAACATTATTCATTTGTTTACCGACCAGACAAACCCCCCCTCTCTCTCTCTCACACACAACTCCTACTTCTACTCCCCTTCCCGACTACCGTCTCTCTCTCACACACAAAACTCTCGCTTTCGCACCGCCGACTTGTATTTCTCTCACAAACATTTATCGACTAGCCTCTAGATAGGTTTATACACCCGCACACTCGTGCGTCCACTATCGCATACATGTATCTCTCGCGCTCCTTGTATCAATGTAGATTTTTGTCCCTTCTTGAGACACACCCTCTCGATCGTGCACACACACACTATCGCCTCATTTTAAGCTGATACGTCTCGCACACACACTCTTTGTGTCTTTGTCACACATGCACTCCGTCCTCCTCCTCTCTCCCTCTCTCCCACACACACATGGGCTTTTTGCAACAACTAGCAAGATGCCCATACGTTGCATGGAACATCATGATGCATTTGTATGAGTAGTTTATCTTGTGGGAGAAAAGGATGAACGAGGGACAACCTTATTTGCAAATGTGGAGAGGGGTGTGGGTATCTTTTTGCAAAATTTCCATAGTTTCCTTCCTATCCGCCACATATAAATCGGACGGCCTATATTGCAGGATGGCAGGCACACCATCATCACCGACTCTGTTTTTATCTCTACTCTTATAAAAAAGCATAGTCAGTGATGATGGTGTGCCTGCTATCTTGCAATATAGGTCGTCTGATCTATATCTAACGGATAGGAAGGAAACTATGGCAATTTACCCGCACTCCTCTCCACATTTGCAGATAAGGCCTTACCTCGTTCATCCTTTTCTCCCACGAGATCTTGATTTTCCGTGCAACGCACGGGCATCTTGCTAGTAAGAGTAGAAATTAGACATATACCACATCTTGAATCTTCAAACCAACAACATTCCTCCCTTATCTCATCAAACCACCAAAGGAATATATTTTGAGTGAAACGTAACATATTTTTAGTGATATACGTATTTCAAAACTAGACTCTTTTTCTATCAAATCGGTGAATATGTATTAATCAACTTTGATCGTGTGGCAACGCATCGTTCCACAATGTAGTGCCTATAGATTTTTTAAGAAGTTAAACTTTGCAAAATTTGACCAAGTTCATAGAGAAAAATATTTATATCTACAATAGCAAAAATATATAATGCGAAACTACATCCTATGATGAATCTAGTGATATATGTTTCGCACTCTAGATGTAAATATTTTTCACCACAAACTTGGTCAAAGTTTGTGAGGTTTGACTTTTCAAAATAATCTATAGGCATTACATTATGGAACGGAGGTAGTAGTTATTACCACTGTATAATTTTTTGGACAACAGACAAATGATGGAGTACATATACGAAGAGAAGAGGCGCGGGAACGCAGTCGGTCTCCCGCTGTCTCGCACACATGAGAGTTACGTAAAGGCAAAGTTAACAAATAAACCCTAAAACCCTAGGTGCACGATCGCTCCATGCGCACCTTTGTAGGAATAGTCATCTCGCATGATAATTTGATCATTAGGAGTTGATGGTCGGGGCCATAGGTGAACAACCTGGGGGTGGTGGCTCGCCAGTTGCCACAGATCGAGTAGCCACGTTTAAAATATCATTTTTTAGCGGGGTAAGAGTTTCGATATTCAATGGCGCGTTATAAGTACTAAGTAGTTTTTAGAACGATTGGTATGGAGCAAAAATGGAATTCATAACTACTACCTCCTTGGTGTATGATTGTATGGGTTTATGTTGTGAGCTGTTGAACCTGGTAGTTCTAAGGCAAATACTATGGTTTAGATGTTGGTTTTCATTAATGAAAATCGGAAGGAGGAAACACTTCTTTGATAAAAAAACTACTACCTCCGTTCTAGTTTACTAGTCCCCATTGTAGCTTGGGTCAAAGTTTGTCCACGAATTTTACTTGTAGAATGTGAATGAAAGACGAAATTTTGTTATACCCAAACAAAAAAGTACTGGAGGGAGTGATTGCTCTAACACGGATGCGACCTCTCACAGCGCAGGCATTGAACCGGTGCGCCGGCCAAGAGGTCCCCAGTTGCTGCCGGCCTGGCTGAACACGCCTCCTCGCCGCATGCAACCGGCTTTAGACTTCCCCGCCTGCCTCCATTGAATCTGCGCCTGTGCTAGCAACACGTCCTTCCGTGAGCCGGCCGACATGTTAGAACACAAAAAATCACCAAAATATAATTAATTACGAATGGTAGCCGGCCTTGACTTGTTGTGCTCGTAGTGGTAGCCGAAACTAGAGGTTTTTCTTTAGTTATAACTCTCCTCACATTTTTCTTGGCTTTGAAGTGAATCATCATTGTGGACATTATCTATGAATGTGCAGATATCTATGAATATGAGTTTGATGTGGAAGTTGAACTTGGAATGTCGGGCTTGCGAGTGAACTATACCATGTCCAATGCTTCGTCTGTTATTGTTTGGAAAGTAATTGTTGTTATTACATGACCCGAAAAAATTACTTTGTGCCACATCAGTAGATGCACGGACATCACAACGGGCATGCTGACTAGATAAACATTTGAACCTAGCTATTACAAAGGAAATTTTGTATTGACAATAGTTTTAGATAGCAGGAGACGCCTAGCCTGCTCTGCCTCTGCTAGCTTATTTCTGGCTTTCTTCCATCTCTTCTTTGGCTTGGGTGAAGAGAGCATCTGATTGCTCTTTTCGCTTCTTCAGGAACTCAGCTACATTCTCAAGGGCTGCTGCATGCTTTTCTTTCATCCTTTACTAGAGCCACACGGACATGAAGAGCTGACAACTCCACCTAGCTTGTGTGTAATCTAGCATCATCTGGGAATTTGCACCTTGTGTCTAATCCAGCATCATTAGGGAATGGGCACCTTGTGTGTAATCCAGCCTCATTTTGGAAACATGATCTCGAGGTTGACCATACTTCCCTCCTCGTAGGAACAACATCCTCACATGAAGTTACTTCTTTTTTAGATCAACACTCAGAGCAACCCAGATCCATTTAGTAGAAGCCAGATAAACAGGACTCGCAGAAGTGAATTCAAAAGGAAAAATATAAAAATAGACTACAAGGTGAGAACACCCACTTCCTACATCAAGCTAAAAATGAAAGCATTAGGACGATTAATACTATTCTTATTACACATCGAATAACACGAGGCTAAGAGAAACAGAAACTACAACATATACACATCGAAGAACACAAGGCTAAACGAAAGTAATTGAAAGGGTGTTAATTACCAAAGCTCATTTTACAGGTTCTGTGTAGCTCCCTTTTAACTTGCCACGCTCCTTGAAGATGTCCCCAATATCCCGTGTTTGGTCTTCATTGCTCCTCTGCATGTTCGCACTCGTGGTTTTAAAATCTGAACATGGCAAGAAAAATACACTACTAGTAATACTCACGCATCTTGTGGGCAACATTAAAGCACTCGTCTGCCATGCTAGAGCATCTCCAATAGAAGCGCAACGCGCGGCACATTAAAAAGCGTTTATAGTGCTGAGATCGAGAAGTAGAGATAAAAAGTAGAGACTAGAGAGTAGAGGATAGTTCTCAGTATAGATATAGCATATATAGATAAAAAAATAGATAGTTCAACTACTCCTCGTTGTCCCACTCCTCCTCGGTGATGTCCTCCTCCGACGTCTCAATGTAGGTGTGAAGATACCGATCGTCGTTGGATTCCTAGGGCGACGCTGCTCCTAGCCTCATGTTGAATTGAGCGTCCGCTTTTCGCTTATGCTTGTCCCCGCGATAGGTGGCTCGCTCTGCCCTCCTCTTATCCCTCTCTGCCCTCCTTTGCGCGTAGAACTCGCGCTTGTTAATGATGTCCTGCAGAAGTCATTGGCGCCACGGCGCTATGGATTCCTCGTCCATCTTGGTGATGCCGAGATGATGCTCCTGCCTCCGGTTGTCGTGACAATCCTTGTCGGTGATAAGGTGCGGCAGAGGCGCGAGCTCCTGCGCCCGCTCCCACGTCGGCATGTTGGGGAAGTTCAATATTCTATGAGGCCACCGGAGGCGCCACGCCGCCACGTCATACGCACGGGTGGCCTCGTTGGCGGTGTCGAAATTGCCGAGGCCAAGGCGCATCCCGTGGAATGTATCTCAGCGTAGAAGCCGTCGGAGGGGCGCATGCGGACGCCGCGCTATCCCCAAGTTTCCCGGCAACGGAGCGACTTGGTGGCGCGGCGGCGGTGAGGCGAGAAAGAGCGGGGAGAGAGCGGTGGCAAGGCATAGAGCAGGAAGAGAGCGGTGTCAAGGCACAGAGTGGTGGGAGGGCATTGGATTTTATAAAGCGCGCCGGACGCCGCGCTCCAAAACTAGCGTGTGCCCGGCCGATTTTTCCCGCACGTGCGATCCTTTCCTGACATCCCTGCTATCTCTACTCTCTTCTCTACTATTATATTTATTTTATATTTTATATTTATCTCTACTTCTCTCCTCTCTACTCTTTTTTTCTTTTAAAGAACAGAGTTGGTGATGATGGAGTGCCTGCCATCCTGCAATATAGGCCGTCCGATTTATATCCGATGGATAGGAAGGAAACTATGGCAATTTTGCCCAAAAATACCCACACCCCTCTCTAGATTTTCAAATAAGGCCTTCCCTCATACATCCATTTCTCCCACACGATAAAATACTCATACAAAGGCATATTGATGTGTGCAACGCATGGGATCTTGCTAGTTCTAAAAAACTTTTCATCATTTACCACACTACTGGTTGCAGATGAAGAACCTACCCAAGCACAGCGGTATACAGGAGCTACGCACAATTACAAGCTGATATTTTGTTGGACAATGGAGTCTATAACCAATTACTTTCACGGGAACAATAGCAACCAGGAAATTTGAAGGGTAGGTATGAACAAAATTGGAACTGCACATGTATTGCTAAGTGATTCAATACACACATTACCAATCGAGGAGGAGAACGATGGTCTCGGCGGCCTCTATGCATCATGGTCGGCAACGGGAGTCAGTTCATTTTCCATGACGGTGGTGTTTTTGTGCTTGGCATCGGCTTCTGGGAAGCAGAGCCGAGATCATGGAAGACGGTGCCCGGGAAGAGGCTCCGTGTACGACGACGACGGTGGACCGGCTCCAGTGCGGCTTACGAGGTCGTCGATGAGACAGATGCGTTGCAGTGGATGAGTCCGCCGATGTAGAAGGGGAGGAGAATGAAGGCTGCGGTGTCGTGGAGAAGTCTATTTTGCGGTGGGTATAGAAAATGGGGAGTATTCAGGTGTACTACTCTGGGTGGCGGGGTGGGGTTGGCTAGGTAGGGTGAACCTGAAGTTATGAAAACAGCCCCCTACCAAGCGTCATCTGTAGGCCTATTCTGAGGGCTATGATGGTAACTTCGCACTGCTCGAATGAGGGTCGTGGGAGATTTTCCCGCCGACCTCAAAATTTTGTGACACTGAACTTCCCGTGTGGCGTGCTGGGTGATTGGGCTAAGCAACTACTACCCACGTCCTAGTTTATTGGTCCCCATTGTATATTGTGTCAAATTTTGACTATAGATTGAACTAACAAAACGTTCATGCATGTTACCAAAAATTATATTATAGATAACTATGTTGAAATACGAATCCAACGATATAATTTTTGTTGACATGCATTAACATTTTGTTAGCTAAATATTGTTCAAAATTTGGCACGAACTATAAAGGTAACCTATAAACCAGGACGGGGGTAGTGGCGAGTAGTACTAGTAACTACTAGTACTCCTTCCGTTTTTATTAACTTTGCATATTAGGTTTGACCGAAGTCAAACTTCCTAAAGTTTGACCAAGTTTATAGAAAATATAAACATTTACCATAACAAAATATATATGATGTGAAAGTACAGTCTATAATGAATCTAATGGTATTTATTTGTTAGTGTATTGTATATGTTAATATTTTTTGTTATAAACTTTCTGAGAGTTTACAAAACTTGACTTCAACAAATGCTAATACGCGGACTTAAATAAAAACAGAGGGAGTACACATTTGTTTTCTTACTTTTTACTGAATTAATCATTTGTTGTAATTGTGAAATAAATATATTAGGCTACTAACTTCGAATGTAATGGTCTATACAATTCAATAGTTGCTATCATTGTTTATGTTGGAGATATGCCCTAGAGGTAATCATGTATGATGATATTTCCTATGTGTTTATGAATAAAGATAGTCCTTGGACATTATCAATGATGTGTATCAGCAAGTACATGACTTGTTTGTGGGACTATGCATTGTATGATGAATGTCCTAAAAGGTCCCTAGTCGAAAGGGCTATGTGGATGCGCAGCCATCTAGACTAGCATATGACACAGTCGATGGCTTGGTCTCACTAGCTATGGGGCATTCGATGCTAACCAGATAATATGGACTCGGAAGGATCTGGTCGGATTCGACATAGTCGGATCTGAGTTGAGATAAGGTCCGAGTCGGACAGACCCAACTTGAGACGCAGCGATATGTCATCTGTGAGTCTCTAGTACAACATACGTTCTATGTCCCAAGACCTGAGCTGGCGCATGTACTCGGGATGGTAACAGACTAGCTTTGGGCCAACCAAACGCTACACCGTGACTGGGTAGTTACAAAGGTAGGTTTCGGGCTTATCTAGACCCATGCTGCGAGATATGGTCGAGCAAGATGGGATTTGCCCCTCCGATCAGGAGAGATATACTCTGGGCCCCTCGTGTGATCCGAACAGGATTAGCATGGCCATGCGACAAGGATTATGAGATAATCTGGTTTGTGGTCGGCATCAGTGGAACGAGAAAGAGGTCAGGCTAGCACAAGGATGACATACTCGCCTTGAGCCCGACAACATATATCGTGTGGCAAAAGGAATGGAAGTGTGATGTACAGGTTCACCTAACCAGCTTCAACGTCTGCTTGGTGGTCGGCACGCCTTGCTAGAGGCTGCTACCAGCCATGTAGGCCAGAGGTGATCCGAACTGCGACCAAGCCGACTTGAACCTAAGGGGTCGCGCTCTTAAGGGAAGGAACCTACGAGGTCGAATCCGAGGACACTGGTCGGATGTGATCCAAGATGTATTCGGATTGTGGCCGAGTAGACATATGGGCTTTAGGGTCCGTGCGAGGCCCAAGTGTTGAGCCCACGACGGACGCCTATATAAAGTGGGGTGCGGCACACTCATACGGTTGATCGCTTCGGCGCTGTCACTAGGGTTTGCATGTGTTGCGAATAGACACCTCAACTTGCCGGCAGTTGTCTGATCGGACCTAGCAGTCCGCCACACGATGTTCCACCTGCACGCACGGATACCGTTAGAGGCGGTGCACTTGTGCTGCTCCGATGAACCTGTATGTGGGAACCGACTACTGGATGTACGAGGGAGATCGGACGAGGAGGAGACGATCCACACGGACACGCTGCCCCAACTCTTCTTCCGCTGCACGGCACTGCGCGTCTAGTGGTAACGAACTGTGATCCATCTCCCGTAGCATGTTCTTGGTTTTTCTGCGCATAGGAATATTTCAATTTGCAGTCGACGCACCCTACCGTAGATCCCAATAGTTGAATTCCAAGATGTATACGGGGTCTATAGTACTTCACAATATGCTCAAACTCACATAATCCCAGTCAAATGAGAATCGAAATGCATTTCATAGTTATTACAGTACGTTGTAGGATGCAACAAAACCAACCATAACTCTACATCATCCATTATAAAAGCAACATTTTGAACACATCCCAACGTGGGAATGAAACATGTGGAGAGAGCTTGTGAAGATGGAGCAGATAGGGCGGGATAGATTGTATGTATGTGGACGAGAGAGTAGGAGACAAACCTAATTAGACAAAGAGAGATAGAGAGAGAAAGAGAGAGAGGAACAAGTTAGGTCTGTGAGAAAGATGAAGACATGTAATATACGTGAGATGCATGTGCATCGGGATTCTGTACATGTGGAAGGAGAAGAGACAAGGGGTTTGATGAGAGAGCTGGAAAAACATGGATGAGAGGGGAAGATCTTGCGGGTTGAGGGATTGATCATTTTGTGTGGGGGAGAGAGCGATTGGTAATTTTGTGCGGGAGAGAGAGGGGGGGAGGAGTCAGTCAGCCGTCGTCACATCATCCTGCTTCCAAATGGCCTTGCATTCTCTAGTGCAGTGTGGTCGCCGTCTTCGATCTCCTCGATGCCCTCTTTGAAGATTGAGGTGTGGTGCATGATGTGTTGCAGAGAAGCACAAGCAAGAGTGGTTGTCATATAACCTTGGATGGGGATGAATTGTCTGCTCGGGGGAGGGTGTGTGTGTGTCAGATATTGAGAGAAATCAAACCTATGGAGAGAAATGTGTCTGTATGTGACAGAAAGCTACATGCTAAATAGGTTTTTCACAAAGAGATTGTGCGTGCAAGATAGAGAGCGATGTGCAGGCCTTGAGGTGGGCAGGGCCCGGCTGAGGGTGTCAAAATGTGTGCGTTGATGCATGTGTTACATGGGATCATGCGAGGGACGGACGAATCGATAGAGATGGTTGTTGTGTTATGGATGCTCCCCCCACTCTCTTCTCTCTCTCTCACACACACAAGTAAAATAGAAGACCGTTCTCTCATGTATACACAACGTATCGGCATCTGTCTATGTCTCACTCATGCACGATCATTTGCACATTCACACCTATCTATGTCTCTATCACACGCACACCGTCTCCACATTGCCCTTCTGTCACAACACACATATGGACACATACACACATTCTGTCTGAGTCACACACACAAAATCAGTATTAAAAAAATTAGGGCGCACCTAAAATGTACAAATCCAAATAAACACGAACAGGGGCTAAATTCAAATATATGGAAATATTGTAGCGTCAAGAACTTTTCTAGGAAAAAAAGTTGAGTAATATTCAGGGATTGTTTTCACACACACAAGAAGGTTCGGTGGATGTCCTTCGAGCGCGACACGGTGACGCACCGTTCGATCGACCGCGCGGCCGTGGTTCACGCGCTTGCACAGGATTCCGTATCATGGATGTGGTAACTAATATATGTGCTGCTTCAGTCTAATGTTTTCGTTTACTAGTACAGTTTTCTTTTAAGTTTGACCAACCCTATATAAAACTAAACTAAGCTCCCATACATGCACTCATCAATATGCCGCCGCCGTTGCGCATGCCGGCGCCCCCTGCTCCGGCCAACAATTTCACGCCCATCACTGCCATGTCGCCGCCATCCCTATGCCATGAAGCCGAAGGCTCGCCCGCTCATGTCATCTGCAGTCCCTCCTCACGATGCCGCTGCGCTGCCAAGCACGCCTGCAAGAAGGAACTAGCATGTCATTGTCTTCTCAGCCCGCGTGGAGGAGGTGCGCATGGTGGCTGTCACAGCGGAAGCCGGTCGCGCCCGCGCCGAGCCCGCAAATCGGGTGCGGACACGGAATCTACCTTCGGGACCTTGAATGCCACGTGGATCCTGCAATCTTAAGAAACAATTTGGGTCAGTTGACTCTCGTGAGCCGTTGGATGCAACATGGATGGCTAGAAGGGCTTCTTCAACCTCCGAAACTGACGCACTATTCAACCTCTCAGCCCGCCACACGCCTAACCGCCTGCCGCCAGCGCCCCGCCCTCCCCTAAACCACCTGGCACCGCCATGCTCCCCCACCTCCGCAATCCGTTTAACCCCGGGCATGATCCATTTTTTCAGGCGAACTGCATTCCACACCCAACACTCATAAGATAGATCACGGGCACCCTACCACCCTAATATAGATACTGGGTAGCTTCTCTTCCATCTTCTTCCTTCGCCCCGTCGAACTTCTTTCACCAAAAGAATGACCCAACTTATAGTAACAAGTACGAACGTATTAAGTACAGTATGAACACGAAGATACGAGCAGTAGTACCAACTGCAAGAAGAACAGTAGTAAGACATACTAGTACTAGTACTACTGTACATACTAAAGAGTTCAAATAACGAGAAAGAACATAAAGTTCAAATAACAAGAAAGAACATAAACATAGTTCTGCTGGGGGCTCAGCACAACACACCCCTGAAATGAAACTAAGCAACTAGTCCGCTTGACACTGTAGTAGAACCATCATGAGCGACTGCACTGCCTCCTTACTTGTAGTCCGAGTCCGAGTCCAAGTCCACGTCCTCGACTTCGTCCTCGTTCCTCTTCCTTTTCCTCTTCGCCGACACTTCTTTGCTTGAACCAGACACTAGGCTGTACTTCTTCATCCAACCATTGTACATATTTAAACAAAGGTAGGCATCCATTGCTGCGTACTGGATGTGATCTTCATCTAATGTCTCTGACTCCCATGCATGATGAAACTCGTGGTGAGGTTTCTTCAGTTTATCGTATGAAGGATCAATCATGGCTGCTGCCAGGGTCAACATTGATGGATGAGAGGAGGACATCAGGCTTGCCTTCTGGAGATCGAAGGGCTGGCCTACAACGAGGCCTATCCGACCCAGGACATCCCTGTCATTCCTAAAGTCTACAGTAACGAATTTCACTCTTTCGTCCTTGAGGAAGTTCTTAAAATCCTGCACTCAACGTCGGCATGGCATATGTGGTAGACCAAGCACACGTTATGTACGCAAACCTAGATCACGGCGGGATTCTTCCTCTCTGCCTCCTTTAGAATCTTCTCTCTTTCCAGGAGTGTGGTGTACTCAACATCTAGCCCAGCGACCCACTCATCCTTTGAACTGTTGAACATGCGTAGGAAGCGAGCAAGGCATGCTTTCACCATAGTGGATCCACGTGTGTAGATGACGATGAACTCATTGCCGGTGATGGCTCTAACCTGGTACTCAACGGTGACCATGGAGATTTGGGAGGCCATGGGTTTTGGAGGAGGCTTAGGAGAAGTTGAACTGGTGCAATGTGGAAGGACGGGACGACTGGGAGCGAACTGTTCTAAGGTACTCCCAAAGAGTATAACTTCTGCCTGTGGATGAGTAGGGCGTGCGAATGGCGTGGGGTTGTTGGCTTGCCCGGTGGATAAATGGCTGCAAGCTCCCAAAGAGTTCTCGAGTACTATGCGGGACCCACTAGATGCCATGTCTACTAGACCCATATCGTAGGCCTGACGGTATAGCTTCTGCCTGTTCGCATGCCATGCCGACGCGTGGATGTAACTTCACTTCATTCCGTCAACCGTCGCGCCTCCCACGACCTTCGCCTCCCTCGTGCGGTCGCGCCCTTTGAGACTTCGACCGGCTATAAATGAGATATTTTTTTGCCTAGTCCGCATGCATCATACTCCCTCTAGTCATTTTTACTTCCGTCAACAATTTGCAAAGTGTTTGACCAAATTTATACTAAAAATATCATTATCTACCATACTGATTATAATGAGTATAAGAACTACGTTTCATAATGAGTATAAAAATATTGATTTGACATTGTGAATGTTCATACATTTTTCTATAAGTATGGTCAAAGTACAGGTACATGGACTTCAGACAAAACTTAAATGCATAATGCAGACTAGTTCCTCCGTCTAGGTGCATGCCATGTCCTATCTAGTCATCACAACAAGGTTAGCTATTAGAGTACTACTACCTCCCTTCTACTTTAAAGGGCTCGATGCAAAAATGTCACCTACTCTTACCAAGATAGAAGAGGGGGAATAATTTTGTATTATGCAAAAGTACTCAACTAATGTTGTCGTTCTTCACAAAAAATGTGTTTACCAATGCATTATCGCATTGCATGCTTGCATGAACACTAGTTACTCTAACCCCCTCTCTTCTTTAATTCTTTGCGGCAGCAACATGTTTGCTATTCCCATGTGCATGATACCAGCTAAGATACCACCAGTATGGCCAGCCTTAATCATCGCATGCAATAATTTAGTGCACCCTAAAATATGAACATGTGTGGGGCGTGTATGTTTTTAATGACTTGAGACTATACCTAGCCCAACATGCAAGATGACTTATTATGCACCGTCCCCCATACCTGCAGGAAGCCCGTTCATCTCTAAATCTTTTCCTGACCATGTGTGAAAACAATATGCCTGCTTGACTCTCCTCTCTCCGGCGGTCCCACCACCCCACCCCTTGTGGAAAAAATCTGCATGCATGACTCTCCTCCCTCCGCGCTCGTCCAATCCGTTGTGGCCAGCAATATTTCCACCCCTTCCCTCCCCTGTAACTTACTCCAACAAATATGCCCACATAGTCATTACGTTAATCACGCAACATATCTTACGGGACGCTGCTTCAGTTACTTAACTACAGGTGCATTGTGTCTCTGACATATGTGCCCAACAGGGGTCTGGCCCACATGTCAGTGACGGAACTGGACCTGCAGTTAAGTCAGTGCAGCTCAGTCCATATCTTATGCAGGTGTGCCATTGCTCACTAGAAATACTGCGCCTCCCACGGCATTCGGAAGAATGCTCACGTTTATCGCTATCTCAACTCCCTCCCTCTCATGTCGACCACCATGCCATTGCCCCTCCCAAGCCCTAGGCGCCCCTCACTGCACCGCGCAGACAGTCACGTGTCGCCATTCCGTTCCTCGCCACCACTAGTTGAGGATGACGCGTCGGTGTTCCGCTCCTCTCTGCGACGCGTCGAGGTGGATGCGTCGGAGGACGCGTCGGCTCCCCGCTACAAGGAGAATGCTGAGCCCCCTAGCCTTGAGCAGCTTTGGAAAGAAATGGATGTCGCCTTGTGGGAGGCTACGCCTCCGGTAGAGCATGCCAAAATAGAGGCAGAGAAGAAGGCCGAGGA
This sequence comes from Triticum urartu, assembly GCF_056163025.1. Classification (NCBI taxonomy): domain Eukaryota; kingdom Viridiplantae; phylum Streptophyta; class Magnoliopsida; order Poales; family Poaceae; genus Triticum; species Triticum urartu. The sequence continues at coordinate 292,840,421 of NC_141876.1, read as the reverse complement.
AGAGAAGCGCGCCACGGGACAAGCTGCCTGGCAAGCCTATGTCGCGTCCGAGGGAGTCGGGTAATTGGCTCTTTGGCAGAAGGCTCCAGCGAGGAGGCCCGTGCCAAAGCCCTGAGTGCAGTCGGGCCCAAGCGCCTCGTCTACACTTGGCGGTACATGGACCGGGTCCACGCTTCCAGCAAGGACGAGTACCTGTTGCCGCCGGATCACCACATCGGTAAGATCACGCTCGCCTGCCGGCAAGCCTCCACTCAGCACCTCGCGAATTGTTAGGCTGAGGAAGAGGCGTTGTGTCAGCGCGTTGGGAAACGGCCACGCACCAGGGCACTCGTGGCACGCCGCAAGCACTCCCACGAGCACCATGGATTTTAGTAGGAGTATAATTTAGTTTCGTAAGACGATCTCCTTAGTTTTGGGATGCAAATGATAAATCCCGAACGTTCAGGAATTATTACCGTCCTTAATTAAGTATGTAAAAGGGAAAGTTTGGAAACCTTGTGTATTCATACGCATTTTGTAAGTACGTGCATATATCACAAACTTTACTACTCCTATATACTATCACACTACACGTGTCTATATATATGCTTGCAGACTGTGCTACTCCCAACGTCCATGTGAATAAGTCATCTTTGGTTGTGCACTGTGACCAAGAAGGAGGGAAGACTTATACACCTAGCTGGAGGGAGTACTACTATTACTTATGTATGTGCAAATGCACGTTTTAACATTATGGTGCGGTTTTTGTAAAAGTAGAAAACAACAGTAGTCAAGCTTGTGAAACGATTCAATGCAAAACCAATGCAAAAATGCTCGTTTGATTGTTTCCTTTTAGCTTCCTTCTCTGTTGTTATTTATCTGTCATACTTTGTACGAAGTATCTCACTGGTGGAAATGCACGCAAATCCCCAAACCGCTTCCTACACCCTGTATCAAATTTTTTGTCTAACAAGTTGTGACGTGCAATTGGAATTCCAACTTGAGTACTATTACTAGTAGGAGTACCAGGGGCCAGTTTTTTTAGGCTTCTAGATTAGCAATTCCATAACTACTACCTCTGTCCTGGTTTACTGCTCCCCGTTGTAATCTGTGTCAAATTTTGATCATAAATTTAACTAATGAAATGTTAGTACATGTCACATGCACTGACATTTTATAAGTTAAATCTTTGGTCAAAATTTAGCACAAATTACAATGGTGACGAATAAACCAGGACGGAGGTACTAGTAGTAGTTTAGAGGTCCAAATAAATGAGTGAGGCATGCTACTCTCCACTGTGACTAGTCTTATGGGAAAAGTTGGGGAAGAGACGGCTTATTTTTAAGCCGCCAAAAGAACTGGCCCTAAGAGTAGTAGCTAGGGATCAAATGTGTGAGATGAACCAGAGAAAGTAAATAAAAAGAGATGAAATGCAAAAAAGATGAAATGGAGAGAGATGAAATGCAGAGGGATGAAATGCAAAAAAGAGAGGAAACAGGACCGACCCGCTGCCCCATTCAGCGATGCCCGCCCCCCCCCGCCCCAGCAGTAAAGCCCACGCCTTCTGTGTCCACCGCCGCATGCAGGACACGTGGTGGATGAACCAGGAGTCAGATGGCGAGTGGAGCGGCCGTTTCGCGCCCCGTGATCGTAGGGCGCGGGCGCCATGATGGCCACGACCCAAGTCTACTTAGTAAATGAGCCGCGCCTCTGCAGCTCCCTCTGTTTTTGTGAGGAGAATGTGAACCGCCTCTTTACTATTGAAACAACGGAGTGACGCAAGCATGCTGCGTTCACTCCGCGCGGACCTCCGCGTCACGCACGACCCCCATGTTGCGCATTCAATGCGGGCCATGGGGAAGCGTAAACAGCGAAGAGGTTACCACAGTAAAAACTCCGCCCCGCCTGCCCGCGCACCGTTTTGGGCCCAGCCCAACAACGCGTCATGCTTATGTGTGGCCCAGGCCTAGTCGCTCCTGTCGGTGCACAAAAGTAGGGGCTCTCTTTTGTGCCCCTTTACCTGTGCACGGGGAGTCAGAGCCGCAGCTACAACCACACTTAGCAGGATAGAGGAGGGAAGAAGAAGTGCAAGGCTACCAGTGCAGCGCTCAAACCAAGGGCGCAGAGGACGGAATGATCAGACAGGCTTCCTCCCGGCAAGACCCTTGGCGGGGCGGCCTACACAGCCCCGGCAAGAGCCTTGCTGGGGCAGCTCGCCCAACACCAACATCGCAGCCACCCTAGTTGAGGACCACCATCGACAGCATTGGAACCAAGGCTCGGGAAGTGCCTCATGGTGGCATGCAGATTTTGTGAATACAGAGAGCCTACAAATCCTAGATGAGGACCAGAAGACAAGACAATCACAAGGCTCCTTGACAAGGTTGCCCACGAGGCCCCGACAAGGCTCCTTGCCGAAGACACTCGCAAGGCCCCGGCAAGACTCTTGCCGAGGGCGCTCACAAGACCCCGACAAAACTCTTGCCGGGAATATACGCGAGACCGCGACAAGAACTTGCCGCCCCGTCACCGCCCCAGCTCAGCGGCCAACCCACCAACTGAAGCAAGTATCCACGTGGCAGTATGTGGGTACTAATCCAACTAGCCAAAAACCTGTGTGGTGGCATACAGATCTTTGTGAAGATCCTACCGCCACGCCAACTTAGCAGCCTGCCAGCCTACGTGGCGCTGCATGCCACGTTGGCATAGACGCGTGTCGGAGCATGCGGAGCGGCGACGGACGGGACAGGCCTCGTTACTGCCCCTGATAAAGCAAGTGGACACCGAAGTAGCGCATTTAATGCACTTTGTCCTGTAATGACAGGCAATAAGCTTGTACACTATATACCTTTCCACCTCCTGTGTGCCACTGTGGCAGCCCCTTTTGACTATAAAAGAAGGCCCGAGGCGTACTGGAGAGGGATTCGGATCTTTTGGATGACACACGCATCGTAGCTAGTTCAAGAACTCAAAAACACTAAAATATACACCAAAGCAGGACCAGGGTATTACGCATCCTCATGGCCCGAACCTGGGTAAACAATCCTCGTGCTGGCTTCTAGACCTGCTCTTTGCACAACCTCGCGCCCGCCAACCATAGAAAAAGGGATCCTAGTGATCCCATAGGTGTCGTTTCCCCCAACATCTCTAGTGCGCCAGGTAGGGGCCGCGGTTGTGAAAATCTGGTCTAGCAGTTAGTTTAACAGTTCTTCCTCGCCATGGCTCCCAAGAAGAAGGCGATCACGGCGATCGGTTCATCTGGAGCCGAACTACCCCTACCAGGGCGGACGGACGATGGAGCGATTGTGGGTGGGAGCCGAGGCGCGGCTCACGAGCACCCACGACACCCTACAGCCAGAGCTCGGCGAGCGGCGTCGTTCGCACACGAGACGACGGGCCGCACGCTAATAAATCCAAAAATGGAGCCATGCCCCTCGCAGGCGGCGCAGGGCTCTCCAAGAGTGGCGTCGTGCCGCCTATAGGAGGCACGGCAACTTCTAGGACGCCCACGTCGGTGCCCGCAACACGCTCTTCCTAGGTCGTGCACAATGAGCAACGCCACCACACCAGTGACCCCGGTCGCCACCGCAGGAATAGTCCTATGCACCAGTCGCGGGACACGCTGGACTAGCATGCACGCCGAGGCGCTGGCGAAAATGGCACTTAGCCGCAAGGCCGTGATAGAGCTCCTTCTAACATAGTTAGAAGTCGGAGCACGTCACGGTCCATGCAGCTTTCACCACCACCCACGCCAGCAGAAGCTTTAGTGCGCGCAGTTGCTCCTCGACTTCCCTCCTGCTACGGAAAAGCTCGACGAGTGGAGAGCCACCATCCGAAGCCTCGTCGGCATCGCCAACAAAGACGAGCCGCGACCAACGGGGTCCTTAGGCCGATGCTCTATCGAGCCACAGCACGCCAGTGGTCGAAGGAGTGGAGGCGCTGCGGCCATGGTGCATTCTCCTCCTCCACGCCAGTTACCGCAGGTACCGGTCCGTCGGGACAACGCTTGTGATAACATTTCCATAGCGTCGTCCGACCCACGGACCCACCGTGATCAATGCCATGTTCTTCGGGAGCGAGCCCATGAAAACTCTCGAACCACTATCGAGCTACGGCATGAAGTGCGCCACCAGTCGGATAGGCGAGCAGGGCCTACAATGGACCACCCAGCTCCGGAGGGCTCTGGTGGCCTACCATACGAGGTTGGTTGCCCGGCCTTTACCCACGAGTTGCGGCAGTTCTAGTGGCCCACTCACCGCACGTTCAAGCCTAATATCGGTGAGAAGTAAACAGCAAGACTCACCCGTCAGAGTTCCTTAGCATCTACACCATCGTGATGCAAGTTGCCGGAGGTCATGATGACAAGGTTCTTGCCAATTACTTCCCGTTGGCGCTTAAACCCAACATCATGTCATGGTTGATGCACTTGCCAGTGGATTCTATTTCCTCTTGGTCAGATTTGTGCCATGAGTTTGTTGGCCCCTTTATCGGAGGCCACCAAGCTCATGGCCAGGCAAGCGACTTGCATACCATCCCCAGAAAGAAGGCAAGAACATGCACAAGTACATACAGAGGTTCAGCCGGGTGCAGTAAAACATCCCGGACGTTCATCCTGCCGCTATCATTAGAGCATTCCATCAGAATGTGCATAACCGCAAGATGCGTGAAGAGCTGGCGATGAACAGGGTGAAGGATGTGGCAGAACTCTATGTTATATTCGATAGGTGTGCTCGGGCTGAACAGGGAAGGAAATACCCCGATGAAGACGCCGGTGTGGAAACCGATTCCTCCAACGAAGACGCTGCCACCCCGGCAAAGAAGGGTTGATGTCGCAATAGGAAATGCAAGGGCAAGGCTGTGCTTTCCGTCGAGGGATCCGACGACGACGCCGCTGCCAAGAAGACCAAGGCAGACGACCCCGGCAAGGAAGTTGCTAGGTGCGCCGCTTGCCAGGCCTTGGCGGCTGTCGACAAGCCAGGAGGCTCCGACAAGCAGTACTGCAAGATCCATCGCACCAAGGGCCACGATCTCTAGAACTGTCGACAAGTCGAGAAGCTCGCAGAGAAGCAAAAGGCCGAATATGGGAGGCGAGATAAGGAGAAAGGCCAGGATGGTGTTGAGGGATCCGGCAAGAAGCATGGCCGCCAAGCTGGCCGCCACAGCAAAGATAATCAACAGGAAAGGCCCGCCCGAGGCCGCGACAAGAACCATGAAGACGATGATTATGACGAGGACGACGAGTACGGCGAGCATGAGTGCCAGAAAGCTACAGAGGCCATGTGCGTAGACGGTGGCGCCTCGCTGCACGCCTCTCGATGCCAGCTCAAGCAGTGGGCGCGTGAGATCAGAGCAGCGGAACCATCGTTCGATGCTCAAAGGCCACTGAAGTGGTCCAGCACGCCTATCTTTTTTGACACCGAAGACCACCCTGATCCCAAAACTACGGTCGGGTGTTTGTCGTTGTTCGTTTCGCCAACAATACGCAACCTCAAGGTGAAAAAAATGCTAGTTGACAGCGGGGCCGGTCTGAACTTGATATCGCCCGTTGTGATCAAAAGGCTGCAGATTCCTGATGGAGACCTCGAAGAGACGGGCACGTTTCAAGGAGTCAACATGGGAAGAAGCCAACCGAAGGGTAAGGTCACACTACCCGTGAATTTTGGAGGTGAACTAAACTATAGGAAAGAGAGGATTGTTTTTTATGTCATCGAGATCCCCTTGTCCTACAACAGGATCCTCGGCCGCCCAACACTAGCGAAGTTCATGGCGGTGTCACATTACGACTACAACACATTGAAGATGCCTGGGCCGATGACCATCATCAGCGTCTCGTCTGACAAAAGGATGCGCTGATTTGCGCTAACAAACTCTACCGAGATGCAGTTAAAGCAACTGCCACCAAGGCACTTTCTCCTACTGCTGAAGCGCCGGGAGGGAAGAAGACCGGTAAGACCTCTCACACCCACTCCGGCAAGCGCACCTCTTTGGAGTGTTGTGCTCCCGTCGAGGACGTGCCAGAGAGCTCCGCCGCCAAGAGTAAGAAATCCAGAGCTGCACCACTAGAAACCAAGGAGGTGTCCGTCAAGGAGGATGGCATGGGAGGGGCTTTCACTATAAGCTCCACCATCGACAGCAAGTAGGAAGGCGCGCTCGTCACCTTCCTGGGGGCGAATGTCCATGTGTTTGCAAGGCAAGCATCTGACATCCCCGGCGTTCCCAGGGAGGTTATTGAGCACCATCTTGCTGTCTGTCCTCATGCGCGACCTGTCAACCAGAAGGTCAGGAAGGAAGCTTTAGAGCGGCAAGAGTTCATCACAGAGAAGGTCAGGAAGTTGGAAGTGGCAGGCTTGGTCGGGGGAATGCTCCACCCAATGTGGTTGGCCAATCCGGTAGTGGTGCGCAAGGCAAATGGGAAATGGAGGATGTGTATTGATTACACGGACATCAATAAAGCTTGTCCAAAAGATCCTTTCCCTTTGACGCGCATTGAACAGATTGTGGACTCCACGGCCGGGTGTGACTTGCTATCATTCCTTGATGCTTACTTGGGATACCACCAAATCTTCATGACAAGAGAAGACGAAGAGAAGACCGCGTTCATCACCCCATGTGGTACATATTGTTTTATGCGAATGCCTTTCGGGTTGAAGAGCGCTGGCTCAACATTTGCAAGGGCGGTACAAATTGTTTTTGAGCCTCAGCTACATAGAGGTATGGAAGCTTATATGGATGACATAGTGGTCAAAACCAAAGAGAAGGCAACAATCATACAAGACTTAGAAGAGACGTTTGCAAATTTGCACAAGATCAACCTCAAGCTGAACGCTGAGAAGTGTGTCTTCGGTGTTCCGTCCGGAAAACTTCTCGGGTTCTTTGTGTCACAACGTCGGATCGAGGCGAATCCAGACAAAGATCAAGGCCATTGAGCAGATTGAGGCGCCCAGGCGAATCAAGGATGTGCGTCGGCTCGCTGGCTGTGTTGCTGCAATGAGCAGATTCATCTCCAAGTCTGCTGAGCATGCACTTCCCTTATCAAAATCTTGAAAAAGGCGGGCCCAATGGAGTGGACCCCAGAGGCCAAAGCAGCGCTGCAGTATTTGAAGGAACACCTCTCCTCTACGCCAATACTGGTTGCGCCTAAACCACAAGAGCCGTTGCTGCTGTATTTGGCAGCAGCAAATCAAGTGGTCAGTGCTACACTGGTGGCGCAGAGGGAAGTCAATGTGGAGGTGATAGCAATGGCAGGGCTGACTAGTGGCGAGGCAGAGCGCCCGACAGAATTTGTCGCCACCGGAGCAGAAGCGACGCAACCGAATGAATTAGTGTAGAAGAACAAGATGATGCAGCACCGGGTCTACATTGTCAGCTCCCTCTTGAAGGGGGCTAGATCAAGATACTCCGGTGTGCAGAAATTGCTCTTCGGCCTCCTTATGGCCTCGAGGAAGCTGCATCATTACTTCCAAGCACATGAGATCACCGTCGTCACCCGCCTGCCGTTGCAACAGATATTGCATAACCCAGACGCAACCGAGAGAATTGTGGAATGGGCCTTGGAACTGTCGAGCTTTGGGTTGAAGTTTGAAAGCACTTCGACAATCCAAAGTAGAGTCTTGGCAGAGTTCGTTGCAGAATGGGCCTCAACGCCCGACGAAGAGATCCATGAGACCCCTCTCCTCGGCAAGGAAACAAGTCGTGACTGGATTATGTACTTTGATGGGGCTTTCTCGCTGCAAGGCGCTGGTGCTGGTGTTCTACATGTCGCTCCCACCAGAGAACACCTCAAGTATGTAATCCAGATGCACTTTCCCAGGGAGATGCCAATGAACAACAATGCCGAATACGAGGGGTTGCTTGCTGGTCTTAGGATCGCTGCAGACCTCGGAATCCAGAAGCTCATCATCAAGGGTGATTCGCAGCTTGTCATCAAGCAAGTTAACAAAGACTACCAGAGCCCATTGATGGAGGCCTACGTAGATGAAGTGAGGAAGCTAGAGGAGCGCTTTGATGGTATACAAGCGGAGCAAGTTCCCCGAGTGGAGAATGGCATCGCCGACTACTTGTCGAAACGCGCTGCCCACAAACTGCCTGTGGAGCCAGGTACCTTTGTGCTTCGACTAACTCAATCATTCGTCGAACCATTGACAGAGCAGGACAAGCGGAGGAAATCAGGCCCCGGAAAGTACTTTCCCGCCGAGCTCCCAGGAGCAGCCGGCAAGGATGTTGTCGGGGACACTTTGCCTGCCGTGGGGAGATAGACTCCGGCAGGGCGCCAAGCCCTAGCCGCGGAGACAGCCGCCCCCATGGCAGAAGAGATGCCTTTGGTCCTTGTCGTCGAGCACCAGGCTTCGGCTTGGGCGCAACATACTGTTCGATTTCTCCAAACTGGGGAACTCCCTGAGGAGCAGCAAGAAGCGGAGAAAGTAGCCCGTCGGTTTGCCATGTATCGGTTCGTCGATGACGTTCTGTACAGAAAAAGACCAAACAGTGTGAAATTGAAGTGCACCCCTCGGGAGAAAGGACTAGAGCTGTTGGCAGAGATACACAGAGGCATATGTGGCTCCCACATATGGTCGAGGGCCCTTGCCGGTAAGGCATTCCGACAAGGTTTCTTCTGGCCCACTACCCTCCAGGATGCAACGACACTAGTAACCAAGTGTGAAGCGTGTTAGTTCCATTCAAAGAAGCTTCATCAAACAACTCAAGCTCTCCAAACAATTCCTCTCTCCTGGACATTCTTGGTCTAGGGGCTCCACATACTGGGCCCCTTCCCCTGTCCTGTCGAGGGCTTTGAGTACTTGTACGTTTCAATTGACAAGTTCACAAAGTGGCTAGAGGTGGAAGGAGTGAGAAAGGTAACAGCACAATCAGCCGTCAAGTTCTTCAAGGGACTAGTCTTCCATTTTGGTGTACCAAACAGAGTCATCACCGACAACGACACGCAGTTCACGAGCCGCACCTTCATGTAATACATTCAAGACCTCAGTAGCAAGGTCTGTTTTGCTTCTGTTGCACAGCCACGAAGCAACGATCAAGCAGAGAGGGCAAATGCTGAAGTATTGTGAGGCCTCCGGACAAGGACTTTTGACATGCTACACAAGTGCGGGAGGCGCTGGATTGATGAATTGCCGGCGGTTCTTTGGTCAATCGGAACGACACCAAATCAAGCCACTAGCCAGACACCTTTCTCCCTCGATTACAGGGTAGAAGTAGTTCTCCCCACGGAACTCACATATGGGTCACCCCGAGTGCTCGCTTATGATGAGCTTGAGCAAGATCAATAGCGGCAAGATGACACAACGCTCCTTGAGGAAGATCGTCTTCAGGTAGCTGTGTGAGCAGCGCGCTACCAGCAAGCCTTGTGCCGCTACCATAGCCGCAAGGTTCATGCCTGAAGCTTTGAGGAAAGCGACCATGTTCTTCGGCGCGTTCAGTCGGCCAAGAATTCCAACAAGTTGACACCGAAGTGGGAAGGCCCTTATCAGGTAATACGAGTCACCAGGCCTAGCGCAGTCCGCCTGGAGACCGAAGATGGTATCCCAGTAAGCAATTCCTGGAACATCGAGCATCTTCGCAAGTTTCACCCATAAGGCGAGGTTGCCGGGCCCCCCGGCAGATCACCTTTTTTTACAAGCCTTGTCGACAAGGCATGTAACCCTCTGTACAAAGCCAGGCGCCGACCCTGAGCATAAATAAATGAAGCGCTGGTGCCCTAAGTTTTAGCATGCATGCTAGGTTGATTCTCTCCCTCGGTTAGGGTTGATAGTGCTTAGCGGCGACTAACCCCTAGCCTAGAGGTCGGGTGCGCGTATCTTTGTTCGTTCCCGTCCTTTTTTTTGGTTCACAGGGCACATGAACATTTCTGCTGAGCTGTTGGAAGAAAGCGAATAGGCCGGCGCCCCGACCCCGGCAAGCCAAGGTTGCCGGGGGCTGCAGACCCAAAGATCCGACCGCGGCAAGCCAAGATTGCCGGGGGGGCTGCAAAATCATATAAGTCTTTCATCCCCCACTCCATACTTCCGTATGAAACTTGAATGTACGGGACTTAGCTCACCCTTATACCACCATGTTCCCTCTCCCCCATGTCCAATTTTTTTTACTTTGGGCCGGGACATGGTCGTAGCGCGGTGGGAAAGGAACGGGCGAAGGGCCCAATCCAAGAGCGTGAGTGTAGTTGAGCTATGGGGCAAGAGGACAGCAGGGTATGTTGCCAGGTCACAATGTTTATCTTGAGATAACGAGGACTCGTTCCTTGGTGCGGGCCCCGCCCACGCGCAAAAGAAACCCGGCAAACACCCTTCTCTTCATTAATACTTTGATAACAAGTACAATTCATACAAAATGCATACATGAGCAGGGGGTTACAAGGTTTAAATCTTACAAAGGCCCAAAGGCTTAAAAGCTAAAAAGAGATAAGATGCCCGTAATCCCTTTCTTGTCCCCTCTCCTCAGGAAACGGAACAAGATAACAGAAGGGCAAAAGAGAGCCCCTAGGCTAGTGATGATGGTGCCGGGAGAAGAGCCGAATGATGAGGCAGCGGGCTGGCAATATGCAACGAAGGCTTCGGTGCCCGCGTACTCCGACTTGACGGCCCACCGCCCGCCTTCTTCATCTTCCCCGGCGATCCCATGCCAACCGCCCAAGGAGGAGACCCCGAGAAGTTCAAGGAGCTGGCAATGCAGATGATGGTGCTGCCAGCGTCCCCAGGGATGGTGTGTCCGACGCCTAGTCGGACCCCTCATCCCCCCGCCCGCTACCCTCGTCGTCGCTCTCGCTGTCCTCCTCGTCGCTCTCGCCCAGAGAGGAGCTTTTGCCATCGATCAAGCTCTCAGCACAACACCCTAGTCTGTGTACCGAGAACCCGAAGACCTTGACGGAGAGTAGGTCACTCTCCGCTAGCTTGAAGTAGAGGACGTGCCCATCCGTCAAGCAATGGGCACATGCGAAGGTTCCCAGCCCCGACAAAGAAGCATCACATGAGGGACGGGGAACCCTATGTTCACCCGCATGTCGCCATGGCAACACCCCTCCATGTGAAGCCTTAGCCTCGGTGGATGGTCGATCTCCAGCACCCTCGCAAACGCTTCGGGGAGACGAAGGCGGCTGCGCGGCGGCCCGGGCCGTTGCAGGATAAATTCTAGCGCCGAATCCCCAACATGACTGCTCGACGAAGCAGGAGGAGATGGTGACGCGGGTGTCCCCCGTCTGCGCCTGCCTCTGCCTCGGCCACCTCGACCACCGCGACCCCGGCCGGCGCCTCTACCTCCAGCGTGGCCTTCACCTTGGGCGTCCGGCTCTTCTTTGAACGCCGCCACCAGCTAGCGTGAGGAAGCCCTGGTCGCCTCCCCAGGGGCACGGCCACGACCACGCCCTCTCGCCATGACGAAGGGAAGGAAAGGTATTGGACGGAGAGAAGATGGATGTGAGAAGACGATGTACTTCTCCCCTTATATATAAAGGGACTAGGCCAAACGAGCCCGGGCGCGACCACCCTAATCAGCCAATCCAACCGCAGGAGGCACGAGGAAATATGACCGACTCACTGCCCCAATCAACGATGCCCGGCTACCCGCCCTAGAAATAAAGCCCACGCCTTCAGTGTCCAGCGCCTGCCCTCCCGGATGCATGCAGGACATGTGGCGGACGAGCCAGGACTCAGATGGTGAGTGGAGTGGCCGTTTCACACCCTGTGGTCGTTGGGCATGCGCGCCATGACGGCCACGACCCAAGTCTACTTAGTAAATGAGCCCCGCCTCTGCATCTCCCTCTATTTTTGTGAGAAGAACACGGACCGCCTCTTTACTATTGAAACCACGGAGTGACGCAAGCGTGCTACGGTCACTCTGCGCATGACCTCCGCGTCACGCACGACCCCCACGTCGCGCATTCAACACGGGTCGTGGGGAAGCGTAACCAGCGAAGAGGTTACAGTAGTAAAAACTCCGCCCCGCGTGCCAGCGCACCGTTTTGAGCCCATCCCAACAATGCGTTGTGCTTATGTGTGGCCCAGGCTCGGGGGCTCTTGTCGGTGCAAAAAAGTAGGGGCTCTCTTTTGTGCCCCTTTACCTGTGCACAGGTAGTCAGAGCCGCACCCGCGACCACTCTTAACATGGCAGAGGAGGGAAGCAGAAGTGCAAGGCTACCAAAGCAATGCTCTAACCAAGGGTGCAGAAGACGGAGCGATTAGATAGGCTTCCTCCCGGCAAGACCCTTGTCGGGGCGACCTACATAGCCCCGGCAAGAGCCTTGCCAGGGCAGCTCGCCCAGCACCAACATCACAGCCACCCTTGAGCCTGAGAGTTTCGACGCCATCGACAGCATTGGAACCAAGGCTCTGGAAGTGCCTTCATGGTGGCATGCAGATCTTTGTGAAGACAGAGAGCGTACAAATCCTAGATGAGGACCAGAAGACAAGACAATCGCAAGGCTCCTTGCCGAGGATGCCCACGAGGCCCTGGCAAGGCTCCTTGCCAAAGAAACTTGCAAGGCCCCAGCAAGACTCTTGCCTAGGGTGCTCACAAGACCCCGACAAGACCCTTGCCAGGAATATACGAGAGACCGCGGCAAGAACTTGCCGCCCCGTCACCGCCCCAGCTCACCGGCCAACCCAACAGTTGAAGCAAGTACCCACGTGGCAGTATGTGGGTACTAATAAAACCATCCAAACACTTGCATTGTGGCATACAGATCTTCGTGAAGACCCTACCACCACGCCAACTCAACAGCCAACCAGCCTACGTGGCGCTGCATGCCTCGTTGGCCTGGACGCGTGTCGGAGCAAGGCAGAGCGGCGACAGATGGGACGGGCCTCGTTAGCGCCCCGATAAAACAAGTGGACACCTAAGTAGCGCATTTAATGCAGTTTGTCCTATAATGACAGGCGATAAGCTTGTACACTGTATACCTTGCCACCTCCTGTGTGCCACTATGGCAGCCCCTTTTGACTATAAAAGGAGGACCGAGGCGTACTGGAGAGGGATTCAGATCTTTTGGACGACACACGCATCGTACCTAGTTCAAGAACTCAAGAACACACAAATATACACCAAAGCAGGACTAGGGTATTAGGCATCCTCGCGGCCCGAACCTGGGTAAATGATCCTCGTGCTGGCTTCTAGACCCGCTCTTTGCACAACCTCGAGCCCGCCAACCATAGCAAAAGGGATCCATGTGATCCCATAGGTGTCGTTTCCCCCGACATTAATGTTACCCTCCACTGTGACTAGTCTTATGGGAAAAGCCGGGGAAGAGACGACTTATTTTTTAAGCCGCCAAAAGAATAGGCCCTAGGAGTAGTAGCTAGGGATACTAGGAGTGGTAGCTAGGGATCGAGTGTGCGAGATGAACCGGAGAAAGTAAATGCAGAGAGATGAAATGCAAAAAAGACGGAGGGATGTGATGGTTGGTTGTTCGTTTATTTTACCAGGACACTAATTACTGGGAGTGGTTGCCCTCTACACTAGTACTACATCGGTCATGGTTTATTAGTCCCCCATTGAATTTCACTAAAGATTTAACCGACAAAATGTTAGTGCATGTCAACAAAAACTATATCGTTGGATTCGTATTTGAACATAGTTTTCAATGATATAATTTTAGGTGACATGCATTAGCATTTATCTTACTATATATAATGTTAGTTCAATTTTTGGTCGTACCAATCTATAGGAAGGTGCCAGTGCGTTGCACGGAACAGTGAAATGCATTGATCAGGGAGTTGTTTTTTTTTTGACAAAGTATGTGGGGGTCATCTCATGTGTAACGGGTATCGATAGGTTTCTTTGGATATTATTTCATCTCTAGAGCTCACAAACATCCGGGTGAAATAGATAAAAAAAGTATCTTTTGCAAACAAAAGCGTTCGTTCAACTATTCAATCTACATCCAAAACTTGTGAAGAAATAACACTTATTGTGCTTTGCAAGAAATGATCTTTAAGAATTAGTTCTTGAGTATCAATTGTTATACATGTTGGCTACAGATGACATGGCAGTTTCTTATAGTAAACAGTTGGCTATACTATTAAGTATTAACCATGCCCTTATACACCTAGACGAAGGCATTAAATCCGGATGACTTGGAAGGGGGCAGAGGAGATGTAAGAAATGGTTCATCATAAGTCTTTCACCAGTACTGTAGTAAAAATTTCATACATGGAAGTCTCCACATGCTTAGACAACGGATTACATTGAGCGAGGACTAATGATCAACATTTAACTTCGTAATGCATGTGTCTAGGTGAACCTCCTTGGAGTCCCCGTGCACATTGTTGGGTGTCAAATCATACCGTGCATCTTCCATATCAACATTGGCGGTAAGGTCCCAGCTCGGCACAGTCCTAGTCAGCTTGACGTAGCCAGTGTCGCCGACCACTTACCTCCGAGGGGAAGTAATAGTGAGCATGCACCCGTACATCAGCCTCGTCTCAGTGTCGCCCCTGATGCACACTACAGATATGGGGCGACAACCTGTGCAGGCCTCGTTGGTGCCCACAATCAAGAGGAAGATGTTGATGTCCTCCTCCGACACTAGCAGCCCGCAGTGATCCTCTAGCGACTCCGGCACGGTGAACGGGTAGCACATCTCGTACTTGATGTTCTCCGCTAAGGGCCAATAGTGATTGCCGCACGCCTGTGTGAGGTGATGCACGATGTCTGCCGGCGAGCCCCAAAACGGCATCGGGCACTCATAGCAGTAGACGAAGCGCTCCTTGGAGGCAATGAGCATGCCATGCACGAAATGGGACTGACTGTAGGGGACGTTCCGCCAGCTGAGCAAGTTACGACGAGATTTTGTCCGAATAAGCACAAAATAAATCATGCCCGCTATAACAAAGATTATACTAATCATGTGGACTAGCATAGTAGATGAACATATTGAATCTAGGACACAGACTAGAAACATGAATTCTACCACGATTTCAAACAGGAAGGACATAAACACATACGCAGGGGCGGAGCCAGGGGGACGAGCAGGGGCTTGCCCCCCCCCCCCCAACGATCAACAATTTTAGTAGAAGCAACTAGTAATTATCAACAAGATTCGATCAATATACGTACTCGGCCCCCCCATACTCAAATCCTGGCTCCGCCACTGCACATACGTGCAATGGGAGCAGCACCGTTGGCGTTGAGGTTGTCGCCCATGTCATTGAGGAAGAGGTTGGCGAGGTTGGGGAAGAAGTCGTCGTGGGTGAAGTCATCGCTACCAGTAGTCACGAGAGTGCTCTCCCCAAATTTCAACAGCACCCGCTGAATGGAGCGCAGGAGGGAGTGGCTGTAGGGGACGTTGTGGCCGCCGAATGGAGCGCATGAGTAGCCCACGAAGCAGTAGATGGTGCTCCTCCCTAATCTCTACTCCTATCTCTATTTATACTACTCTTCTTTGTTTTTTATAATATACTAGTTAGCTGTCAAATCGAATAGTACTGCGTCGTCCGCTACACGCCCGGCTGAACACGCATACTCGCCTCCATCAAACCCCTTCGTTAAACCCGCATGCAAACCGAGAAACCTACTCCGGCCCGCTGGAGGAAATTTGCCGGTTGCCATTGGAGAATAATAGAGTCACGTCCAATCAATTTGAGTTAATTGAATGTATGATTCTCCCTATATAACAAGTTAATCCATCCTTAATCTTCTATTCTAAGTACTCTGTGGGTTCCACTGTCAGTACAGTATACATGACTTGCTGGCTAGCTACCAGATTCGTACAAAATGTTAAAGTGAAACAAATCCATCCTTAATCTTGTATTCTATGTACTCTATGGGTTCCACTGCCGGTACAGTAGCGAAAGAAGTATATATTAAAAAATATAAAAAGCTAAAGTTTAGGTTAGAATTCTAACTCAGGTCATCATGCTGCGAGCATCCGGCCTACGTGTTCGTTGCCAACAATGGAAGACATAAACCTTTATAACAATGAGCCCATCCGTTGCAAGGGATCCAAAGTAGAATAAAACATAATCACAAATTTGAAAGAAAACAGTTTAGTTTTGATATACATATCACTAAAAATATCTTATGTTTCACTCCAAATATATTCTTTGGGCTGTTTTGATGAAGTAAGGGAGGAATGTGGTCGGTTTGAAGATACTAAGGGGTTTTGTGTAAACTAGAGTAGAGAAGTGGGAATTGTTGCAAAAGGCCACAACTTACATCACAGCCGTTAGATGAAGATCTAATGGTCAGAAATGGCGGATGGCAGACACACCATCATCACCAACTGAGTCTTTTATAGGAGTAGTAGTTGAGAAAAAACCGAGTTGGTAATGATGGTGTGCCTACCATCTTATAATATAAACTGTCCGATCTATATCTGAGAGATAGAAAGCAAACAATTACAATTTTACAAAAGATACCCGCACCTCTCTCCACATTTACAGATAAGGCCTTCCCTTGTTCATCCTTATCTCCCACAACCTCATTGCTGAGTAATTAAAAAAGGATGTCTCTGGAACAATCTGGCATTGTGGCTGCTGCCGGCGCCGTCCATCCCCATGCCTCCGCCCAGTCCGACCACCAGTCACCACCATGCCCCACTCCTCCTCACCTTTCTCGAGATATCATTATTTTGATGAAATGGTTGACATACCATTTTCTAATAAAATTCTCAAGATATCATTAGTTTTTACACATGGCATTACTCCTGCATGGGTCAATCACCACATGTGTTTTGTAAACAAATCATCTTGATGTTCCGTGCAATGGACAGGCATCTTGCTATTTTTTCTGCATATAATTCCAAACACCATGTAGACACGGTCTTTGACCATTTTACAACTATGTTACTATCACTCTTAGTGGTCAGCCGGTGCAAGTTATAGCCCCGGGTATTTTAACCATTTTTTAGTAATGATATCTGGCGATTGTTTGCCACGAGCACACTCCTGGCAAATTCCACGTAACCGTCAGATTTCCATCCGACGGTGGCCTATTTTTGTAGTCGGGCATTGCACTTTGTAACTATTTTAGATTAGAATATACTACTCCTCCAGTCCTACTCCACTACTACTCTAGTCAAGCAAGTTAGGGCATAGTAATAGGTACTGTAGGGAGTACCAGTACTGTGATAACTCAAGCAAGTTGTCTGGCATCGATATGACCCTACACTATTGGTTTGTTTCTCGTATGTCAAGCGGCGTGCTGTAGTCATCATCACCTGTCCACTTCCCGTAGCACATATTCGCTTCTCCACCTTTGTCCGCACATAATCTCGTCCAATCTTCCATCCCCACTAAGGTGCCTCCCCCTTGTCTGAATCCCAAGCACTAACAATGGCAGAACCGAGCAGCATCTGCCGAAAGAGGGGATGGAATTCGCTCCCCACAGAGGTAATCAAGCTCATTGTTTCGTGTGTGGACAATCTCAGTACCATGCCGCTCGCCGCGCGCTCGTCGGGGCTGTACCGTTTACTCAAAGCCCTCAGGCCGGAGCTTTTTAAGCCAGCTCCTTACTTGCTGATGCCGCCTGATCTTCAGAAACGGCATGTCACGCAGCATAACGAGCGTAGGGTGGCGAGCATCAACCCCCTTGACTGCAATCCGATCCTCGTCATGCTCAACTACATTAATGGTATGTACTGGGTTGGCATGAACACGTCTTGGATGGTGCTCGTCGACAGTCGCAGCAGCTGGGTGCTCGTGGAGGTCTACACCCAGTGATTGATCCCCTTCCTTCGATTAACACTGCACTACTTTGGCACCGCGTCCTAGAATACTTGGAATCTTAAAGTATCCAACATGATACCAAGTTTAATTTGCTCAAGGTTGTAATCTACCAAGTGCCCACAAGATCTGTGAATTATAAAGCCTTCAGGCTAATTGTGCTCTTCAACCGCGGTCTCGCCTATCTGACAGGTCACTGCGGTAAGTGGATAAATCTGCACGTCCATCGCAGGATCATACATCCTCCATGGTTGTCTGATGCCATTGAACACAAGGGCTTCATTTTTTTTATCGACTCCTTCTATGGCTGGACATATTGCTGGCCTACTCCAGTCATTGCTACAAACGGCTGTTACAGCAGCATGTTACTTTCCTATGATATCATGATGGCTTTCTTATATTACTGTCAACATTTACTAAAAAATATTCATGCTCATAACATGCTATTCTTAAGATTGACTACATTAAGATCCATTTTTTATTTGAGTCCAACTTGATATGATGTTGTAGGACGCCTGGTGTCCCTACCCTTCCTAATCGCAGAACCTTTCAAAGAAAAGCGGCATGGTAGTTGCAGGTGGTTCCTGGCTCGATCAGACGATGGCGAACGATTGATGATCATTCGCACATACTAGACGTGTTGTTTCGCGGAATACAATCACGATCACTGCAAGGTCTTTGACCAGGATCCCAGCTTTTCTGGGCCTTCAGGAATTTTTGACTGGAGGCTGGTAGTTAGCCTTAGTACACACTCTCTATTTCTTGGACTGAATTATCCGATTAACCAGGAGATAACCGACGGCAAGGATCATGATGACAGCGCAGTTTCGTTCATCAGGCAAAACTGTGTGTACACAACGTACCATGCGTCTCTGTACGCACCATACCCTGATATGTGCCGCCACGCTCTGCAGCCCAAAGTAGGAGAGAGGGTTGCAAGTATCAGACTTTGACCTGCTGGCTGGAGTTTCCCCCGTCAAGGACCCATTTGGTTCATGCTGTCAGCCAATCTCCACAGCTTAATAAATAGTAACATCTAACTGAGCAAGTTAGTTAGATGCGTACACTTTGTGTAGTAGGATCTTTTATTTAGTTTGATACATACACTTGTTCTTTTTTGGTAGCCCTTTTGTAATGATGGTTGATGTTTGGTTTGGAAGAGAGAGCTGCATCTTTACTCTTCTGGCCTGCTTACTGCTTCTGTTGCACCCCCAGCCCTGGTTGCTGCTGCTGCTGTTTTCAATGTACAATCAGTAGTATATTTCGTCTGTTGGTTGAATAAATGTGTTGTTAGAACGACAAACACAATGTTTCAGAACACATTGCACGGTTTGATTCTTTAGTGCCCCGTACCATATGTAGCGCATACTATTTTTGGTACGGAACACATTTTCCACTTGTTGATAACATGCAGCCCACTGATGAAGGCCTAAAAGAGGAGCCCATAATTAACTGGTAGGGAGGCTCTCACATGAATCCGGCCCAGGTACATGCTCATGTTCCCCTAAACATAAATAAGTAAATAAATAAATAAATAAATAAAGCTAAATGCTCATGCACCAATTCTTTAAATTCACGATTTAACAGGTGGATATTATTTCCTACGATAGTGTCGTTACATTCAGTCGATATTATTCTTAGGCAAAGATAGCGACCAGTCTTCTTTCTCCCACCATTTTCTTCCTGCAACCAGCGGACCCATGCAAATCGTAGTCAACGTCGTAAATAGTTCTGGTCCATTTTTATTTTTCCATAAGAATGTCCAACCCAGCCCAGCACATTGGCAACAGCACTGTATCCTCTGCCTTGGTGCGCTCGCCGCAGTGCCGACATCCGGCCCTGTCAACATAGTGAATCGGGAGAGGACCATAGTTGTGAGTATGACAGTACTGACCCACCAGATCCACTCCCGAACACAAGAAAGCGCCTCTTTTACTACTCAGATGCACCCCTCATTTTATTACTCTAACCCACCCTGCTGATATCACGGACCCACATCATTTTGAACGTATAGTCAATTAACGATAGAATTACACAACTTTTTTTGAGTAGTAATTCGGAGAAGCAGGCTATAAACTGGGTTGTGCGGTCTCTGCGGCACGTCTAACAACATGACTAGCCCAGCAGTTTTTTCTTTGGGAAAATAGGTAGCCCAGTATTTATTTTTGAAGAATACCCAAGCTAGGCCTATTTGTTTTCTCCGACTTACTCGGCTGCAAATATTTCAAGACAAGGAGGGAAGCATTCCGGCCTGGCCAAAGAGTATGGTCAGTGTCTGTTAAATGTAATATCAAAGGGGTTGAAAAATCCAAAAAAATCTAGCAAATAGGAAATTAGTTTCTTTGTTCTTCACTGATATTTTATATTTCATTGGATTTAACATGGCATAGTACTAATTTATTTTTAAATTTGTTTTAGTATGGCTACTAATTTTTGGATTAAGAATATTTTGTTCCCTAGCAAAAATTTGTGAATTTTCAAAATTTCGCACATATTTAGTTCAATTTTTTAACCCTTGTAGTGACAAAAAATGGGCAACAATTCTAAAAATGGAAAATGGGCTTCAATAAATTCCATATGAATTAGAAAATGAGTACAAATTATAAAAATAATAGAAAATGGGATTCCTCCAATAGCTGACGTGCTTCTTCAATCTCTGATCTTCCTGCTCCAGCCGCCTAAACTAGCGCCGGCGGGACTGCCTGCTCCTACCTCTTGTGGCCCGTTGTGATGCCATGCAGGCTTAACCGGCCCACCCTACTCCCTCCGCTGGCCTGGCCGCACGCAATCAACATCCTCCTTATTACGCGAAAAAATGATTCCTCCCACTGACATCTGGGGTGCAACGGTTGGGAGGCTGACCTGTGGGCCTACTAAGTTGACGCATATGTAGGGTTGTCAACTTAGTCAACAAACGATTTTAGCAGCAATGACCGTTGGATTTGAATCGAACGGTCCTCCTGCTTCTTCAATCGTTGATCTTCTTGCTCCAGCCGCCGAAAGCAGCGCCGGTCATGCCGCCTGCTCCTGCCTCCCATCGCCGGCTGTGCTGCCGCAGAGGTCTCACCGCTCCCTACTACTCCCATCGCTGGCCAGGCCCTGCGGCGATGGTCGCGTCACACCACAGCCAAACCAGTGAACCCTCGTACTCCTCTCCGCGTGGCCATCCACTTCCGCGTCATCCCCGACTCCGCATTGTCCCCTTCCTAGGCCTCACCATCGTCCACCGCCTTGGTACTCTCGCCACGGCATGGTCAATGTGGTCAAGGAACGACTTCCATCGGAAGAGTACTGTACATGGAGAGGCTGACAATTGGGTCCACGGCCGCAGCAATGAAGTGCCTCCTTATTACGCGCAAAATAATGATTCCTCCACCTGACAGCAGGGACCCACCGGACGGGCCATCGTATTTCACAAAAAAAATGTTTCCCCTGACTGCTGGGACCCACCAGCTACATCTTCGCACGCAAGGAAGTGCGTGACAGTCGGGACCAACCTGGCCGAAGCATACGTAGCATTGTCATTCTGGTCTCCAATTTGTATGTACATACGATCGGTCTGTCTACAGGCTGCAGCGATGAACCATGGTCATGCAAGGAAGGGCACATGTCGTAGTAGAGGCACGCACGTGTCGTAGTAGAGGCGCACACGTAGCATGTACACGTACATACAGCAGCCAGGATGCAAGAAAGTAAATACGGCCAAGTACGTACATACGGGCGGGGTATCGAACGCCTACTCGCGCATACGACTTGTGTACATGGCTTGGTCGGAAAGGAGAAACTGCATCATCGTTGTGCTCATGGGGAGGCAACGGAATGCGTCGTATTCATCGGGAGGCAACGGAATGCATGCTGTTCATCGGGAACCAACCGGCTTGGACGGAACAGGCGATGGAAACGAGGCTTGGCGTACCGCAGAATGGAGGAAACGGCTTTATGTTCGACCAGCCATGGTGGAAACATGATCCTGTTCATCGGGAGGGGTCTGGCGTACCGCAAAATGAAGGAAATGGACCTCCTACGGTCGACACGGGGTCCTGTTGATCCGGAGGGGTCTGGCGGACCGCAAAACGGAGGAAATGGACTTGTGTTGGAGCACGACGGTCGAAACGGGGGTCATGTTCATCGGGAGGGGTGTGGCGTACCGCAAAACGGGACTCCACGGGATACTGTTCATCTCCACCGTCGACCTCCCCCACCCTCCGCGGGCTATTGTTCATCCATCGTCGACCTCCTCCAGCCTCCACCTGCGACTCTTCATCCACAGGCTCCTGTTAATCCAGCCTCCACCGGCTACTGTTCAACCAGCCGTCTCCACGGGGTCCTGTTCAACCACCCCTCCATGGGCTACTATTCATCCAGCCCTCCACCGGCTACTGTTCAACAAGCCCTCCACTGGCTACTGTTCAACCAGGCCTCCACGGGGTCCTGTTCATCCACCGGCTCGATCAATCGGGGGTACTGTTCATCCAGCGGCAATGGCCTCTACTACCACGGGTTCCTGTTCATCCAACCCCCACTGGGAACTGTTCATCCAAAGCCCCCAACAACACTTACTGTTCATCCATAGGCAGTATCGATCGGCTTCAGTTAGCAGCAGTAGCGAAGGAATCGCTCGATTGGGTTCAGTTAACAGCCATCGATCGATCGCTCAGGTTCAGTAACGCGTAGCCTATAGTGCAAACGCTCGGGTTCAGTTGGAGCCCAACGCCTCGCATACACATGCATACGTACGAGATAAACACACATCACTCGGCCCCGACCACCCACCGTAACCGGGAACTCCGTGATATTTTCCTCTCCCTCGCTTCTACCATGATTTTTTTAATCATGGACGGCCCAAAGAATGTCATGCAACTGCGTCTCCGGCCCGCCCAGGACGAAAATCCCATTTTCTATCATGATTTTTTGTCATAGAAGTAGGACCCCACCACATCTATGATGATACCGGGTTTTGTCACAATTATCATCATAGAAGTGTCATAAGTATGACAGAAAAAATTTCGTTCGGCCCAAAATGTCACGGATGTGTCTTTTTTTTGTAGCGAGTGATTCCTACACCAATTAGTGAGGAAGCTTATGATGATGATCATGAAACTTCCGATCAAGTTACTACCGAATCTCGTAGGTTAACCAGAGTATGATCCGCACCTGAGTGGTACGGTAATCCTGTTCTGCAGGTCATAATACTTAACCATGACGAACCTACGAACTATGAGGAAGCAATGATGAGCCAAATTTCTGATAGATGGCTTTAGGCCATGAAATCTGAGATAGAATCCATGTATGAGAACAAAGTGTGGACTTTGGTGGACTTTCGCCATGATTGATAATCCATTGAGAATAAATGGATCTTCAAGAGGAAGACAGACGTTGATACTAGTGTTACTATCTACAAAGCTCGACTTGTCGAAAAGGGTTTTTGACAAGTTCAAGGTGTTGACTATGATCAGATTTTCTGACTCCTATCGACGCTTAAAGTCTGCCTGAACCATGTTAGCAATTTCCACATTTATGAAATCTGACAAATGGATGTCAAAACTGCATTCCTTAATGGATTTATTAAAGAGAGTTGTATATGATACAACCAGAAGATTTTGTCAATCCTAAAGGTGTTAACAAAGTGTGCAAGCTCCAGGGATCCATATATGGACTGGTGCAAACATCTTGGAGTTGGAATATATGCTTTGCTGAGTTGATCAAAGCATATAGTTTTATACAGACTTGCGGTGAAGCTTGTATTTACAAGAAAGTGAGTGGGAGCACTACAGACTTTCTGATAACTATACGAAAATGACATATTGTTGATCGGAAATGATGTAGAATTTTCTAGAAAGCATAAAGGAGTGTTTGAAAGGAGTTTTTCAAAAAAGACCTCAGTGAAGCTGCTTACATATTGTGCATCAAGATCTATAGAGATAGATCAAGACATTTGATAAGATTTTTCAATGAGTACATACCTTGACAAGATTTTCTAGTAGATCAAAATGGAACATTCAAAGAAGGAGTTCTTGCCTGTATTGCAAGGTGTAAAGTTGAGTAAGACTCAAAACACAACCACGACAGAAAATAGAAAGAGAATGAAAGTCATTCCCTATGCCTCAGCCATAGGTTCTATAAAATATGCTATGTTGTGTACCAAACCTATTGTGTACCTTTCCATGAGTTTGTCAAGGGTGTACAATATTGATCCAAGAGTGGATCACTAGACAACGGTCAAACTTGTCCTTAGAAGACTAAGGAGATATTTCTCGGTTATGGAGGTGATAAAGAGTTCATCGTAAAGAGTTATGTTGATGCAAGCTTTTGCACCGATCTGGATGACTCTGAGTCTCAATCTAAATACATATTGAAATTGGGAGCAATTAGCTAGAGTAGCTCCATGCAGAGCATTGTAGACATAGAAAATTTGCAAAATACATACGGCTCTAAATGTGACAGACCCATTAACTAAGCTTATCTCACAAGAAAAACATGATCACACCTTAGTACTATTTGGGTGTTAATCACATAGCTATGTGAACTATATTATTAACTCTAGTAAAACCCTATGGGTACTAGTAACATGGCCATGTGAACTAATCACATAAAGATGTGAACTAGTGGTGTTAAATCACATGATGATGTGAACTAGATTATTGACTCTAGTGCAAGTGGGAGACTGAAGGAAATATGCCCTAAAGGCAATAATAAAGTTGTTATTTATATTTCCTTATATCATGATAAATGTTTATTATTCACGTTAGAATTGTATTAATTGGAAACTTGATACATGTGTGGATACATAGACAAAACAAAGTGTCCCTAGTATGCTTCTACTTGACTAGCTCGTTAATCAAAGATGGTTAAGTTTCCTGACCATAGACGTGTGTTGTCATTTGATGAACGGGATCACATCATTAGGAGAATATGTGATGGACAAGACCCATCCGTTAGCTTAGCATAATTATCATTAAATTTTATTGATATTGCTTTCTTCATGACTTATACATATTCCTCTGACTATGAGATTATGCAACTCCCGAATATGGGAGGAACCCCTTTTGCATTGTCAATCATCATAACGTAACTGGGTGATTATAAAGATGATCTACATGTGTCTCCGAAGGTGTTTGTTGGGTTGGCATAGATCAAGATTAGGATTTGTCACTCTGAGTATAGGAGATGTATCACTGGGCCCTTTCGGTAATGCACAGCACTATACACCGTGCAAGCAATCTGACTAAACAGTTAGTTACAGGATGATGCATTACAGAACGAGTAAAGAGACTTGCCGGTAACGAGATTGAACTAGGTATGATGATACCGACGATCGAATCTCGGGAAGTAACATACCGATGACAAAGGGAATGACGTATGTTGCTATGCGGTTTGATCGATAAAGATCTTCGCAGAATATGTCAGAACCAATATGAGCATCTAGGTTCCGCTATTGGTTATTGACCGGAGATATGTCTCGGTCATGTCTACATAGTTCTGGAACCCGTAGGGTCCACACGCTTAACGTTCGTTGACGATTTGTATTATGAGTTATGTGATTTGATGACCGAAGTTTGTTCGGAGTCCTGGATGAGATCACACACATGAAGAGTAGTCTCGAAATGGTCGGGAGGTAAAGATTCATATATTGGAAGGTTATATTTAGACATCGAAATGGTTCTGAGTGATTCAGATATTTTACCGGAGTACCGAGGGGTTACCAGAATCCCCCGGGGGAAGTATTGGGCCTATTGGGCCATATTGGAGGAGAGGAGAAAGGCCACGTGAGGAGGGGCGCCCCCTTGCCCAAAATGAATTGGACTAGGGGAGTGGGGCGGCCCCCTTCTTTCCTTCTCCGTCTCTCTCCCTTCCCCTTTTCCTCTCCAGTGGAAGGAAGGAGGAGGGGGCCGAATCCTACTTGGCCTAGCAGTCCAAGTAAGACACCCCCTGTGGCGCGCCCCCTTGGCTGGCCACCTCCTCCTCCCCCCCATTATATACAGAGGCGGGGCACCCCAAAGGCACAACAGACAATCTCTTAGCCGTGTACGGTGCCCCCCTCCACAGTTTAACACCACAGTCATATCATCGTAGTGCTTAGGTGAAGCCCTGTGCCGGTAACTTCATCATCACCATCGCTAAGCCGTCGTGCTGACAGAACTCTCCCTCATCCTCAACTGGATCAAGAGCTCGAGGGACACCATTGTGCTGAACGTGTGCTAAACACAAAGGTGCCATATGTTCGGTACTTGGATCGGTTGGATCGTGAATACGTTCGACTACATCAACCGCGTTACTAAACGCTTCCGCTTTCGGTCTATGAAGGTACATGGACACACTCTCCCCTCTTGTTGATATGCATCTCCTAGTTAGATCTTGCATGATCGTAGGAAATTTTTGAATTACTATGTTCCCCAACAGGCTCACCTCGATCTGGATCGAGGACAACTACGGGTTGTGGTAGGCCCGTTGGGGAAAACGAGGGAGAGTGGGTATATTTGGATCGAGGAGAAGGTGGCTGGGCGGTGGAAATTGTATCAGGAGTGATCCCAGGGAAGAAGATGAGAGGGGGTTGGCTGGCTACGCAAGGAAAATGGGTGAGGTTTTCAGGCGGTCGTAGCTGAGGGATTCATTTGATGGATGGGACTGATCCTAGGACGAGGGTTAGCATGTTTAAGTAGGTAAGGGGCAGATTTTGGATCCTCCGATTAGATCGGACGATGGAGAAGAAAATGCTTTGGGGGCCCAAACAAATAACTGAAGATGTTTTAGGGATGTTTGGGGATGATCTGGACCCATCGGTCACGACTGCCCGGGTCGAGTCCGGGAGAAGTTTCGGACTAGCTTGCGAGGGTCTGAGAGAGGTCGACAAAGAGAAGGGGCTTGGCAAAAGGTCAACGGAGACAAAGAGAGAAGCAGAAACTACAGATGACAACGATTTCATGAAAACATGCGGATGCAATGTGGGTGATGCGATGATGAATGCAACAAACAAATAAATTGCATGGCGACAACGAAATAACTGGAAGGCTACTGGAGCGTCGGTCTCGGGTCGTCACAACACTCATCCACTTACAAGAGATCTTGCCCCGAGATCTAGGGATGAAAAACGGAAGAGAAAGAGAAGAGGTAAAGCTAAGTTGCTTCTTGACAAATGAGTGAAACCAAAGAAAAAGAAGGACATAATTTGGACAACACTCAGGTTGAACATGGAAGGAATAGAACATGAACTTGACAAGACGATATGAAGGTTCGAAGAAATCAACCTCACAATACATTTGAACAAGTGAATGGTCAATTAGATACTTGAACAAAAGAACGGAGAAGAAATAACATCTTCTACCACAAATGAACTTGAAGAGCAAGCTTACGAAGAAGGGTTGAACGGAGTTGTTGGAAAATAAACAAAAGATATGATTTCCAATGGTCTTATGGAAAACATCCCAAAATTATGAGGTGAAAACCTTCCACTAACGAAATCAATTAATTTGATTGAGAACACCAAAGAGATGGAAAACTTCTTCCACCAAGATGATAAAGAGATAACTTGGATCAATGATAGCACCACAATTAGCTATATACCATAGGGAAGGATTTAGGTGAAATCTATACCAAGATAACCTCCAATTAAGAAACGATGGGATTAAATATCTCATTCTTGACAAATCTTCTTCGAGACACCTCGTGAATAAAGAATGTTACAACACCATCTCAAGAGTGCATGGAGGAAGAATTGCACTTCGGAATGCAACATGAAGAATACTTGATCTCGTCGAACAAGAATCTTGAAGAACACTTTGAGAGTGAATTAAATCCTAAATGAACCACTGTTGGGAAAAATTTACAGGGGTATGCATTTTCCCCGGACTCGTGCACAGACAAGACAAGGCCAAGATAGAATACAAGAAATCAAGGGATCCAGAGGAACCAACACGCAGTCTAGGGAGACCAAGGTCAAGTGAGAAGAGCTAGATATCGGCAAGAGAAGGGCCTCCCTTGCCGGTCAGGGGAGCCCGACAAGGGGCAAGGTCACCACAAGGAGCAGGCAACCGAGGCACCCCGGCAAAGCCTGCTGGGGGCCCGAAGGGGCAGAACCACCCCACCAACCACTCAAGCGCAACCCACGTCGTCAATCAATGAGGTGTCAAGCCGCAAGATGATTAAGTGGCAGCCGTTTGCCACATTGCAGCCATTTCCTATAGATGAAGCCTACGGATGACACCCGTCCTGCGATGTGTCAAGGAAACAGGCGCAGAGCTGGCAAGATAGCCCGGCAAGCCTTGCCGGGGAACCAGTGATTTGACACCAAGCGGCGCATTTAATACAACCTGTTTGCCCGCAAAGTTAGGTATGATACCACTGTTCGGTATCATATCAGTGGATAATGACTACTTTGGCATTCTGGTGACCCCTTAATCTATAAAAGGAGGCCCATGGCACCTGTAGGAGGGCTTAGAAGGTTGGAAAGTTGATGAACCCAAGCCACCATACGCGCATAGTCGCTGCGGCCCCGAGGTGAACCCTGCCGCGCAAGTGTACTACGCATCACCACATTAACTCCACCATCAATCCACCAAAGAAGGAGTAGGGTCTTACGCCTCGCGGCGGCCCGAACCTGGATATATTTCATGTGTGCTCTCCACCGTGCTGCCATACGCTAGTCTACTCTTTGTGAAACGTGACGTCCCCCTACCGAACCAGCAAGGGGCCGCCCGGCCCCATAGGTGGTTTGGGACATCCCGTGACATCTTTAGAGCACCAGGTAGGGGGCTCTCTTGCATGAACCTGAAAGTGTGCACAGCACATCATCTTCATCACCTTCCTCATCTTCGACGGTGCCATCGACTATGGCGCCTGCGGAGGCGCAGAAGCGGGGTTGGGGAAGATCCACACTCGCACCATGTTGTCGCTCTCCAAGATTTTTCGTAGCAACAGTTGTCGGCGTTCTGGGAACGGGGGTCCCCAGACTTGCCTGCCTGCGGCCTGTGGCATGGCTCAAAGGGGGCCCAGCACGGCCCATCTTCATCAACACAGACAATTGCTGGGGGAAACCGAAATTCGACATTTGGCGCGCCAGGTAGGGGTGCACCGAAGTTTTCCCTTCCGCCACCGCAACGACCTGCCTCGCGATGAGTAGCGCGTCGCCCGCTCCGGCCGCCGGCGCCAGCACGGGGGCCAGGGGGCTCCGAGCCCTGGCCACAGCCCTGCAACGGGTATGGTGGCCGGACAAGTTCAAGCCGACGACGCCGCCGTGCTACGGCGGCGCGACTGATCCGCTGGCCTTCTTGTTGGCGTACGAGGAGGCCAACCTCGAAGCTGGAGGTGACGATAGGGTCATGGCCAACTGGCTCCCCATGGCCCTCACCGGCGCTCCGCGCGCATGGCTGCTCCACCTGCCTGTAGCCTCCATGGTCTCTTGGGAAGAGCCCTGCGGCCTCTTCTCCGCCCATCACGCTACACCAACACCCCCGGGCGTCGCGACCCTCCTGGGCGGCTCGCAGGCGCCGCCTACAAGTCACCACGTCAAGTCGTTCATCCGCCGGGTCAGCGCCGCTTCCACGCGGCAGGGGGCTCTCCCGGACCGGGCGGCGCCCAAGGCCGGCCTGACCTTCAGCTCGGAGGACCACCCCTCCAACTCGGCCTGCTCGGGTGCGCTCCCCATGCTGTGCACCCCCAACATCTGCCAGGTGGCTGTCACCAGAACTCTCATCGATGGCGGTGCGGGCCTCAGCGTGCTCTCGGTCGAGGCCTTCAACCTCCTCTGCATACCCCTAGAACGGGTGCAACCTAGCCGGCCCTTCTCAGGCGTTGGGGGCGGATCATCCAGCTCCTTGGGACAGATCCGGCTCCCAGTAACCTTCGGCACCTACAGCAACTTCCGCACGGAGCTGGTCGACTTCGACATCGCCCCCATCGGCCTCCCCTACAACGCCATCCTCGACTACCCAGCGCTGGCCCAGTTCATGGCCGCGACGCACCCGGCGTACAACCTCATGAAGATGCCCGGGAGCAGCGGTGTCCTCACCATGCACGGGGACACCGGAGACGCGCTGCGGGTGCTCAAGCTCGCCTTCAAGACGGCGGCGTCGGCACAGCCCGCCAACTCGGAGACCACCGAGCCCAAGGGGGCTGCACTCGCCAAGAAGAAATAGTTGTTCACCCAAGACAAGGCAGAAACCAAGCAGATACCCATCGATGAGGAGGGGTCCACCAACGCCACTTTCACCATAGGCGCCAACCTCGAACCCAAGCAGGAGGAGGCCCTGGTCGGGTTCCTGCACGCGAAAAAGAAGGTATTCGCTTGGGAGCCTGACCAGTTGGCGGGGATCCCTAGGAGTGTAATCGAGCATCACCTCAACGTGTGCCCCAACGTGCGTGCTGTGAAGCAGAAGGCAAGGCGGCAGTCCATAGAAAAGCAGGCCTTCATTGTCCAAGAGACCCGCAAATTAGAAGCCGCTGGGGTCATTCGCGAGGTCCGATACCCGGATTGGTTGGCCAACCCTGTCGTTGTGCCAAAGAAGGGAGGGAAGGAGCGCATGTCTGTCGACTTCACCAACCTCAACAAGGCATGCCCGCAAGATCCGGTCCCGCTCCCCCGCATTGACTAGATCGTTGATTCCACCGCAGAATGCAACCTGCTATGCTTCTTGGATGCCTTCTCTGGGTATCACCAGATCAAGATGGCGGTTAGAGAGGAGCGTCGCATCAAAACCACAGCAGCAGCCCGGGACATGGCAAAACAGGAACAAGGAAGGCCCACAGAAACCGCCACCGTGGCTGAGGAGGATCCGCCGCCGCAGAGGAGTGCACCGGAGGCGGGAGAGGCCCCTCTCCCAGATGGCCAGCCTCAGGAGGCCTCATCACCTCAGGAGGCGCCATGGTCTCCCAAGGGAGCCACCAGCACTGACGCACCCAACCTCGTTGAGCACCCAGTGTATTTCGTCAGCACGGTGTTGCGGGACGCGAGGGCATGGTACCCCATGCCTCAGAAACTCCTCCTCGCGCTACTGGTGGCCTCGCGCAAGCTGTGGCACTATTTTCAGGGTCACCCCATCAAGGTCGTCTCGTCATACCCCCTGGAGAGAGTGCTCAGGAGCCCTAACTCAGCTGGAAGGGTCGCTGAGTGGAACATAGAACTGCAAGCGTTTCAGCTCGAATTCAGCACGACCAGAGTCATCAAGGGAGCAGCACTGGTGGATTTTGTGGCAGAATGGACGGAGGCACCAGGCCTCAAGGCCGACAAGGATCGGTCCCTCTCCCCGGGAAGCGAGGCGCCAGAAGGCTGGGTCATGTACTTCGATGGGGCGTTCACCAGGCATGGCGCTGGGGCTGGGGCGGTGCTTATATCGCCCACTCAGGACAAGCTCTACTATGCTGTGCAGCTCTGTTTCCAGCAAGGTGAAAAGGTCTCCAACAACATAGCAGATTATGAAGGTTTAACAACAGGCTTGAAGGTCGCGGCTGCCCTGGGGGTGAAACGCCTCACCATCAAGGGCGATTCGCAGCTCCTTGTCAATTTCTCCAACAAGGTGTACGAGCCGAAAGATGAGCACATGGAAGCCTACCTTGCAGAGGTCCGCAGGATGGAGAAGCAGTTCTGGGGGTTGGAGTTTCAGCATGTGCCCCGTGGCACCAATCAGGAGGCCGACGACATCGCCAAACGGGCGTCGAGGCGGTTACCTCAGGAGCCTGGCATTTTCGAGCAGTGGCTCTTCAAGCCCTCAGCCCTGCCGTCATTGTCAAACACGGCTCAGCCTCGGGAGGAGCTCCCCCAGCCACCTGCCTCAGGAGCCCCGGCCTGTGGCCCGGCTTCAGTAGCTCGCCTGCTTCTGACGATGGAACCTCAGGAGGGGTGCTGGATCACGGAGCTTCGGAATTACTTAACACAAGGGACCCTGCCAGAGAAGGAGGAGGAAGCGGAGCGTGTGGCACGACAGGCCACGGCATACTGCATCAAGGATGGAGAGCTCTACCGGAAGCGACCAAACGGTGTATCCCTGCGCTGCATCTCCAGGGAGCAAGGAAAGGACTGCTGGAAGATATACATGGCGGAGACTGTGGACATCATTCATCATCACGAACCCTCGTCGGCAAGGCGTTCCGCAGTGGGTTTTATTGGCCCACCGCACTCAATGACGACGTCGAACTAGTGAAAGCTTGTGAGGCCTGCCAGTTCCACGCCAAGAAGATCCATCAGCCGGCAGGAGGCCTGCAGACTATACACCTTTCGTGGCCATTCGCAGTCTAGGGGCTGGACATCCTGGGCCCGTTTCCTCGGGCGCCAGGGGGCTACCGCTACCTCTACGTCGCCGTGGACAAGTTCACCAATTGGGCTGAAGTAGAGGCCGTCCGCACCATCCCCGCGGGTTCCACGGTCAAGTCCATCAGGGGCATCGTGAGCCAGTTCGGGGTGCCGAACCGCATCATCACGGACAACGGTTCGCAGTTCACCAGTAACCTTTTCAAAACATGCTGTGCTAACCTTGGAACGCAGATATGCTACGCTTCGGTGGCGCACCCCCGAAGCAACGGCCCGGCTAAGCGAGCCAACGCAGAGGTCCTGAGGGGCCTCAAGACCAGGACGTTCAAGAAGAAGCTGGAGGCCTGCGGCAGAGGTTGGTACGACGAGCTTCAGTCCGTGTTGTGGTCCGTCCGCACAACCGCAAGCAAGCCGACTGGAGAGACCCCGTTCTTCCTGGTCTACGGAGCCGAAGCGGTCCTCCCTCACGAGGTCAGACATCGCTCCACGCGGGTCCTGGCGTTCGACAAGGCGCAGCAGGACGCCATGCGGGGGATGGACCTCGTGCTGGGGGAGGAACATCACCGAGAAGCCGCGCTGCGAGCGGCGAGGTACCAGCAAGCACTACGACAATATCACTGCCGCAACATCCGCCCAGAACTCTCGAGGTAGGAGACCTCGTGCTCAGGCGGGTTCTCTCCAGGGAGGGATTGCACAAGCTCTCTCCCATGTGGGAGGGCCCGTTCAAGGTTGTTCATGTTTCCAGGCCCGGCTCCGCGCGCTTGGAGACTCAGGAGGGGGTGCCGGTCCAGAACACATGGAACATCCAGCACCTCCGGAGGTTCTACCCCTAAAAAGGCCCAGAGCCTGTGAAGAAGGCGAATACCTATGAAGCTGTCGCGTTTTAGAAAAGGCCCAGAGCCTGTGAAGAAGGAGAATGCCTGTGAAGCCGCCGCGTTTTGGAAAAGGCCCAGAGCCTGTGAAGAAGGCGAATGCCTGTGAAGCCGCCGCGTTTTGGAAAAGGCCGAGAGCCTGTGAAGAAGGCGAATGCCTGTGAAGCTGTCGCGTTTTGGAAAAGGCCCAGAGCCTGTGAAGAAGGCGAATGCCTGTGAAGCTGTCGCGTTTTGGAAAAGGCCCGGAGCCTGTGAAGAAGGCCAATGCCTGTGAAGCTCGCCGCCCGTGACACTCTCACGTAATAATGAGTTGGGGTTGTACACGCCCCGGAGTCTCAGGAGCGCCGGCCTCAGGCCCTGGGGCTCCCTCCCACGCCCAGTGGCAGCACTTAGCTCCGCGCTGGTGAGAAGACGTCGAAGACTAGATTAGGTGCCGAACGCGGCTTTTTCATTTGCTTTCCGCAGTTGGCTTGTTCATTCTCATTCGAAGTTTTATTGAAGTTGTTTCCGTCTTTGGCTTGTGGTTCTTCGACTTTTCACTCTCCTGCCTCGATTTCTCTTATGCAAGGCCTCGCGAGAGGGGCAGCCGAGCGCCCTCGCGAGTGTTCCTATCCTAGTCGTTCAAAGGTTTCGTGACCTGGGTCCATTACAGGAGCACCCCTCCAGTCAGTGCCCCACGGGCACCGCGACACAAACACAGGGCCTGGGTCGGTCGCCCCCCACGGCTGGGGCCGGGAACTATCCACGCGCGGGCACGTAGCCGGAAGGCACGATAACGGAAGCAAAACGATGATTAACATCAATAACCCAAACACGCCCCCGCGGGGCTCCACACTACTGTCTTTTTATGCAGGAAAAAGGAAAACAAAGAACGAATCAGGCGCAGCTCGCGTCACACCGGCCTGCAGGGAAGACTTGAGCTGCCTTCGGGGCTCAGGCCGACTCCCTCTCGCGCTTCACCGAGGCGCGACGGCGGGCAGACACGCTACCACCTCCCAAGCAGATATGATGGCATGGAGGCTGACCGCGGCCACAGCTAGAAGAGTCGCCGCCTGAAGAAGAGCCGGAGAAGCTTGGGGAACCCTGAGCGCCGCCAGTCATGCGAGCGCTGTCCTCTCCATCAACGCCGGAGCTGGGTTCCCGGCCGCGGTCATCGTCCTCAGGGTAGCACCCTGCACGGCGACCATCTTCCCCAAACACCCTCACGTAGAGGGTGGCATCGCCGTCAAACTTGAAGTGCAGGGTGCACCGACGGCTCAGGCCACACGCGCGGGCAAACGTCTGCCAACAGCGGGCGAAGGCCTGGCTACCGGCTGTGGAGACCTCCAATGAAGCCCATGAGGCCCGGCTGCAGCAGCCGTCAGCCTGGAGCCAGAGGCCGCCCGGGGCGCCGGCCGGGAGCTCGCCCAGGAGGAAGCGAGGAAGTGGAAGCCGGGTGCTAGTCGGCTCCGCCGACCACACAACAAACTTCGGCAGCACCTCTGCAGCACGAAAGCGTGGCCTAGGGGGACGCGCGACCGAAGCGCCCCCCCCCCGGCCACAGCAGTCCGCCCATCACCATGCTGTAAATCGTCTCCGCGGCCGCGGGGATCTGCCGTGGTGGCCACAGGATGTTTGCGATGGCGCCCTCGGCCGCGCTTGGGCGGGGGAGAGGCAGACTCTACCCGTCGAGCCTTCCCCTTCTCTGCGGCCGAGAACCTCCTCGACGGGGCCATGAAGAAGAAGGAGAAGCAAAGGGGGATGAACTGGAAGGGCGCGCGCCGATCCGTACTTATAGCCGGCGAGGGCCAACCGTCGGCCCCCACTATCGCAGGTAATCATGACCCGCTTTGCATGCCGGGACTTGTCCAATCCGTGCAGTTGCCGAGGCGCCATGGGCAAATGGAGACGCCCACGTCCAATCAACCGCCACACGGCGCCCAAGGCCGCAGGCTGTTAGGGCCCGCGGCGCTTCGCGCTTACCCTTTCGCCTCCCTGCACGACCAAGTCCGGGCGCGCCTTGGGCCCGGGGGTTGCTGTCGGCATTCTGGGAATGGGGGTCCCCAGACTTGCCTGCCTGCGGCCTGTGGAGTGGCTCAAAGGGGGACCCAGCATGGCCCATCTTCATCAACACAGACTTAAGACCCTCGCAAGGGGTCAAGCCTCGCGGGGCGGACGATGCAGAGCTTCCTCAGGCACGGCCTCACCAGGCTGGCTCACGAGGAGGCAGAGAGATCAAGGCGGGGTACCTCCCGAGGTGCCCGTGACGCAAGCCATGACGACCAAGGGCGCCAGGCGGGCGCCAGCCCGCGCAGTGTCCTCCTTTCCCCTTTGGTGCAAAGGGGGCAAGCGCAGCCGTGGACTACCGAGGCATCAGGCAAAGGTTGCCATTTCGGTGCAACAAGACCAAGACCAGGAGGACTGCAAGACGGAGGTCATCGTGGAGCCCAAGACGGCGTCACCACCAGAGCTTTGTGCAGGCGAGGACCAACTTTAGTCAGGATAAGTGTACTAAATGTTCCCCTTCAAAATGGCCAATTGTTGGCGCCCTTCCCGCTTAATATTTGGGAAGAGGCCCAGGGCCTTTGCATATAAATAGGACCGGCCACCCACAGGGTAGGGGGGATCGGATCGAAATCAGAGAGAGAGAAGGGTGACTGAACTTCTCCTAGCAGTTCGTCCCCCCAGCAAAGAACAGACCCTCGCGAGGCTGTTCTTCCTTGTATTGTTCATCATCATCAGCCCAAGAGGCAATCCACCACACCACACACTGGAGTAGGGTATTACACCACAACGGTGGCCCGAACCAGTATAAACCCTGTGTCTCTTGTGTTGTTCTTTCCATAGCTTAGATCTTAGCGAGGCGGAGGGGTGCAGGTAGGTAGAAGGCGAAATCTCCGCACGCACCCCAATGCTCGAACCTCAAGGGTATGACGGAACCCGAAATCTGACAACAGTCAAGACCAAGATCATGGTTGATGATGGTGGATTTACCCCGACGGCTCATATGGCGCTATGGCCATCCGAGCACTGTCCGGAGGAAGGGGCACGAGACGTGCGGGCGCGAGCTCCCTCCTTCCGGTCCCTCGACCTCGTCAGCAGTCGAGTTGCTTTAGCCTCAGCGTCATCAATGTCGACTATTACCATGCAACGCTAGGTCCAGTATTTTCCCCGCTGTGGGTAATCCTGAGCAGAATGCTGGTATGAGTCCATCGATTGATGCCCTGGAAAGCACACTTCGGGGAGGCTGCCTGCACTAGCACAACCCATGCGACGGCAGCCGCTGCACTGAATTGAGGGGGAGCAAAAGGGAAGGGGACCAGCAAAGCCCGAGACCATGCCCCTATGCCCACCAGCTACAAGAGATACATGTCGACCCTTGTTGGGAACGAAGAAACCACCTGACTGCCTTCTACTTCTCCGAGCGCCGCGGACGCGTTGAACACGTGCAGCCCGGCAGATGAAAAAGAAGCTTAAAACAAAAGCTAAGTCCACGTTATCACTTCTATTTGATGCATTTCAGATTTTTGCAGTCGTTTATCCCTTAACTCCAGTAAGTGTTCGTATCGTGAAAGCCCTCAAGCCATGGAACCTTGGCTAGTTTCTTTGATCGCACCATCGTCCTGTCCAAAGCCATGCTCGTAGGACGAGAGGCTGCGTCTAGCGCTAACTAGGAAAAACCTACCTAGACACATCCATGCGAAGATGACTGTTAAGGAGAAGACCCTTACGACAATCGCGGCAATATTATATCGGCAGGCATCCAGAGCATACATAGGAATTGATCATACGAACACGAGCATATAGAGTTTAAAGGGATAAACACACATTTAAAGATCTAGCTAGAAGCATCATCCTCGCACAAATACTAGAGATAAAATGACTAAACACAAAAAATGCTTTCATGTTCCGTTACAGGACCAGAAGGAATAACTTAAACACGGAGAACCCTGTTGGCGTGGGGAGCGGCCTTCTTCTCAGTGGTAGCGACATCAGCACCCACTGGCGGCTTCTTGAAGCCATCATCAAGGTCGAGCTCTGGGTGGCGATAGGCGATGTTGCTCAAGACCATGAAGAGGGCGTTGCGAGCGAGCCTCCGCGACTTGGTCGCGAAACGCTCGGCTCTCCCCTCTTCATGCACCTTCAAATTGTCGATCAACTCATCGAAGAAGATCCCTAGCTTGACACTTGGGACCTCACGTTCATCGGCTGAGTAGACTAGGCCATCCATGCCCATCGCCGGAACTTTGGCTCCAAGGCATTCTGTGATATCGATCAGGCTCTTGAGCCAAAGGTTGCTCATGTCGACCTGGTTCTTTAGCCTGTCCTCCACATCTTGCCGAAGGCTTTTGGCGGTTTCCAAGTCCTTGGACAGCAACTGTTGCCATGATTCAAGGGATTCCGCCGACTGCTCCAGTGGGCCGATCATCGTCCTCATATCAGAGATGTTGCCCTTGGCGGTCTCAAGGCTTTGGGTCTTGGAGGAGAGCTGTGACTACACATCAGCCAGGTGAAGCTCTGCTTGCCATCCCTCTTTTTTGAGAGCCTCCACCTCCTTGGCACTCCCAGCAAGGTCTTCATTCAGTTTTGCCACCTGCCGGTCGAGCTTGGCCTTGGGGGAAGACGCGGTGTCCAGATCTTCAACAAGCTTCTTCAGCTTGGTAGCATGGTCAGTAGCAAGGGTGTCCAGAGCAGCCCATGCTTGTCCTTCAATTCATTGGTGCATTGCGGCACCAAGGTATCCAAACTTTCATCCTTGGCGCGGAGGGTGACTTCAAGATTATCCTCTCGAAGGGAGATCTCTCGCTCCCTGGCATCCAGTGATGCTTTGTGATTCGCCAGGCGCCCCTCCCAGGCCATGACGTCCTCCTTCATCATCTAAATGGTCTCTTGCTGCCTCATGAGCGCCTTGAACTACTTGTCATGCCATTTACATAGCTCCAGGCATTTGTCCTTCAGCCTCTGATCCACTTTGCCGGCGGATTTGCGCCGTTCCTTGAACTCCTACCACTTTTGGCGGTGTTGGGCCTGCATTTCCATCACACCTGCCGCCATGGATTCCATAAAGGACAAATCCAAATTGATGGCAGCTGAGTCATTGGCCTCCACACCTCCCCGATGTAGCAGTGCCAGATGGCGCTGAAGCTCTTCATCAAGCTCTACATTTATTAAGGACGGGCCGGGGGCTCCGATGTCAGGCAGCGACAGCACCACAGCCAGCGTGTTCAAAGAAGACGATGGGGCCTCAACGGCGCCACGGGAAGAGGGGAGTGGACCCATGGTTTGAAGGGGAATCTTTGCCTCGATGACCACTTCCTCTACCGGGGCACCCTCCAGAGAATTCTCCAGCACTGCCAAAGAACCTAGTGTTTCCCCGGCAATGAGATCATGCCCCTCAGCAGCTGCAACCTTCATGGCCTCGTCCGCGGCAGGCCTCCCTATGTCCACCACCACTTCCAACACATCTAGTTCTTCAGATTGAGGGGCTGCAGATGAAAGGAGCCAATGGACAAGCGAAGAAATGGAAGTCTCGAAGTGAATAAAGGAACCAGAGGAAGCAGTCCGAACATGGGGGAAAAGAAGAACTACGCAAAATACCTAGGGAAGTCTTCCGGGCGGGGATCTCCATTTCCCTGGCAGCAGTTTTTGCCAGGTCGCAAGCTTTGTCCTCTGACGGGACGGTCTCGGTAGCCTTCTGCACAGTCTCTGTCGCGAAGGGTTCCACGGCGACCTTTTCGGCTTGAACGACAGGGGAGGCATGCCCTTCAAGGAGGGGCTCGCCTTGCATCATCTTGCCTCCTCCTCCTCTTGGGGGAACTGAGAGGCGGTCTCCATCATCACCAGCAGGCAGGGCCAAGTCTCTGCTCCTAGGCCAGGGCTCGATCGGGGGCTCGGCAGGGGGTCTTCTACATCCGTCCCCGCGAAGGCCGAGCTCTCCACGCCCTCAAGAGACCCTATGCACCGGAGCCTCTTCCGGGGACGATG
This sequence comes from Triticum urartu, assembly GCF_056163025.1. Classification (NCBI taxonomy): domain Eukaryota; kingdom Viridiplantae; phylum Streptophyta; class Magnoliopsida; order Poales; family Poaceae; genus Triticum; species Triticum urartu. The sequence goes on along the minus strand of NC_141876.1, from coordinate 292,801,704 downwards.
GACGAGGGTCTCCATGTCCTCCTCCACCTCTCTGATCGGCAACAACAAACAAAAACAAGAGGTCAGTCAGTAGAAATGTTCAAATATGCTTATGAGGATATCTAACATGAAGAAAAATCCTCCTTACTCCTCCGCGATGAGCATGGAGGTCAAGTTGAACTCTGCAGGAGGAAGGGACTCCCGTCCTCTCTTTAGAGACGGAAGGGTGGAGATCCTTGGCAGCTTCGGTGCCTGCCATGACATCAAAGGCTCAGGGGAAGGTGAGCTCTGCGAAGAACTCGAGCAAAGGCAGGAGCTGGACTCTGCCTCCGTGGCCACCGGCCATTTGGAAGAAGGTGCTTTGGCCTGAGCAAGGCAAGGAGATTGGCGACACACCACCTCGGCCTTCGTAGACTTGGTGGAGATCTTCTTCACCTTCTCGGGCGGTGGTGCGCCTACGGGTACGTTGGTCTGGGTCCGGTGCAGGGGCTTGCGGTCCTGTCGCAAGCCATTCCTCTTCAGGGTCTGCTGCCGCGCCCCTTCCTTCCCGCCTCCTCTCCCTCCTGGAGCTCCTTTCCTACCATGGCTAGAGCATCTAGCCCGGCGAAGTTATCCCCGGCAAGCTCTCCCCTGGCAGTATCTTCCATGGCTTGCACCTCACTCCCACCCTGGGAAGAGCTCCCATTTCCACCCTTCCCTTTGCCCTTCCTGGCTTTTGCAGCCTTCCTCATTTCTGCGCGGCAGGCATCTTTGTCCTCTGCAAGTTTTTTCCGGGCCTTCTCCACCAAAGTACTCGACCACTAGAGCTCTTCGTCAAGAGAAGGGAGCTAACAAGTACCCGATACTCCTTCAGCGTTGCAATCCGGCATCCACTTCAGTATTTGATCCCGGGCAGAGTTGATGTTGGGGAACAATGTTTGCCTGGAGCTTGAAGAACTCGAAGCGACCAAATAGCTGGTCGCACAACCAAGCATGGCCATAAACTGACAAGTTATTGGCCAGCCCGGTAGCAACCTCATCCTATCCGAAGTGCTGCCATACAACCACACATGTTTGTCCCTTTCTTGCAGCGGTGAGATGCGGCGAAGGAGGAAATCTTCCCCCACATGCTCGATGGTTAACCTGGCAGCTGCCAGGCGGGTGATCCTATTAATTGTTAGGCCTAACCTATCCTCAGTAAGTCCAATGGCGCTCCAATCCTTGCCGTGCTCGATGCACTCTTATCATGCTTCGCAAAACTCGGGAGCCTCTTTGTACTGGATCCAACACCAGTCCCCTCTCCATTCATCCCACCTCTCGCGCTGGTATCCAGGGAGGTAATCCCAGATCTTCCTTGCTACACGCGGCATCAAGCTGATAATCCTAGAGCGGTTAACCCTGCTCTCTACCCGTGGGATGAAGTAATGCCGGAATAGATCCACATTGGGTTTCACCCCGAGGAAATTCTCACACAAATGCGCGAAGATGGCTATGGTGTCCATTGCATTGGGCGTGAAATCAAGGAGGCGAAATCCATAGATGTTCAGGATTTCCTCAAAGAACTCAGAAAAGGGAGGGCACATACCACAGAGGAAATAAGCAGCAAAGAACCGATAAGAATCGGGGGGATTCACCTCACCCGCTTCATAGACCACGGGCGCCTCGTGCCCTTTCTCGACGGGCCGCCCCCAACGATACCCGTACTTCGCCTGAAGGACGGGGTCGCTCAAGGTGGACGGAACGAAGACAACATCCTCGCTCCGCTTCTTGTTCAGCTCCGCCGACCTCTTGTTCCCTTCGGCGGCGGCATCCTTCGCCGCAGTCGTCTGCTTTCTCTTCTCCGCGAGTTTCTTCCCCGTTGCTGCGGCAACAGAAAAGGGGATGGATTCATTGGGGAAGGAAACGGCGAAAGGAGAGATGAGATGAGGAATTGTCACTTGGCTTGCGGAGGAAGAAGATGGAGGAGCGGAGCGAGGGGCGAGTAAGTCGTGCCACTATGTTTTTCCCCACTCTTATGGGGCGGGGGCACAAGCGCGACGCTTCAGAAAGTTACCGTTTACCATAACTGCAACCATCCCACCACCCCACAACATGCACTAATTGCACAAAGAGGACGTTGGATTGACTGGTTGCCGTAACGAAACAGCGTGCACCGCCCCTCCCCGCCACGTGTTTGCGCATTGTTTGGGGCCTAACCCAACGTGCCATGCGACACGTATGCCTCAGGCCCGGGGGCTTATGTCGGGGAAATATACAGGGGTACGCATTTTCCCCTGACTCGTGCACGGACAAGCCAAGGCCAAGTCAAAATACAAGAAATCAAGGGATCCAGAGGAACCAACACGCAGTCCAATGAGACCAAGGTCTAGCTAGAAGACAAAGATATTGGCAAGTGTTGGTGTCAAAACCGGCCGATCTCGGGTAGGGGGTCCCGAACTGTGCGTCATAGGATCGAAGTAAATAGGAGACAAGGGTGACATGATGTTTACCCAGGTTCGGGCCCTCTTAATGGAGGTAAAATCCTATGTCCTTCTTGATTGTATTTGATGAGTATAGGGTTAGAAGAGTCGATCTACCTCGAGATCGTAATGGCTAAACCCTAGATGTCTAGCCTATGTGATTTGTCTTAGCCTCTATGGACTAAACCCTCCGGTTTATATAGGCACCGGTGGGGTCTAGGGTTGTACATAGTCGGTTTACAGAGAAAGGAAATAATACATCTCAATGCTAGGCTTTCCATCCACGCAAAGGAGAGTCCCATTCGGACATGGGGAAAAGTCTTCTGCCTTGTATCTTCACGGCCCATCAGTCTGGCCCATATCAAATTGTCCGGACACCCGAGGAACCCTTATTCCAGGACTCCCTTAGTAGCCCCTGAACCAGTCTTCAATGACGATGTATTCAACTCGTTGCTTGTCTTCGGCATTGCAAGGCGTGTTCCTTCTCCGCGTACAAAGCAGTCTCTTCAACAGAAGATCTGTATCTGGCTCCGCATTATAGCTACAAGCCTAAACCACAACGGCATATTGTTTAATAAAGCATATCTTCTGACAACTTTTTTGGCGAAACGTTATGTCTGGCCTTTTTATTATTTCTAACCGTTTTTGGCCTCCCGCTTCATGTTTCGAGGCGTGGCCTCATTGACACGTCTTATCAAAGCAGAGATCATGCCCCCTTATTATGGGATTTTCATCAATACGGGTTTGGGTAATCCAACCGTGACATTGGCATGACCCCTTGGGAATAGGCGAGTTTTAAGGCTAGTGGGGGCGCTTGATATTCATTGCCTATATAAGCGGATAAACATCAATTCTTTACCCCATGCCTTCTTCCTTCCTCAGTCTTCCTATCCTTGAGCTCCAGCACCCAAGCTTTCAGCCCTTTCCACCGCCCGACCCTCCAACCATGGACGGATCCGGCTCGCAGGGCCAGTGGATGGCTTCCTTCGTCACGGAGAGGAACGTCGAAGTGCTCCCAGAAGCGGGGTACCTGGCCGCGAACATCCCGCATTGGCTCCCCACCAAAAAACAGATTATCCCTACTCCGGAGCCCAATGAGAGGGTGTTATTCATCCCCCACTTCCTCTGCGGACTAGGGTTTCCCCTCCCCCCTTTCGTCCATGGCCTCATCTTCTACTATAGGCTAGATTTACACAATCTAGCCCCAAATTCCTTCATCCACATTTCGGCGTTCATCGTCGTGTGCGAGGCGCTGCTCTACACCCCCCCCCCCCACTTTGGCCTATGGCTTAAGGTCTTCAATGTGAAGCCGAAAGTGGTTGACGGGCAACATGCGGACTGCGGCAGAGCCATGGTGAGCAAGCTCCCCAACTTCAACTGGCTTTTGTGGAAACCATGAAGGGATAGCAACAGGAGTGGTTCTACATCACCGAACCTCGCGGCGCCACATGGGCAGCCACTCCTGAGTTCAAGTCTGGACCCCAATGCGGCTCACGTCGTGCATTAGCAAAGGCCTGGATTGGGCGTCATCCGACGAGGTGATGACGGTGCAGAAGCGCATCAGGAATATGATGGAGAAGAATACCAGTCTTGCTGATGTGATCCAGGTTATGCTTTTTCGCCGGATTTTCCTCTGCCAGCGTCGGCCTCTCCACATGTGGGAATTCAATCTGGCTGGCCCTCGGACCTTGCAGGGATTCTTCGGCTTGACGCACGAGGAGATCTGGAAGCTACCTTTCAAGGCCCAGAACTCATGGCCTCGACTGCGATCATCCGGCCACTCTAGTAAGTTTTCAGACTTTCAAACATAAGTCCTACTTGTAAATCAAAGGGTATGCTTAGTCTTCCATTCTCTCCCCAGGTCTGGACAAAGAAGGCAGAGCGGATCAAGTGTCCGGCACCGCTACCCGAAGACCCATCCATTCCCTTGTTAACGAGGATGCTGGTCCCGGCGCCATACCAGGCGCCGGAGAAGAAGACCAAGAAGAAGGGCATGGAGGCCAAAAGTGGCCTCCGCCATAAAGGTTCTTCAGACACTACGTCTAGAAATACTAAAGCTCCCTCCTCCTGTCGGTGGGAACGACACCTATGGGATCACAAGAATTCCTACTGTGGTTAGCGGGGCGTGGGGTCGTGAGAAGAGCGGATCAAACAGATAGCACATGGTTCGTTTTTCCAGGTTCGCGCCGCGAGGATGCGTAAAACCCTACTCCTGCTTTGGTGGATTGTATATCTGTGTTCTTGAGCTAGCTATGGGGCGTGAGGAGCTACAAAAAGCCGAATCCTCCCACTGGTCGCCTCGGGCCTCCTTTTATAGAAAAAGGGGTTGCCACAGTGGCACACAGGAGGTGGAAAGGGTACAGTGATGCGAGGTTATCCCTCGCATTACATGACAAGGCGCATTTAATGCGTCTTGCTTAGGTGTCCTTGCTTTATCGGGGACGGGGGAGAGACCTGTCTCGTCCGTCGCCGCTCCTTCTTGTGTCGACACGCGTCCTGGCCAGCGACGCATGTGATGCCACGTAGGTAGGCAGGCAGCTGAGGTGGCGCAGTGGTGGGTCTTCACGAAGATCTGCATGCCGCGACGCAGGTGCCTGCCCAGCTGGTTGGGTCGGCAGCTGCATGCGAACGTCGGTGGAGGTTTAGTCGGCGTGGGCCTGGTGGTGGTCCTGCGGATGTCCTTGGCAAGGGCCTTGCCGGGGCCCCGTCAAGGGTTTTGCTGAGGCGCCTGCTGTCATCCCCGGCAAGGTGCTTGCCGGGGGCCTTGTTGTTTTCCTCGGCTGGGATCCCGCCAAGGGCGTCAAGTTCCCGAGCACCCGCCAAAGGGGAAGTCTTTGACGGCGAGGTGCTTGCCTCCACCGGGCTCGAGGTTGTCGATGAGCCGGGCGTTGGCGGCGATGGTTCTCCAGAAGAGCAGCTTTTCCACGCTATGGGGGCCAACTTCCGAAAACTCCAGGCACTCTACCGTGTCCGTCTGGACGAGGTTAAGTCCAGGACGACAACGGTGGACCAGGCGGAGGTGGATTTCAAGGCGCGCGTTGCTGAGACGCAGACCTGGTTCCACCAGACTCGCGAGGAGTAGAGGGCCTTTCAGGAGGAATTGGCCAGGCGCAATGTCGAGCTCACCATGAAGATGGCTGACTTCGAGAAGGCCCCGGGAAAAGGCGGCGAACTTGGCTGCCGCGGACGAGGCCGTACGGAACCAGCATCAAGCCGCACTGGATTCCCAGGAAGAGGACATCACCATGCGTGAGGCGAAGCTTGCTACAGCGCTCTGTGGCAAGGATGAGGAGCTCGAGGCCCTTGTCGGGCGGCGGACTCGCGAGCTGGAGCAGAGGCACAAGGAGGCACTCGATGCCCAGGCTCTGGCCCATGCCGGCAAAGTAAGGGAGTTGGAGGTGGAGCGGGATGAGCTGAAGGAGCAGGCCCTCAAGCTGTCCAACGAGAAGAGCACACTCAACAGCGCCTTGGTAGAGGAGCAAGGAGCGGTCATCAGCAGGGCTGGGGAGCTCTCCGAAGCGCAAAACTCCATCAGAGATCTCAAGCTGAAGCTAGAGAATCTCGAGAAGATGTTGTCGGAGAGCAGGGCTCGGGAGGAGACCTTGACCAGGAGTCTGGAGGAGGAGAAGCAGCTGCGGGCGAACAAGGCCGCCTCCCACCAGAATATGTGGCGGGCGAGAACAGATGGATCAGCCGTCTGGAGGACGTCGCCGGCAGGGTCACCTCGCAGTTGGCCACCATGGGGATGCCAAACGTGAGGTATGCCCCTGAGCGCAGCGGGACCGTCAACGCCAAGCTGACCCAGTTCTTCGTGGGCGTCCTTGGAGCCTTGGCGTATCTTCACTCCAGCAAAGCATCCACGTTGGCCGGGGAAGCCCGATCACTTTGCCGGGGGGTCATGACCAAGGTCCTCACCAAGATGGCGTACTGGAATCCCGACCTTGACTTGGAAGCCGTGATGGATAGCTTGCCGGATGGTACTGACCTCACGTTGCTCAAGGAGCGCATCAAGCCCATCATCAGCAGTATCGACGAAATCAAGAGGGTGGAAGTCCAGCGCCGGGATTAGGCATCCCGTTCTTCTTCGCCGCTGCAGGTTCCCGACCAAGACAAATTTTATCTTTAGTTAGAACCGCAACAATGATGTGATGTAACATAACTTTTACAGTACTCTTAATTTCATGCACGTTATTTCCCCGTTCAATTCCTCTTTGTATGCGCGCCCTATGTCGATTGGGTAGGCTCGCCGGCGCGGAAGCCCCTAGCGGCGTTTTGGGCACGGATCCCAATGGGCCTGCTGGGCATGCGTGCTGCCGGACGAGCCACCTTTCCATTCTGAACGCAGCCGCTCGAAATGTCGAGCTTGACTCGAGTCAGAATCGAGAGCGTTGTTGATCGCGGAAGGCTACTCTGCCATTCTTGACGCAGCCGCTTGAGCTATTGAGCGGACTCGAAACAGGGCAAGGGCATTGCCGATCGTGGGAGAGCCCCCTGGCGTGCAGGTTTCTCATATAAAGGCATGACATCTCCGGGGGGGAATAACCTCATATAAGAAGGATAGAACAAATAAGGGTTCGGTGCAACTTAGCTTCTGTTTGCACTCGCTCGAGTGCCAATTTTCTGGCCTCCTTTCTTCTCCAAGGGCCATGAAGATGAAGGAGTGCTGGGCTAACTGCTAGAGCCAATTCTCTCAACTGCACCCCCTACCTGGCGCGCCAAAGATGTCGGTGGGAACGACACCTATGGGATCACAAGAATCCCTATTGTGGTTAGCAGGGCGCGGGGTCGTGACAAGAGCGGATCAAACAGATAGCACACGGTTCGTTTTTCCAGGTTCGGCCTGCGAGGATGCGTAAAACCCTACTCCTGCTTTGGTGGATTGTATATCTGTGTTCTTGAGCTAGCTATGGGGCATGAGGATCTCCAAAAAGCCGAATCCTCCCTCTGGTCGCCTCGGGCCTCCTTTTATAGAAAAAGGGGTTGCCACAGTGGCACACAGGAGGTGGAAAGGGTACAGTGATGCGAGGTTATCCCTCGCATTACATGACAAGGCGCATTTAATGCGTCTTGCTTAGGTGTCCTTGCTTTATCGGGGACGGGGGAGAGACCTGTCTCATCCGTCGCCGCTCCTTCTTGTGTCGACACGCGCCCTGGCCAGTGACGCCTGCGATGCAACGTAGGTAGGCAGGCAGCTGAGGTGGCGCAGTGGTGGGTCTTCACGAAGATCTGCATGCCGCCACGTAGGTGCCTGCCCAGCTGGTTGGGTCGGCAGCTGCATGCGAACGGCGAGGGAGGTTTAGTCGGCGTGGGCCTAGTGGTGGTCCTGCGGATGTCCTTGTCAAGGGCCTTGCCGGGCGCCCGGCAAGGGTTTTGCCGAGGTGCCTGCTGTCATCCCCGGCAAGGTGCTTGCCGGGGGCCTTGTGGTTTTCCTCGGCTGGGATCCCGCCAAGGGTTGTCATCTTCTATAGTGTGTATCTGATCTTGAGTGTCTTCATAAAGATCTGCATGCCTCCACGGGGATGCCTCCCGAATCCTTGCCCTTTGGGGGCAGTGGACTCAAGGGTGATTTGCTCCTTAGGAGCGGGACGAGTTGCCGCGACAAGGGTCTTGTCGGGGTTGCTAAAACTGTCTCCCAACAAGGATCTTGCCGGGAGAGTCCGCTTCATCCCATTTGCTCTTCGTGGTCTTGGCCTTGGCGTCGTTCTAGTTCTCTTGAGATTCGGTCTTACCCTGGCTCACCTCCCTTGCCTTGCTTGGTGTGGTGGTTCCCGTGGCTCAGACTGCCCGTGCACAGTTATAGGGGTACAAAAAGGTTACCCCACTTTTTGTACACCGACACCTCCCATGAGGGAGATGAAGATGAGGAAGAGGAGGAGAAGAGAAATTCCCCCCATAAGAGGGGGAAGATGAAAAGGGTGGCCTCCGTGGACCTAGAGGCGGAGGCGTCCAAGAAGGGGAAGATTTCCCCTTCGAACAACTCGGACTCAGACGCTGAAGCCATCCTCGAGTGGCGCCCTAGGCCGAAGCCCCTGGCTGCATCCCGGCCAGGGAGAAGTGTGGAAGGCTGCCGAGACGGTGCCAGAGGGTAATGACTCGGCCACTGAGAACATGGGGGGTACAACCTCCATGGAGACTAACGACCGAGGGCCGGACTGGTCCGGTCCCCAACAGAATACCACTCCGGATACCCATACGGCTCCGGAGTCGAGCGAGGAACCCCCTTTGAAGGAGGGGGAGTGCCGACTCCACCGGCAGCCTCCATCAATCTAGAGGCGTCGGACATGTTGATGGAAGCACTTCGAGGTGCTTCCGTCGTGGAGGAGCACCGTACACTGATGGGTACGGTGGTTAAGAAGGTTCAGCCGCCAAAAGCGGACTAAACGCAGCCTTCATCAACCTATTAACATGATTCGAGGTATGTGCTATAGTATTCTTAGCTGCTTTGTATATGCAAAAAATATGCCTGTGTATATATAGTAGCCCCTGTGACTCTGTTCGGTTTTTGCAAAGAAGTGCCGAACAGAGGATCAAATAGTTATTCACGGGAGATAATATACGTGTCAATGTGGATAAACAAGCTTCACTATTAGCGGCAACCTCCCAAGCCACCGAAGTGTCCGAACTTAAGCAGAAGTTGCAGCGGGCCGATGATGAACTCGTCCGCACCAACAAGCAATTTGAGAAATCGCAAAGTATGGTTGGAAAAAATAATTGACACACTTAAAGGAATATGTCAATATGGAGTCTAATCTCCTGTGTTGCTGATCATATTTTCAGATAGGGCGACCGAGGTCGAGGACCTAAAGGGCACCCTTGACCAAGCCAAGCAACAGGCGCGGGTGAGCCAAGCGGCCACTAACAAGGCGGTTGCGGATTTATAGGCCGAGTAGGTCACCCGCCGCAAGTATGAGGAGGGGGTGAATGAAGTGGGGCATGAGCTGCAAGATGCCGCCCACAAGTGTGAGACCTTGGAGCAGAAAAATAAGGGCCAAGCGGACAATCTCACCAAGGCTCTCCAAGAGGCCAAGGAGGCGCGGGCCGAGTCTCGGGCAGCTCACGAGGAGATCAAGCAAGCCAGACAGATAGCGGCTGATACGTCTCCAACGTATCTATAATTTTTGGTTGTTCCATGCTATTATATTATCTATTTTGGATGTTTAATGGGCTTTAATATGCTCTTTTATATTATTTTTGGGACTAACCTATTAACCGGAGGCCCAGTGCCAGTTTCTGTTTTTTTGTCTATTTCAGTGTTTCACAGAAAAGGAATATCAAACGGAATCCAAACGGAACGAAACCTTTGCGAGGATCTTTCTTGGAACAAACGCAAACCAGGAGACTTGGAGTGGAAGTCTATAGGTTCGCGAGGCGGCCACGAGATAGGAGGGCGCGCCTGGGGGAGGGGGGTTGGCGCGCCCCCACCCTCGTGGGCCCCACGAAGCTCCAACGACGTACTTCTTTCGCCTATATATACTCTTATACCCTAAAAACATCAGGGGGAGCCACCGAACCACTTCTTCACCGCCGCAACCTTCTGTACCCATGAGATCCCAAATTGGGGCCTTTTTCAGCGATTTGCCGGAGGGCGATTCGATCACAGAGGGCTTCTACATCAACAACATAGCCTCTCTGATGATGTGTGAGTAGTTTACCACAAACCTTTGGGTACATAGTCATTAGCTAGATGGCTTCTTCTCTCTCTTTGGTTCTAAATACAAAGTTCTCCTCGATGTTCTTGGAGATCTAGTTGATGTAATACATTTTGCGGTGTGTTTGCCGAGATCCGATGAATTGTGGATTTATGATCAAGTTTATCTATGAATAATATTTGGTTCTTCTCTAAATTCTTATATGCATGATTTGATATCTTTGAAAGTCTCTTCCAATAATCTGTTTAGTATGGCCCACTAGACTGATCTTTCTTGCAATGGGAGAAGTGCTTAGCTTTGGGTTCAATCTTGCGGTTTCCTTTCCCAGTGATAGTAGGGGCAGCAAGGAACGTATTGTATTGTTGCCATCGAGGATAAAAAGATGGGATTTATATCATATTGCTTGAGTTTATCCCTCTACATCATGTCATCTTGCTTAAAGCGTTACTATGTTCTTATGAACTTAATAATCTAGATGCATGCTGGATAGCGGTCGACGTGTGGAGTAATAGTAGTAGATGCAGAATCATTTGGGTCTACTTAACACGGACGTGATGCCTATATTCGTAATCACTGCCTAGATATTCTCATTACTATGCGCTCTTGTATCAATTGTTCGACAGTAATTTGTTCACCCACTGTAATACATGCTATCATGAGAGAAGCCACTAGTGAAACCTATGGCCCCCAGGTCTCTTTCTTATTATATTGCATCTCTTTTTTTACATCGCATATCGTTTACTATTTTGCAATTGTTACTTTCCAATCTATACAACAAAATACCAAAAATATTTATCTTACTATATTTATGAGATCTCACTTTCGCAAGTGATCGTGAAGGGATTGGCAACACCTTTATCGCGTTGGCTGCGAGGTTCCTGATTGTTTGTGCAGGTATTAGGTGACTTGCGTGTTATCTCCTACTCGATTGATATATCTTGGTTCTCAAAAACTGAGGGAAATACTTACGCTACTTTGCTGCATCACCCTTTCCTCTTCAATGGAAAACCAACGCATGCTCAAGAGGTAGCAAGAAGGATTTCTGGCACCGTTGCCGGGGTGATCTATGCTCAAGTCAAGACATACCAATTACCCATCATAAACTCTTCACCTTCGCATTGCAATATTTGCCATTCGCCTCTCGTTTTCCTCTCCACCACTTCACCTTTGCCGTTTTATTCACCATTTTCCATTCGTTCTTCTGTTTGCTCATGTTACCATGTGCCTTCTGTTTCCTTGCATCTTCACTTGCTAAAAATCTATTGTTATGGATCCTCATACTCTTGCTAATCTTTTTAAAATATCCAATTATGATGAACCAATTGCTAGTGATTTTTGTGCACAAGATTATCTTTATGAGGTTTTGCTTGAAATTCGTGAATCTGAAAATTGTGATAAAGTGTTGAAAGAAGAAACTTATGAAGTGATTCACAATAAACTCCTTGAATGAAAAGCATGATTGCAATGATTTTATTATAAATTCTATTGATGTCAATTGTGCTAATAATATGCAACACTCTAAGCTTGGGGATGCTAGTTTTGCTATGACTACTATTTGTTGCAATGATCATGATTGGGGGGATTCTTCTTTTGATATTGAAAATTTATTTAAGCCCCATGACGAATATGAGATTGATAATAGTGTTTGCAATATTATTGAATGTGTGTTTGGAAGAGTGTCAACTTTAGATCCCACATATTTGGAGAATGTTCAATCTTATGAATTTTTTGATAAAAGTGGGTTTGGAGAGGTCATGACTTTAGTTAATGTTAATCCCACTATATTGGAAGAGTGTCAACTTTGCATGCATGTGGATTGTGTTGAAAATATTTTATGTGATAGCTATTTTGTTGAATTTGCTTATGATCCCACATTTAATTATTATGAGAGAGGAGAATATGATTGTAGAAATTTTCATGTTACTAAATTACCTCTCGTTATGTTGAAATTGCTATTGTTTCTTTCCGCTTCCTTACAAATGCTAGTTTTTGCTTGCTATGATAATTTGTTTGCCTATAAGATTCCTATGCATAGGAAGTTTGTTAGACTTAGATGTTTTTGTCACGTGTTTCATAATGCTCTCTTTGTGCTTCAATTCTTGTCTTTCATGTGAGCAGCATCAAAATTATTAATGCCTGGCTAGGCGCGTTAAACAATATCGCTTGTTGGGAGGCAACCCAATTTTATATTTGTTCTTTACTTTTTGTTCCTGTTTAGTAATAAATAATTTATGTAGCCTCTGTTATGATTGTGTTTTTATGTTTTAATTAGTATTTGTGCCAAGTAAAGCCTTTAGGATCTTCTTGGGTGATTGTTGTTTGATCTTGCTGAAAAAAACAGGAAGTATGCGCTCACGAAAATAATTTTTGTTTTTTTACCAGGGAGCGATAAAATAACAATTCCAAATGTAGTATATCAATATACAAATTATTTAGCTCTTCCTAATATCTCAGAATTTTTGGAGCTACAGAAGTATTCGAAACCTCCAGATTGCTACAGACTGTTCTCTTTTAACAGATTTTTTTTCGTGTGTTGTTTGCTTATTTTGATGAATCTATGGCTAGTATCGGGGGGCATGAACCATAGAGAAGTTGGAATACATTAGGTTTAACACCAATATAAATAAATAATTAGTTAATTACAGTATATTAAAGTGGTGGTTTGTTTTCTTATACTAACGGAGCTCATGAGATTTTCTGTTAAGTTTTGTGTTGTGAAGTTTTCAAGTTTTTGGGTAAAGATTTGATGGATTTTGGAACAAAGAGTGGCAAGAGCCTAAGCTTGGGGATGCCCAAGGCACCCCAAGGTAAAATTCAAGGAAAACCAAAAGCCTAAGCTTGGGGATGCCCCGGAAGGCATCCCCTCTTTCGTATTCGTCTATCGGTAACTTTACTTGAGTCTACATTTTTATTCACCACATGATATGTGTTTTGCTTGGAGCGTCTTGTATGATTTGAGTCCTTTCTTTTTAGTTTACCACAATCATCCTTGCTGTACACACCTTTTGGGAGAGACACACATAAATCAAAATTTATTAGAATACTCTATGTGCTTCACTTATATCTTTTGAGCTAGATAATTTTGCTCTAGTGAGTCACTTATATCTTTTTAGAGCACGGTGGTGGTTTTATTTGATAGAAATTATTGACCTCTCATGCTTCACTTATATTATTTTGAGAGTCTTTTAGAACAGCATGGTAATTTTCTTTGGTTATAAAATTAGTCCTAATATGATGGGCATCTAAGATGGGTATAATAAAAACTATCATATAGAGTGCATTAAATACTATGAGAAGTTTGATATTTGATAATTGTTTTGAGATATAAAGATGGTGATATTAGAGTCGTGCTAGTTGAGTAATTGTGAAATTGAGAAATACTTGTGTTGAACTTTGCAAGTCCTGTAGCATGCACGTATGGTAACAGTTGTGTGACAAATTTGAAGCATGAGGTGTTCTTTGATTGCCTTCCTTATGAGTGGTGGTCGGGGACAAGCGATGGTCTTTTCCTACCAATCTATCCCCCTAGAAGCATGCGCGTAGTGCTTGGTTTTGATGAATTGTAGATTTTTGCAATAAGTATGTGAGTTCTTTATGACTAATGTTGAGTCCCTAGATTATACGCACTCTCACCCTTCCACCATTGCTAGCCTCTCTTGTGCCATGCAACTTTCATCGGTACCATAAAACCATCATTTACCTTCCTCAAAACAACAACCATACCTTCCTATTATGTCATTTCCATAGCCATGCCGAGATATATTGCCATGCAACTTTCCACCGTTCTGTTTATTATGACACACTTCATCATAGTCATATTGCTTTGCATGATCATGTAGTTAACATCGTATTTGTGGCATGGCCACCATTCATAATTTTTTGTACATGTCACTCTTGATTCATTGCACATCCCGGAAACCTGCCGAAGGCATTCACATAGAGTCATATTTTGTTCTAAGTATCGAGTTGTAATTCTTGAGTTGTAAGTAACTAAAAGTGTGATGATCTTCATTATTAGACTATGATTCCCCCACAAGTCGGGATGAGACTCCCGACGAAAAAAAGAGGCCATAAAAAGGGGAGGAAGTCCCGAAGAAAAAAAAGAGAAATATAGAGAAGGGGTAATGTTACTATCGTTTTTCCACACTTGTGCTTCAAAGTAGCACCATGATCTTCATGATAGAGAGTATGTTATGTTGTTACTTTCATATACTAGTGGGGATTTTTCATTATGGAACTTGGCTTGTATATTCGAATGATGGGCTTCCTCAAATTGCCCTAGGTCTTCATGAGAAAGCAAGTTGGATGCACACCCACTTAGATTCTTTTGTTGAGCTTTCATACACTTATAGGACTAGTGCATCCGCTGCATGGCAGTCCCTACCCACTGACATTGATATCTATCGATGGACATCTCCATAGCCCATTGATACGCCTAGTTGATGTGATACTATCTTCCTCCGTTTTGTCTTCGCCACAACCACCGTTCTATTCCACATATGGTGCTATGTCCTTGGCTCGCGCTCATATATTGCGTGAAAGTTGAAAAAGTTTGAGAATGCTAAAGTATGAAACAATTTCTTGGCTTGTCATCACGGTTGTGCATGATGGGAGCATTTTGTGTGATGAAAATGAAGCATGGACAAACTATATGATTTTGTAGGGATGAGCTTTCTTTGGCTATGTTATTTTGAGAAGACATAATTGCTTGGTTAGTATGCTTGAACTATTATTATTTTTATGTCAATATTAAAATTTTGTCTTGAATCTTTCAAATTTGAACATTCATATCACAATAAAGAAAATTACATTGAAAATTATGTTAGGTAGCATTCCACATCAAAAATTCTGTTTTTATCATTTACCTACTCAACGACGAGCAGGAATTAAGCTTGGGGATGCTTCATACTTCTCCAACGTATCTATGATTTTTGATTGTTCCAAGCTATTATATTATCTATTTTGGATGTTTAATGGGCTTTAATATGCTCTTTTATATTATTTTTGGGACTAACCTATTAACCGAAGGCCCAGTTCGAGTTTCTTTTTTTTACCGATTTCAGTGTTTCATAGAAAAGGAATATCAAATGGAATCCAAATGGAACGAAACCTTCACGAGGATCTTTCTTGGAACAAATGCAAACTAGGAGACTTGGAGTGGAAGTTTGGATGTCCGCGAGGAGGCCACGAGATAGGAGGGCGCGTCCAGGGGGGTAGGCGCGCCCCCACCCTCATGGGCCCCATAGAGCTCCACCGACGTACTTCTTT
This sequence comes from Triticum urartu, assembly GCF_056163025.1. Taxonomy (NCBI): domain Eukaryota; kingdom Viridiplantae; phylum Streptophyta; class Magnoliopsida; order Poales; family Poaceae; genus Triticum; species Triticum urartu. Next base: position 292,786,370 of record NC_141876.1, on the reverse strand, counting down.
CGCCTATATATACTCGTATACCCTAAAAACATCAGGGGGAGCCACGAAACCACTTTTCCACCGCCACAACCTTCTGTACTCGTGAGATCCCATCTGGTGCCTTTTCCGGCGTTCTGCCGAAGGGGGATTCGATCACGGAGGGCTTCTACATCAACACCATAGCCTCTCCGATGATGTGTGAGTAGTTTACCACAAACCTTCGGGTCCATAGTAATTAGCTAGATGGCTTCATCTCTCTCTTTGGTTCTAAATACAAAATTCTCCTCGATGTTCTTGGAGATCTATTCGATGTAATACCTTTTGCGGTGTGTTTGCCCAGATCCGATGAATTGTGGATTTATGAATTCTGAATTCTTATATGCATGATTTGATATATTTGCAAGTCTCTTCGAATTATCAATTTAGTTTGGCCTACTAGATTGATCTTTCTTGGAATGGGAGAAGTGCTTAGCTTTGGGTTCAATCTTGCGGTGTCCTTTCCTAGTGACAGTAGGGGCAGCAAGGCACGTATTGTATTGTTGCCATCAAGGGTAAAAAGATGGTGTTTATATCATATTGCTTGAGTTTATCCCTCTACATCATGTCCTCTTGCTTAAAGCGTTACTCTGTTCTTATGAACTTAATACTCTAGATGCATGCTGGATAGCGGTCGATGTGTGGAGTAATAGTAGTAGATGCAGAATCGTTTCGCTCTACTTAACATGGACGTGATGCCTATATTTGCAATCATTACCTAGATATTCTCATAACTATGTGCTCTTCTATCAATTGCTTGGCAATAATTTGTTCACCCACCTTAATACATGCTATCATGAGAGAAGCCACTAGTGAAACCTATGGCCCCCGGGTATCTTTATTATTATATTGCATCTCTTTTTATTTATATCGCATCTCGTTTACTATCTTGCAATCTTTACTTTCCAATCTATACAATGAAATACCAAAAATATTTACCTCGCTATCTTTATCAGATCGCGTTGGTTGCGAGGTTCTTGATTGTTTGTGCAGGTACTAGGTGACTTGCATGTTATCTCCTACTGGATTGGTACCTTGGTTCTCAAAAACTGAGGGAAATACTTAAGCTACTTTTCTGCATCACCCTTTATCGATGGGAATGACACCTATGGGATCACCAGAATTCCTACTGTGGTTAGCAGGGCGCGGGGTCGTGAGAAGAGTGGATCAAATAGATAGCACACGGTTCGTTTATCCAGGTTCGGGCCGCGAGGATGCGTAAAACCCTACTCCTGCTTTGGTGGATTGTATATCTGTGTTCTTGAGCTAGCTATGGGGAGTGAGGAGCTCCAAAAAGCCGAATCCTTCTCCTGGTTGCCTCGGGCCTCCTTTTATAGAAAAAGGGGTTGCCACAGTGGCACATAGGAGGTGGAAAGGGTACAGTCATGCGAGGTTATCCCTCGCATTACATGACAAGGCGCATTTAATGCGTCTTGCTTAGGTGTCCTTGCTTTATCGGGGACGGGGGAGAGACCTGTCTCGTCGGTCGCCGCTCCTTCTTATGTCGACACGCGCCCTGGCCAGCAACGCCTGTGATGCCACGTAGGTAGGCAGGCAACTGAGGTGGCGCAGTGGTGGGTCTTCATGAAGAGCTGCATGCCGCCACGCGGGTGCCTGCCCACCTGGTTGGGTCGGCAGCTGCATGCATGCGGTGGTGGAGGTTTAGTCGGTGTGGGCCTGATGGTGGCCCTGTGGGTGTTCTCGGCAAGGGCCTTGCCGGGGCCCCGGCAAGGGTCTTGCCGAGGCGCCTGCTGTCATCCCCGGCAAGGCGCTTGCCGGGGTGCTTGTGGTCTTCCTCGGCTGGGATCCCGCCAAGGGTTGTCGTCTCCTTAGTGCGTATCTGATGTTGAATATCTTCACAAAGATCTGCATGCTGCCACGGGGATGTCTCCCGAATCCTTGCCCTTTGGGGGCAGCGGACTCAAGGGTGATTTGCTCCGTAGGCGCGGGACGAGTCGCCACAGCAGGGGTCTTGCCGGGGCTGCTAGAACTGTCTCCCAGCAAGGATCTTGCCGGGGGAGTCCGCTTCATCCCCTTTGCTCTTCGTGGTCTTGGCCTTGGCGTTGTTCTAGTTCTCTTGAGCTTCGGTCTTACCCTGGCTCACCTCCCTTGCCTTGCTTGGTGTGGTGGTATCCATGGCTCAGACCGCCCGTGCACAGTTATAGGGGTACAAAAAGTGCACCCCTCTTTTTGTACACTGAAAGGAGCCCCCGAGCCTGGGCCACACATAAGCGCAATGCGTTGTTGGGCTAGGCCCAAAAACGGTGCCCGGGCAGCCGGGGTGGTTTTTACCGCGGTAAGATTCTTCGCGCGCTGCGCTTCCTACGATTCCCGCGCGTGGCGCGGCATGGGGAGGCGCATGTGATGTGGGCGGCATGCGTGGGGTTGGTTCCCGCACGCATGCGTCACATCATAGTAAAGGGGCGGTTTGCGCCTTCCCCATAAACGGAGGGAGGCGTGGAGGCGCGTCCCATTTACTGAATGGGGCTGAGGCGCGGTCTTCAAGGCGTCCACTCCCCACGATCATGGGGTGGGGTGTGGTCGTCTCACCCATCCCCTCGGTTCTGCACGTCCGCCACGTGTCTCCCATGTGCCTGGGGAGGCAAACGGTGGAGGCGGGAAACCGGGCCGTCGCTAGTTGGGGCGGCGGGTCAGTCCTGGCTCCCTGCGCCTTCCGTATCTTGATTGACCGAGCGGGGCGGCCGAGCCCCAACCCCGATCCTTTATAAAGAGCGGGAGGGGGGGATGGCGTCCCGCATTCTTTCATCTTCTTCTTCCTTCAGCTTCTGCTGCTCCGTTCCATCCGTCATGGAGAGAGGGAATCCCGGTCCTTCAACAGTGGCGGCGAGGGTCGCCGCTCGACAACGCGTCCCTCCTTCTCCTGCGCCTGCGGTGGCAGAGCCAGCGGCGAGGGGAAGGGGGAGGGGCGAGGCCATGGGCGAGGCCGGGGCACTCGGGGAAGAGGAGGATGGGGCGGCGCGCCGGCCTCGCCTCCACCAACAGCTCCTCCTCCAATGGAGGGCCATGTTGGGGATGACCCTTGTGAGTTCTTCGTCAGGCTGCGCCGGCCACCGCGCTGTCACCTTCGTCTCCCGACTCCATTTGCATGGGAGATGGGGCTGGATCCGCCGGAGTCGTTGCGGCTGCACATGAGGGGCTGCGGGATCAGTGGCACGCGGGTCCGCGTCCACTTCCCCGCCCCTCACGTGATGTATCTTTGTCGGGGATGGAAGACGTTTGCTCATATCCACCACTTGACGGAGGGGCTCACTCTCAATTTTAAGCTGATGGAGGGTGGCCTTCTCTCCGTCAAGGTCTTCGGGCTCTTTGGGACCCGTGCAAATTGCTGCGTGGAGAGCTCTTCTGATAGTGAAGACTCCTCCTAGAGGGAGTGACGAGGAGGACAGCGGCAATGACGACGAGGGTAGTAGGCGGCAGGATGACGGGTCCGATTAGGTGTCGGGTGCCGCTCTGTGCGGCACCAGCGACCCCATCATCCGTGTCGCCGGCTCCTTGAACTTCTCGGGGTCGTCTCCTTGGGCGGCTGGCGTTGGGAGGCTGCGAAAGAGGAAGAGGGCGGGCGGCAAGGCCGTCAAGTCGGAGTACGTGGGCACCGACGCCTTCGACGCGTGCTGACGTCCTACCGCCTCGTCTTCGAGCTCTGCTTCCGGCGCCGCCATCACCATCCAACCTTTGGACGGCCACCAAGATGTTCTCTTGGTGTCTTCTGCCACCCGTAGCTCGCCTAGGCGCTCCTTTTGTCCTTTTCGCCTCCTTGACCTGCCTCCTGAGGAGAGGGACAAGAAAGGGATTACGGGCACCTTATCTCTTTTTAGTTTGTAAGCCTTCGGGCCTTTGCTGAATTTAAAACTTGTAATCCCATCATTCATGTCATTCATTCCCTATGGACTGTACCTGAGTGGAATGTTTTTAATGAAAAAGGGATGCTTGCCGGGTCATTTGTTTGTGGGTGAAACCCACGGCAAGGAGTAAATCCTTGATATCTTCAAGATAAACATTTCCTTGCCCGGCAACAGGCCTTGCCGTCTCCCCACTTCGCTCGACCTTCCTCACGCCTTTGGCGGAGGCAGGAATGAGGCGGGTTCAGGCTCCTTGTTTTATCCTTTCGCTGCCGCGACTACGACCAAACTTGGCCCCGGGAACGACCCCTAGGGCCTAGAGTTAAGGGAGCACGGTAGCTTAGGGGAAAACAAGGTTTCACATACCTCAGTCCATAATGGAATGCATGATAAGGGATGAAGAACTTATCTGAAGCTGAAGTCCCCGGCAACCCTGGTTCACCGTGGGTGAGTCTTTGCTCTTGCAGCCCCCGGCAATACTGGCTTGCCGGGGGCTAGATGCTGGTCTGTTCCTCTTTTTTTTCTCCCCAAGTGGTTCGGCACGGATATCTGTGTGTCCTGTGAACCAAAGAAGATAAAAGAAAGACAAAGAGACGCACACTCGACCTCTTGAGAACAAGGGAAAGTTGTATACATGTTCTAAAAAAGGAAAAGGTGATCTTGAAGATCCTTTTGACACTGCCGCATGTCTGTGTTGCTTTTCGCCTTGGTGTATGATCCTTTGAGAGGATCAACGATCGAGTATACATAAGGGGCCTGGAAAAGGGCCCTCGGTACCATCGCAAAGTGATGTGGGTTGTAAAGAACCTGCAAGATAGAAATAAGAAGGAAAAAGGAAGAATATGAGGGTCCGGATAGGGTTGAGCCGTATTGTGGACTTTATTTTTAGTGTGCCTCCGTCATCGCCCATGGTATCTTTATTGTGTAGTTATGTACTCGTGGTACGTATGCCACAATCAAGTTGGGGTTTTGACGGAGGCCAAATTGCTAATCTAGCTCTAGACGAGCCGGACTGTCATTCTGCAGGGTTGACCGGACACATTTGATAGTGTCCGGGGGCTTGACTGCCGATGCATTATTCGACATGATAAGGCCACCATGTACTTCCGCTGCTAGGGCCGCTGTATGCTCCTCAGTACGGAGGGAGCGCTCCATGTTTCCGTTGACTATTATAACACCACGTAGTCCGGACATCTTGAGCTTTAGATATGCATAGTGCGGGACTGCATTGAAATGGGCGAAAGCAGTTCGTCCGAGCAGTGCACGGTAACCACTGCGGAAAGGGACGATGTCGGAGATCAAGTTTTCACTTTGGAAGTTATCCGGTGAGCCGAAGACAACTTGCAGCATGATGGACCCTGTGCAGCAGGCCTCTATGCCGGGTATCACTCCTTTGAAGGTCGTTTTAGTGGGCCTGATTCTTGACGGATCAATGCCCATTTTGCGGACAGTATCCTGGTAAAGAAGGTTAAGACTGCAACCGCCGTCCATAAGGACTCACGTGAGGTGGAATCTGCTGATAATTGGATCTAGGACCAATGCTGCCGAACCTCCATGACAGATACTGGTCCGATGGTCCCTGCGATCAAAAGTGATCAGACAGACTGACCATGGGTTGAATTTTGGGGCGACTGGCTCTATGGCGTAAACGTCCCTTAGTGCACGCTTGCGCTCCCGCTTGGGGATATTCACTATTGGGCTCCCGCTTGGGGAAATTTCTTTTGCCCCCTGTGTTTGATGGGCTAGGTGGCTCTTTCCCCTTATGTTCGGTGTTTAGTTTACCTGCCTATTTAAATACCCAACAATTTCTGTTCGTATGATTGGCAGGCTTGTCCGAGGTGACATGGATCTGGCAAGGCCAATCTAGTATTCGGTCTAGACTAGATGGACCGTCTTAGTTCCCTTTGAATGGCTTCTTCCGCTGACCGGCTTTAGAGCCACTGAATCCGGCGTTAACTGTCATGTCTTCGGTATCTTCATTGTTGCTTTGACGCTTTTGTTTGTTGCCATTTCGGGCTTCAGAGGTACCGGGGTCGCTAGTGCTGTTGCTTCTACGAGCTAGCCTGCTATCTTATCCCGTGCAAAAGTGGGTCATAAGTGCGGTAAGAGCTGACATGGACTTTAGTTTTTCTTGGCCGAGGTGTCGGGCGAGCCACTTGTTGCGGACGCGGTGTTTCAAGGCCGCGAGGGATTCGCCGTCCGGACAATCGACAATTTGGTTCTTCTTAATGAAGAACCTGGTCCAAAGCTTTTGGGCTGACTCTCCGGGTTGTTGGACTATGTGACTAAGGTCATAGGTGTCTGGAGGCTAAACATAAGTACCTTGGAAGTTGTCTCTAAATGCATCTTCCAAATCTTCCCAGCTACCAATAGAGTTTTCTGGGAGGCTGTTTAACCAGTGTTCTGCTAGTCCCTTGAGTTTCAGGGGGAGGTACTTGATGGCATGGAGATCGTCACCATACGCCATGTGGATGTGGAGAAGAAAATCTTCAATCTATACTGCGGGATCTGTCGTTCCATCGTATGATTCAATGTTCACGGGTTTAAACCCCTTCTAGGAACTGGTGCTCCATTACCTCATAAGTGAAGCATAAGGGGTGTGCGGCGCCTCTGTATCGGGCGACGTCACGACGCAGTTCGGATGAAGTCCGTATGCGGTTTTCGGCCCGAGTGAGGTTGTGCCTGTCGCGCCTGGCCTGATGGATGTCTTCTCACGTTGGGGCTGGCCCCCTTGATACATAGATTGATCTGGCTTGGCCTGCTTTATTGTCCAGGTCCTGTCGTAGGTCGTAGGTGTATCCTGGAGCTGTTGTCCCTCTGCCCTTACGACGACGTGGTGCGGGTTGGTGTTCTGCGTAGGTGGCCGCTTTATGTCGCCCATGCGGTGGCCGATTTGGTTCATCAGCGCAGTCATGTTTCGACGGTATTGTCTCGAAGGCCCCCTCATCGAATTGTGGCGGTAGCCGACGCTTCAGCTACCTTTTTATTGGGTGTTGTAGGCCATATTCTTCGGCAGCTAGGACATGTGTCCATCTGTCATTGAGCGTATCCTACTCGGCTTGGAGCCGCCGCTGCTGCTTTTTTAGGCTGCTTTAAATCCTCGTTGAGGCCATATCCTCCTCAGAGAGTGGTAGATAGTTACTATCTTCCGAATCCTCGTTCCTGACCTGATCGTCGGGGTTAACTTGCTCGTCCTCCACATCATCATGTTTGGATGTGGGCTCGACGGGGGCTTCAGGGTCTTCGGTGTCCTCTGGAATGTTATCGTCTCCGGTGTCGGTATTACTACCCTTGCCATGACGCGATTTTGAGTGGCGTCACTAGTGTCGATGCTTCGGCGGTGCCTCATCAGGTTTGTCCTCCACCAGATCTTTCCTGTCTGCATCGTCATCCTATTTGGGTGTGTCCACCATGTACACGTCGTATGTGGAGGTGGCCGTCCGACGTCTGGTAAACGGTGGGTCTTGGCCTTTTGTGTCTCCGGCATCGTTGTCCATGCCGTCAATGTCTTCAGAGGTGTAATCCAGCATATCGGTTAAGTCCTCGACGGTGGCTATGAAGTGGGTGGTGGGTGGGACATAAAATTCCCTATTTTCAACCCCTAGTCCGGGCTGGGCATAGTTCAGAGGCGATTCCTTTGTGATGGCGAGGGACCGCATCAAGTCAAGAGCCTCGTTTAAAAGTGAGGGTTGGACAAGGAAACGAGAGTCCATGGGGCTGGCCAGGGCATGGGCCTCTTGGCCACGCTTCGACAGTTCGGAGCTAAAGTCCGGGGCGAGTCCGGTCTTCCCATAGCAGGGGGGCCCAGCCTGACTCCGGGCTGGCCCAAGACAAATTCGCCTCCGAATCCCCGATTGCGAGTTTCATAGACGAGAGTCCGACAAGCTTCAAACTCCCATCTTCAGACCCGACAATTTGCTCCGGATCTAAGGCCAAAGCGGTGATCGTGGCCGTGAACCCTTCGAAGAACAAATCTCCTCGGATATCAACGATATAGTTTAGGCTCCCGAAACTGATCTGATGACCAGGGGCGTAGCTGTCGATCTGTTCAAGGTGACCAGGGGCGCATAACGAAGCCACTGAACACAAAAATCTGGCTGGGGAGGAAAACATCCCCGAAAACAGCATAATGGCTGATGATCGAACAAGCCATCGAACCTTCTGTTGACGACATAGTGGAACTCTCAATGAAAGCACCAATGTCGGTGTCAAAACTGGCCGATCTCGGGTAGGGGCTCCCGGACATTGCATCTGAGGATCGAAGGAAAGAGGAGACAAGGGTGACATGATGTTTACCCAGGTTTGGGCCCTCTTAATGGAGGTAAAACCCTACGTCCTGCTTGATTGTATTTGATGAGTATAGGGGTTACAAGAGTCGATCTACCTCGAGATCGTAATGGATAAACCCTAGATGTCTAGCATGTGTGATTTGTCTTAGCCTATATGGACTAAACCCTCTGGTTTATATAGACACCGGAGGGGTCTAGGGTTGTACAGAGTCGGTTTAGACAGAAAGGAAATAATACATCCGAATGCCAGGCTTGCCATCCACACAAAGGAGAGTCCCATCCGGACACGGAGAAAGGTCTTCTGCCTTGTATCTTCACGGCCCATCAGTCTAGTCCATATCAAATTGTACAGACACCCGAGGACCTCTTAGTCCAAGGACTCCCTTAGCAAGAGAAGGGCCTCCTCTTGTTGGGCAGGCGAGCCAGGCAAGGGGCAAGGCCACCACAAGGAGCAGGCAACAGAGGCACCCCGGTAAGGCCTGCCAGGGGCTCGCAGGTGCAAAACCACCCCACCAACCACTCAAGCACGACCCACGTTGTCAATCAGCACGGTGTCAAGCCGCAAGATGATTAAGTGGCAGCCGTTCGCCACATGGCAGCCATTTCCTATAGAAGAAACATATAGATGACACCCGTCCTGCTACATGTCAAGGACCAGTGTTGTGACACCAAGCGGCGCATTCAATGCACCGTGTCAGCCTGTAGAGTTAGGTATGATAGCACTGTTCGCTATCATATCAGTGGATAATGACTACTTTGCCATCATGGTGACCTCTTAATCTATAAAAGGAGGCCCATGGCACCCGTAGGAGGGGTTAGAAGGTTGGAAAGTTGATGAAACCAAGCTACCATACGCGCGTAGTCACTGCGGCCCCGAGGTGAACCTTGTCGGGCAAGTGTACTACGCATCACGACATTCACTCCACCATCAATCCACCAAAGCAGGAGTAGGGTGTTATGCCTCGTGGCGGCCCGAACCTGGGTAAATTGCTTGTGTTCTCTCCGCCGGCACTGCCCTATGCTGGTCTGCTCTTTGTGCAACGCGACGTCCCCCTGCAGAACCAGCAAGGGTCTGCCAGGTCCCATAGGTGGCTGCGCACATCCTGTGACAACCACCATGTTGAGCCTCCGAGATGAACTCCGGTAAAAAGAATGATCCACCGAATGGAAATTTGAAAAGAACAAGATGAACCCTTGCAACGATATAGATGGAGATTTGTGACGATATAACCGATAAAACTTGGAACTCTGGAAAAAGAAAAAGATGAAACACTTGATATCATGAGCAAACTCCGGAAGAAGGAATTAATCACATGTATGAAAAAATAATAAGAATTGTGTTATACGTATCCTTCATCAAATTAAATTGATGAAGAATAATGGATTTGGCATACTACTTATACTCGTTGAAAAGGATCAAGGAGAGATATAGCGCACACTTGAAAAGTCTTCAACGAACCACAGGTAGAATTTTGGAAACAATGAATGGAATGATACAATAATATAGTAAGAGGAATGTTGAACGAACCACCGTAAGAATTTGAAGTGATTGAAGAAAAGTGAACGAATCACCGGGAAGAATTGGAAAATGAACGAAGATACTTGGGAGAATTTAGATACAAGAGAACAAAGAGATCATGAGCTGACAAGAGTATACTTGAACGAGACACCAGTAAGATTTGGAGAACAAGAGCTGAAAACTCAGAACGAAAAACTCTTTTGAAATGATGGCCTTCAGATGATATAGAAACGAGAATAACTCTTGAAACTGCTTTGGATGGTTATGAATAGAATTCCCACAATCGAAAACAATTATGAGGATGGCATGAAGCTAGAAACATGCATCTTCACGAAAATGGGAAATGACTTCAAAGAAACTCCTATCTGGCCTGCAGATGACCAGAATGACAATGATAAATACCACGAGATTCTTGAGACACTCCGGATGAATGAAAGGAGAAAAGGTTGAGCTAAAGATGAAAATAATTTGAAAGCGATCTTGGAGAGGGCATTTGACTGATGAAAATTCATTCTTACGTCAAACTTTGAAAAGAATTTGAGAATCACTCTAGGAAAAATTAGAAGAGTCATTGAAGATCTCGGGAAAAGACATGTGGGTAATGGTCCCACTCGAAAGAAACACCGTTGAATGATTTATTTAAAAGAGAGATTGCACCAGTTGAATTAAATGGCTTGAATGAGATAACATCATCAAAATAGCTTGAATAGATTGAGAATGGAAATGCGTATCTTCTGAGATATCTTCAGCACTTCGGATATGAATAGAGAGAGATGAATCATTAAGAGGTGCACCGGCATGAGCAAACATTTGAACCAAGGAAAGGGATATGATCAACACTAAAAGTTTGAATTTAGACCACCGGAGAATAAAATGATAATAAAGAATGATGAACTTGAAACTTCCTTAGAATCTTCATGAGAATCACCAGATTAGAACATTGAAGGAAAAGAATGAAGATACTTAACATAAATAAAATGGATACTTGATTAAGAAGTATGGGTCCTTGAAGGAAAAGGGTGAGATGGAGATAAAAAACAAAGGCAACTTGGGACGGATGAAACGGACACTGTTGAGAAAAATGAGAATTGCTCCTGCAAATAAAAAATGATGATTGAATTATCTTGAAGAGAAGCACACCGGTTGGAAGAAAAAATAATGGCATGACAAACTTGAGATCAGGACGGATTAGCTCTCCCATAGAAATATGAGAACAACACTTAGAAAAGGTACGGAATCAACACTTGACATTGAAGCAACTCGAATACCACAACCAAAACAAAACAAAGAGAGTTCGCCCAAAGTGTTCGCGGTGAGGCCGCACAGGCATGACGTACAGTGGACATCACTAATAACAAACGAGACGCCCCCAAATCAGTATAGCCAAGGATTCTTTAAGAAGCCTCGCGACCACTTTAAATCGACTATGAAAAACGAACCACTAGACATTAGACCCCAATCTCAAATCATACATCTGTGGAAAAGAAATCCTGGGTAACTACTTGAATTCCTACCTATGAACTCCTGAAACTTTCTCTGGTTATGCAATCTTGTGTTGGCGTTACAAGGGGGCACACATATCTCACACAACTAACAAATCCTACACTCCAACCAAGAAAACCTCGGAAATTGTGTACCTTAGACCTTCAAAAAACATCCGATATACTAGTTGTGGCAATAAATCTGGTTGCTCTCCCCAGTATTGGGTGGCGCCAAACTAATCTCGCCACAAAGAGTATAGAAGCATTTTCGATGTCGGCGTCCTCTGGTGTTTCAGAACTTAAACGATAAAAACTATGACGAAAACACCATGGAGCTCAACTCCCCGAGACACTGCCACAACCCCTAAATGTCAGGAGCCACCAAGACAGAATTCCCGTCACAATGATATCGAAACGATTCCACAATACCCGCGTGATCCAAAAAAATTGTGCGAAAAAGGATAGAAGAGTGGGGTAAACACCTACTTCACTAGTCCTCACCAGAGTGACGAAGGGGATGAGGAGTAAAAAGAATTCCTACTCTCCAATATAACTAGACTCAAAATAGTTTTATTCTAGACTCAACAACGGCAGCAGTTCAATTAATCAAGGGGGCTCCTGCGGTCGGTAAGGGTATGATACCAACTTGTAGTGCCCAAGATGCGATTGTATCCCAACCACATGATGAGCTCATGATTGGGGCACAAACGCATTTAGAACAAATAGCAAGGTGGATATTATTACACAATACCATGTACTGAATAGATGAGAATACAAGATAAAGTCTTACACTCGCCACAAGCTACAACATGAGTACAACAGTTCATCAATACATACTAATCATCATACAGAAGAGCAAGATCCGACTACGGATGATCAAATGAAAAAGAAGAACGTCATCCACCCTGCTAATCATAGGCTCCCGACCTGGAACCGATCCCTTGATCGAAGAGGAAGAAGAAGAACTCCAAACAAGCAAGCATCTCTCTCACGTCATATCATCGCATTACCTGTACCTGCAACTATTTTTGTAGTAATCTGTGAGCCATGAGGGCTCAGCAATCCCATTAACATGGGTATCAATACTAGCAAAGCTTAATGGGTATGGAACGGATAAGTGGTGAGGTTGCAGCAGCACTAAGCATTATATGGTGGCTATCTTATGAGTACAAGAATAAGATGAGAAACTGCCCAAATGGTCGCAAGCTAGCAATGATCAAGAAGTGATGTTGAACCACTTACGTTCACACATAACCCAACCGCGTTCTCTTCTCGAACTCACTCAAAAAGAGACATTCATGGTTACACACGCGGTTGGTGTATTTTAATTTGGATCTGGTGTCAAGTTCCCTACAACCGAATATTAAATAATTCCCATTTGCCACATAACCATGTGCACTGCTCTCGAAAGATTAAACCCTGCAAGTGTGTCCCAACTTAGTCGATCACAAACTCTCACGATCAATAGAGGAAACTCCTCCTCTCAGAACAACCTGATCAATCTCAGAATCTCGATTCACAAGACATTTCGACAATGGTAAAACAAAACCAGCAAGACCGCCCGATGTGCCGACAAATCCCGATAGGAGCCGCACATATCTCGTTCTCAGGGCACACCGGATGGGCAAGACATCGGGTAGGCTGAGACCCTAGTTTCCCAGGGGGCGCTGGACATCGCCCAGTTTGGACCAACACCAACAACACTTTCCCCCCTATATTATGTCGAATTAAAAATCCTCAGGGATGCGACCCCATATGCCAATTAATTAATTATCGGTATTATTATGTTGAAAAATGTTAAAACCAAAGTTGGGCCTTGCTGGAATAGTTTTATTCAAAGCAAATTGTCAAGGGGGGGGGGGTCCATAAACCCCGACTGTGTTAGGAACGCAAAATCAAGGAACATAGCAGGGTATGACGGAAACTAGGGCGGCAATAGTGGAACAAGACACCAAGCAAAAGGCTAAGCCTTCCACCGTTTACCAAGTATATAGATGCCTTAATTAAATAAGAAATATTGTGATATCCCATGATATCCATGTCCCAGCATGGAACAACCTGCAACTATCAACGCTATAAGAGGAGCTGAGAAAAGTGGTAACATAGCCAAACACCGATTTACTAGGATGGTGGAAAAGGTTAGAGGCTTATCATGGCAATTTGGGAGACTTTAGTGGTAGGTAGTGTGACATAGCGATAGCATCGAGACAACTAGCAAAGCAAAGATACTAGTGGTATCCAGGGTAACGGTCATCTTGTCTGAGATCCCACTAGGAAGAGGACCGAGTCCATGAAGTAGTCGAACCAACGTAGTCCAACGAATCCTCATGGTCGCAACATAACTATAACTATAAAGAAGAAGCAACACCATAAAGAAGCATGATGCATGTCCGGTTTAATGATTCATGGCATGTCAAAGTGCAACAAACAATAACACAAATTAAGTGGAGCTCAATATGCAACGAGTTGCATATTGACAAGACACCACATTCCATTATTTTGTTCACTCTCGTTTGTGTACCCAACAATATTAAATGTTGTTAAACATGGCAAGATGTGAAGCATAAGCAAACTACAGATTTAGGCAAGTTTAAATGAAGCCGGAACAACAAACAACAATTTTGAAAAATCCTCATGTGCATATTTTGGGTATGGTACTGTTCTTCCTAAAACCATATTTTATTTTTGTTAAACAGGAAAAGAAAGTGCACCATATTAAACTATGTATTTTCTACCCCATTTACATATGACATTTATTTAATTCGGAGCTACGATTATTTAGTTATTAAATAAATCATTTTAACATCGCATATAGGCAAAATAATGCAAACAACAAGTTTAAACATTTTTAACATGTATGAAAATTGGATATTATGAAACTAGATGAAATTCTAAGCATTTTACATATATAAAACATTTTAATCCAATGCACGGTTCATGAGTTATTAAATGTATGAACATGGCAATTTGTAAAACAGGTTTTCCCTGGAAAATGCTAAAATCGCAGCACTCGGGAAAAAAAACACTAGCCCGAATCTGAGCGCACTGCTGGGTCAACAGAGATGGGCTGGGCTAAGCTCACATTGTGCGAACGGGCCGGCGGGGAAGCAGAGGCCCACGTGAAGGCAAAGGCATGAGGTCGTTGGGCCTGGGGGTCGCGGTCAACGAGCGGCTCTACCGAGCGAGTTGCTGCTACTCTTTACTGAAAAACGAGGAACAGAAGCAGCAACAGGTTCATGGCGATGCAGAAGATGATGCCAGGGGAGGTTATGGTGACGGGGTCGGCGGGAACCGGTCGGAAAGGGCAGATCCGGGCGCGAGAAGATGGATCTGGCCGGTCTTGGGGAAGATCGAGTCGCGGGATGCAGCGTGAAGCAGAAGGCGATGGTGGCGGCTCGAGTTTCTATAGGAAGAACATGAAACAGAGTTTCAGAGTAGAGAGGAGGGAACATGAGCAGAATAAAGAAGGACCTGACTGGTGTTGATCACCGACAGAAGAGGAGTTATGCTATAGAGGCAGATGAGGTCCCGTACGGGCGACTTCGTGGCTTCGGCGGGGATGAACGGGCGACAAATTGGCGGGACCCATGCCGGCGGCCTTGAGGATGAGCAGCAAATCAACGCTGGGCAGCGGCTCACTATGAAGCAGGGGCGAGGCGGCCCTGTGCTTGGCGCTAACTCCAGTGCGGGCGGAGGAGGCCGGGGCGACAACGAGATGAAGGACGACGGGGATGAGGTGGCAGCGCCAGGTGGGCTCAGTTCCCTTTGAAGAAGAGAACGAGGGGAGAGATTGAGCACATAAGAGGGAGAGAAAGAAGGGAGGGAAAGGAGCAGGGGAGCTGGTCTCCAGCGAGGTTGAGGCACGGGGGAGGAGGCGCGCGGTTGAGGTCGTGCGGGACGATGAGCTCTAGCATGGGGGCTCTCTGTGGCGTGGAGTGCGGGGAAGACAAACATCGATCTGGGTCGAGGACGACTGCGGGTTGTGGCAGGCTTGTTGGGGAAAACGAGGGAAAGTGGGTGGATTTGGATCGAGGAGAAGGAGACTGGCCGGTGGATTTTGGATCGAGAGTGATCCCAACGAAGAAGGAGAGAGGGGGTTCATTATCCTCATTGGTGCCTCTCTGGTGACGCGTGAGTAGTTCATTGTAGACCTACTGGTCCGTAGGTAGTAGCTAGATGGCTTTTTCTCTCTTTGTATCTCGATACAATGGTCTCTTGGAGATCTATTTAATGTAATGACTCTTTGCAGTGTGTTTGTGGGAATCCGATGAATTGTGAGTTTATGATCTGATTTTCCTTGATTTAATACCCAATCTTGATTGTTATAGCCACGTATTTCTTCTCCGATATTTGGATTTTGTTTGGCCCACTTGATCTATTTGTCTTGTAATGTGAAGATGTGCTTTGTAATGGGTTCGATCTTGCAGCGTCCTTTCCCAGTGACAGAAGGGGCAGCAAGGCACACATGTGTCGTTGCTATTAAGGATAAAAAAGATGGGGTCTATTCCTACATGAATCGATCTTGTCTACATCATGTCATGGTTCTTATTGCATTACTCTATTTTTGCACGAACTTAATACACTAGATGCATGCTGGATAGCGGTCGATGTGTGGAGTAATATTACTAGATGCAGGCAGTAGTTGGTCTACTAATCTTGGACGTGATGACTAAATACATGATCATTGTCTTGGATATCATCATAATTATTTGCTTTTCTATCAATTGCCCAATAGTAATTTGTCTACCCAACGTTGCTATTTTCTTGAGAGAAGCTACTAGTGAAATCAACAGCCCCCTGGTCTATTTTCCTATCATATACTTTCAGATCCATATTGCCAATTTCCTTCTATTTTATTTTCTTCTTTTATTTTCAGATCTATGTTATCACAAACCCAAGAATACCTTGCTGAGTTTAACTTACTTTTGTTTGCATCTATCAATCTACTACAATTTTATCCTATCCTTACGTCACTTTTTGTCACCGCTACCCGAAAAGGATTGATAACCCCTTTAACGCGTCGGATTGCAAGTATTTATTATTTGTGTGGAGGTACCATTGATGTAGTATTGCATGGTTCTCCTACTGGTTCGATCACCTTGGTCTCATCACTGAGGCAAATACCTTACCGTTGTTGTGCTGCATCCTCCCTTATTCCTTGGGGAATCACCGACGCATCTCAAGCGACATCAAAGGAAGTTTTTGGCACCGTTGCCGGGGAGACATCATCAAAATCTATCATGTTCCTAATCACAAATCTCATCTTCTTGCAATTTACATTATTTTCCATTTACCTCTCGTTTTCCTCTCCCCCACTTCACAAAAACTGGCCATTTTATTCGCCCTCTTTATTGTTCGCGTTTCTCATTCGATTTTTGTTTGCTATATTTTTCGCCATGTGTGACTTTGGTATGGCAGAAATAGATGATGGCCTAACTCCTAAAATTGGACGATCTGGGAATCTACATCCTAAAAGTTTTGTTTTGGGGCAAGGTAATGTTATAGGAAAAGAATGTATCCAAGAATTTTTTAATTGTGTTGGAAATTTAAGTCTTGAAGCTGTTCCTATACTTAAGAGGACTAAATCTTATGCAGAAGCTATTTCGGAACTAGTTCTGGAATTTGAAAATCAATTTATCCATACCCATCCTACCTTGCAAGGATTGTTTTTCGAGTTACCCGTTATAAAGAATCCCAAGCCTAAAAAGTTGGCTACACTTGTCCTTATGAATGAATCTGATTACATAATACGGGAAGCTAGGGAGATTTTTGATTTCTATGGTATGAATCGTGAAAAACTGGTGATAGATGAAATTCTTTATAATGGTGATTATGTGCTAATACATTTTCTTGGGGATAATCAAATATTTGATGAGAATCTTAAGAAGGAAGTCCCTGTTTTAGATATAATCCAATAAGTTTGCAGTGATGTTAATCAACACTATTCTTGGATTGTTGCTAGAAATCAAAGGGGTTATGATGATAAGCAACTTGATAGTGCTAAAGTCTCTATGTATAATGTTTTGTGTTGTTTTTGCAAAACCTCCTGAGGAAAACACCTCTAAGGAAAATAAAAACAAAGATGGCAATACTTAGATCCTTCGCATTATGCCTAGATAGGGGCGTAAAACGATAACGCTCATTGGGAGGAAACCAACTTGTATCTTTTTGCTTTTTAGTTTTCTTGCTGTTTTCAATAAAATACCCAATTATGCCTCTATTTAGATGTGTTTTTTTGTTTTAGTTAGTGTTTGTGTGAAGCAAAGCCTTTGGGATCATGTTGGGTGATAGTTTATTTGATCTTGCTGAAAAACAAAACTTTTATGCTCACGGAACTAATTTTCATTTTTAACAGAAGCCCAATAAAATACTGATTCTTTTTGAAGAAGATCTGTATGAAAATTTCCTACGTTGTCCTAAGTTTTCAAAAAAATTGGAGTTACAGAAGTATTCGAAATATTCAAATTGCTACAGACTATTCTGTCTTTGATAGATTCTGTTTTCGTTGTATCGTGTGCTTGTTTTGATGATTCTATGGTTTCCTTTGAAGATTTTTTGCCATGTAAAAGTGAAAATATAGTAGATATAATACAATAATAAAATATGAATGGGTTTTCAACAGTACTTAAAGTAGTGATTTGCTTTCTTATACTAACGGATCTCACGATGTTTTGTTGAGTTTTGTGTGATTGAAGTTTTCAAGTTTTGGGTGAGATCGCGATGGAAGAAGGAATAAGGTTTAACAAAAGGCTAAGCTTGGGGATACCCGAGGCACCCCAAGATAATATTCAAGAAGTATCAAGCAACTAAGCTGGGGATGCCCCCGAGTGACATCCCCTCTTTCTTCTAACAACCATCGGTATTTTCCTTGAAACTATATTTTTATTCTTCACATATTATGAGTTTTGCTTGGAGCGTCTTGTATGATATGAGTCTCTGTTTGTTTTTCTTTTTAATTTTTAATAAGAATCCTTGCTATACACACCTATTTTGGAAAGCCAAATTCTTCTATGCTTGCTCCTACGCTTCACTTAATATTTTAGACCTTTGGAATTGCTCTAGTGGTTCACTTATATCTTTTTGAGCATGGTGTGCTTTGTTATGTTTGAAGAAATTCTCTCATGCTTCAGTTAGATTAATTTGAGAGAAATAAATATGATGCTCATGCTCTTAACTTATATTTGTTTGAGCTTATTAAAAGCAACATATGAAACTAGTTCCAAAGTGATAATATCCAAGAAGGATATAATAAAAACTTTCATGATGATCATTGGACAAAATAAACTTTATTCTTTGTAATAGTTTTGAGATATGATGATAATGATATGTGAGTCATGTTGATGAGTAATTATGCTTTAGTAAGAATATTGGTGTTAAGGTTTGTGATTCCCTATGCAAGCACGAAAGTCAATAGTTATGTAATGAGATTATATCCAACTTTTGGTGCATTATTCAGTGTTTGTTATACTTAATGCTCGCTTATGAGATTTTCTGTTTCTTGGTTGGGTGCTTCTCAATCTTTTGCTAGCCTTCATTTGTACTAAGTATGACCACTACTTGTGCATCCAAAATACTTTAAACCAATTTTTTCCACATGAGTCCACTATACCTACCTATATGCGGTATTCTTTTGCCATTCTAACAAAATTTGTATGTGCCATCTCTAATCTTAAAACTAAATTTATCTTTTGTGTGCTCGTACCGCTCATGAAATTTTAGGGGGTGGCTGATATATTTCCATGCTAGATGTGTTATTCTCAAGATGAGTGTTTATTCACTTGTCATTGCACGAGAGTACGGCAAAGGTATTAGGGATGCCCAGTCCCGAAATTTACTTTATGTTGTCAAATAATAAATTCCTTAGGAAGTGTTGGTATGGACGACACCCGTGGATCCAGTTAGCCATGGAATGTGAAAGTATGGTGGAAAAAGTAATACACTTTATTTTCTGTTTGGGAACCGTCGATGATATATCTAGCATGGAAAGTATTGGGAACTACTCGATCATTTTCATTAATAGGAAAATCATTCCACCCAAAATGTTTTATCTCTATCTTTTTCGCTTTGAGCTCTGGCACCTCTACAAATCCCTACGTCCCTCCGTGAAGGCCTATCCATTTACTTTATGCAGTTTTTATTTTTACTTGAGTCTCCATCTTCTCTTATAAAGCACCAACTAAGGGGCACTATGATCATACTTGAGCATTGGGTGTAGCTAATATTCGAGTGTGCTTCATGAATGGATCAATGATTGAGCATAATGGGCAAGGGATAACTTGCTTTAGTGTTGATATTTTGAAAGACATGGTTGTTTGTTGATGTGCATGAGTATTAAAGTCCTCATGTCAAAACTAGAATATTGCTTTGAACCATATAAAAGTCCAATTGTCCATGCTATAAAGGAAAGAATAGGTGATGAACATGTTAGGCAACATTCCACATAACAAATTCTGTTTTTATCATTTACCTACTCGAGGACGAGTAGGAATTAAGCTTGGGGATGCTGATACGTCTCCAATGCATCTATAAATTTTGATTCTTCCATGTTGTTATATTACATTCTTGGATGTTTTTCAATCATTTTTCAATCATTTTAAATCATATTTTGGGACTAACATATTGACATAGTGCCAAGTGCCAATTGTTGGTTTTTGCTTGTTTTTTACATCGCAGAAAATCAATATCAAACGGACTCCAAATGCAGCGAAACTTTTTCTGGATTTTTTTGGACCAGAAGACACTAGATGGGCCAGAGAAGCGCCCAGGTGGATTGTGCCCACCTCGGTGGCCTCCCGCACCACCTCTTCGCTCTATAAATACCTCCTTGCCTCAGAAACCCAAGGGGAGTTGACAAACAATAATTCGAGCCGCCGCAAGTTCCAGAAAGCACAGATCCAATCTAGACACCATCATGGGGGGGTTCATCATCCTCATTGGTGCCTCGCCAATGATGCGTGAGTAGTTCATTGTAGACCTACGAGTCCGTAGGTAGTAGCTAGATGGCCTTTTCTCTCTTTGTATCTCAATACAACGGTCTCTTGGAGATCTATTTGATGTAATGACTCTTTGTGGTGTGTTTGTTGGGATCCAATAAATTGTGAATTTATGATTAGATTTGCCTTGATTTAATATCCAATATTGATTGTTATAGCCTCATATTTCTTCTTCGATATTTGGGTTTTGTTTGGCCAACTTGATCTATTTATCTTGCAATGTTAAGAGGTGCTTTGTAATGGGTTCGATCTTGCAGTGTCCTTTCCCAGTGATAGAAGGGGCAGCAAGGTACGCATGTATCATTGCAATTAAGGATAAAAACATGGGGTCTATTCCTACATGAATAGATATTGTCTACATCATGCCATCATTCTTATTGCATTATTCGATTTTTCCATGAACTTAATACAGTAGATGCATGTTGGATATCGGTCGATGCGTGGACTAATAGTAGTAGATGTAGGCCAGAGTCAGTCTACTAATCTTGGATGTGATGCCTACATACATGATCATTGTCTTGGATACCGTCATAATTATTTTCTTTTCTATTAATTGCCCAACAGTAATTTGTCTACCCACCATTGCTATTTTCTTGAGAGAAGCCACTAGTTAAATCTATGACCCCCGTGTCTATTTTCCTATCATATACTTTCAGATCCGTATTGCCAATTGCCTTTTTTTTTATTTCTTCTTTGATTTTCAGATCTATATTATCAAAAACCAAAAAATAGCTTGCTGGGTTTTATTTACTTTTATTTGCATCTATCAATCTACTACAATTTTAATATATCCTTACGTCACTTTTTGGCACCGCTAACCGAAAGGGATTGAGTACCCCTTTAACGCGCTGTGTTGCAAGTATTTGTTATTAGTGTGCAGGTACCATTTACATTGTTTTGCATGGTTCTCTGTAACACCCACGATGTGGCTATATCTCCCACGTGTCGGAGCACGACTTAGAGGCATAACCGCATAGTAGGAATGTCGCAAGAGGGGTAATCTTTACACATCCCATGTACTGAATAAGAAAGGGATAAAGAGTTGGCTTACAATCGCCACTTCACACAATACATAAATATAGCGTTACATCATCCAGAAAACAATCAAGGTCCGACTACAAAACTAAATAAAGAAAGACAACCCCAAATGCATAGATCCCGATCGCCCCAACTGGGCTCCACTACTGATCAACTAGAAACGAAACAACACAACGAACAGGGTCTTCATCGAGCTCCCACTTGGGCTCAGTTGCGTCATCTGCACTGGTATCATCGGCCCCTGCAACTGGTTGGAAGTAATCTATGAGTCACGGGGACTTGACAATCTCACACCCGCGAGATCAAGACTATTTAAGCTTATGGGTAGGAAAAGGTAGTGAGGTGGAGCTGCAGCAAGCACTCGCATATATGGTGGCTAACTTACGCAAATGAGAGCGAGAAGAGAAGCAAAGCACGGTCGTGAACTAGAAGTGATCAATATGTGATCCTGAAACTACTTACGTTCAAGCATAACACAAGAACTATGTTCACTACCCGGACTCCGCCAAGAAGAGACCATCACGGCTACACACGCGGTTGATGCATTTTAATTAAGCTAAGTGTCAAGTTCTCTACAACCGGACATTAACAAATTCCCATCTGCCCATAACCACGGGCATGGCTTTCGAAAGTTCAAAACCCTGCAGGGGTGTCCCAACTTAGCCCATCACAAGCTCTCAAAAGTTTTATGCAATATTTATGAAAATGTTGGCATGATAAGATATGATGCACTTGTCATCATGGCGGAAACAAAAGGGGTGCCACGGCAAAGATAACAAAATGGTGCCACAGCAACGTTCCGGTTCCGACAACTCATTGAGACGTCGGTGCAAAAGAAAGTGTGGCGGGACCGTGGAAAAAATGGTGGGGTGATCCCGGTTACTGGGTTCCCACGGGTCGACGACGGTGACAAGGCAAAAGAGGGCAACGTGCACCGAGAATTCGAGCATGGAGCAACCACGAGCATCTCATACATCACACATGCATTCGTTCACGGGCGGTCATCTCGGGGTTATACCTTCGAAGCGTGCGTTATCGGAGGGGTTCGAGTTCGCTGTGGTGTAGGGGAAGTAGACGTTCTTGGGACAGTCGAAGTGGAAGTAGTCGTTTACAGGTTGTTGTGGGAAGTAGTCGTTCTTGTGGCGACGGTAGTCATTCACGTTCTTAGTCGCACAGGTTTTCGTAGATGTTCGGGGTCGCGGCGAGGAATTTGTCGTCCACGGAGTCTTCACGGTTCGACGGTAGTGGTACACGTTCCATAGCCGTTCGAGTCATCGGTAGAGGAACTTGATGGATTTGAATCCCTTCGGTGTTTTCATGGTACTTGGGGTCTTCGGACTTGCCGGTCTCGATGAAACAAAGGGGTACTTGGTACAATGCATGTCGACGGTAGTTGTTCTCGTATCGTCGAGGTACTTGGCGATTTCAGAGACGGCGGAAAACGAATTTGGTGTAACTAGGGTATTCACGGATCATCATTGTACTTGGCGTCCAATGGGATCTTAGGGGTTCGGGCGTGTAGGCGAACGGCGGTGATGCTGTTGGTCTTGCGTCAACGGCAACCGACAGTGAAGGCGCACAAAACAGCAACATGAGGCTGCAGAGGTGGCCACCATGTGGCTCTCACGATCACACACAGTGCAACAGAGGAAGATGAAGCCTCGGCCAGAAGAAGCGATGGAGCAAGGCGCACTCAAGGGAGAGCTCGGGCGACTGCCACTCTGGCAGCTCGACAAGGGGTAGGGCCAACCGCCGTGCAGCAAGGCGATGGCAACAGAGCAACCGCGGGAGGCCAAGAGGAGCGATGAGGAGGAGGAGCAGGTGGTAGGCGTGGGGTGCTTGGGGCGGCGCTCAATAAAAGGAGCAACTCCGGCGATGGCGCTCGCCGGCGCGGCGCCGAAAATGGCAGGGGCGAGGTGAAGACCGGCGGCGGCGTTGGGGGAAGGAGCTCCTGCAGGGCCGGTCCAGCGGCAGGGGAGGACCCCGGCAAAGCACAGCCTAATCCGGCGCGGCGGCATTGTCCCGGACGGAGGGAGAAGGAGGCGCGGGCGCGAGGAAGGAGGGCGGCGACACTTGCAGTGGGGCACGCCATGGGGATCAGCGCGAGGGAGGAGCAGGGGTTAGGGATAGATAGAGAGAGGGGGATGGGGGATCGAGCGGCTGCGATGGGGATCGAGCACCTACGGCTAGGGTTGGGAAGGCAGGGGCCAGCTGGGCCTTGGGAGGCCGGCCCAATGGAGAGGAAAATGACCAGAGCCTGCTGGACTGCTCTCTCCTACTCTTCTATTATTTCTTTAGCAGAAAAAATGTGGAGAAGAAAAAGAAAGAGGGAGGGGTTAGGGAAAGAATTCGCGCACGCGGATAATTGTCCTGGACTCATAAAAATGAGTTTGTTCCGAGAAAAATAGAAAAGGCCAAGATTGAAGGATGTAAATTCAAACTCATTTGAATTTAATTCAAATGGGTTTGAACTAGAACTTGGATTTAGCAGTGCCCAAAAATGTTCGGATTTTTGGAGGAACCTCGGAATATGATGAAAGAATAAATAGCAAAGTTAGAGGTCAAGAGTTGTGATAACAAAGGCATTGAGATTTATTTTGCAAGTGTGTTCCGGTTAATTCCAACAAATGGAATATTTAATATAGCTCCCTAATATCGGGAGGATATGTTATAAAGAGAATCACCATGTGAATTCCCTCGGTTTAAATGGATCAAAGATCCATGCCATTTATTTAGTTGAGTTAAGAAAAGAAATGACATGATGGCATGATGACATGATGCAATGCACATGATGCAATGATGAATTTCAATGAACCAAACAAATCACATGACGAAACCCAGAAATCATGGAAGTCATCTGAAGCTCCGGTCTTGGGGCGTTACATTCTCCTACTGGTTTGATAACCTTGGTCTCACCACTGAGGGAATTACCTTCCCGTTGTTGTGTTGCATCCTCCCTTATTCCTCGGGGAAACACCGAAGCTTCTCAAGGGACATCATGGCCCATTTCGAAATGCGGCCAGTGGTGTCTCTGTTGTAAAATGATGTCATTCAGAGGTAACTCAGATGCCACCGTGACCGAACACTCTTGAAAGTAGTGCCGAAGTTTTTGGGATGCCATAAAAACTGTATAAACTATCTTCTAATAGTGCGGATACCGAGATTTGCACGGGGTGAGCACTT
The DNA here is from genome assembly GCF_056163025.1 of Triticum urartu. Lineage (NCBI taxonomy): Eukaryota > Viridiplantae > Streptophyta > Magnoliopsida > Poales > Poaceae > Triticum > Triticum urartu. Next base: position 292,761,992 of record NC_141876.1, on the reverse strand, counting down.
ATGATATGTAGTATACTGGCTTCTACACCCAAAACTTGTGGGCCGCCGCTTCTTGTTCTATGACGAGAACCATGCTCACGACTTGATTCATGGCCGAGATGTATAAAATCATGGGTTCGCCGATGTGGGATGCAACTAGTAAAGGATTGCCAGGCAATAATGTTTGTATTTCTTCTAGTGCTGCAGTTGCTTCATCAGTCCACTCAAAGTTTTTAGTCTACTTGAGCAATCTATAGAGCGGCGGTGCCTTTTCACCAAGGCGGGAGATGAAGTGGCTCAAGGCTACCATGCAACCCACCAGTTTTGGATGTGTTCAGCTCTGTAGGGATCGTTAGCTGGGATAGAGCTCAGAGTTTGGCCAGATTGGCTTCGATTACTCTATGGGAGACAAAAAATCCGAGTAGTTTTCTGGCAGAAACTCCGACGAAGCATATGTCCAGATTGAGCGGTATATCGTAAGCCCGCAGGTTGTCAAAGGTTTTGTGGAGGTCGTCCACCAAATGGTTTATGTATATGGTTTTAATGACCACGTCATCTATGTATGCCTCCACTGTTTTCCCAATTTTATTTTCCAGGCATGTCTGAATCATGTGCTGCTATGTTGCGCCTGCATTTTCAACCCGAAGGGGGTGATGAATGCGGTTGCAGCTTGGTCAGACTCATTGTTTTTAATTTTATGGTATCCAAAGTAGGCATCGAGGAAACATAGCGAGTCATGTCCTGCGATGGCGTTAATGATCTAGTGTATAAGAGGTAAAGGGAAGGCTTCCTAAGGGCAGGCTTTATTTAGGTCCCTCAAATCCACACACAACCACCAAGACTTGTCCTTGTTAGGAACCATGACTAGGTTTGCCAACCACTCGGGGTGCTTGATCTTTCGTATGAATCCGGCTTTGAGTAGTTTTGCTAGTTCTTCACACATGGCTTCATGCTTGGGTTGGAAAATCAGCATAGAGCCTATTTGATTGGCTTAATGACCTTGATTATGTTCAGACTATGCTCCGCTAGTCTTCATCGGATTCCTGGCATATCGGAAGGGTGCCAGGAAAATATGTCCCAGTCCTCGCGCAACAACGTGCGCATTGCTTCTTCAACCACAGGGTCCAACTAAGCTCCAATGGACGCTGTTTTGTTGGGATCCATTGGATGCAATTGGAATTTGATGATTTTGTCTGCTGGTTTGAAGGATGTGGATTTGGGCCCTTTACTGAGAACTACATCATCCCTGTCCACAATTGCATGAAGTGTAGTTAATTCCTCGGCTGCAAGAGGCTCGAAAAGTGCTTCCAGGGCGAGCGAGATTGTTGTGTTTTCGGCCCAGAGAGCTATAACCGGACTGCTTGCGATTGTGATCACGCCATTGGTCCTGGTAGGGCATGGTAACCACTATGGAAAGGCACAATGTGGAAGAGTAGTTCTTCAGACCTGTAGGTCTCGGGAGTGCCGAATACCACATCGAGAATGACTCGACAGGAGCAGCATGACTCTTTTCTGGGTATAATCCCTTGAAAGGTAGTGTGACTATGTTCGATGTGAGATCTGTTGAATTTCACTTTGTCTAGGGTGTCCTCGTAAATGAGGTTTAAACCGCTACCCCCGTCCATTTGCACCTTGTGGAGTCTGAAGCCATCTACTACGGGATCGAGGACTACTGTGGCGGGTGCTCGATCGGGGCAGGCCCTTGGCTCATCTTTCTCGTCGAAGGTGATTGGTGTATCCGTCCATTAATATGTTGTTGTCACCTGGTGCATTTTACTGAGCTCTCAAAGGTCTCTTTTCCTCTGATTATTCGAGAAAAACGTCTCGTAGGTCATCAGGACCGCGGTATCGTTGTCCAGGGGTGTTGCTAGCAGTCTGCTGGAGGGTGTGCTTCTCAGGAGAGCCTCCCCACTCTTTGCCACTTGCCTAACCACCCAGCAAGCTCAAAGGTTGTGGCATGGGTTTGTATTTAGCAAGATCGAGTGTATGGGGCATGGTTTGTCCAGTAGACCATTGTGGAATGATTTGGGTCCTATGAGAGGTCTATTCTTTTGCTCGGCGGGCTCGTGTTCGGTCGACCGTCGTGGGTGTAGGCGTTTCATCCGAGCCTTTCTGGGTTCCTCGGCATGTGTTGAATCCACGCGCATGTGTTGTGCCTCCAAGCGCTTTCCATGGCGCGATATTTGGGTACCAGATCCGATAGATCGGTGAAGTTCCGAACATGGTGACGGGCGAGGGAATTCAAGATTCCATTGTCTTGGCAGTTATGCCGAAAAGTTTCCTGGTCACAGCAATCCGTCATTCTGTTTTTGACCAGTAGGAATATGGCCCAGAAGTGGTGGACCATTTCTCCGGGCTGTTAGTTTACATACATCAGATCCCATATGTCTAGCTTCCCTGAGTTGCTTGGAGAGTATTCAACGTGGGGGTGGGAGGGAAAAACTTTGTGTCCCAGGGCGTCGGCTACGGTGTCATGCGCCATCGCAGTGTCTAGCACGCCAGGTTCGGACTCCGGACTATTAACCAGATACTATTGTGTGGACTCAACGTCCTCCTTCGAGATGGGGCTTGATCCTTGGCTTCTTCTGGGGTGAAAGACAGATTCTAAGCTAGAGGCATGAGCTGCATGATTGGAAACCCTGACATAATCCGTCTTCAGCTATGGTGACTGCGAGCCTTCAGCCAAGTCCTCAATAGTGGCAATGAGGTGTATGACAGGCGGGTGTAAATTTCCCAGTTATCAGGTTTGAACCTGATCTGATAATAGACCGAGGATCAGCCGTCGAAGAGTCCCATGGCTTGGATCCGGTCTAGTAGATCATTCAACGATGAGATGTTTTTTGCGTCCATACTCCTAGAGTATACGGTCCGGGGGCGCTCGAAGTTGCGCCCAGGTGGTATTCGGCCGGAACTAGTTCATATCAATCAACGAGGTCAGGCTTTAGGGCCCGTCCCTAGGCGACATCAGTCCCTGTTAGATTTATCGCTTTCGAGGTTAAAGCATTGGGATTAGCAAGTTCTTCAAGGGGACCTAAAGATTTTGCCAGAGTAAGATCTCCCCTGGAGTGGGCGATGAACTCTAGGTTCTTGAACCTAATCACCTAATCGGGGGCAAAACTTCTGACCTAGCCAAGACGATCAACCGGATCGGCATGTAGTATGATAATGCCGAACGTGAAAATCTGGCCGAAGGCGAAGATGTCCCCAGTATAGATGGTGTTGTCGATGAGTAGGCGATCCATTGGCCCTTCAGCGATCCAACAATAGACCTCTCAATGAAAGCACCAATGTCGGTATCAAAATGGGCAGATCTCATGTAGGGTGTCCCAAGCTATGGATATTTGATCAATGGAGAACAAGAGATGAAGGAGATGAAGTTTACCCAGGTTCGGGCCCTCTCGAAGGGGTAAAACCGTATGTCCTGCTTGATTATACTGAAGTGTATAGGATGATGTAACGCCCCAGATACAACTTTCTATATTTGTAACTCTGACTCTTGCCTTTTCCGGAGAAGCGATACGATTTTCCCTTCGTGGTTGGGTTTTTTTCTTTGTTTTGCTTTTGTTCATGTCATGCATTTCATATCATGTCACCATGTGCATCGCATCGGCATACGTGTTCGTCTCATGCATCCGAGCATCTTCCCCATTGTCCGTTTCGCAATCCGACACTCCTACATGCTCCGGCGCACCCCTCTTGTCTCTTTTCGTGAGTGGGTGTTAAACATTCTCGGAATGGACCCAGATTTGCCAAGTGGCCTTGGTACACCACCGGTAGACCGCCTGTCAAATTTCGTTCCATTTGGAGTCCGTTTGATACTCCAACAGTTAACCGGGTATCCGCGAAGGCCTCTTGTGTGTTACAGCCCAACATCCCTTCAAAACAGCCCAATAACCCATCCAAACCACTTCCATGTCCTCCGCCGTCGGATCACAATCGTGTGGGCAAAAACTACACCTCATTTGGACATTCCTACCTCCCTCTATCTATATATATATGTGATTCCCTCCGAAATTTCGCGCAGATCAAACCCTAGCATCTTCCTCCTCGCGCCGCCCACAAAAACCCCGCGTCGGACATGTCCGCGCCGCCGTCCACCTCCAACGGGAGCTCGCCATGTGTCCCGCGCCTGCCCCGCCGCCGCGCGGCCCGCGAGCCCACGGCCGGCCCTCCCCGTCCCGCGCACCCGCCGCTGCCGCCTGGCCGGGTCAACGCCCCGTGCCGCCCAAGCCTTCCCCGTGCCGCTGCCTTCGCCATTCGCCGGCGCACCTCACCACACCTCCACGCCGCCGCCGTCCTGCCGCTGCACTGCCTTGCGCCCCCGCGTGGCCTCGCCGGCCCCCACCGCCCGACCTCTGGTGAGCGCCCGGATCCTGTCGCCGGCGCGTGTCACCGCCCTCGCCGGATGCTCGCCGCCCTGCGTTGTCTCCTCCTCGCCGGAGCTGCGCGCCGCCCTGCCGAAGCTCCGCCTCCGCCGGATCCAGGAGAGGTGGACAAGATCCACCAATCCCGGGAACCAAACGGCCTGCACCTCCCGGTCCGATCCGTCCCCATACCACAAGATCCTGTTTTCCCGCGAGGTGAAATATGGCTAAGTCCCAGTTCTGTAACTTTTTGTGCATCTTTTCATCATGCTATAACTTGTTGCTCAGTGCTCCAAATCATGCATATGATACATCAAAATGTTCATTGAGAGATTGTCTTCAATTAATTCCATTGTGGCATGCTTGTTTGAGTTCATCTTGATGCCCTAATAATTGATGCAAGAGTGTTATAAAATATTTACTGCTGCTACTTATCAGTTTAGGGTGATTTGTCATTTTTGTCACATTTGATGCGTGCTTCATGTGGGCATGAGCTCTACATGTGTTTTGATCTATGCCATGCCATATTTACAGAGGTGCTTGCCATGTATTTTTGTGATCAATGTGGTGACTAGCACAAGCATTCAAAGTAGCCTTCGTGATATTGCTGTTTTCAGGAACTTTGGATTTTACTGTCATTTTCCTGCTGTTATTTTGATGCCATGTAAACATGATGCTACAGTGAGATCCATGCTTGTTTTGAGTTGCTTCAGTAACAATGTTTTGAACATATGGTTATGCTCTATCCATCCATGCCCCTGTTTGAAATTATGGATTTCCCTAGCATGTCTTAATCTTGCTCTACTTTTGCTATAAAATGTTCCTGGCAGATTGTTTACATGTTAATCAATTTTTCCATGGTTGTTATTAGTGATCCATGCATGCTATGAACTTGCTCTTGCCATGGTTAGCTTGATGATCATGTCATCTTGCTTATTCTATGCTTTTTTTGTCGTGCAATGCTTTGTGGTGAGTGGTTTGAGCTCGCAAAGATGCCTTCATAAGTCTGATACTGTTAATAAAACTTGCTATGTTTACATGGGTGCCATCATATATTCTGTGCCTTTTTGTCTCATGATCGGTAAGGGACTTTTATTCTATGCATTTAGTAGAATCATGCCATGCCTTGTATAGATATGATATATTCATGTATCATGTTGTTTCCTAGCTCGAAACATGGCTTCCTGATGTTATTTCTAGCATGTTAGTATTTTCACTAAGTCTGCAATGTTGATATCTTTTGCGCTTTTGCGATGCTTGTTTTAACCTGCTCTTGTGTTATTTGGCCATAGCTCAGTGTTCATGTTTTGTCAAGCATCTTGAGTACATCACTGCCATATGGCTTGTTGATATGTTGGGGTGCAGTAGCTTAGTTTCTTGTTGCATTCTAGATGGCATCGTGTTGTTAATCGCAGAATTGTGCCATTCTTGTTTTGCTTGCCATTTGCAAACCGTGCATCTATTTCCGGTGATCTTTATATCAATTATGACCGAAATCATCTCATCTTTCCAGTGGCACACTTGGTTTTCCAAGTTGATGCCTTGATCAATCTTTCCCTTCCGGAGCACGCGTATGCATTGCAAATCATATCTTGCATATCATGCCGTGTATTGCATCATGTTGTTTGTGCATTGCACCGTGATTGATTGTTGTTCCTTTGCTTGTGTTCATGATTTGGGTAGAGCCGGGAGACGAGTACATGATGAGGAACCTGTTGTGTCCGCTAACGAGGATCAAGCTTTCGACAACTATGAGAACTTAGCAGGCAAGATGACCATACCCTCGAAATCACTTCTATCTTTGCTTGCTAGTTGTTCGCTCTATTGCTATGTCACGCTACCTACCACTTGCTATACCATGCCTCCCATATTGCCATGTCAAGTCTCTAACCAACCTTTCCTAGCAAACCATTGTTTGGCTATGATACCGCTTTGCTCAGCCCCTCTTATAGCGTTGCTAGTTGCTGTTCAAGTTGAAGTTTGTTCCATGTTGGAACATGGATATTGTTGGGATATCATTATTATCTCTTATTTAATTAAGGCATCTATATACTTGGTAAAGGGTGGAAGGCTCGGCCTTATGCCTGGTGTTTTGTTCCACTCTTGTCGCCCTAGTTTCTGTCATACCGGTGTTATGTTCCTTGATTTTGCGTTCCTTACGCGGTTGGGTGTTATGGGAACCCCTTGATAGTTCGCATTGAATAAAACTCCTCCAGCAAGGCCCAACCTTGGTTTAACATTTGCCACCTAAGCCTTTTTCCCTTGGGAGTCGCGCTCCCGAGGGTCATATTTATTTTAACCCCCCGGGTCAGTGCTCCTCTAAGTGTTGGTCCAACCTGTCAGTCACCGGTGGCCACCAGGGGCAACTCTGGGCTGGCCTACCTGGGTGATGCAACATAAGCAAGCATGTTAATCATGTCGTGCACACTAGTGGAGCGAACATGCAACACACTAGAAGAAATCATGGCAATCATGTCACATGAGCAAATAATAGGCATAGACAATGCACATGACATATCGCAAGCACGGACACAAAGCATGATCACAGTACAATCATAGGCATGGGGTATAAAGCAAACATGGCAATAACAAGTGATATCTCCACCACGCTTGCAAATACGCATACAAGTACTAGAATCAATCATCATGTGTAATGCAAAGCATGGGTCACAAATGCATGGCAAAGGCATATGAATGGTCATATCATGCAAAGGGAACATGGCAAGATGGGCATAGAATATGTATTGGACAATAACCCATAACCATGCAAGGGCCATTTAAAATAAATGCGCGAAGTCTTTGTGTGAAGAGAGCGGTGGGAAAGACAATCCATGGGATCCCAAGTCACCGTTGCTCTCTAGAGCTCGTTTTGTCAACTCATGGGATTGTGAGGTTGACATGTATTCATGGGTACCTACACAAAAGAGACATAAACCAAATAAATTGTGTGCATGGTAAATGTACACATCATCCATCATGATGTGTATGTGCATGTGATAGTTAGCACAAGTAAGAATCGCTCAAAGAAATTTGATGCATGGTATAAAAACATGTCATCCATCATGAATGAATAGTTATTGTGTATGACACAATGGGGACACAAATTGAGAATGCAAGTATATGGAACATCAATAGCATGTTTATTCATGGGGAACATATTGTGCACACAAGTATTGGGATCATGCAATGGATGGGAGTGATCAAAATCTCCAAACATGTATGAGGTAACTATGGGGGTCTCCTCATGAGCAATATCATAAACATAATATGGAGAAAATGGACAACATCCAAAACAATGCATATCCGAAGCTAGGTGTTCATGGCATGGCATATGAGATAAATGATGCAAAGGGAGCATACAAATATCATCACAAGAAAAACAAATTCCAATAACCATGGGCTTGTCATTTATGCCATATGTGCAAATTGGGTTAATTTTAATGGCATATGCATAGTCACTACAATGATATTGCAAATATGACATATGGGTGACCTCATTCATGCATATGAAAAGTCAAGCGGGTTGTCAAACATGATGTGACCTAAAGAATTGTCACAAGAAATCCTATGTAACATGGCATCACAACTAATAGACTCCACATGAGAATCATCATACTCATCGTAAATGGGCAATAAATCATCACATGGGGAAGTCACACTAGCATGAAGCATGGTATTAGGTTGATCAACATCATGCAAGCAATCAGTTGCAAGAATGCCCCCTAGTGGGACTAGAACATCACCTTCACCTATGTTACCTTGTTTGCTCCACTCAAGTGGTGTAAGTGAGGTGGCAAAGACCGAATGGTGGTCATCATCATCAACTTGATGGAACCATGTGGGGGGTGCATCATATTCCACCATGGCCATCGCCTTGTCCAAAGGAAGGACGTAGTCGTTGCTAATCGGCGCGTCATCATATATGGGACCTAGCACCAAATGAGAAGACACAAAAGAGGTAGAGGTGAAGTTGTTAGAAATCATAGTGGCCTCACATGCCCTATCAACTATCACACTCTCTCTATGTGGTGGTTCACTCACTCCCTCAAAGTTGGTGCACTCAAACTCACATATGGTGGAGTCACTCATCTCACTCAAGTGGTAGGAGTTGTGTCTCTCCTCACATGGGAATTGTGGCAACTCATCATATATGGGGCTAGTGGTGAAGTCACTCTCACTCTCAATATGGTGGCACAAGTCACTCAAGTCATCATACGTCGCCATGGTCGAAGGGAAAGTCCCATGCTCAACGACCGCGTCATCGTTGCCATGGATGAAGGCCGAAGATGGCACATCATCACTCTCGCCTCCAAAGATGGAAGCATCATCCCTTCTCGTCACCATGTTGTTCTTCTCCAAAGCTTGGTCTTCAAATGGCTCCGTAGTCGTAGTCGTCGCCGCACCATCTTGAAAAAGAGTCGAAGTAGACTCGACATCATCAATGCCACAAAGAGGGATGATGATGAAGTCGAACTTGGGAGCATCATCTTGGAGCTCATCGGGCTTGGACATCTTGGTGGTACAATCCTCATGCTCATTCTCATGGAGCTTGGTCATCGCCGAGTGTGCTTGGGGTGGAGAAGCCTTGGCCTTCATGAGTTCTTGTTCCGCCTTGAGAGCACCAATGTAGTAGTCGTCGAGGGACTTGTAGTTCTCGAGGAAGATAGTCTTGGAGATGTCGTTGTGCAATCCCATCATGAAGTGGAACTTCATTGAAATGGGGCCGTCCACGCCGGTTTGTCACAAGGCATTCTTCATATCCTTGAAGTATGCGTTGAGATCCTTGGATGGTGTTCTCCAATTGGCGTAGAAGTTGTCCGTGTAGGTCGGAGGCACGAACTCCCACTGCGAAGCTCTCTTCGTCTTGGGACAACTCATGTCGTAGGTCTCCGAAGGTGCGTGAAGCCACCATGTGGATGCGTAGTCATGGAAGATCCTTGTGGCGCACTTCACTTGATCTTTGGGAGGAACTTGATGTTGCTTAAGGTAGTCGTCGATCAAACGCTCCCACTCGAGATACTCCTCGGGTTCTAGAGTCCCATAGAAAGGAATCTTGTGGTTGGTGTCAAGGTCGTAGTAGCTCATGGAAGTCGCAGACTTGAGCTTGGAGAGCTTCTCCTGAGGGTAGTCTTGAGGTGCTTGTTGGCGAAGATGCCTTGAAGTCGCTTGGCGAAGATGCCAAGGGAGATGGTGAAGTCGTTGAGCGGTTGTTGGTGTTGAGCTCTTGACCTTCACATTCATGGTGGTGATGGTGTCGTTGCTGATGTGACCTTGCCGGAGATGGTAGCTTGGAAGCATGTGTACTTGAGCGTCTTCTCGAAGATGAGGAAGATCACTTATAGGACTTGCTGAGGGCTTTGATCTCCTCCATTTAAGCTTGCATCTTGGCGTCGGTAGAGTTTGTCATGGCATCGAACTCGTCATTGTTGTTGTGGAACAATGGTGAAATGCCTTGCCTATCCATCACAAGACTCGAGCAAATATGAGTGGGAGAAAGAGAAGAACTATGCCAAATGTACCTTGACCGATGTTGAAGATGGATCAATGACCACTCAATAATGTAACAAGGAAATATCACAATTGGTACCGGATCTTGTCAATTATCACACCTACACAAGTAAGGCTTATGGTGGGGCTCGGTGAGGATAGTGGCACAAAAATTTAATGCAAAATGTTAGCAAGAGTCAATAATGTTGAAAGAGATTCACAAATTCACAAGTGAAACAAGTAGACCAATAGCAATGAATGGCACACAGAAACGCACACACGGATAGATAAATGGGGTCGTGCAACCAAGGAATGAGCACAAAATATGGAATCCACGGAAAACGCTCGTGTTGCACAACTCTAGAGAGACGCTAGCACGATTGCGCAATAGGCGGATATGAAACTTGTGCACAACCTATAAGATGCAAAATATATCAACTTCTATCCCAAGTATGCTATGTATGTATGGTTCCCGGTGTTTCTCTCAAGATGATCCAAGATGATCGGATATTACAATCTTATGTGCAATGTGGTATGATGCTATGGCACTTGCTTACAAGCTTCTTTGCTCTTTCTCTTTGCTTAAAAGCTTTATTCTTTTTTATGGCAACTTATGTGAAATGCACAGACCAAGATAGCAATTGTGTATATATGGAACAACCTTGTGACACAAGGGATGATATGATACCAATAGGATATGGTATGTATGCAATGGAAGGTGTAGACCACTAATGTGCACAAGTAACATTGCCGGCAATACTAAAATGGCTAGTCTCGATAGGCAAGTAACACAAAATGGGCTAGGGGTTATCAATGCAATGGCAAGGGAATATACAATGGAGGGATACCACGATACCAAGACGATATGGAGGTTATCGTCCGTGGCGATGATGAGTGGCGGTGTTCTTTATGTAGATACCAAGATGATGGATACCCGTCCCTAAGTAGCCGAAACACCTTAGGAAACGAAAAAACCGCGAACTCAAAATCTCAAACATCAAATCTAAAAATGGTGGTAGCGGGAATGCAGTGGTGGTTTTGCGGAAGCTCAATGGGATTGCGGAAATGCAATGATGGGTTTTGGAGTATGCAATGCGGAAGTGGAGGTTGTCGGATTTCGGGTTCCAGCAGACCCTTGAGGTTCGAACACTAGGGTGCGCGCGGAGATTTCGCCTCCTACCTACCTGCACCCCTCCGCCTCACTAAGATCTAAGCTATGGAAAGAACAACACAAGAGACACAGGGTTTATACTGGTTCGGGCCACCGTTGTGGTGTAATACCCTACTCCAGTGTGTGGTGTGGTGGATTGCCTCTTGGGCTGATGATGAGGAACAATACAAGGAAGAACAGCCTCGCGAGGGTCTGTTCTTGGCTGGGGTGATGAACTGCTAGGAGGAGTTTAGTCACCCTTCTCTCTCTCTCTCTCTCTCTCTCTTCTATCGTTGGTCTCGATCCCCCTAAAACTCTCTCTCTTTTCCTCTCCTCTCTCTTTTTTCCCCTCTGCCCCGTTTGCCCTATGGGTGGCTAGTCCTATTTATAGAGGCCCTGGTCCTCTTCCCAAATATCGAGCGGGAAGGGAGCCAACAATGGCAGGCTAATTCGAAGGGGGACAGCTAGTACTAGCTATCCTGACAAAAGTAGTCTTCGCCTGCACAAAGCTCTGGTGGTGACGCCGTCTTGGGCTCCACAATGACCTCCGTCTTGCAGTCCTCCTGGTCTTGGTCTTGTTGCACCGAAATGGAAACCTTTGCCTGACGCCTCGGTACTCCGCGGCTGCGCTTGCTCCCTTTGCACCAAAGAGGAAAGGAGGACATTGCGCGGGCTGACACCCGCCTGGCGCCTTTGGGCGTCATGGCTTGCGTCACGGGCACCTCGTGAGGTACCCCGCCCTGATCTCTCCGTCTCCTCGCGAGCCAGCCTGATGAGGCCGTGCTTGAGGAAGCTCTGTGTCGTCCGCCCCGCGAGGCTAGGCCCCTCGCGAGGGACTTGGGTCTGTGTTGATGAATATGGGCCGTGCTGGGCCCCCTTTTGAGCCACGCCGCAGGCCGCAGGCAGGCAAGTCTGGGGACCCCCGTTCCCAGAACGCCGACAGTAGCCCCCGGGCCCAAGCCATGCCCGGACTTGGCCGTGCAGGGAGGCGGAAGGGCAAGAGCGAAGCGCCACGGGCCCTAATAGCCTGCGGCCTTGGGCTCCGTGTGGCGGTTGATTGGACGTGGGCGTCTCCACTTCCCCATGGCGCCTCGGCAACTGCACGGATTGGACAAGTCCCTGCATGCAAAGTGGGTCATGATTACCGCCGATCGTGGAGGTCGGCGGTTGGCCTTTGCCGGTGTAACGCCCCGAGACCGATGTGCCAGGTGTCCTCCAGTTATTCGCTGTTGTTGCATTGTCATTGCTTGCGTGTCATGCATTGCATATCATGTCATCATGTGCATTTCATTTGCATACATGTTCGTCTCATGCATTCGAGCATTTTTCCCGTTGTCCGTTTTGCAATCCGGCGCTCCTATGTCACCCGGTGTCCCTTTCTACCTCTTTTCGTGTGCGGGTATTAAAACATTTTCGGATTGGACCGAGACTTGTGATGTGGCCTTGGTTTACTACCGGTAGACCGCCTGTCAAGTTTCGTGCCATTTGGACTTCGTTTGATACTCCAACGGTTAACCGAGGGACCGAAAAGGCCTCGTGCGTGTTGCAGCCCAACACCCCTCCAATTTGGCCCAAAACCCACCTGAACCTCTTCCATCATCTCGGGCGTTCGATCACGATCGCGTGGCCGAAAACCGCACCTCATTTGGACTCTCCTAGCTCCCTCTACCTATAAATAGGTGATTCCTTCCGAAAATCCCGCAGTCCAAATCCTAAAAACTCCTCCGCGCGCCGCCGGACACTCCCGCCGGCCGGACATGTCCACCCCGGCGCCACATCACTTCGGCCAACCAGAGGCTGCCATGTCAGCTTCCCCGCCGCCTCAGCCACTCAGGGGCCGCCACCTGTCGCCGCCGCCGTCCCCGCGCCCCCGGGCCTGAGACACCCAGATCTGGCCCGCCCGGGCCTGAGCCAGCGCCACCGCCTCGACGCGCCCGCGCCTCACACGCCTCCGTACGCCGCTGCCTCCATCGCCGGCGCAGCCGCCCGCCGCCGCCTCTGCCTTGCTCCGCCACCGCGCCGCCTTTCTCCACCGTAGCCGGTCACCGTTGTGCCTCATCGCGCCGCCGACCTCGGCTTCCGTGCGCGTGCCGCCATGGAGCACCTCGTCGGCGCCGAGCCCTTCAATGGCGCCCCGCTCTTCCGATCCGGCCACCTCCCCCAACTCCGGCGCCCCAAGCATCTCCGGCGAGCACTGTTCCGTCCGCCTCGGTTCACGTGCCGCGAGATCCAGATCCAGATCCATCCCCTCTCGGTTGACTTTCCCTCCTAACCCTAGATTTTTTGCATATGTTCATCGTACCGTAACTTTGCATCGGTAGCTCCGTTTTGCACATATAGCATATCAAATTGTTCGTCTCAGAGAGTACATCATTTCATCTCATTGCATCATTTTCATTTGAGTTCATCTTGATGCCCGAAATGCTGTTAGAAGAGTGCTACTTGAGATAATTGTCAGATCTGCTGCTTCATTTAGATATTTGTCATTTTTGCCATGATTATTGTGTGCATGATATGCCCATGAGCTCTACATATGTTTTGTTAAGGGTTTTGCCATCTTTCCAGAGTTGCAACCCATGTATTTTTGTGATGTGTGTGGTGACTAGCACAAGCTTGCAAAGTGAGGCACTTGGTAATGAGTCAATCGAGCTCTACTTTTGCTGTTTCGTGAATCTGGGCAGATTGTCTACTTGTTAGCGATTTTGCCGAGGATGTTGTAGTTGATCCGTGCATGCTATGTTATTGTTCTTGCCATGTCTAGCTTGCATTTTGTGTATTCTTGATGGGTGTATGCTTAGAATATCATGACTTGATCTGTAGTGAGTGCATCGAGCTCGTAAACATGCCTACTTGATATCTGTTTTCAGCATGCTCCAGTTTTCACTAAGTCTGAGAACTGAGTATGTTTTTGCCATGTTCACATGCTTGCAATTGTATTTTCTGATCCCTTTTGGCTCAAGGTCACTAAGGGACTTTTGTTAAGCTCTTTGAGTAGCTCCATGCCATGCTTTACTTTGCCATGTTCAGGTCCTGTAGCATATAGTTTTCATGCTCCGAAGAGTGCTATCTGATCTGAGATCTGTTTACCATATGCATTTTTGCCATACTTGTTTGAACCTGTTAATGGATGATTTGGCCGTAGATCAGTGCTAGACTTTTGTTAAGCATCATGAATGCATCCCTTCTATGTATTTTGTTGTCATGTTTGGGTGCTTTAGCATGTTCATCTTGTTGCATTTAGATGGCTACTTTCTGTAAATCGCAGAACGTGGTCATATTTGATTTGCTTGCCATTTCCAAACCGTAGCTCCGTTTCCGGCGTTCTTTATATCGTTTTCAAGCAATTTCATCTCATCTTTCCTGTGGCACACTTGGATTCCCATGTTGAGGCCAGGTTCATGCATCCCTTGTCAAATCTTGCATATGCATCCCGCATCGCATCCCGCATAGCATACCATCCTTGCATCATATTGTTTGAGCTTTGCACATGGTTGATTGTGTTCGGTTTGCTTGTTTTTCTTGTTTGGGTAGAGCTGGGAGACGAGTTCGCTAATGAGGAGCCCGTTGAGTTTTCTTTCGAGGATCCAGTCAACTCTGACAACTTTGCAGGCAAGATGATCATACCCTCAAAATCACTACTATCTTTGCTTTGCTAGATGCTCGCTCTTTTGCTATGCCTATGCTACGATTCCTACCACTTGCTTTCATGCCTCCCAAATCGCCATGTCAAACCTCTAACCCACCATGTCCTAGAAAACCGTTGATTGGCTATGTTACCGCTTTGCTCAGCCCCTCTTATAGCGTTGCTAGTTGCAGGTGAAGATTGGAGACCGTTCCTTGTTGGAACATTATTTACTTGTTGGGATATCATTATATTGCCATGTTATCTTAATGCATCTATATACTTGGTAAAGGGTGGAAGGCTCGGCCTCTCGCCTAGTGTTTTGTTCCACTCTTGCCGCCCTAGTTTCCGTCATATCGGTGTTATGTTCCCGGATTTTGCGTTCCTTACGCGGTTGGGTGATAATGGGAACCCCTTGACAGTCCGCCTTGAATAAAACTCCTCCAGAAATGCCCAACCTTGGTTTTACCATTTGCCACCTAGCCTTTTCCCTTGGGTTTCGCAGACTCAAGGGTCATCTTATTTTAACCCCCCCCCCCCCCCCGGGCTAGTGCTCCTCTGAGCGTTGGTCCAACCTAGAGCACAGTGCGGGGCCGTCCCTTGGCAACTTGGGTTACGTTGGCTCCCGTACGCTTAGCTTATCCGGTGTGCCCTGAGAACGAGATATGTGCAGCTCCTATCGGGATTTGTCGGCACAGCGGGTGGTGTTGCTGGACTTGTTTTACCATTGTCGGAGTTGTCTTGAAGAACCGAGATACCGAGTCTGATCGGAACGTCTCGGGAGGAGGTCTATTCCTTCGTTGACCGTGAGAGCTTGTCATGGGCTAATTTGGGACACCCCTGCAGGGATTGAACTTTCGAAAGCCGTGCCCACAGTTATGGGCAGATGGGAATTTGTTAATGTCCGGTTGTAGATAACTTGAACCTTAACTTAATTAAAATGAATCAACAGCGTGAGTTACCGTGATGGTCTCTTTCCGGCGGAGTCCAGGAAGTGAACACGGTGTTGGAGTTATGCTTGACGTAGGTTGTTCCAGGATCACTTCTTAATCATAGATTCTCGACCGTGCTTTGCCTTCTCTTCTCGCTCTCATTTGCATATGTTAGCCACCATATATGCTAGTCGCTTGCTGCAGCTCCACCTCATACCTTTTACCTTACCCATAAGCTTAAATAGTCTTGATCGCGAGGGTGTGAGATTGCTGAGTCCCCGTGGCTCACAGATACTTTGAAAACCAGCTTGCAGGTGCCGTTGAACCGTGCAGTTGACGCAACCAAGCTCAAGGAGGAGCTCGATGAAGATCTTGTCCTTTGTGCTGTTTCGTTCTAGTTGATCAGTAGTGGAGCCCAGTTGGGGTCGATCGGGGACCTTGTCGCATTTGCGGTAGTCTTCTTATATTTTGGTTCCGTAGTCGGACCTTGATTGTATCTGGATGATGTAATGCTTTAATTCATGTAATTGTGTGAAGTGGCAATTGTAAGCTAACTATGTATCTCTTTCCCTTATGTATTACATGGGTTGTGTGAAGATTAGCTCACTTGCGACATTGCTTTCAATGCGGTTATGCCTCTAAGTCGTGCTTCGACACGTGGGAGATATAGCCGCATCGAGGGCGTTACAAGTTGGTATCAGAGCCTTCCCCGACCTTAGGAGCCCCCATTGCTTGATCATTTTAGCAGCCGAGTTGTGTCTAGAAAAATGTTTTGAGTCATTTAGGAATTATATATCAAAGATTTTAGGAATTCTTTTTACTTCCCAGTCTCCTCATCGCTCTGGTAACGCATCCGGACGTAGAGTTTTGACTCTTCTCTTCTCAAATTTCTCTAAATTTTTTTTAGGATCACGCGGGTATCTTGGAATCATTCCGATGGTTTTATGACGAGAACATTGTCTTGGTGCCTCCTGTCAGGGGTTTTGTGGAAGTGTCCCGGGGAGTTGAGCTCTGAGGTGTTGTCGTCATAATTTAATCGTTGCAGTTCTGGAATAACTGAGTTTAGTACGCCGACATCGAAAATCTCTTTTATGCAGTTCGTTGGTGAGATAACCTCGACGCCACCCAGTACTGTGGCGGGAGTTCAGGAGTATCGCCATAACTTGTATAACGGATGCTTTTCGAAGGTTGAGGTAGATGGTTTCCGAAGTTTTTCTCGGTTATGTGTTGAAGGATGGATACAACTGGATGTAGGATTTGCTAGTTTGGGTGAGATATTATGCTTCCCTGTATCCCCAACACCTGATTGCATAATCGGAAAGGTTCGAGAGTTCCATAGGTGGGAATTCAAGTAGCTTGTAGGATATCTTTCCCACAGAAGTATGATATGAAATTGGGGTTCGACGTCTAGTGGTCCGCCTATTCACGGTTGCTTTTAAAGTGGTCTCGTTGTGTCTTAAAGAGTCCTTGGCTATGCCGACTCGGGGAAGCTTCGTATGTCATGTGCACTGCCTTGTACATGATGGTGCTGTACGATCGAGCCCGTGTAGGCCCCACCACGAAAACTTCGGACGAAATCTCTATCATATGTTTGTTCCGGCTTATTTTGCAAGCCAATCCATTGTTTTGTTTTGAGTTGTGGTATTCGAGTTGCTTCGAAGTAAAATGTTGATTCTATACCTTTTCCAAGTGGTGTTCTCATATTTCTATGTGAATACCAATCCTTCACGATAATCGAGACTGTCATGTCAATCCTGTTCAACCGGTGTGTTTCTCTTCAAGTGGATCCGTCAACTTCCGCAAGATCAATTATCAGTTCTTCTCAACGGTGTTTGTTTCATCCGTCTCCAAGTTGCCTTTGTTTTTCCTGCCCTCCCTCCCTTGCTTTTCTCCGAGGACTCATATATCTCTATCTAGTATCCTTTTATTCAGGTGAAGTCTTTTCATTCTTTTCTTTCAATGTTCTACCTGGTAGTTCACATGAAGATGCTCTTCTAGTTCGTCATCCCTCACTCATTTTTCTTCTATGGTGGATTCAAGCCAAGCCTTGTGGATAATATCCTTTTTTCCTCGTTTCAAATACCTTTTTCTTACCGGTGCACCTCTTTATCATTCACCTCTTGCTATTCATGTGTTCCGGAGTGCTCAAGATATCTCGAAGATTCATGTTTTCCACTCTGCATTCATTCAAGATCTTTTGAGGTTGTTATCTCATTCAAGTCATTTAATTCAACCGGTGCAACCTCTCTTTCAAATCATTCAACGGTGTTTTCTTTTGAGTGGGCCCTAACCCACAGGTCTTTTCCAGAATCTTACCTGACTCTTCTTATTTTCCCGGAGTTATTCTCAAATCCATTTCGAAGTTTGACGTAAGAATGAAGTTTTTCATCAGTCAAATGTTTTCTCCAAGATCTGTCAAATTCTTTTCATCATTGGTTCAACTTGTCTATTCTTCTGTATTCCGGAGTGTCTCAACAATTCATGGTGGTGTTTCTCGTCGTAATTCTCAGATTTTGAAGACCGAAGAAGATTTTTCTCTCAATCTTGCTCAACTCTCCTCAAGATTCGTGGTTCAAGCTTGATACCGTCCTCTCATAATTGTTTTGATTGTGAGAATTCATTTCACCCATCCAAAGTAATTCAAGATTCTTCTCAATTTGATTATCCGGAGCCCATCAACTCAGAATTTATTCATTCTCAGCTTTCAGCTATGGTTCTCCAAATCTTCCGGTGCTTCGTTCAAGTGATCTCTAATCAGTTCGTGATCCCTTCGTTCTCATGTATCTAAATTCTCTCAAGTATCTTCTTTCGTTCTCTAATTCTTCTCGGTGATTCTTCATCTTTTATTCGTTCATTTTCAATTTTACGGTGGTTCGTTGAAGACATTCTTAAGTTTGCGCTATATCTATCTAAATCCTTTCTACGAGAATAAGTAATATGTCAAATCCGTTGATTGTCATCAATTTAATTGGTGAAGGATACGCATAATGTAATTCTTATTCTTGTCTCATTGAGTAAACTTAACTCCGTATTCCGGAGGTTCATCAAATTCTCGATTCAAGTTGTCCATCTTTCTTTCCGGAGCTCAAAGTTATTTAATTATATCATTCCAAAGATCTATCTAATCATTGAAAGGATTCACCTTGTGTTTTCAACTTCTCTTTCCTTTTGATTGATCATTCTTTTATTACCGGAGTTCTTCATGGAGGCTCTACATGATGGTTCATCAAGGATTTAATTCCTTCTCAAAGTGTTCATTGAGATTCTTTTCAGAGGAGCTCAAGCATTCTCCATCTTGCAAACCGGAGTGAAATTCCCTCTACCATATCATCGGAGGTGGTATTATGTCATTCTTGATAATTTGAGTTCATGTTTCATGATTCACAGGTTGTTAAGAATGGGGTATTTTAAATCCATCAACCTATTCGTTGGAATTATCTTGGGTTATATTTCACCTAGAGCGTTCCCTAAGGATTGTTGCTACCTATGGTGCTCATAAATGATCCAAGTTCTTCATTTATCCCTTTTCCGGTGCGATATACTTTCTCGTCAATTTGTTCATATCAATCCAATTCTTTTTCCCGTGAGTGGCAGGTTGTCACCTCATAATTTGAGATGTACTACATAAGATCTTATCAAGCTTATTCTTTTCGTTGATGGTTTTCCAACAACTCCATTCTACCATTTGTTGTAAGCGTGCTCCCTCAAGATCTTGTTTCTCGTCGTTCATTCCATTCCATTCTCTTTTCTGTTCCGGAGGCATTGTGATGTTGCTTTCTTCAGCAATCATCTCGTTTCATCTAAGATCATGTTCTTTCCTATGCTTATCCATTTAACCGGAGTGTGTGCCCGCTTCTCAAGTTCTTTCTTTTTATCAAGTCTTGCTTATCTTTCCAACCGGAGTGCTGTTAGAAGTTGTTCTTCCTTGTCTCTCTTTTCCAAAGGAGTGTTTTCAACTTTGTTCATCTTCGCTATATGCTGTCTTTCAATTTGTTCAACCTCTTCAAGGTTTGTGGTTTAAATCGTTTGTCAATGAAGCAACTTAGTTTTACCTCTTCTCTTTCTCTTCCGTTGTTCCTCCGGTGCCAGTCTAGATCTCGGGATGAGATCCTCTCGTAGTGGTGGAGTGTTGTAACGCCCCGAGACCGATGTGCCAGGTGTCCTCCAGTTATTCGCTGTTGTTGTGTTGTCATTGCTTGCGTGTCATGCATTGCATATCATGTCATCATGTGCATTTCATTTGCATACATGTTCGTCTCATGCATCCGAGCATTTTTCCCGTTGTCCGTTTTGCAATCTGGCGCTCCTATGTCACCCGGTGTCCCTTTCTACCGCTTTTCGTGTGCAGGTATTAAAACATTTTCGGATTGGATCGAGACTTGCCATGCGGCCTTGGTTTACTACTGGTAGACCGCCTGTCAAGTTTCATGCCATTTGGACTTCGTTTGATACTCCAATGGTTAACCGAGGGACCGAAAAGGCCTCGTGTGTGTTGCAGCCCGACACCCTTCCAATTTGGCCCAAAACCCACCTAAACCTCTTCCATCATCTCGGTCGTTCGATCACGATCGCGTGGCCGAAAACCGCATGATAGAGGCTAAGGTGTCCCGATGTTTCGATGAGATGGTGGCTATCGTTTTCTGTGGGAGTCGACCTTGACGATCCGACTATGAACGTGCGAGACGTCGCGCCTTAGCAATCGCTAAACCAACTTCCGAGGGTTATTGACCACGCCGGAGCACGATCAACCTGACCACGAGGGTCTGTTTCCTGCGAGCAAACGAAGAGAAAGCAAGAAACTGAGATTGCAATCGGGATATTGCGAATATAAGATGAAAGCTTTATTGATCAAGGTGGGGTTCTGTGACGTCTTGGTCTGGTCGTTGGACACAAACGAAGTACGCGAAGTTGCAGCTATGGCGAACTTTTAATCTAAATAAAACCCAAAGTCTAAACGACGCCCTAAGGGCTGTATATATGGAGGAAGAGGGGGGAATTTCGTGGCCCTTGAGGGTGGGGTCCGAAACCAACCCTAACTCTTGTCTCCCCACACATACGGACTCTAAAAATAGCCTATACTTAAGTATTTCGAAATTACATGGGCCTGGCCCATTAATAAGGTGACGCAGCACCTAGAATAGCCTATGGACGAATATTATGAAGTGGCATCTTGTATATTTCGTCCAAGGCTTCATGCACTCCTTATGGCGGCTTCAAAGTCCTGAAATCATCACTTGTAACTCCGTTCTTGATCCCCTTGCACATGCCATCAACTCCATGCGTGTTCTTGCTCCAGTGTTCATCCTTCTCCAAGCTAGGCCCTTCATTTGTAAGCAAAACAAATGTATCCAATTTAGGCAGCATCATAATCTCATGAACATTAGAATCATTACCAAGAAACGAAAGTACCTGGTAGTAGGGGCTGTGGGTGTAACAATGGTATTGATGTCCTCATCATCCTCCCCTTCTTGAAATGAAGTCGTCCTCGACGGAAGCGCATCTTCCTCACCCAAATAAGGCTTCAAATCTGCAATGTTAAAAGTGGGACTAACCCCAAAATCTACAGGTAGCTCAAGTTTATATGCATTATCATTTATTTTCTCTAACACCTTAAAAGGACCATCAGCACGTGGCATTAGCTTTGATTTGCGTAGATTAGGAAATCTATATTTATGCAAATGTAACCAAACAAGATCTCCAGGCGCAAACACAACATGTTTTCTATCCTTATCTCCAGCAAGTTTATATTTAGCATTCATACGCTCAATGTTTTCCTTAGTTAACTCATGCATTTTTAAAATCAATTCAGAACGTTCTTTAGCATCAAAATTAACCTTCTCTGAAGATGGAAGAGGCAACAAATCAATAGGTGCACGAGGTAGGAAACCATACACAATTTCAAAAGGGCACATCTTAGTAGTAGAATGCAATGAACGATTATAAGCAAATTCAATATGAGGCAAGCATTCTTCCCACATGTTCTTGTTATTCTTCAAAACAGCCCTAAGCATAGTAGACAATGTTCTATTGACTACTTCAGTTTGTCCATCAGTTTGGGGGTGACAAGTAGTACTAAAAAGCAGCTTAGTCCCCAACTTAGCCCGTAAACATCTCCAAAAGTGGCTAAGAAATTTAGTATCACGATCTGAAACAATAGTATTTGGCACACCATGTAAGCGAATAATTTCATGAAAGAACAAATCAGCAACATTAACAGCATCATCGCTTTTATGACATGGTATAAAGTGTGCCATTTTCGAGAACCTATCCACGACAACAAATATGCTATCCCTCCCCTTCTTTGTTCGAGGTAAACCTAAAACAAAGTCCATAGATATATCCTCCCAAGGAACACTAGGTACAGGCAAAGGCATATATAAACCATGAGGATTAAGTCGTGACTTAGCTCTTTGACATGTAGTGCAGCGAGCAACAAAACGCTCAACATCCTGTCTCATCTTTAGACAAAAGAAATGTGTAGCAAGTATATCCTCCGTCTTCTTGACGCCAAAGTGTCCCATTAATCCTCCTCCATGCGCCTCCTGCAACAACAAAAGATGAACGGAGCTAGCTGGAATGCATAGCTTGTTAGCACGAAACACAAATCCTTCGTTAAGAACGAACTTGTTCCAAGTTCTCCCTTCCTTACAATTTTGCAATACATCTTTAAATTCAGCATCATGAACATATTGATCTTTGATGGTCTCCAAACCAAATATTTTAAAGTCAAGTTGTGAAAGCATAGTATAACAACGAGACAAGGCATCAGCAATAACATTTTCTTTACCCTTCTTGTGTTTAATGACATAAGGGAAAGTCTCAATGAATTCAACCCATTTAGCATGTCTACGGTTCAGTTTTGCTTGACTTTGAATTTGTTTCAAAGATTCATGATCGAAATGTATAACAAATTCCTTGGGCCATAAATAATGTTGCCATGTTTCTAAGGTCCGAACAAGAGCATATAATTCTTTATCATATGTAGAATAGTTCAGACTAGGCCCACTCAATTTTTCAGAAAAGTATGCAACAGGTTTTCCATCTTGTAATAACACACCTCCTAATCCAATTCCACTAGCATCACATTCAAGCTCAAAAGTCTTATTGAAATTAGGAAGTTGGAGTAAAGGAGCATGTGTCAACTTATCTTTCAATACCGTGAAGGCTTCTTCCTGTGCGGTACCCCAAATAAAAGGCACATCCTTCTTTGTAAGCTCATTGAGAGGTGCAGCAATGGTGCTGAAATCTCTCACAAAACGCCTATAGAAACCAGCGAGGCCAAGGAAACTCCTCACTTGTGTGACCGTTTTGGGCTGCGGCCAACTCTCAATAGCTTCAATCTTGGCTTTATCAACTTCAATTCCCTGTGGAGTAACAACATAGCCAAGAAAAGATACTCGGTCGGTGCAAAAGGTGCACTTTCCAAGGTTTCCAAACAAACGTGCATCACGTAGAGCAATAAAAACAGCACGTAAATGTTCCAAATGTTCCTCCAAAGATTTGCTATAAATCAATATGTCATCAAAGTAAACTACCACAAATCGTCCAATGAAAGCACGTAAAACTTCGTTCATTAACCTCATGAAAGTACCAGGTGCATTAGTTAACCCAAAAGGCATGACTAACCACTCATATAATCCAAACATAGTTTTAAATGTTGCTTTCCATTCATCACCCAATTTCATACGAATTTGATGGTATCCACTACGCAAATCAACTTTGGAGAATATTGTAGAGCCACTCAATTCATCAAGCATATCATCTAGCCTAGGAATAGGATGACGATAACGAATAGTAATATTATTAATGCCTCTACAATCAACGCACATACGCGACGTACCATCCTTTTTCGGCACTAAAATGATAGGAACGGCACAAGGACTAAGGGATTCGCGTATATAACCTTTGTCGAGCAGTTCTTGTACTTGACGCATAATCTCCTTCGTCTCCTCTGGATTGGTACGGTATGGTGCACGGTTGGGTAGCGAAGCACCGGGAATTAAGTCAATTTGATGCTCAATCCCTCGAGTAGGTGGTAATCTCGGTGGCACGTCTTGTGGAAAGACGTCAGGGAACTCCTGCAAAATGTTAGTGACAGAAGGGGGCAAAGAGGAAGGCATGTCCTTGAATGAAAATAATGCCTCTTTGCACACAAAAGCATAGCAAACAGATTTGCTAAAATCTAGCTCATCAATATCAGATTTGGTGGCAAGTAAACATGCACTTTTCAATTTAATTTCAGAAACAACAGTAGATGGTTTATTATTAGGCTTCATTTGGTGCTCAAATTCTTTTGCCACAATCTGATTTTCACTCTTATTTGTCTCCTGTTTTGCTTTATTAGCTCTATTAATATCATCTTTCAAAATGGAATCAGGAGTAATAGGAAGCAAAGTAATATTTTTATCGTTATGAACAAGAGTATACTGATTGTTTCTACCATGGTGTACAGAATTTTTATCAAATTGCCATGGTCTACCAAGTAATAAGGAACATGCTTGCATAGGTACCACATCACAATCAGCATAATCAGCATATGTAGAGATACTAAAATGCACACGAACAGTACGAGTTACCTTAACCTTGCCGCTGTTGTTGAACCATTGGATGTAGTAAGGATGTGGATGTGGTCTTGTGGTGAGAGATAGCTTCTCCACCATCTCCATGCTAGCCAAGTTATTGCAGCTCCCTCCATCTATGATCACGCGAACAGAACGTTCCTTCACAACTCCCTTTGTATGGAACAAATTACGCCTCTGATTTTGCTCAGCTTGTGTAACCTGCACACTCAAAACACGTTGAGCAACTAAACATTCATACCTCTCAGCATCTTCAGGAGCCATGTATTGCATCTGAAAGCACAAGTGCTCCCTAGGTGGTTTTGATAATTGATGACAACATATCTCTTGTTGGACTAACATTTCGATCTAGCATGTTTCAGATAAGTTCAACAATGGAGTGGCATGGACTAAAGGTTGTGGGAACTCCTACAAGATGCTAAGGACAAAGGATTGGCTAAAGCTTCAAGCTCAAGACTCCTCATTTTACATTTTAGTGATCCAAGATCACATTGAGTCTTTAGGAAAAGCCAATACTATCAAGGAGGGATGAGGTGTTACTTAATGAGCCTCTTGCTTCATGTGCTTAGTGATATGCTCCAAAACCCTCAGCTACTTTCCCACTTCCACATATGACCTAAACCCTAAGCCAAACTCGGTCCTACCGATTCTTCCTATCCGGCGCCACCGAGTTTCACTTGTCATAAGCCACTGCCAAACCCTAATCAGTTCGGTCTCACCGATGGGATCTCGGTCTCACCGAGATGGGCTTGCAAACTCTCTGTTACCCATTGCAATATTCTCGGTCCCACCGAGATATGCAATCGGTTCCACCGAGTTTGCTTGGCCAAATCTCAGTTTCACTTATTACCCAAATCGGTCCCACCGAGTTTGAGTAATCGGTCAAACCGAGTTTTGGATTTACCCTAACCCTAGCACATCGGTCCCACCGAGTTGATCCAGTCGGTCCCACCGAAATCTCTAACGGTCACTAGGTTTACATTTTCGGTCCGACCGAGTTTGTTGATTCGGTGCCACCGAGATTAGAAAACTGTGTGTAACGGTTGGATCTTGTGTGGAGGCTATATATACCCCTCCACCTCCTCTTCATTCGGAGAGAGAGCCATCAGAACGCATACACCATTCCAACTCATATGTTCTGAGAGAGAACCACCTACTCATGTGTTGAGACCAAGATATTCCATTCCTACCATATGAATCTTGATCTCTAGCCTTCCCAAGTTTCATTCCACTCAAATCTTCTTTCCACCAAATCCAAATCCTATGAGAGAGAGTTGAGTGTTGGGGAGACTATCATTTGAAGCACAAGAGCAAGGAGTTCATTACCTACACACCATTTGTTACTTCTTGGAGAGTGGTGTCTCCTAGATTGGCTAGGTGTCACTTGGGAGCCTCCGACAAGATTGTGGAGTTGAACCAAGGAGTTTGTAAGGGCAAGGAGATCGCCTACTTCGTGAAGATCTACCGCTAGTGAGGCAAGTCCTGTGTGGGCGATGGCCATGGTGGGATAGACAAGGTTGCTTCTTCGTGGACCCTTTGTGGGTGGTTGCTTCTTCGTGGACCATTCGTGGGTGGAGCCCTGTGTGGACTCGCGCAACCGTTACCCTTTGTGGGTGGAGCCCTGTGTGGACTCGCGCAACCGTTACCCTTTGCGGGTTGAAGTCTCCATCAACGTGGATGTAGGATAGCACCACCTATCCGAACCACGGGAAAAACATCCGTGTCTCAAATTGCATTTGATCTCTCCAAACCCTTCCCTTTACATTCTTGCAAGTTGCATGCTTTACATTCCGCTGCTCATATACTCTTTGCATGCTTGCTTGATATGTATTGTGTGTGTTGAAATTGTGCCTAAACTCCACTTAAACCGAAAAAGCTTAAAAATTGCAACTTTAGCATTAAGTGTCTAATCACCCCCCTCTAGACACATCTACTTCTAGATCCTACAGCGTCTCATGATCAGAATCGTCTCCACCGTGTTCTTCACGTGTAATAAGAGCCAAAGTCACTAGCGGACTCATACCCACCATCCTCAGTAACAATCATCACACGCTTAGATGGGCATTCTCTCGCATAATGACCTCCACCCTTGCAACATCGACAAATAATATCATGTGTTTGCCCTATTGATGCCATGGATGAAGAAGAGCTCTTTGGAGGCCCAGAAGGTGTGCTCTTGGCAGATAGTGGTGATTGTGCCTGCTTTATTGTATCACGGTTGGAGGTGGCAGCTGACGGAGGCGCTGATGTAGCAGAACGTGTGGAAGTAGATGATGCACGTGGTGTCCATGATGAAGGTCGACCTGCAGAAAAGTTAGTCCGCGCCAATGCCTGTCGATCCTGCACTTCACGTTCAGCTTTACAAGCAAGATGGAATAAACGAGTGATATTAGTATACTCCTTATACTCTAGAATCGTCTGAATCTCTCTATTTAATCCACCCATAAAACATGCAAGCATAGCTTCATTCTCCTCAACAATACCACATCTAATCTTGCCAGTTTGTAATTCCTGATAATATTCTTCTACAGAATTTTTTCCCTGTCTTAAGCGCTGCAATTTTTGAAGTAATTCACGTTGATAATATGGTGGAACCCAACGAGTACGCATAGCAGTTTTCAAAGCAGCTCAAGTAGCCGGAATAGGATATAATCTATAATGCTCAGACCACCAAACACATGCAAAACTAGTGAATGCACAAACAGCAGCAGGAACACGTCTCTCCTCGGGATATTGTAAACATGTAAATCGTTGTTTAGTTTCTAACTCCCAAGTAAGATGTATATCAGGAACATATCTACCCTCAAATGGTGGAATATTCAATTTTAGTTTAGGGAGATGGTCATGATCTCGTACCTGAGGGTGAGCCCTACCATTGCCATTATTTGCATGTGGACGACCTGGTGGTTGCTGTGCTAGTGGTGGCACGTAGTTCTGATTTTGATCAACCTCATCCTCATAATCTCCCACATAATCATCCTCCTCCACATCAGCAGTAGGAGCCACAGAAGTATCAACAGCAGCACCAGCAGTTTGGCCCAACTGAAGAGGGACACGGCTCGCTCGGCGGAGGGCTGTTTCGCGACGTGGAGGTAGTCGATGTTGTTGCTGTTGTTGCAGAGGTGCGGCAGGAGCAGCCGGTGGTGGTGGTGGAAAACGCGAAAGCAATTCAGCAAACTTGTTATCGAGCTTTGTTTCAAACGTCTTCTCCATGCCATCTATCTTCTCCATGGCCTCTTAAAATCTGTTTATCACATCTTGCACCTGTCCACTCATCATTTGCTGAAACGTATCATGAAGCTCCTTGTTCGTCAAGTTCTCCCAGTCAGTCTCGTCGGCTTGTGATCCTGGCATGGTTAGCAGCAATAGAAACACACAAGAATATGATCCTACAGACTACTAACAAGTGGTGGTGGTGGAGGGTGTCACAAATCCGTCAAGCAAATCTCAAATTCTTACCAGTTCTTACCCAGTAGCAGGCGGTGATCGGCAACCGTTGTAGTCAAAACTCTCAAAAGCTTGGATAGAGCGATTGCCAGGGAGAGTCAAACGCACGACATAGATGTATGTGGAGCTGGGAAGCTTATAGTATGGTAGCAAAAAGGGTCAGCAATAATCAATTCAGAGATGCAAAGTTGAATAAACGCTCAACGACGGTACTGTGCTGGTCCTAGGCTAGACCGTGCTAGAGACGCGAGCCTAGAACACTAACAAAATCACGGCGCTGCACGTAAATAACGGAAAAGCACACTCTGAACTCTCTTTTTTTGCGCTCCATTTTTTTTGCGCTCCTCTTTTTTTTTGCGAAAAATCACTATAATGGCGAGTGTCTCAAAACTCTTATTGCTGACCCTTAATGACTACTTTTATAAGACAGCAGGAGGTGACGAGGCTACGGCGGCGCCCCGGCCGCCTCCTCCTCAAGAAGATGCCATGGCCCCAAGGCGCGTGGCCCCTGGGCGGAACCCGCTCCGTCAGGCGCCAGCGGGGCAAGAGCAGAGCTGTCAGGAAGTCCCTCGCCCGCAAGAAGCCGCCCGGGCGCTCCCTGCTACAGCACGTCGCGACCATGCTCCTGCTCCCACGCGTCAAGACCCCGCGTTGCTCCCAGCTGCAGCGCGTGGGGACATGCAAGACCAGGCTCTCCGTCACCCAAGGCCTCCTATGGCCACAGCAGGCTGCCGCGCCTTCACCACCGAACTACGCAGCGTAGCATGGCCCGGCAAGTTCAAGCCAGACCTGCCTCCTCGCTACGACGGCACGGCTGACCCTGCAGAGTTCCTCCAGCTCTACGAGCTAGGCATTGAAGCTACCAACGGAGACGAGAACGTCATGGCGAACTGGTTCCCCATGGCACTCAAGGACGGGGCCCGCACCTGGCTCCTGAACCTGGCTCCACGCACAATCTCATCCTCGGAGGAGATGCGCACCCGCTTCATCGCCAACTTCCAAGGCACTCGCGACCGGCCACCCGCCGTGAGCGACATGCGCCGCATCAAGCAACAGCCCGGGGAAACCCTACAGAAGTACATCCAGCGCTTCAACAACGCACGCCTCAAGATTCCCAAGGTGACTGAGGAGGCCATCATCTCGGCCTTCTCCGACGGCGTGCGCGACATCAAGATGAAGGAGGAGCTGGCGATGCATGAAGACCTGTGCACTTCCTTGGAGCTGTTCAACTTGGAAAACAAGCGCGCCAGGGCTGAGGAAGGGCGTCTCACCCTCCTCGAGCTGCCTGCCGCGGACCCAGAAGAGAAGAAGCCCAAGGCCAAGGACGTGAAGCGCAAGGGGGCTGCCGTGCTCGTGGCAGAACCAGACACCAAGCGGGGCAGAGATCAGCCCGAACCCTCCAAGGGCAGCCGGTACTATGTGTACCACGACCTCCACACCCACAACACCAACGAATGTCAAGAACTCCGAGCTGTGCGAGAAGGAAGGATCGGCCGTCGCCCCGACCGCAGTGACCGGGGCTACAGCCAAGGAGGAGGAAGAAACGCAGGACGCTGGGAAGACCGTGGGCCGAGCCAAGGGTGGCGCGACCAACTTCCCGAGGATCGCTGGCAAGACCCGCCTCGCGAGAGAGGATGGAGGGATCAGCCTCGTGAGGGAGACTGGAGGGAACAGCCTCGCGAGGATCGCCCGCAAGGCAACGCAGGCCTCCCACCGCTGCCGCCGCAACCAAGGAGAAACGAGGACCGCCACCAGGACGAGGAGGCTGGGGGCTTCCAGGAGCCGCGCGCGATCACCTGAATCTTGGGCGGAGCACAAGCCCCAGCCTCTCAGCGCATCTTCAAGCAGTTCGCCCGCGAGGTGAATGCAGTCCTACCCAGGCTCGAAGCCACGCGCCCCCTCAGGTGGTCGTCATGCGCCATCACGTTCAGCTCAGCAGATCAGCTCAAGTGTGCGGCTACAGCCGGAGTCCTCCCGATGCTTTGTTCCCCAATCATCAGCAACGTGGTGGTCACCAAGACCCTCGGGCAGGGCTCAACGTCCTGTCCGTGGAGAAGTTCAACAACCTCCAAGTGCCCTACAGCCAGCTTCAGCCAACCAAGCCCTTCTCCGGTATCACTGACGGCTCCACGGTCCCGATTGGGCAGGTCTGCCTCCCTGTCACCTTCGGGGCACGCGACAACTACCGCACCGAACTCATCGACTTCGACGTCGCTCACATTCGCCTGCCGTACAACGCCATCCTTGGGTACCCAGCGCTGGCCAAGTTCATGGCCGTAACTCACCACGGCTACAACGTCCTCAAGATGCCAGGAAGCGGCGGAGTCATCATGGTGCCCTGTGAAGAGAAGGACACGGTGTGTTCCCTGGAACGAGCCTTTCAGGCCGCGTCACTGGAAGACCCGGATCGTGGAAGCAGAAGGCCTCCCGAGACCACCCCCAAGAAGAAGAAGACATCGTCCGACCCGACCACTCAGGAGGCAGGCCCCTCTGGGCTCACGCCTGCCCAGGGGGAGCCTCCCTCCATCGCATAGGAAAGCGCGCCCGGCGCCCTCCTTAGGCAGGGCTCGGGGGCTCTCCCCTGGAGGGCCACCGACCTGGCTAGGGTCACGAGGGAGGCGCTTGGGCACCACATGGAGGCGTGTTTTGAAGCACATTTCCCTCGAGAAGGAGCAAGGCTAGTAGATCCAAATCCTCAGGAGTTCGTCAGCAAGGCCATTCAGGAGCTACAGGAGTCAAGAGTCATGAAAGGCGGCCGCCGCTTGCCAGCAGTGCCCCCCCATCCAGGCGAGGATGGTAGGCTGCGCGTCTGCATCGACATACCAGGGCTCAACCGAGTCGCCTCTCTGGAGCGCCTCTGGCCCTCGTGAGTGGGGCGCTGCGGAGGGCCACCCCACAGCTACGTTCGCATGCCTTACGGCTTGCCGAACGCGGCTGACCCGTACCAGCGCCTCATGAGGGGCATCACGGAGGCACGAGAGGCCAGGCGTTCCGCAGCCCTGGAAGAGATGGAGATGGCCTGCGAGGAGCCGCCAGCGCCTCCGGAGCCTCCCGAGGCCCCTGGGCCTGGGGGCTCGTGAGGATCGGCTCCTGCGGCCCACCGAGCCTGCTACACCAAAACCCCTTCGTCCTCGACATCATCAGGTGACATCTTTTGAGTTTTACTTCCAGCTGGGAGCGCCCCCGGGCTGCATTATTCCCAGGCCATGTGGGTCCGTCCTTGCGGCGTGTATCCCTTTATTCCATGTTGTTAGCTTATCTTGTTGGGGGCGCCCCTCGGGCCGCATGACCCCCCCCCCCCCCAATTTGCTCGGGCCTGACCCAGTGATGTCCGTATTCCCAACATCTCTTTGAACGAATCCACTCCTTCGCGGCTAATGTGTTTTACCCAGTTGCCTGCTCAGCTGACGCCAACTAACGAAGCTGCTCCCAAACGGCACGACGCTTGCGCATGGGTCCGTCCCTGCAACGCCGACAAACCTGGATGGCTGAGCTCTGGCCGCGGCAGCCCCGCATAGCGTCACCTCGTCAAGCCTTCAGCCCCTCACTACCCCTCGGAAGCAACCCACGGCTGATCGTAAATTGTCATGGCAACCCTTTGCTTTTTCTATGATGGACCTGCAGGACCTTCCGAAGGAGCTGCGTCAAGCGAGGCCCTTGCGGTGTCTCCTTCGCTCTCGTCCGCGCGAACCGCTTGCACGTTGAAGGGGGGTGCCTGAGCATCGCGACTCAGGGCTCCTACTAGCTCTCCAGCCCTCACCCTCTGGCCTTGACCACGGCATGCGACCTGGCATACCAGCGACGGCTGAGACTCGCTCGAGGGCCGGGACCCGAGGACGTAGAGCATAAACGGGAGCAAAAGCGAGAGGGGAGAGATACATGAGGACCTCGCCAAGCAACCTCGCGCCTGACGATGCACGGACCCGGCGACACACCAGGGAGCGGCCCCTGATCCTCGAGATAAGTCATCGCCCGGAAGCGCCAGCTACCGTCGCACCATCCCCGCACCTAATGCTATCCCATGTTAGCGACGCCGCTCTCCTTTCTCACTGAATGACGGCTGCTTGGGCGCCAAAGGGGACCTTCTGAGCATCGCGACTCAGGGGCTCCTACCGGACTCCGGGTCGCTCACCTCCTGGCCTTGACCACGGCATCGCGACCTGGCATACCAGCGACGGCTGAAGCCGCCTTGGGACTGGGACCTGTCGGCGCAGAGCACCAAGCCCTCGTGAGGTTAGAAAGGGAGGACTAAGCTAAGATGGAATGAGCAACTCGCACAATTCTACGACAAGGGTTATATATACAAGACAGGGTCACAGGCACCTTACAAGCCCCTACGGGACGCGTTTTTGATTCCTCACAGGGAACGGATCCTAAAGGGACACAAACTACGTGCGTCCCTGCAAAAGACGCCATCATCAACAATGGGCGGTCAAGCACCGACGCCAACCCCATCCAGATCAGAGTCGGCGGCGGCCTGACGAGCCCGCCCTACTCTAGGAGCGGCGCCGGATCGGGGGCTCGTAGCTGTCGTCGCTTGTCTCCGGAGTCGCGAAGAGCTCGCCGGAGTCGCTAGAACCTCCGACGCCTCCACCGCCTGAGGAGCCTCCAAGGGAGTGGGTGGCGTGCCGACTCCTCGTCACAGCAGGGCCCTGGCCACCTTCCCCGGGGCAGCACTCCAGCCGGCGCCCGCTCGCATCGAAGACCTTGAAGAGCATCACCGAAGCACCGTCGTAGTCCAAGTGGATCGCGAAGACTCCCCTTGTCCTGCAAACCCGGGCGATCTCCCTCCAGCCCCGGGTCATGTAGACCTCGCCCGGGGCGACGACCGCGACCTCTGCCTCAGTCGCGAGGGTGCTGCAGCTGGCGTGCTGCAGCCAGAGCTCCAGGGGCTCCCTCTGCGGGATGATGGAGGCGAAGAAGGGAGGAAGGCGGATCCAAGACTGAAGAGGAATGGCGACGTGGAGCATGAACTCTTGGAAGGAGCCCTCGGTGTGGACCCTAGGGGGACGACCCACACGTTAGTGACCTAGCGGCGCCGACGGCTGCACCGCCAGCATCAACTCCTTCGGGGCCCTCGATGTGGGCGTACACTGGAAGCAGGAACCAAGGCCTCGGCACCACCTGAAGGGCCCCTTCGTCCGGGCCACGGGGGATGAGCCGTTTCTTCGGCGGGAGAGGGTCTAGCCCCTCTCGGGGAGCCTTTACCTTCTCTGCCGTCGAGAACCGGCGGATCAGAGCCATCGCGGCAAGATGGAGCAAGGATCGGGAAGAAGGAGAAGCAAGGAGGGGTGGACTGGAAGGGCGCGCGCCGTTCCGTACTTATGGCCGGCGAAGGCCAACCGCCAGCCTCCACGGTCGCAGGTAATCATGACCCGTTTTTGCATGCAGGAACTTGTCCAATCCGTGTAGTTGCCGAGGTGTCGTGGGGAAGTGGAGATGCCCATGTCCAATCAACCGCCACGCGGCGCCCAAGGCCGCAGGCTGTTAGGGCCCGCGGCGCTTCGCTCTTGCCCTTCCGCCTCCCTGCACGGCCAAGTCCGGGCGCGCCTTGGGCCCGGGGGCTACTGTCGGCGTTCTGGGAACGGGGGTCCCCAGACTTGCCTGCCTGCGGCCTGCGGCGTGGCTCAAAGGGGGGCCCAGCACGGCCCGTCTTCACCAACACAAACCCAAGACCCTCGCGAGGGGCCAAGCCTCGCGGGGCGGACGACACGAAGCTTCCTCAGGCACGGCCTCATCAGGCTGGCTCACGAGGAGGTGGAGAGATCAAGGCGGGGTACCTCACGAGGTGCCCGTGACGCAAGCCGTGACGACTCAGGGCGCCAGGCGGGTGCCAGCCTGCGCAGCGTCGTCCTTCCCTCTTTGGTGCAAAGGGGGTAAGCACAGCCGCGGAGTACCGA
This sequence comes from Triticum urartu, assembly GCF_056163025.1. Taxonomy (NCBI): domain Eukaryota; kingdom Viridiplantae; phylum Streptophyta; class Magnoliopsida; order Poales; family Poaceae; genus Triticum; species Triticum urartu. Next base: position 292,728,532 of record NC_141876.1, on the reverse strand, counting down.
GGCATCAGGCAAAGGTTGCCATTTCGGTGCAATGAGACCAAGACCAGGAGGACTACAAGACGGAGGTCACCGTGGAGCCCAAGACGGCGTCATCACCAGAGCTTTGCACAGGCGAAGACTGCTTTTGTCAGGATAGCTTATACTTGCTGTCCCCCTTCAAATTAGCCCACCATTGTTGTCTCCCTTCCCGCTCAATATTTGGGGAGAGGACCAGGGCCTCTATAAATAGGACTAGCCACCCCCAGGGTAGAGGGGATCGAGAATCAGTCAACCCAGAAACAAGCTGGGGTCGAAATCAGGGTCGGTCAGTTGGAGGAAAGCAGAGAGAGAGAGAGAGAGAGAGAGAGAGAGAGAGAGAGAGAAAGGTGACTGAACTCCTCCGAGTAGTTCATCCCCCCAACCAAGAACAGACCCTCGCGAGGCTGTTCTCCCTTGTATTGTTCATCATCATCAGCCCAAGGGGCAATCCACCACACCACACACTGGAGTAGGGTATTACACCACAACGGTGGCCCGAACCAGTAGAAACCCTGTGTCTCTTGTGTTGTTCTTTCCTTAGTTTAGATCCTGGCATGGCGGAGGGGTGCAGGTAGATAGGGTCGAAATCTCCGCGCGCACCACAGTGTTCGAACCTCAAGGTCTGCCAGAACCCGAAATCTGACAGAGCCCCCTGCGGCGTGGACGAGCTCAGCGACGCGGTCGAGCCATTCTTCGTAGACGTCGTCGACGGGATGGTAGCGCAGGAGCTCGTTTGCCGCGATGAGCGGAGCTCGAGCCTCCATGGGTGCGCGGAGCGCGCGGGACGAAGAAGCAGCTAGGGTGAGCAAGGGAGTAGCGGTGCGGCCGTCTTGTCACACGGACGGATGCTGAGACGATGCTTGCTGCTCGTCCCCCGCCGGGCCGGTGGCGGCGTTGACGGCAGGTGACGGGGAACGGCGAGGACGCCCGCCGACAGGAGCCGTCTGGGTGACGCAGGAAGCGAGAGCGGCCCGGTGCTCGGCGCGGGCCCGACGAGCGTCAGACATGGGCGCGATGGGCGGAGGAGAACGGGGTGGTGGAAGACAAATTCCGGAGCACCCCTACCTGGCGCGCCAAATGTCGGATTTCGGGTTCTGGCAGACCCTTGAGGTTCGAACATTGGGGTGCGCACGGAGATTTCACCTCCTACCTACCTGCACCCCTCCGCCTCGCTAAGATCTAAGCTATGGAAAGAACAACATAAGAGACACATGGTTTATACTGGTTCGGGCCACTGTTGTGGTGTAATACCCTACTCCAGTGTGTGG